>NC_082643.1:36842938-37502938 GCF_028023285.1 Balaenoptera ricei
ATCTTGTTCTTCCTAATCTCTCTCCCTTACTTATCGTCTTCTCCCAGCAGACCCAGAGAGAAGAGGGCTCAAGTTGTCCCAGATTCACATTTTCACCTCTGCTAAGTCTCAAGGAAAGCAGGTATGTGTGTATGCACGATAAAATGCAGACATGATTTTTTTGTGGCTCTTCCAGGCCTTCGGAACAGAGTGAATTAAAGCTGGTGTGCAGTGAATTTGAAAGGTCTGAACTGAGCAGTGACATCGACTTAAGGAGCTGGTGTATCCAGGAAAACCCTGGGGAAGCGTGTAAAACAGATGCTGGCATTGGAAGCAGCTTACCTGCCTCGCAGGGAGAGGCAGGTATGGAACCGCATGGAGCTACAAAACAGTGCTTCTGTCGGGATTGTTGTTGATTGTTGTTTCCTCGGGGAAGTGCCCAGAGTGAGAGATTGTCACTTCACTCAAGCCTGAATGGAAAGCTGTCCAGATGAGACAGTAGGCTGCGATTCTTCTGAGCCCGGCCAGGCCCCTAGTGTTGCCCCTCCTACCTCCCACTCTTCTAAAATCTGGCCATTCTTGACTGTGTCATGCAGACGGCTGAGCAACAGTGGGTGCTTGCTCAAGACAGGACTCCCTTGGTGAAAGGGGGGGGTAGGGGAAAGCCAGGGGAGAACAGTGGCCGTCTCACACCCCTGCGCCAGGTGCTTCCTGCAGAGCCAGGCTGCTGCTCCGCCAAGGGCTGCCGGCCAGTGACCTGGGGGCACCAGCGCTGGGTGCAGGGTTGGGGGGAGGGTGGCAGGAGAGGAAAGTACTAGGCGGGGTGTGTGGGGCACTGACATGCACGTTCCCAGACACGTGTGCGTTGTTTCTTGGTCTTTCTGGAGGTTCTTCCCACCCACACATAAATAATACTCTGAAACTCTCGGTGGACATTTAAAAACACTTTTTATTAGAGTCTAGTTGATTTACAGTGTTGTGTTAGTTTCAGGTGTACAGCAAGGTGAATCAGTCATACATCTATCTTGGTGGACATTTTAATACAAGAGAGAGAAATTACCTACATGTCTCCAGTCCGAGAGAGTAGCCTTGATTTTCTTGAGAGAAGTACTTGTTATTTCCAGAACCACTTTCAGGTCGAGATTATCGTTGGTGTTGACTCTCTCAGGCCAGACCACGTTCACTGTCCGGCCCACGGCAGAGCCTGTGGGGCCCGTGGCTCACCCCCGCAGCTTCCTCAGCGCCCATCGTCAGTTTCGGGGAGCGTCTTCCTTCTCGCTGGATGGGCAGAGGGAGCAGATCCTGAAGCTGAGCCTTGCCTTCTTCATAACTTGGCCTCTCTCCTTTTACTGGAAGTGGCATCAGGTTGAAAACTCTGTAAGCGAAACACGACTCCTCTCTCACTTCCCACAGAGGGTTACTTCCAGAAGCCGGGGAAGAAGCGCGGGGAGAAATCCTGCTCAGACTCCAGCTCGGACTGTGGCAGCTCCTCGGGCAGTGTGCGTGCCAGCCGAGGCAGCTGGGGCAGCTGGAGCAGTGCCAGCAGCTCTGACGGGGACAAGAAGCCCACGCTGGGCCCTCAGCACTTCCTGCCGCCTGGTGAGTCTGGGACTGAGGCCTCCTGGCCCTCCTGCCCCGGCGCCCAGAACAGGGGCCTGATCTGCCTTCCAGTGCCGCCTGCCCGCCCGCAGTGGGCTCTGCATTCCTGTGCTTGCTTTGCTTTGCATTTTATCCACTTTCTTTTTCTTTCTTCCTTCCTTCCTCCCTCCATTATTATTATTATTTTTTTAAGTCTGTATCTTGGAAACAGTTCGAAGAACTTCCACGTTTATTTTTTCACTTGTACATTTTTTTGTTGTGGTAAAGTATACATAACACAAAATCTACTATTTTAACCATTTTTAAGTGTACAGTTCAGTGGCATTAAATACGTTCACATCGTTGTGCAGTCATCACCACCATCCATCTTTGGGCCTTTTTCCCCATCCCAAACAGAAACTCGGTACCCGTTAAAACGTAGCTCTCCCTTCCCCACCCCCTACAGCCCTGTGAACCTCTATTCTGCTTTCTGTCTATGAATTTGAATACTCTCGTATCTGGTAAGTGAAGTCATACAATACTTGTCCTTTGGTGACTGGCTTATTTCACTTAGCATGATGTCTTCAAGGTTCATTCATGTTGTGACATGTCAGGATTTCCTTCCTTCTTAAAGGCTGAATAATAAATATTCTGTTGTGTGTGGATAGACTGCATTTTATCTCTCTATTCGTCTGTTGATGGACACTTGGGTTTTTCCACCTTTTGCGTCTTATGAATAATGTTGCTATGAACAGTGGTCCTCCCTTGTTTTTGAAAAACTTAAAGATACAGGAAAGGTCAAAGAAGCATCTATATTTCTGTCACCTAGAACTAATAACTCTTAATTTTGTCATATTCGCCCTCCTTTTTTTTAAGGGGTAATATTTTATAGTCTGTTCCGCTTCCTCCTGCTTGAGAGACTCACTGTCCGCTGTCATGGGCTTGCTGTGTCTTCTTTTAATCCATACTTTATTTTACATTCATATATCCATCAACAAAACAGAGCATTGTTTTTAACTTACATAACGGAGATCATGCTTCAGTAAGCATGCTGTGTCTTGCTGTTTCACTCAGCGTTGTTTTTTATACCTCCGTGTCTACATGAAGATTTAATTCACTCCTTTTCACCGTCATGGTCAACATAGTACCGGATAAGCTTTGTTTTCAGGACAGGGGGGAGACAGGGGTTCCATTGGCGTCACCGTGGCGTCCATGGGACGCTCACCCTGTATGCAGGGCCATGGGGGGCGCTCCCCGTGCCTCCAAGGACCTGGGCTCAGAGGGGTCGCGTGGCTTGTTGGACGCCCTGGGACCCTAACTCCCCCCGAGCCCAGCCCACTTCCCACTGCCTCCAGCTCCTTACAGCGGCCTCTGCTGTGTCTCCTGCCAGCAGTGATTACCTATATAGAAGCTCCTGTCTGGGAGACCTGGGCCCTGGCACCATAAAAACCTAGACAAATGCCCACTTGTGATTTCAGTCCGTTTCTCAGCCTTTTTCGCATTGTTGGCCCCTCCTGCAGGTGCCTTTTTAGACACTGTTTGGCTAATGACCCCACTCTGACATACATGTACATCTGTTTATTGCTGTGTGCTGGAGAACGCATGAGGGCTCGGATGCAGGGTGGCTTGCGGTGTTTTGCTTGGTGGCGGGGATGGTCTTCTTGGCCACTGAAGGCAGTATGCCTGATGGTGCTAATGTGAGAGTTTTTAAAATTGGTGCTTAACATCAATAAAAAATAGAAGCGCAGCTCTCGCTTGGGGGATAAGGCCAACAGCAGGTGAATGAGAAAGGTGATTGATGGCCTTGCTTGTAACACAGGGCATAAGACTCAGTCTAGTTATGTTCAGAGGTTGTATAATAAATATCAGGAAAATGTCCCCAATATAATTTTTTTAAAGATTTAGTTATTATGTACATATTTATTTTATTTATTTTTCGCTGCGTCAGGTCTTAGTTGTAGTATGCGGCATCTTTTGTTGTGGCGTGTGGGCTTCTCTCTAGTTGTGGCTTGCAGGTTTTCTCTCTCTAGTTGTGGCACGCGGGTTCCCCAGCACGTGGGCTCTGTAGTTTGTAGCACGAGGGCTCTAGTTGAGGCTCATGAGCTCAGTAGTTGTGGCGTGCGGGCTTAGTTGCCCCGCGGCATGTGGGATCTTAGTTCCCTGACCAGGGATGGAACCCGTTTTCCCCTGCATTGTAAGGTGGATTCTTTACCACTGGACCACCAGGGAAGTCCCCCCCAATATAGTTAATTGTGTAAAAGATCAAAAACACAAAGTATTTTTGAAGTATCATCCCAGTTTTATACGTATTCATACGTAGAAGTTTTTTTAATTAAAAAATTGGGGCTTCCCTGGTGGCGCAGTGGTTGAGAATCTGCCTGCCAATGCAGGGGACACGGGTTCGAGCCCTGGTCTGGGAGGTTCCCACATGCCGCGGAGCGGCTGGGCCCGTGAGCCACAACTGCTGAGCCTGCGTGTCTGGAGCCTGTGCTCCGCAACGGGAGAGGCCGCAATAGTGAGGGGCCCGCGCACCGTGATGAAGAGTGGCCCCCGCTTGCCATAGCTAGAGAAAGCCCTCGCACAGAAACAAAGACCCAACACAGCCATAAATTAAAAAAAAAAAAAAAAAAAAATTCACCTATGCTGACTCCTGTCCCTTCCCTTCTTTCTTTAAAAAAAAAAAAAAAAAAATTGACTGAATATGTGAATATCAGTTAAAAGTGAAAAAATAAATCACTCATAGGGGTTAGCGATGTTAGCGATCTGCATCTTAACACAGGATATACACAGTTGAATTACGCTTATAAAAACTTGTGATCACCTTTTTGTTTTTATGCAGGAGACAGTGTTTCACAAAATGACTTTCCCTCTGAAGCTCCCATCTCCTTGAATCTTTCTCATAACATCTGCAATCCCACGTAAGTGTTTGGTTTTCCAGCTTTTACAGTATGTTTTAGGTACTGCTTTTTTCTTTCATTCCGTGTGTTTCTTCTTTGTACTTGGTTCTGCAGGCTAAAATAGGAAAACCTTTTTAAGGATGTGAGAAAGTAAAATCTGATTTTATTAATAATTCAGGGCGTACAGTCTTTCCAAGACAACACGCTTGTGTGGGAGCGTCTCTGGTATCGCTGGTCCTTTCAGTGATACGGCCGCGTTAGAAAAGATGTCACTCCTGAAAGTAGGAAGAACAGTAGTAACAGTAAGGATGGGAACCAGCTACTCTTTTCTAGGACTTGAAATAAAACTGAGCACTGATGATTCACAGAAGTCTGCAAGAACCTAGAAGACACTCACATGCTTACAGTTTCACCGTGTGATGATTTCTGCAGCATCGGACAAAATAAACAAGCACCGTTTACTGAGAGGGAGAACAGGAGGGTATGTTAGAAGGAGAAGGTTTCAGAGTGAGGAGTGTGATTAGGTTTTAGGCACCATGAGAGGACAGGGGGTGGTGTCATAAAAATGGAATGGATGAGGAAAGCTCTATGCGAGCTCTTTCTGTTAGGGGTAGAGAGTAAACCAGGAGTGGGAGGTTGCTGCCAGCTGCTGGAAGGCAGATTGGAAACTGCAGACTACCTTAGTTAGCATTGTGCTGTTGGTGTTTGTTAAAACAAGACTTCCCTGGGGGCTTCCCTGGTGGCGCAGTGGTTAAGAATCCATCTGCCAGTGCAGGGGACACGGTTCGAGCCCTGGTCCAGGAAGATCCCACATGCCGTGGAGCAACTAAGCCCGTGTGCCACAACTACTGAGCCTGCAGTCTAGAGCCCACGAGCCACAACTACTGAAGCCCATGTGCCGCAACTACTGAAGCCCGCGCACTCTGGGGCCCACGTGCCACAACTACTGAGCCTGTGTGCTGCAACTACTGAAGCCTGTGCACCTAGAGCCCATGCTCCACAACAAGAGAAGCTACCGCAGTGAGAAGCACGTGCACCACAGCAAAGAGTAGCCCCCGCTCGCCACGACTAGAGAAAACCTGCGCAGAACAACAAAGACCCAATGCAGCCATAAATAAATAAATGAATGAATGAATACATACATACATACTCTTACACCAAAATAGAAGATTGAAGGTAGATGTTATTTAAAAAAAAAAAAAAGACTTCCCTGGATCTTGGGAATTTAATATTCCTCAGCCCTTTTTTGGGTGTATACCTTTATGTCTCTAGTATCTTTATGGCTTTTGAGGGGAAGAATTCATGTAAAAACGCAGTCAGACTGAGTTACAGAAATTCAGCATTTCCTTGTACAGAGAGGGTCAGTGGCTCCTCATCTTCTTGCTCTCCCCGCAGAGACGTGAGTAGCTTCCCCCGACACGCGGACGCCCCCTGTCCCAGCCTTCCTGCCGGGCCTGCGGCTGTTGAAGAAGATAAAGGTGAGGCGCGTTGCTCTTGCTCCGGACACCGGCCAGGTGTCCATGTCGCGCTGCTGGCTGGGGAGCTTGAGGACAGACAGAGCTGGCTTGTGTGTGCCCCGGCTCTCGAGCATCGGGAAGGCCCCTGCCCTCTGCCCTGGTGTCCTCGGGGCCCCTGGCCTCGGCTGCCCCTTCTGCACGGACCCTGAGCTCCCTCCTGGGACACAAGGCACAGGTGGCCTGTGGCCCCGGAGCAAGGTGGGGCCCCTTTACAGGAATTGCCTCCGCCTTTAGTTCCCTTTCCCATCTAAGATGGCAGAAAAGCGGGGAGCAGAAGGAGGGTCCGGGGCCCCGATTAGCCGACTTCCACCTCCTGTGTCTCTGCCTGTCCCCCGTCCCCACCCCTCCGCCTTGTCTCAGAAGCCTGTCCACTGATCCAGCCTCCCTCCTGCACCAGTGCTGAGGCCAAGCGCTGAGCTTCTGCGGCCTCAGCCAGGCAGGGACAGTGGCCCAGGAGCCTGGACACGGGGCCCAGGGAGGGAAGCCGCTACGCCCAGGGTCTGTCCCGGAGGTTAACTCCAGGCCCCCTCTCTTTCCTTCTCCTTCCCTTCACCTCTCTTGCCCTCGTGTCTCCTCCTTTCTCCTCGCGCCTCCTTCCTGCCTAACCAGGCTCAGGGATGGTGGCAGGATAAGCCTGGTTGTCACCCTCTGCGGCACCGTCGAGATCTTGCTTTTGCTCATGTGAACCGTGCTGGACTAAAGGCTGCCAAGCACAGTGGAGCACTTTTACTTTGAAGGCAGGAGGCTTCCAGCTCTGTGGTTACAGAGAGATTATCTGCTGTCAGATTATCAACAGAAATAAACTATTCGTGAGTTGGATCTTCTTACTGGTCCAATAAAAATAAGTGTTTTTGATGAAAAAATACTCTTAAATTCAGTAATTTGCTTAGGCAAGATTTAGGGAGGTTTAGAAGGCACCGCCTTTTCTCTTTGAGGTGATAGAGGGGAAAGAGGATTTAATTATCGGTGAGGAAGAAGAAAACCTGTGTCAAAACAGGTACGCCTGACATGTTCTCCTGTCTGTTTTTGTCGTCAGTTGGAGAACTGTGTGTCATCTAGTGTCTTATCCATGTTGTGTGTATGTGTTTCAGGTGCCTTTTTACCTCGTCTTTGTTAATAATCTGCAGTTACTTTTTGATGACCCGTTACAATCCCCGTTGAGGCCCTAAAGTCACTGCAGAAACAGCCCTTGTTCACGGTCACTGTCCGCAGGGCCTGTGCGTCCCCTTCCTCTGCCCGCACCTCCCTCACGCGCCCAGCCTCAGTCCTCCCACCTGCTGTTACGTCACCTCTGGGCCCCCTCCCCCTGCGCTGCGCCCTCCTTGCAGAGCCACGGGCGTGGTTTTGCCCAGCTCTCCAGCTTCTCTGCCCCGTGCCGTGCAGATGAGCGAGACCGGAGAGCAGCACACACAGCCGGCCGGCCGCCAGCCTCCCGGCAGCTGCGGCGCCCCCGTGCCCACCTGTCAGTCCTCTGCCTGGTTCTCTTAGCTGATGCTTCCTGTTTCCCGGGGAGGAGAGAGGCTCCGCCTACCCCGTCCTCCACCCGCCACCCCCGCTGCCCTCCTGCTGCGGCCCGTGGGTTGTCAGGCTGCCCTCCTCTGCGGGGTCCCGCTCCGGCTCGGCGCCGGCGCCAGGTTTTCTCTACCGGGTCGTCCACAGCAGGATACGTACATACCGTGAGACCTCCCATCCCGTCCTTAACACAGAAGCAGCCAGACTCTCTCCCTTGACCCCCCCTTATCTGGCTGCTTCTGTGCCCACTTCTCTGGGAGAGCTGCTTGGGGGAGCCGTCTGCCTGCTGCTTAGATTCCTTTCCTCCTGTTCTCCCTGAA
The DNA here is from genome assembly GCF_028023285.1 of Balaenoptera ricei. NCBI lineage: Eukaryota > Metazoa > Chordata > Mammalia > Artiodactyla > Balaenopteridae > Balaenoptera > Balaenoptera ricei. Next base: position 36,850,742 of record NC_082643.1, read on the forward strand.
ACCGCTGGGGCTGTGCCGTGACACCTGAGCAGTGTCTGCGGGGCCCCAGTGATCTCCGTGGCCGGGGCCCCATACTCCGGCCTCCTGAGACCTTCTGCTCGGGCTGTGACCTCGGGGGTCCCGGTGCAGTTCCCCTCGGCTCCCCCAGCTCTCATGCTCATCTGGCTCACGCTCTCCTGGTGGTCTGTCCACCTCCAGCCCCCCGACAGCTCCCACTTCTGCACAGCCAGCTGCCATTGCCATCTGTCCTCGGGTCTGCACCGGTGTCCCGCCCCGAACGCTCACCTCCCCAGCCCTACTCCTCACACCGCCTCCCACTCGGGCTTTCTTGTTGCTCAGGCCAGAAGTCTGGGCGTCATCCCAGACTCTTTTCCTCATCCCCACACGGGATCTGTTGTCTCACTCTCTGCCTCTGCCTTCCAAACAGACCCAGAATCTGATCACTTCTCCCCATGGCCACCGTTCTTTCTCACTGCAGCCTCCCAACAGGTCTCTCTACTTCTCACCTCACCTCACTATCTCATTGACTTTTATTTTCTTTATTTTGGGGATATAATCAATATATAACATTATATTAGTTTCAGGGGTATAACTAATGTAATGATGCATCATATGTACATGTTGCAAAACGATCACCACAGTAAGTCTGGTGAACATCCGCCACCACCTTACCGTCTCTTTTCAGCACAGCAGCCAGAGGGATGATATTGAGCGTGAGTCAGATCACATCACTGTCGAGACCGGGGAAGGGTCTGAGGCGTTTACCCTACTTATTACGAGCTAACAAGTTAGCCTGCCATGATTTTGTAGCTGCTGCCAGAGGACAAGAGACTCCTGGGTCAGAGAATAGGACGCTTAGCACAGCAAGCAGCCTGAGCATCTTGTAAGCACACCTCCTTCAGGCCCCCAGTCTCTTGGGGGCGATGCAGGGGCGCCCAGGTGGTCGTCTGCACCTGCAGTGGTCAGTGGTTGGAAAGGCTCCTTTCCGTTACAGGAAAGGAGCCCTGGGCTTAGGGAACCTAAGGTTTTTGTTCTGTTTGGTTGTTTTAATAATAGGCAGGAGACCGGGGCCCGAACCCGTGTCCGCTGCATTGGCAGGCAGATTCTCAACCACTGCACCACCAGGGAAGCCCCGGTCTGGGAAGATCCCACATGCCGCGGAGCAACTAGGCCCGTGAGCCACAACTACTGAGCCTGCGCGTCTGGAGCCTGTGCTCCGCAACAAGAGAGGCCGCGATAGTGAGAGGCCCGCGCACCGCAATGAAGAGTGGCCCCCGCTTGCCACAACTAGAGAAAGCCCTCGCACAGAAACGAAGACCCAACACAGCCATAAATAAATAAATTAATTAATTAATTAAAAAAAAAAATCACTGGGAAGGTATTTAAAAAAAAAAAAATAATAATAGGCAGGAGACATTATCTTTATTATGTTGGACGAAGCAAACTTGCCCGTTGCTCTAGGGGGAGACCCTGTCTCCATCTCTGAGGCTTTGTTTAGCAAATATCCTTGGAAAGATAGGTCAGAACGTGGGCAGTCAGAGCATCCATTCCAGGAAGCAAAGAAACGTGAGAACCACAGAGATTGTCTCGAAGCAGCATACACGCCCCTCGTTTCTGTGCGGTCTTGGCTTCTGGTCCATTTGTTCGTGAGCACCTGAATGCAGAGGCGGTTCTTGGTTGATCTGATCTTAATTGGCTCATGCAGCCTCTGGTTCCAGCGATTCTCAACAGGACTTTCGCAGCAGGATGCCCTGCCCTGCAGGACTGACCGTAGGGTCCCTGCCCAGCCGCTGAGCGAGGTCCCAAACACCAGGGCGGCCTTAGGAGGTGGACCTTGTCCTTGAGAGACCCCCACAGCTATGACAGCTACGTGGTCTCTGGTGGTGTTTCTTTAAACGCTTGAGGGTCTCTCTGACCACTGTGAGCTACAGGTCTCCGGGTCTCCAGGCGGGTGATTGCCGCCAGCCCCCACACGGGGGTGCAGCCCTGGGGGCGCACACGCTGCCTGGAAAGCGAGAGTTGTGTCCACGTATTCCTGTCCATGTATTCCCCCCATCCCCATGTGGCCTGGTTGGCTGGTAGACCTTCGGGTTCCCAGTGCATTTCGAATAGTTGAGTCTGTTCTTTCTTTGTGGAGTTCCTGCCCGTGTGCAGATGGCCAGTCCCTTTAATCCATGCCATCAACCAATGGCGTCCATCCGTGCATCCCACGAATGAGCGGCGGCTGTGGCAGTGAAGGTGGAGACAAGCAGAGGTGCTGCAGGTGTTTGCTGGGAGGAGCAGGAGCCGGGCGTCCCCTGGAAAGGTTTAGGGGGACGGTGTTCAAACTGAGGTCAGGACCATATGGCCGTGTTGGCACACCCAGCAGGCAGGCGCTTCCACGGCTTGGGAGCGCCGAGCCAGGACAGGGTCCCTCCCGAGGAAGGCTCGGGGGCAGTTGTGGAAAACAGGGCTCACTCACGTCACTCCACGCCCCGTACCTGCAGGGTGCAGGGTGTTCCCTCCCCTGGTGCTGAGGTTGGCCCCCTCCACTGCCACAGAATCCTTGTGTCTCATCCCTGGGGCTGTAACAGCACCGTTTTCCCAGCTTCTTACTTCTTTTGTTTGTTGTTTGTCTCCGCTCACTTGAATGTCAACGTGTTCACTGCTGTGTCCTGGGAATCCTGACGGGGCTTTGCAGGAAGCAGGCAGGCCCTGCAGTGCTTGTTGAGTCACTACCATGATCTCGTAATCCGGGCCAGGAGATGGTTGTGTCCCGTCTGAAGTGCAGGTCAAAGCAGCGCGCGGCCCTTGCACTTTACAGACCGCAGGGCTCTTGCGGTGGGGAAGTCGCGCGGGTGATACGGGCTGGGGGCGGGGCTTCCTGGAGGGAGGAGAAGTCGAGCTGGTCCTGCAGGAAGGGTGGCCGAGGGCTGCATGAGAAGGAGGGGGGCTGAGAGGCCTGTTCTCTTCCGCAGGTCTCTACCCCCCGGGGGACCTGTGGCCCGCACAGCCCGTGTGTGTGACCAGCGGCTTCGGCTGCGCCCTGGAGAGCAGCGGGCCGGCCGTGCTGCCCGCGCCCGCCCCGGTGCACAGCAGGTATGCGCTCCATCCCGACGACGGCAGCGGCGGCCAGGTCCGGGCTTCCTCCCCAGCTCCTGAGCTGGGTGTTGCCAGCTGCCTTTTGGAGTCGAGCTGTGATGTCTGAACAATTACAAGCCAGGAATTGAGAGAAACGGGGAAGGAAAAAAGTAACACAGCCGGTGACCACGTCACTGTTTTCCTTTTTAAAATGAAAAGATGAGCTATTCATATATTAGAGGCAAAACTGAAAAAACAAAAACAGTCCCTCATAATTCCTGCCCGCTAACAGAACAAAAATTTCCATTTTTCCTTGGCATTAATCTTGAACACATTTAAAATTTTTAAAGATCGAATAATTTGAGTATCGAAAAATAGTTCCACAGTGGCAGCTTTTTAGACTTGGCATTAGATTTATCATTCGATTATGAGAACTTGAGAAAATTTTAATATCTGTGTTTAATCAGAATCCAGTTGAAGTTTTTTTGGGGAGTTCAGCTTATTAAAGAGGTAGTTACTTTCTTATTTCTATAATGAAAATCCAGATTGCAATTGGGATCAAAGCATCTACCATGAGTCATAGTCTGGCCTTGCCCCGAGTGGAAGGTGGCAGTTAGTAGCGGATGTGTTTGAGCCCCCTGGGTGGGTGCTGGGACCCTCGGCGGTGTCCCGTCCTCCACGTGCTGACAAAGCCACAGCCACGGCACGGGTTCTGCCTCTGGTTAGACTTCACAAACGTGGGTGGGTTTTAGTTTGTTGTTGTTGTTTTTTTTAATGTAATACCTTTTAGTTAAAAGTGAGAGCAATTTTCTCTTTCAAATCTTGATCCTGCTTACATGGTTTACACCTAACCATGGGTAAGTTTTTTACAGTCTAAGTGAAAGTACTTCTCTGGCAAACTGAAAGCCGGGTTTTGATCCATTCCCCTTATCTAGGCATAATTTATTTGCTTTTTCTTGTCTCATTTAAAGAAAAGCTCCCCTGCCCCCACTTTTCCCTGAGTCCTTGGCTCTCTGTACTCAACAGATCAAACTCCATCTCTGACTTTCTTTGGAATTATAACTGACATACAGTATTATATTTCAGGTGTATAACATAGTGATTCATTATTTTTATACATTACAAAATGATCACCATGTAAGTCTAGTCACCAACTCTCACCACACAGAGTATTACAGTGTGATTAACTTATGTTTCCTATGCTGTACATTAATTACATCCCCATCGAAAGGAAGTGGGCATCCAGTCCAAGCCATCCATCCTGCAGTGCTGTGTCATTGGTGATGAGTGTTGAGTTAGTAAGTCTTTGATTCTGTGACAATAAAGTACTTCTTTTATTTTCCAGAGTTGAGGAATTAGCAGCGATGAGGATGCTGGGCAATAACGTCGTACTCCTCTTTCTTTCCTTGATCTGTTGACATCCTGTTTCTGAAACTAGACCCCTTGTTTTTTGTAGCAGTTTCATTGATTGGAATGCAGCGTGTGAAGGCCAGTTTCCCAGTGTGTACTGCCCCCTGGAACTGAACGACTACAATGCCTTTCCAGAAGGTAAAGCTGTTTGGACAATCCTAATGCCATTCTTTTTTTTTTTTTTTGGTTGTGTTGGGTCTTAGTTGCAGCCCGCGGGATCTTTCATTGCAGCGCACGGGCTTCTCTCTAGTTGTGGCATGCGGATTTTCTCTCTCTGGTTGTGGCGCGGGCTCCAGGGTGCGTGAGCTCTGTAGTTTGCGGCACACAGGCTCTCTTGTTGAGGCACAAGAGTTCAGTAGTTGTGGCACGCGGGCTTAGTTGCCCCGCGGCATGTGGGATCTTAGTTCCCTGACCAGGGATCGAGCATGCATCCCCTGCATTGGAAGGTGGATTCTTTACCACTGGACCACCAGGGAAGTCCCCCAGTGCCATTCTTTTATTCTCAGAAAGTCAAAGCAGGAAGGGTGTGTGGACTCAAGGCACTTACTGCAAAGAATGTGCCTTTGAGAATGATCTTCCAGGAGGCTGCTGAGTCAGTCCTTCATGTGGGTCCAGCATGCCTGCCATATGTAATTTTATATGGCCTCAAAAAGCCCTCTAAACCCGGGTGTCTGGGGACTTGTACAAATAACCCTAATCTATTTAGTCCTTCAAATTAGGTAGAACGGGGTCATTTGGATCTATGTGGACCTAAACTGTGGATTATCCATTGGATTATCCATTGGGAGGCTGGGGTTAGTTACTCTTTTTAGGGAAACAAGTCCCAGGTGAGGTAGAATCATTTACCTGCTTGTTCCTCACATGTCCTGACACTTATGCCCCTGGATGGTGCTGCAGAAGGAAGGGAAGGAGTTTGAAGGGGAAATTGTGAAAAATTGCAGATTCTGGGCCCAAATATAAGTACAAGATGCTTGTACTTATCTGGGTTTTGATATATGCAGTGCTCTATGATAATCACAAGGGGGTGCTGTGGTAACTTTCTTCCTGCCTGTGAGACTGTGTTTATACCTTCTTACTGCTGTCGGAGAAGTGCTTGGTTTCCTATTACTTTATCAATGCATATGGTGTATGTGGAGATGGCCGACATTGGCATGACAGGCAATAAAAGAAAATTTTAAGGACTGGTAAGAACCTTGACACTATTCAAATCTATGGTAGTATTTACTACTATGAAAGTATAGCAGTATTTTAGTGTATTCTGTGTATTAGAAAGAGTCGCATCAAATTATCAAATACAAAAAATTAAGCCCAGAGGAAGAACTTCCTGAGGGCCTCCCAGGTGATATGTCTCATGGAGTAATTATTTTATGTTCATCTTTAACTTGTCAATATAGTAAGGCCTTGAGAGCTTTTTCTGAGAGTGAGAATTCCATTCTCTCCAGAAAAATGTTCACCTCTGTCGATGTCTCCCATTCTTTGTAGAAAACATTAACTACCCCAATGGCTTCCCCTGTCCTGCCGAAGTTCAGACAGACTTCATTGACCACAGCTCCCAGTCTGCCTGGAACAGCCCCCCAAACGTGCCGACCGCCTGGGGACACGCCGGCCTCATCAGCTCTCCGGTCAGTGCCGCCCCGTCCTGCTGTGCCCGGGTTCTTTCTAGTGCCTGCCTCATCCTGGTCTCTCTGTAGCTTTAGGGTTGGGTTCAGATCAGCCAGAGCCCGGCTTGTTCCCCTTAGGTCACCAGCCGCCCTCTGCAGGGGCCTCACACGTGGTCAGATGGGCGGGGGCTTGCAGACACTAGCAGCCAAGACGCCCCAAACCACACTGAGAAGAAATGGTTGTCGATGGCATTGAACTTGGGCCAGGAAGCCCTCTGGGATGCAGCTGTGTTCCTGTGGCCCCACTGACCTTTCATCTGTGGGAGGAGATGAGATGAACCTTCCAGGAAGGTCAGGCAGTGTCAGCGACAGGGCTGGAGGGCTTCCTGCCTGGGGACACCCTCTGTCCTTCTCTGACACCCACTCTGCCGCTTTTTTACAAATAGAGGGCATTTGACCTGTGGGTCCGTCCTTGGGTTGAAAAAAGTTTTATCTATCAATAGTTTGAGGGGAATTTCATGACCTTCTGTTTGAGAAAAATGGAATTAAAGCCACCCAGGTGGTTGAGAATAGTGTAATAATGTCCAGGTAGCTTGGATTGATTCCACTGTGGTAGCCACGGGTACATAGTCAACCTTGCCATTGCCTTTCTAAGGCTCCTTTATTTTTTTAAACATTTCTTTTTTTTTTTTTTTCCTTCTCCTCATGTATCCTTCAGCCCTACCTCACAAGCACCCGAAGCTTGTCTCCGATGTCTGGACTTTTTGGTTCCATCTGGGCCCCGCAAAGCGACGTGTATGAAAATTGCTGCCCCGTCAACCCCACCACGGAACACTCGACTCACATGGAAAACCAGGCGGTCATGTGCAAGGAATACTACCCAGGGTTTAACCCATTCCGTGCCTATATGGACCTGGACATATGGACTAGCACCGCGAACAGGAGCGCAAACTTCCCGCTGTCGAGAGACTCCAGCTACTGTGGGAACGTGTGAAAAAGGTTCGCGTTTTCAACAGTGTGAATAAAGAGGCTTGTGTTTTGATTACTAGCGTAAACTGGTTGTTGACATAGATTGACGTTGGTGGATATTTTGGCACTTTTATATGAAAATAAATTTTTTAATGAAATCTGGGTGCTCTATTTTTTTTAATCCTTCACAAATCCGTGATAGAAACGAAGCATCCATGTGTCCTAACTTCATAACTCAAGAAGCGTGTCAGACATGCCAAATGTTTAAATCAGAACCAGGGCGGCTTCTAAGAAGGTAAGAGTTGAGAAAGAAAGCACTGCAGTGATTGCCCCCTCCGTGGGCATCGGACTCCCCGGGAGCTTACAGAAAGTGACTTTGATCAGGTGGCATTCCGAGGGATGCTGCTGTAATGGACCTGTGGTTCAGGCAGCCAGGATTTTGTTTCAAGTGCTCCGTTGATTGAAACGAGCCTCCAGTGTTGGGAAGCCAGCTGCCAGTCACTTGCCTGGAGGGACCAGTCCTGGTGGGCAGGGCTGCTGGGGTGGAGCAGAGAGCCCGGCACTGTTCTGCTCGACCGTGTGACAGGGATGTTCCCTCCCCTCCATCAGGCCGGTCACCAGGGGCACGACAGCAGTAGGGACATGCTGGTAAGTGTCCGGTTTCCCTCCGAGTGAACAGGCTGAGTCCAAATACAAGTACTGAGCGGGTTAGGGTGTTCGTGCGTGTTTGCTAGGCTGGTTTGTATCTGCTTGTCAGTGATCTGGAAATCCATGTGATGGAATTATCTGTTTGCATGTATAAACTTTGAAAACATTTCAGCTTTTAATAAAAATGTCTTATTTTTACATTTTGTTTTGTCCTTATTGGAAATGGAGTGGGAGAGATTTTTGAGTTGAATGCTGGGTTCGCTTGCTGTTTCTTTCTCTTTGCCTTGGCCGTGTGGGACCCTGGACGAAGGGTGAGTGCACTGTAACCTGGTACTGCCCTCCTGCAAGGAGCACCTCCGAGCATGCACGGCTACTGGAAACCTCTCAGGCTACCGACTTGGAATCCCCCATCCCCAGTACTGAATAATGCTGAAAAGTAGTTTAGGTTCTAGGTATATACCCAAAAGAATTGAAACAAATGCTTGTGCACCATGTTCACTGAAGGACTAGTCACAGTAGCCAGAAGGTGGAAACAACCTAAATGTCCATTGATGGAAGAATGGATAAGCAAAATGTGGTATATACAGACAATGGGATATTCAGCCTTAGAAGGGAAGGAAATTCTGACACATGCTACATCATGGATGAACCTTGAAAACATGCTGAGCGAAATAAGCCCGTCACAAAAGTACAAGTATTGTATGATTCCACTTATATGAGGTACCTAGTGTGGTCAAATTCAGAGTCAAAGTAGAATAGAGGTTACCAGGGGCTTGAAGGGGAGGGGAATGGGGAGTCAATGTTTAATAAGATCAGAGTTTCAGTTTGAGGAGGTGAAAATGTTCTGGAGATGGATGGTGGTGATGCTTACATAACTGTGAATGTACTTCATGCCACTAGACTGTACACATAAAAACGGTTAAAATGGTAAGTATTGTGTTATGTGTATTTTACCAAAATAAAATAATTTAGGTTGATGAAAAAAGCCCCAAAGCATTTTCAATATCAAATTCAAAACTTCCCCACCAGAGAGAGTCTGAGACATTTAGATACACGTTCTTCTCTCTGCTCAGATTGTTGATATAATTTATTTTCCTGCTTTCACTGATCCTTCAATTCCCCATCAGGAAAGACCAAAACAAGTTTTTATTCCACTCTATACAAAAGAAAGTAAAAATCTGCGCTTTAGCTGGAATATTATCTTCAGCCATAAGACTAAAATCAGTGATGGGGGAACTGGAAGTTTTTATTCATTTAAAAATATTTGCCAAGCACCTCCCAGGAGCTGGGACCTGTCCAGGGGCTGTGGGTGCAGCAGAGGCCAGGACAGACAAGGTCCTGCTGGTACATTCCAGGAGCAGGGTCAGGGAAGAAGCAATCAAAAGGTTCAATGAGTATTTCGGGTCCTGGCGAGCGGTGAGGGCAGCCAAGGGGTGACGTGACCAACGGGGGAGGTAGCAGGGGTACCTGGGGTCTCAGGGGAAATCTCCCTGCAGAGGTACATCTGAGGTACAACCTGGGTGACGAGAAAGCCGGCTGCGCCCAGATCAGCGGGCCAGAGCCTCCAGCAGAGGAAAGAGCGAGGGCAAAGCCTCCGCGGCGGGAGGCCAGGGCGGCTGGGGCCCCGCGAGTCAGGGCCACAGGCACAGAGGAGCTGTAGAGGCCGCGGGTCAGAGGCCACCTCCCTAAGGCCTCGTAGGCCTCCGAGGAGAGGATGGGAAGAGCAGTGGGCCCCACTGGGGTGTCTTAAGGGAGAGGGACCGTCATATGATTTGAGTGTCAGAGACACTGAGGGCTGGATGGAGATAGGTCCTGGGTGGGGCGGGGAGGGGCGGGAGGGACAGTCCCGGCAGTCAGTCGCCTGCAGCAGCGGGTGACAGACAGGATGGTGCCAGCAGGCTGGGGTGGAGGGGCGTAGGGTGGCCAGCACCCCTGCTGGACCTCGAGAGCTGGGTCCTGCTGATGCCCTTGACCGAGAGGAAGAGCCCCGGGGCGGGGGTAGGGTCTGGTTGGGGGCAGGGGGCCTAGAGGTCCGTGCTGGACTATTCGGTGTGGGAGGCCTCGTATCAAAGTGCAGACGGCATGGAGGCTGTGGCCCCGACAAATCTGAAGGTCGGTGGAGTTCAGGACTGGAGACCAGGGGGGGCGTCCATCCTCGGCCTCCGGATGGTTCTAGAGCAATTGGAGTGCCTGGGGCCTCTCCGGGAGGAGAAGGGTCCTGAGCACTTAGCCAGGGGCACCCCGTGTTTAGAAGAGGAGGCGGCAGCAGAGAAGACTGAGGAGGAATCGCTGAGGAGGTCATAGGCCCAGAGGGGAGGCAGTGGCCCAGACTGGGTCAAAGGCTGGGGGACCCGTCAGATGAGGGAGCCCTGAGGGCTGCATCCAGCCCATGACCCTTGTGGTGTCCTCAGCTGTTCCAGCCGCAGCCAGTTGACACGGGAGACGGAGGTGGCAGTGGAGAAGGCCAGCTGTGGGGAGCTGGACGCGGGGACACGAGGCCAAGGCGGGAGAGCGCTGGGCCTGCTGCGTGCTGAGGGCGAGGCCCGGGCAGAGAGGGGGCAGGTGGGGCCCTGGGTGTCACTTGCAGGCACCTGAGCCTGGATGGACAGGGGCACTTCATCTCCCGTGGTGGGAGGGACGGCAGAGACCTGAGCAGAATAGGTCTGTTTATGAGAGAAGACGCCCAGGTTTGGGTTGCACATCATGGCCTCTGGCCTGCTTTTGTGGATAAAGTTGTACTGGAACACAGCCACTCCTCATTCCTCTACCAAACAGGGCACAGCCTAAAATGTTTACTCCAGTCCTTTACAGAAAAAGTTTGCTGATCTTTGCTCTAAGCGACGGAAGAGCAACAAGAGAGCAGGAACCTGGGTCTCCGACACCGCAGAGGCACCTGCCCTCACAGCCCTGGGCTCCGACTGCCCTGGGAAGGGACACATAAGTTCTCTCTTGTTTGGCTACTGCTGTGTGGGGTCTGTGTTACAGCATCAGCACTAGTACAGCCCTCCTCTCTTGTCTGGTTCAGTATTGTCTCTGGCGCCTGGTATAGTGTCTGATACACAGGAGTGTGTGGAAAGGAATGAGTGGGAGGGGCGTGCGTGAGCACAAGTATCTAGCAGTAAAGAAGTGAGTCTTAATAATTAGGGAATACTTCGATTATTCTGTGGCCGACCACAAGCAAAGGCAGGAGAATTACCACAGTTCCTTACATACTAAACACACATACATACATACATGCTCTTACATACCAATCTCCATGTACAGAGCTCTTCATGACAACTGTTACTACATTGGATTATGTTACCACTGGGGAAAACCTGAGGATCACTAGAGTGAGTAAGGTGGTAGAGGCTGACTCTGACTTCCAGGAGCTTTGATTTTAATGGGAGACTCATTGACGAACATCCCCTTTGGGGCCAGACTTCGTGGGGTCTAACTCCAGCTTTAGCACATTCTTAAATGTCCCATGCCTCAGTTTCCTCTTTCTGTAAAATGGGGATAATAATGGTAACAAACCTCATAGAGTTGCTGGGAAGATTTAATGAATGAGTTTTTAGATAGTGCTTGGCACATAGTAAACCCTCAATTGGCTACTTTCAGTATTCCATATAATTACTATCATCAATTTAAATGAAAGAACATGATACATAGGAACAGGATACATAGGAACTTAAGTCTCAGGGTGGGAAGGGGCAAGTGAAGCAGGCATTTGTACATTGCTGATGAGATGGTAAACTGGTGGGCAATGTGTATTAGGTACCTTGAAAACTCTTCTAGGAATTGACTCCCAAGGAAAACAGTAAAAAAATTGTGCACAAAAATCAGTTTTCTATTGCTGCTGTAAAAAGTTCCCGCAAACTTGGGGGCTTCAAACAACAGAAATGTATTATCTTACAGTTTTGTAGGTCAGAAATCCAAAACAAGTCTTGCTGGGCTAAAATCAAGGTGTTGGCAAGGCTGTGTTCCTTTGCAGGGGCTCTAGGGGAGAATCTGCTCCTTTCTCGACTGCCCCAGCTTCTAGAGGCTGCTTACATTCCTTGGATCACGGCCCCCTTCCTCCATCCTCAAAGCCAGCAACATGGAACCCCTCTGACCATGCTTCCACTGTCACATCTTTGTCTCTGACCACAGCTGGGAAAGTTTCTCTTCTTTTAAGGACTCATGTGATTGATTCGACTGGCTCCACCCAGATTAACTCCCCATCTCGAGGTTCTTAACTTAATCATACCTTCAAAGTCACATATTTTTGCTATGCAGTCACATATTCACAGGTTCCAGGGTTTAGGATGTGGACATCTTTGGGGCAGGGTTGTTATTCTGCCTATGATGTATGAGCAGATTCATTACAGTGTTTAGAACACTGATGAATTGCAAATAAATGTTCCACGATAGGAATAGGTTTAAATTACAGTACATACAGATGTTGGAATACGAGGAAGCCTCTAAAAATCATTGTAAGAGAATGACATAGGCAATGAAAGAGGTAGGTACAGTTTATACGCAGTATGAGCCCATACTGAATTTGGGGCAGGGGCGGGGGGAGGATGCACCATCTGGTGGGTGGGATTGTGAGTGATTTTCATTTCCTTTTTTGTATTGATATTTTTTTGGGGTATTGTCTAGTATAAGCATGTAATTACTATCACTCCACCTCCTCCCAAAACTTTTAATTAAGTCTTAAGGGAAAATATATTTTATTTAACAATGGTGAAAGCAAGTATGTTAAAAACAAATGCTAAAGTCCTAATAAAATTTACATTACGCTATAAAAGGACATAATTTAAAGGCAAAGGCAAAGTGAAACTTTCACTAAGCATTCCCTAATAAAAATCCTATAAAATGAGGTATGTAGTAATTACTTGGGCTAGGATTAAAGGCATATAAGAATGTCTTTAAACACTCGTATAGGCAACATACAAAATGCAACGCAGTCTAATTATAATTAGTTAAAATACAGGACAAGTAATATAAAAACACCTTTTAAATACAACTTTAAAAAGATACATATAATATTTATGCAAACTCTAATTAACATTTCAAAATAATTATTTCTGTGTGACCCAGACATTTGAACAACTTAATACTCCCGCTGGAGTACGGAGAAGATGTCAGTAAAATAAAACGTGTTTGTGTACCTAGAATGTATGTAGTATTTATAAAGGAAAACCCTTACTTTAGAAACTGAAAACAAACAAAAACTTTACCCAGTGTCATTTCATCTGGATGGATGTTTATTCCAATTGGATGTTTATTCACTCGCTGTAGATGTAGAACTTATTGACCATGTTTAAAAAATGGAAGGAACAACAACAACAACAAAAATGGAAGGAACAGACCAAGCGCCGTGACCTCAGGACTGGGAGGGCTGCAACACTGGCGCGAAACATGACCACTGAGTCTATTTCAATATGAAAAGCAATTCCTGCCACAAAAGGAGCAAGCAGTGCTGGGTTAGGCCACGTCCCCCAATCCATCACGTATTCCTGAACCACAGTGCTGCTGAAAAGAAACCAACCACTTGTTTGCCTTCCTTCTTTAATTAAAAAACTTCATTAAATCAGAATAATGTGTCAAAATCCAGAGCTGATTGTGTATTAGTTGGGAAAGGCTAGGTTACGCTGCAGAAACAAACGGATCCCCAAACAGGCCCTAATGACACTCCAGGGTAACTGTCCTCTGGTGGGACTCAGTATCGAGGCCACTGTGCTCTTGTGACTCGACCATCTCCGCAAGCAGTTTCCCCGCTTAAATCCACAGGAAGGGCTGACAAGACTCAGCCTGCTCTTCCGGGCTTGGCCCCGGCGGTGACGTACAGTACGTCCATACGTCACTTCCGCCTACAGCTGGTTGGCAGGAACCAGTCACGTGGTCCCACTCTGGGAAAGAGAGGCTTTCCCTTGTCCGAGCAGCGCGGAGCAGATGCTTCTGAGCAGTTCTAGTATGTCACCACGCTGTACAGTCTTGGAGAAGATTTCTTTATTTCCCCCCTAGTTGGAGAGGTTTATGGAGTCTAAACCCCACACAGCCAACAAGGCCTGGGCCTCCTTGTGGGGAGAAGGCCCTGCAGTGCCAGCGGAAGTGTGACTTGCGGCCCCGCCATTCCGGGAGTTCCTCAAAGTTGAGTGCTGGTTCCGTGTGGTAGCCGGCCGGCACCCACGCCGACAGGCTTCCACATCCTGGGGAACTAGATGCAGCCCACAGTCCCTGCGGTCTGTGTCTGCCCTAGGAGCCCAAGCTGGCTCCTCAAACACAGTGTGTGCTCCCTGTGTTGCTTCTACTTCAGAAAAATAAGGTTTAAGGTCACAGGCACAAATATATGTCAATTACTGAATAGCTATTCAAAAACAGTTTACCAGAGTGACTAGTAGGCCTGAAACCCAGGTAGCCAAGAAAGGGATCATTGCTGGAGTAAATCTGAAACAGAACTTGGAGAAATGGATAGTGGTTATACTGGAGGTAACATGTTGGTTTCCTATGTTTCACTTCCTGATGGTAAGTGAAAGTCTGGTCAAGTTCAACTGGGGACGAGATGAAGGCTGAAGCAGTCTTAAGCTCACGATTTCATGCCCAGGCTACAATGAGAAGGATGATCAAAACAATTATGGGATATTATTCTAGGTGTCAAATGCGAGACAGCCTCCAGGGCTGGGAAAAGCTGGATGCCAGCAGGAAGCAGTAGACGTGCAAGTGTGAGAAAAAGATAGGCTAGGCTGGGGTGTGGCCAGAAATGGATTTGAAAGGCAGGCCTGAGACATGTTTCAGAGACGGGGGCTGTCAGGCCAGGCAGAGGGAGCTTGGCCGCAGAGGAGGTGGCCATGCTGCTGACAGTCAACACCAAATGCTCTTTCTCTGACCCGACCAGAAACCTTGCTTTACAAATGCTGGGGGTTTTGCCCACAGCAACCATAATCCTCTCCTCTCCCTCTCACTGGGTTACTTCTCCACCCCAGGAATGACCTCTTACATGGTACTGACTTAAATCCATCGTGGCTCTTTCTCAACTTTTTAAGAATACGTGGAAATACCTTTATTGTTTGTTTGGTCTGTTGTAGAAAATATGGATAAGCAAAAGGAAAAAAAAAAAAAAAAAAAGAAAACCACTGTAATCCTACCACCCACAAAGCAGCAGTCAGCATTTCGGTATGTTTCCTTCCAGACTTGTGTATATGTGTTTTTACAAAAATAGGATATACACACTATTCCGTGAATTGCTTTTCTCATTTAACATTCTATGAAAAGCTAGATTTACTTCTGAATGCCTATTAGACATTTTACCAATATTTCTCAATGTGTCAACATGAAACTTATCACTTCTAATCTATCCCTAACTTAAATCTATGCCTGAATTTGTTCATTTACTAACTTATTCATTTACCACCTTCTGAGTCCACAGTAGGGGCCTAGGCGCTTGATAGTTACAGATAAGTCAGCCCAGACACTCTCTCTTCCCAACCCTCCTCACGTTTAATTGGCCACTAAATCACTCATTCATTCAACAAATATTTGTTTCATCTCTCCTGACGTGCCCTGTAGGCAGCCCGTGTCCTCATGATTTGCTCATTCAATAAAATTGAGCAGCTATTATGTGCCACACTTTGTTTTGTGCTCTGGACATACCACAGTAAACAAGACAGGCGTGCTCCCTTCTACCAGGGTGCTAATAATCTAGAGGGGGAAAAAAACAATACATCACTGCGTTAGTTCTTGATTACTGCATGACAAATGACCTCCAACTTAGTGACTGAAAATAACAACAGTTATTATGTCACAGTTTCTGCGGGTCAGGAATCGGCACGACTCAGCTTGGGGCCTTCTGTCTCAGAGTTTCTCTCACAGCTGCATTTGGGGTGTCAGTCAGGGCTGCAGTTACCTCAAGGCTCAGCTGGGGGAGAATTTGTTTCCAAGTTCATTTATGTAGTTGTTGGCAGGATTCAGTGTGTTGCTTGTTGTTGGCTGCAGGCTGGCCTCAGTTTCTGGCCACATGCACCTCACCATTAGGGCAGCTCGCTTCAGCAGAACAAGCAAGCAGGGCAGGGGTGGGGGAGAGAGAGAGAGAGATCGGAAGAGAAAGGGAAGACAGAAGTCATGCCTTTAGGACATAATCTCAGAAGTGACCTGCCATCACTTTGCCATATTCTCTTTGTTAGGAGCAAGTCCCTAGGTCCTGCCCCCCACTCAAGGGGAGGAAATGAGTAGCAGGAAGTGGGGGCCTTCGGGAGCCATTTTAGAAGGTTGCCTGCCCCCATCGCAAATAGACAAGACAGTTCCAGCTCATGTTTAGCACTCGGAAGGAAATGAAACAGGGAGAAGACAGAGTGCCTGGGAGTGTTGGGAAAGGGACTCCTGAGTGAGTGGGCAGGGGAGACCTCGTGAGGAGGGAACAGGTAAGCAGGGACCTGAATGACAAGAAGGATCCTGTCTGGGAATACCCAGGTCTCCCTGACAGGGGAGCAGGAAGTGCACAGGGGGACAGAGAGCTTTGCGTGTTTGAGGAAGAGAACAGAGGCCAGTAACATGGAAGAAAGTGAGTGATGGGGACGCGGTGACTGGTGAGGTGAGAACCTTATAACAGACCTTATAACAAATCACACAAGGTAAATACTGTCTCTGTTTTGGAATAACAAGTAACTTCCCTAAGATCGCACAGCTTGGAAGTGACATAGCACACACAAAGATTTGAACTTGGGTCTACCTGATGCTAGAATCCACGTATTTGCCACAGCAGCAGCCTGCAGTTCATTGCAGAATCCACTAGAAGGGATGAGTTGCAAAGGAAACCATAAACAAGACAAAAAGACAACCTTTAGAATGGGAGAAAATATTTGAAAACCAAGCGACTGACAAGGGATTAATCTCCAAAATATACAAACAGCACATGCAGCTCAATATTAAAAACACAAACAACCCAATCAAAAAATGGGCAGGGCTTCCCTGGTGGCGCAGTGGTTGGGAGTCTGCCTGCCAATGCAGGGGACACGGGTTCGCGCCCTGGTCTGGGAAGATCCCACATGCGCGGAGCGACTGGGCCCGTGAGCCACAATTACTGAGCCTGCGCGTCTGGAGCCTGTGCTCCGCAACAAGAGAGGCCGCGATAGCGAGAGGCCCGCGCACCGCGATGAAGAGTGGCCCCCACTTGCCGCAACTGGAGAAAGCCCTCACACAGAAACAAAGACCCAACACAGCCATAAATTAAAAAAAAAAAAAAAAAAAAAAAAAATGGGCAGAAGATCTAAATAGACATTTCTCCAAAGAAGACATACAGTTGGCCAAAAAGCACATGAAAAGATGCTCAACATCACTAATTATTAGAGAAATGCAAATCAAAAGTACAGTGAGGTATCTGCTCACACCAGTCAGAATGGCCATCATCAAAAAATCTAAAAACAATAAATGCTGGAGAGAGTGGGGAGTGAAGGGAACCCTGTTGCACTGTTGGTGGGAATGTAAATTGGTGCAGCCACTATGGAGAACAGTATGGAGGTTCCTTAAAAAACTAAACATAGAGCTACCATATGATCCAGCAATCCCACCCCTGGGCATATATCTGGAGAAAACCATAATTCAAAAAGATACAGGCACCCCAATGTTCATTACAGCACTATTTACAATAGCCAGAACATGGAAGCAGCCTGAGTGTCCATTGACAGATGAATGGATAAGGAAGATATGGTACATATATACAATGGAATATTACTCAGCCATAAAAAAGAATGAATTAATGCCATTTGCAGCAACATGGATGGACTTAGAGATTGTCATACTGAGTGAAGTAAGTCAGACAAAGAAAGACAAATATCATATATTGCTTATATGTGGAATCTTAAAAAATGATACAAATGAACTTATTTACAAAACGGAAACAGACTCACAGACTTAGAAAACAAGCTTATGGTTACTGGGGGGGAAGGGGGAGAAGGGATAAATTGGGAGATTAGGATTGACATATACACACTACTATATATAAAATAGATAACTAATAAGGACCTACATAGCCCAGGGAACTCTACACAATACTCCATAATGACCTATATGGGAAAATAATCTAAAAAAGAATGTATATATGTATATGTATGACTGATTCACTTTGCTGTACCCCTGAAACTAACACTACATTGTAAATCAACTATACGCCAATAAAAATTTAAAAATAAATAAAAATTAAAGAAAAAAAAGGATGAGTTGGGTGATCAGCCACCCCGGGGGCCCAGGATGGAGGAGTTGCCTAGGACGTGAGACTTTCATGGCTAAAACCAGGGCAGTCCGGAGGAAACCAGGATAGTTGATCACCCTAGGTGAGAACATGACCACTGGGGTCTTTGATGTGATATTAAACCCAGGCCGAGCCAGCAGCCATGAGTCAGCCAGGGGAAGACTCAGCTGTGTGTTTTGTTGCCAAAAGAATAAACTGTGGAATAGCCCCACCTTGTTGCTAAAACACGATGTTTTAAATACTGAAGTTTTGTTGCCTTTTGTTTTTCTCAGGTCATTTCTGTGAGAAAAGCTGGCCTAACACAGAGGTGTGGTCATGGAAACTTAGGACTGGGAGAGACCAAGGCTGGTCCACGCCCAACCTCAGCCACTGAGCAGGACATAGGGCACAGGGCAGGGCTTCCTGTTCCTCAGACATCTTCCTACTGGGCATCCTGCTTTCGGCATATGTACTGATACAAGTGCCTCGTGCCCCTTCCTGAATCACACCTCCCCCCCCCCACTCCCCCCCCCCCCAACCTCAGGGAGGTACCTGGCCCCTGGGAGGTGCTACACGGCAGTCCAACAAATGACAGTGACCTGTGCACAGCAAAGTGTGATGGGACTGAAAAGCTCACACCAGCGAAAGCTGGAGGCTGAGCTGCAGACGTTACTTGGCTTTGCTGCCTTTACCATATCCTGGTGACCTGAAGCAGGAGGTCAGTGGCTCGAAGATAGCCCCAGTGGGATTGGCCGTCTCTCGTGGAGAAAACTGATCCTTCACTTCCTGCAGACCACCTCTCTTCGTGAACCTCTCCCACCGCAGACGCTGTGACCCGGAGCTTCTCCTCTGCTCCTCACAACCGCTCCTCTTCCTGGCCTCACTCTTCCTCGGAGAGTGAGTGACACCGTGACTGGGCCCTCGGACGCCTTCTCCTCCTCCCCAAAGAGCCCCACGCTCAGCTGGAACTTGCGCTTCTAAGCTGAAGACCTCCTAAGGGATCTCAGACCAGACTGACTTGATCTAGTGACCGAGGTAGATCATATCCACTCTCTCTCTGAACAGCACCCCCTGTGGGTGGAATATACTCCATGCCCCATCGTCAGGCTTGGCCTGATTTCTTGCTTTGGCTGTGAAATGTGGGCAGAGTGACAGTGTGCTAATTTCCAGGGGAAGATTTAACAGGTGCCGCATGGCCATTTGTCTCATACTCTTCCCCTCTGCCACCGAAGGGCATGCTCAAATAGAGGCTTGTCTTTCAGCCTGGGATTCAGAAAAAGACAACCAAATACCTACTCTCTCTGTTTTCTACAGAACCTCCGAAGCTGATGGTATCATAAAAAGCACATCATTGAAAGGTGACTATTTGCAAATGGGATCAGATCTCTAAGAATGACTGGATAGGAAGCTTCTGCCCAGTAATTATTCAAGGTGAAATGGAGAATTGATACATTCTGAAAGAGTACCTAAAATAATGCCAAGATCCAATACTCAGAGACCTATTACAAGTGACTTCTGAGAGAACCAAGCTTTAAGAGAGCTCTGCCTGCCCCACCTACAAAGGTTGGATTATGGAGTGTGTGGGCTTTTGGTTTGAAAGACAAGGTGTTGAGATAGTCTATTCTTAACAGAGCAACCGGAGCCGGAACTTTCAATTTGTCAGCCCGTGTCACACTTGCACTCCATACCCACCCGTGGCTTTCCATGACCCGTGAGAGCCATGACCCCCAAGAGCCTGCATGACATGATTCCCACCACCCCATCTCCCACACTGCCCTTCTTTCTCACTTTACTCCAAGCGCTGGCCTCCTTACCATCTCTCAAAGACACCAAGAAAGCTTCTGCCTCCAAGGCCTTGCACCTGCTGTTCTCACCACCCAAAACACTCACTCCCTACATGTCCCCGTGACACTCCCTCTCTCCCTTTAGGCTTCTATCCTGGGCTCACCTTATCACCCACGTGGAGACTGTACTTCCTTGCCCTTTATCGCTTTTGTTAAAATCAAACACAGATGGAGACTAGACTTGAGAATTTCCTACAAGCAAAGCTTAAACTAAGCAAAGCTTAGTTTAACTTAGTTTTGCAAGACAAGTGAGGTTACTAATTCCTACTTAAGTTTTGCATTGGTTTTACTTCTGTTTTTTATGAACTTTTGAAGCTTTGGATAATGAATTTGAGCACAAGTCACGTCACTCCTGGTTTGAAGCACTTCAGAGTCAATGTATAATATTGATGTTTGCTTTCTTCTGCAGTGAGAGGGCAGACCACATGTTCCAGATGATTTGACCACAGGTTGGTGCAGCTTACATTAGCCTGAATTGCTGAGTCACTACCTAGAGCAAAATTTCCCTGGAGACTTGTCTGGACCCTCAGTGGTCTCTGTATATTTGTTACAGCAGCATAACCTAAGCTATCCTGATTGATACCCATTCCCACATGCCATCAATCCCTCTCCCCTTACACTACTTTATTTTCTCCATAGTATTTATTATCACTTGACATGTATATTTACATGTTTGTTTGTGGAGGTCATTAATGTTGCTTACCAAATATTTCCATCTCTCCGCCCTCTGGACATGTAGGATGGGGCTGTGTTCCAGAGTTCCCCTTGTGCACAATAACTGGCCCCTTTGGACTCATCCTGGGTCTCAATGTGGCAGACAGACCCTAGGCTGGTCCCCACAATCCTTAAATCTTGGTGTCCATGCCCTTGTATAATATTCTCCTCTTGAGTATGGGCAAGAGCTGTGACTTACTTCTCACCAATAGAATGTGGTGAACGTGATGGGGTGTCGGTCCTATAATCATGTCGCGTTGTATAAGACCCCCGTCTTGCTAGCAGACTTTGTCTATGCCGCCGGCTTTGAAGAATCAGCTGTCATAAAGTAAATGGTTGTATTGGAGACACTCACGTGGCCCCTAGGAGCCAACAGTGACCCTGAGCTAGAAACAAATCCTCAACCCATGGCTTCAGGAAATGAATTCAGCCAAAACCCTGAGAAATATTGGAAGTGACTCTTTTCCTGGTTTAGGCTGTGGTGAGAGCCCCAGTCAGTATCTGAATTTCAGCTTGATGAGACCCTGAGCAGAGGACCCAGTGATGCCGCCATGTTGGCCTCCCTACCCACCTGACAAGAATTAAGCTCCATGAGGGCAGAGATTTGTTTTGTTCACTTCTAATTCCCCAGCATTGCTTGGCATATAGTGGACACTCAATAAATATTTATTGGATGAACGAATAAATGGAAAAGAACTTTGTTTTGTTTAACTTAAGAGATACTTGCCTATAATAAATTATTCATTAAATATAACATGTTAAATATAATATGTTTTGAAAAGTCTAAAGCAACTAAAACTCTGTCATAAGTTTACTACTGAGTTCCAATTCTCATTATGCACAAGGATGATATGATTTGATCCATGGTAGGAACTAAATTTATGCTAAAACAAAAAATAGGATAATATAAAATGAGTGTTTCTTAATCCAGATAAATAAAACAAAACTTTCATTGGTCTTAACCGTGTCATGAGAAATTGGCTGTTAGCATTTTTGCCAAACTTGGAGAGTATGTCTGGAATAGTCTGGTTTACAACGAACAGGAAGTCACATAGTGGAATCTGGTTGTCAAATAAGAGCCTCAAAATGAAAGCCATGCGACAGGCCTCGATTTACAGTAAAGCCATTTCTCATGTAGGGAACTTCATAAACATACTATAAGGATTTATTACATAGTGATGGTTATAATTGTCCTGAGAAATGCAGGAAATTGGGACAGCCAGACTCGAACATGTGGATATTTTGTGACAATGTTATATTGCAAAGTGGCTTCCCTTTGTCAACTGTCACACTTGTGGATTCCTTTCCTACTACTTGTGATAGGCACAATAATCGTCTCCCAAAGACATCCACATTTTAATCCCCAGACCCTGTGAATATGTTATGTTACATGGCAAGGAGGAATTAAGGCTACAGATGGAATTAAGGAGGCTAATCAGCTGGTTTTGAAATGGGGAGATTATTCTAGATTCTCTGGTCGGGCCCAATGTAATCATAAGTGTGTTAATAAGTGAAAGAAGGAGACCAGAGTGTCAGAGTCAAGGTCATTCCTTGACTGGTTAGCTTGCAATTGGGGTAAAACCTCAGATACGATCACTTCTGGACAGTGCTGTATTAGTTTCCTATTGCTGCTTTAACAAATTACTGCAAATTTAGTGTCTTTAAGACAAGAAAAAATTTTTAATCTTATAGTTTTGGAGGTCGGACACTGGGCTAAAATCCTTTCTGGAGAAAAGTCCATTTCCTTGCCTTTTCCACCTTCCAAAGGCAAGCTAACCAGTTGGCTTGTCACGGTCCCATGGATGCTGGCAGAACACAGGAGACCAGTGACAAAGGATTATTTCTTTTTTTTTTTTTTTTTTAAATTAATTAATTAATTTAGTTATTTATTTTTATTTTTGGCTGTGTTGGGTCTTCGTTTCTGTGCGACGGCTTTCTCTAGTTGCGGCGAGCGGGGGCCACTCTTCATCGCAGTGCGGGGGCCTCTCACTGTCGCGGCCTCTCTTGTTGCAGAGCACAGGCTCCAGACGCGCAGGTTCAGTAGTTGTGGCTCACGGGCCTAGTTGCTCCATGGCATGTGGGATCTTCCCAGACCAGGGCTCGAACCCGTGTCCCCTGCATTGGCAGTCAGATTCTCAACCACTGTGCCACCAGGGAAGCCCCAAAGGATTATTTCTTACAGCAATGGCAGCAGCTAGAGTATCAGCATTTTGCATGGTTCACTGAGCCCAGATTCCCATGGGGCAGGGTGAGGAGGGCCCCGTGACACCTGCACACACAGTGGGGTGTATAACAGCAGAGGATCCCTGAGCTTGGGGAACTCAAATCTTTCCAATTGGGCAGTAAGCACGCCGGCTCTTTGCTCCCAAGGCAGGTACTACTGTATCTTCCAAAGCTGAAAAGTAGTAGTAAGAGTAATAAGCATGAGAACAGTGGTTTTAACTTACAAACTACTTTTCACATCCACCATCTAATTTAATCTTAACAACCCTGTAAAAAGGTAACACTCCCAAGAAATTGAGGCCCAGAAACACTGACTGACACGCAGAAGACCACCGACCCAGTAAGGGTGGGCCACCATTTCCTGTCGCCATTTTCCATTCTACTACTCTTGGCAAATCCACCTATTTGTGTAGCTCTTCACCCTTGGAAGGTATGAAGCTCAGAGTAAATAGTTTTTCAAGCTCTCACCCTGGTGACATGCACATGGTAGAGACTGAAAGGCAGTTGATAGAAAGAACATGGGTTGTGGAATTAGGTGACTGGACTTCAGATCCTGGCTGTGCTTCTTACTAGCTTCTCTGACCTCTACTAGCCTCAGTTTGCCCATCTGCAAAACGGGGTTCATAAATCTTTCACAGGGATGCTGAGAGACTTTCGCCTCATGTGTAGTGTTCATGTTGTCCCTCTTGGAATTACTTGCACAACTTATGTCTTCCCTTTAAGACTGTGAGTTTTTGTTCTCAATCGAAGTATGACTTACAATATTACATTAGTTTCAGGTGTAAGACACAGTGATTTGATATTTTTATAGATTATACTCCATGTAAAGTTCTTATAAAATATTGGCTATATTCCCTGTGCTGTACAGTACATCCTTGTATCTTATCTATTTTATTCCTACGAGTGTGTACCCCTTAATCTCCCTCACTCATTTTGCCTCTCACCCACACCTCTCCCCTCTGGCAACCACCAGTCTGGTGTCTGTATCTGTAAGTCTGTTTCTGTTTTGTTAGATTTGTTCCTTTTTAAAACTGTGAGCTTCTCAAGGGCAGGGGCCATGACTCTGTGCCGTTCACCCCAGCAACTAATTCCACGCCTGACAGAAGGACACGCTGAGTAAACGTTGTCAACAGAAAGCCAATGTCTGGCCCCTCGTAGGTGCCTGACAGTCCTGCTCTCTTGCCACCCTCCCTTTGCAGGCCGCCCCTGTCTGGGTTGGCTTCCTGCACGATGGCTTGTGCTGGGCATGGCGTGGTTCCAACGGGAAGTTCAGGTCCTCCAGAGCAGTCACTTTCATTTCCTAAAACTGAAATTTCTGGAAACATGTGATGCCAAGAGTGGAATGTGACTGCAGTCACTCCCTGGACAGCCTGCGGCAAGACAGGGTTGTCCTGCCCGCTTCCTGGCAGAGCTGGGGTTGGTCCAGTTGTGCAAGTTTCTGAGATTTCAAGCAGAACAAGTCTTCCTGTGTGTTCTTCGCGATGCAGGGAATCTTCCTCAGCAGAGCTGGCCCGCGATCTTGGAAAGGAGAGCAGCGTCCTTCCCCTCCCAGAGCAGTCCCAGGTCTCTCCTCCGAAAGGAACAATACGCTACTGTTGGGCCTGTGGGTGTGGCCTGGAGCCATCCCTTGACAAAGAGACAAAACGTGTTCTCAGATGAGGTTTTCCTGGAGTGGGTTTCTCCCCTCCTCCTTCCTCTGTCCCCTCCCCTTTCCTGGACTCTATTCTCTGCTCCTGAGGGGGTCCCCCCCTCTTCCCTAATACTTTGCCTTCATTGTCCCACTTGAACCTGCCTGAGGCCACACCCTCTGCTCCCAAATTGCACCTCCACCTGTGTCATCAAACCCTCATTTTCTGAGAGAAACTGAGCTTGTCTAGTTGGTAAGAGGGAAACAATATTCATCTTAAAGTCGGAAGCCCCATAATATTTACATTCCTTAGTGTATTTACCTTTTGTCAAAGGGACTTATTCGTCCAAGTGAACGCTTTCTATGGCATCATTTTCATACAGAGTTTCTGGCCAGTTAGTCCATTCCAGGTCCCTCAAGGAATAATTCTTTCTTGATAATGCCTGCTTCTTTGAGAGTGACACAGGGGGAGGGTCGGTGACTTTATATTTGGTTGACATTGGATAAGGTCTTTCCTCACCTGTTGGGTCTTCTGCCCCCATTGGACCAGAAAGATAGGTTTAGGATCTGATTATTTGAGTGGCAACAGTTATCTGGTAATTTTCCTGGCAGGGCAGTCAGCTTAAGATTAGAAACAAATGCTTTTTTAGGAAAGAGTGGGGAAAAAAAATCTACCCAGATATCCACACCCATTCATATAGTTTAATTTTCTCTTGGAATTTTTATTATCTGCCAACACAGCTTTGAGTTCTGCAATTTCACGGGTCTAAGAGTGCCTCAGTCAACAGAGCTACAATCCGCTTTCTCTTCTCATTCACCCCATCACTGTGTACTTTTGTCACCTATTATTATTATTCATATGCTACATGTTTGTGCACAGATATGGACAGGCAGCTTCATTTCTCCAGTTGATTTTCCACAAAATAAATACTATTATTCTTTTAGCTCTACTGACAAACAACTCATAGCACTCCCAAAGGCCAGGCACTGCTTGTACTTTGCAGAAGGCACTTTGCCTAATCGTCATAACAACCCTATTAAGTTCATTTTACAGAGATGATAACTGGGGAGGATCATGCAGTTAGCAAGAGGGCCCACAACCTCTATCTGTAACCACAGCACACACTGCCTCCCTACTGTACTTTCATGGCAGACCTGTTTTAAAAACACTTTGAAATATTATTTCTCACAACAAGCAAGAGTCATAGTATCCTAACTTTCTAAAAGTCAATCTGGACTGTTGGACAGATGGACAGTTGAGGGAGGACCAGACCCCACTGTAGCCATGGCAGGTTCATGGTTGTCGAGGTGATATTCCTGCTGTCCCCCCAGATTCTGGGGGGTTGGGGGCAGTGGCCCCTTGAATCAGGAAATAGAAAGGTGGCTGTGGGCAGAGCAAGTGACTGTGTGAGATTCCTTCCCCCAGGACAAATGTTCTCATTATTTTTCTCCTGATCCATCAACAATTGGATTAGACTGGCTGACCTACAGCAAACTAGAGCAGGAACTAAGTTCCCACAGTTTAAATGCCTCTTAAAAAATAATAGCTAACACTGAGCATGTACCAGCTTCTGGGCATTATACCCTGGCTAAGAGTTATCATTCCCCTTTAACAGATGTAAAAACTGAGTCTTGTGATCTGCTCAGTCATAACGCTAGCATGTGGAAGAGGTAAGGTTTGAACCCGAGTCTCTCTGATGACAAAGCTCTGGCGCTTTTGCTCCATTGTCCCCATAACGCTGTGGATGAGGGGTGGGACTCTGTTATGCTGAGCCCTGGAAACCAGTCGGGTTCGGCTTTGGATCTGTGCTCTGTGGTGCATGGGCCATGTTTGGCGGCTGAACTGATTCAGTCCAGAAGCTGATTTATGGCAGCGATTCATGTGAGTCCTTTAGAGCCGGAATAGCATATTTTTATGAACCTATATTTTAGTATGTATGCAGGAAATGAGGGAAAAGCTGTTATGAGCCAGGAAGGATAACGATCATGATCATGATAATACCAGCCAACAGTTATTGATCTCTTTGTATGCCAAGTTTCTGTTAAGCACATTATATGCATAAACTCACTTAAACAGTTGGGAAAGTCAACTGGTATTGAGAAGGTCCCATACAATCATCATTTAACTTCCTTCTCAAAATAGTAAATGCTATCGTTTCAGACAAGGTTTATTTTGCTTAAGTGTCTCATATGAGGCAATCACACTTGAATTGTGCAATGCATTTGGGCAACATTTGTATGAAGAAATCTTGCAACAAAATAGGGGCACGTACATACACGCTATAAAAAAATCTAGCCTTTTCTATTATTTGAGGGTTCAGTCACATTCTCATTGAATAGTATTATTCTCATTGAGTAAAAGCATAGGCATTTGTCTATGGAGATCTAGTGAAACGCATGGTGCATGGGCTTTGAAATCAGACAGAGTGATGTTCCAATCCTACCTATGTCACTTGACAAGTCCTGAACCCTTCTGAGCCTCTTTAAATTTAAAATGCAGATAATACCTGCCTCATAGACTTGTTAAGGCATTAAACAAACATACATAAAACTTCAAGTGGAGATACTAACACAAGATCAGTCTTAGTATAAGCATCTACCTCCCACTCCCCCATCCCGCTTTGGAGTCTACCTGCCAAACTTGACAGTGTTCCCTGACTTCTCCTCCATTCTTCAAGCTCTATTCTGTGCCCCATTTTATGGTTCTTTATTTCCTGATTATCTTGATTTATTCATTTATTTATTCAAAAGTTTTTATTGAACACATACTATATACAAGTCACTGGGTAAGCACTGAGAATACAATAGTGAGATAAACAATTCTTTTTATGGCCTCATGAGAGAGACAGGCACTAATCACACATGTGGGAGGATATAGTTACAAACTAAGCTAAATGTTATGAAGGAAAGGAACACATATCTAGGCTGAAGAGTAAGGGAAGTGAAGGTGAGTGGAGACCTGAAGGAGAAGTGAGAGTCTCTATGGCAGGTGGTGATGGTGCAGGTGGAGGTGGTGGTGATGGTGTTGGTGATACTGTAATGATGAAGGTGATGGTGCAGGTGGAGGTGGTGGTGATGGTGTTGGTGATACTGTAATGATGGAGGTGATGGTGCAGGTGGAGATGGTGGTGATGGTGCAGTGGGGATGCTGGTGCTAGTGGTGGAGACGATGTTGGTGGTGGAGGTGCTGGTAATGGTGGAAGGGATGGTAGTAGAGGATGGTATCCACAGCACAGGGAACAGCATATGCAAAGGATCTGTGGTAGGTGGAAACTTCGTGGGTCTGGAAACCTGAAAGTCTGATGTGGCTGATGTGGCAGCACACAGACGGTGAGGGTGAGAAGAGGCAGAGACCAGAAGTTGAAGCACAAGCCACATCACAGACCCTGCAGGAACTTGTAGCCTATGTTAAATACTTGGATCCTAATCTTAAGAACAATTTGGAAGCCACAGAAGAATATTAAACTTGAGGTGGGGTGAAATGATCAGATTTGCATTGTTAAAAGATCATTCTAGATCTCTACTGTCCAGTAATGGTAGCTACTAGCTACACATGGGTATTGAACACTTGAAATGTTGCTGGTCTTAGTTGGGATGTGCTGTGAATGTAAAATACACACTGGATTTCAATGACAGTGTAAAAAAGGAATGTAAAATATCTTGTTACTTTTTTCATAATCTTTACATATTGGAATGGTAATATTTGGGGTTAAATAAAATGTAATTAAAATCAGTTTTACCTGTTTCTTGCTTACCTTTTAAAATGTAACTACTAGGACATTTAAAATTACATAAGCAGCTCCCATGATATTTTTATTAGAGGGGGCTGCTCTAGATGCAGCGTGAAGAAGGAGCTACGGAGAAGGCGAAGCAGGTGAGACCATCAGGAGGTTGTTTTCATAGTCCAGGCAAGAAGTGAAGGTAGCTCTAACTAGGTTGATGGAAGTGGAAGTAAAAGGAGTTGGATGGATTCGAGGTAAAATCAGCAGAACTGAGTCTTTAGCAGATGCTTCTGGATAGATGGTGGTGCCACATGTTGAAATAAAAAACACTAAGAGAGGACCAGCCTTGGCAAGAAGTATCATGAGCTCAGACCTGGACATGCTGAATGGACATGCTCTGAGACATCCACGTGGACGCATGTCTCCAGAAGGCAGTTGCCCATCTAGGTCTGCAGCTCGGATGAGATGTCTGCATGGGAGACTTAAATTTGAGAGGTATTGGCATAGAGATGAACATAAATGAGACTCCTTAGGAAGAAAGCAGCCAATGAGGACTGGCCTAGGACCTAGACTTGGGAAACAGGGTAAGGGAGGACAAGTCTGAAAAGGAGCATCGAAAAGGAAGCCTAAGTATGTGGGGTCATGGAAGCCAAGGGAGAAGCAAAGAAGGAAGGAGTGTCAGCAAGGAGATTTGTTCTGACAGGTTAGACAACAGGAAGAATACAATGTATTTGGGAGTCAGCAGTATGGCGGTCATTGATGACCTTTGCAAGTGCTGGTTGGAGTGATAGGTGTGGAAGCCAGGTTGGAGTAGACTAAAGACTGGGCAAGAGGTGAGGAAACAGAGACAGGAAGTATAAAGAGCTCTTTCCAGAAGTTACTCTATGAAGGAGGAGAGATGAGAATTTGTTTTTGTTTGTTTATTTGAAATAAATATGGAAGAGACTTGAGGATGTGTAAACACTGGTAGGAATGATCTGGTTGAGATGGAGCGGTGGAAAATACAGGAGAGAGAAAGGATACTAAGCAGCACGTGGTTCCTGAGACGGCAGGGAGGGAGCGTCTCGATTGAACCAGGTGGGGCTGGCGGCCATTCTAGGAGGGAGCCCTCTCATACTGCAGCAGGAGGGGAGGGTGGGTGTGGGTAGGAGCTCAGCAGTGAGAAGTTGAGGGGATCTCTGTGGATGGCTTTAACTTCCTCTGCGAAATAAGAGGCAAAGTCATCCCCGAGAGCATGTGGGGAGGCAGAGACTGCCAGTGGCTGGAGGAGGGTGGAGGGTGAGGTGGGTTGGCTAGAAAAGTGTAAAAACAGTGTCTGGTCTCCTCTAAGTCCATAGGGAACTTTCAGGTTTAGGATTTTGTCACATAGGAGGAATAGGAACATAAGGAAAAGAGAGTGGTGGCTCTAGAACTCCTATTTAGAAGTGGTGATCTGACTCAGGGGTGAGAGGGCTTGAAATCTTTTTGTATACTATTTTCCATTACATGATAGTGAGAAAACACCAACTGTTCATACGGAAGGGCAGGGAAGGCTTCTGGAGATTGGGGGGAGGGGAAAGCCCTCTCCATGTTTGGTGACACCACTGGCAAGAGGGTTTGCGGGGGTGGTAAGGGTGTCTTGGAGATTCTGAAGTAAGAAAGGCTGCGTCATCCCAACTTCCCAAGACCTCCTGCTGGCACCCCCAGCACCCCTGTGCAATGGGCATGCATATTCAGACCATCCGGTGGCCACACCCAGGCTGGTATTTTCCCTGTAAAAAAGGCGGAAGAACCCAGCGAACCAGAAATTTGGGGCCAAGTATGACTCTCCACAGAATGCTTAGAGGATGGGAACCCCGGATTCTGCTGACCCTTCCACCTGTGAGCTCCAGCTTGCACCAGGCACTGGCTTGAATCTACACTAAATAAGGAAGAAAGACAAGGCAGGAGATGACCAATGGGTTGGGGGAAGAGGAGGGACCAGTGGACTCTGAGCAAGATGCAGGAGGCTGAGTTAGTCATTTTGAACTTGGACAACTGTTGGTAATCCCCGGGTCCCGGGAGTGACCGAGGTAGTGCAGGGGAGGAGCTCGGGGGATGAGGGGGTATAGGAACCGAGAGGTGACAGGTGGGTCATCTTTGTGAACAGTGAAGCAGCTGGGCTTCTGGAAGATCTTAAGAAGAAGTCTGTGAGCAGATGCCAAAGTCTTCGACAAGTGAGAGGAAGGGAGCAGGAGGTCAGCAGACAGTGAGAGACAGAGGAGGGCATGAGGGCAAATGGCGTATGTGAGCTGGGAGCCTCAAAGGGACTGGTTTTCTTACAAAAGGTTGGGGAGATAAGTCAGTGACTCTCACATTTGATCAGGGAGTGGAGTTCCTGGATCTGATGATGCCTTACCCTACCCTACCCTAACCCTAACCCTAACCATGGATTTAATCCCATAGATTTAATCCCATCATATAAACCAACATTTAGTACAAATCATCTCTTAGTAATCTAAAAGGGCTGGAGCTGGCACGTGGTAAATAATGTATACACAGTCAAATCTGTTCCAGTGATTGACAGCTCAAGGAAGCCATAGCTGAGGGAAGAGCAGAAGGACACTGGCGGGACACACAGGATCAGACCAGAAGATGAGGCCGTAACGGACTCAAGCCAGAGGAAACTGTGGCCATAGGCAGCAGAAGAGGAAGGAAGGACATGGCAAATTTTTTCTTTGGTGACTCAAATTTAATTTTGTCAATGTTGGCTTTTTTAAAAAAAAGTCCTCATTATTTTTTGTCTGCAGAAGAGATAATTCAGGAGTTTGCTTTGGCTTTATGATTTAATATCTAAATAACTAAATTTGCCAGGTTAAAAATCTTGTCCTTCCTTAAGCTTTTAGGTTTGACTAACTATTCGTAAATCTACCAAATTTAAACATCAGTTTAAAAGGGACTTTGGCTTTTGTTTGGTCCCATTTACAAACTTAGCTAACTAAACTTTTAATTAATTTTAGTGGCATTTATAAATGTGATATATTTGATGTTCTCTTTAAGTGTCAATTGTTTGACTTAGTAAAACTTTCCTGAGTTCTTAAACAATTCTAATATAACTAATACACTTATAAATATGGTAAAATTTAAGCTCTCTTAAATGTTTCAATGTATGACAAATGTTTCAATCTGTGTTTCTACAAACAATGAAAAATTTCAACTTAAAATCACAAATATAAATGAAGTATACATTTTAAGTTGGAATTACAAGCTTGACCTTGACTCTAATAGACCAAATTTTAAAAAAATGTGACAAGTCTTTAAAAACCAAATATTCATAGATTCCTTAGCACAAAATATTAATATAAATACTAATTATAAGTCTTCCAGAGATTGCATCCAGAAACTTTTTGGGTCAAGTATGACTGTCCATACAATGGCCAAGAAGACAGCAACCTCCAGGCTTTGAAAGATACTTACACACACGTAGGAAACCATTACATCATCATACATAATTTGGGAATTCATTCATAGAGAGGTGGCCAATGATATGGCCTAGGAAGCTGGCAATATAATGCATGGTCTGTGACCGTGACTGGTACACCCTGAACCCTAGTTATGCTTTGTAACAGGACTGAACCTAGAGAAGGCAGTGGTCACACAGCTCATGTCCCTGGGTCTGAGTCATTATCATGAGCTCATTTTTTTCCATCCACATGGAAGGCAGCAACTTCTACCCAGACTGCCACATCACATGGTTGGATTTAGCAGTTATTTGATTCTTAAGATATTTCAATATATTTCCCAAGGCACTCCAAAGAACTTAGAAATTGATAAAATTCTGCCTTCTTTTCATATTCTTCCTGACTGATGAGGCCATACAGATATTAAAATGATACCAGCTGCTCGCTCATGGTTTTGTCTGACTCTGTGGTTGGAAAGAATACACTATATTTCTTCATTGTCGTCTTTAAACAAGGTCAGCTATTGTGCGGCAAGTGTAGGAAGTTGGGGCTAGAAGCCGCTGGTCAGACTTCTCTCCCTTGCAGTCCCACCTGTGTCTGCAATATCCATACTCCATTCCTCCAGACCCAACTGATGTTCTGAAAAGGCATGTCAATCCACCACTCAACAAGTAATAGTTGGGACTTCCCTGGTGGTCTAGTGGTTAAGAGTCTGCCTTCCAACACAGGAGACGCGGGTTTGATCCCTGGTCACGGAGCTAAGATCCCACATGCCACAGGGCAACTAAGCCTGCGCACCACAACTAGAGCCCACGCGCTCTAGAGCTCCCGTGACGCAACTAGAGAGCCCTCATGCCGCAACGAAAGATCCCCCGTGCCACAACGAAGATCCGCGTGCCGCAACTAAGACCCGAATTGGCCAAATAAATAAATAAATAAATATTAAAAAAAAAAAAGCAAGTAATAGTTGATTAGTGCCTACTGTGTTCTCAGGGCTGGGAATACTTCACTGCAAAAAGGAGAACAAAGTCCATGCCCTCATGAAGTTTACATCCAGCCACATTCAGCAGCTGTGTGTGAATTTGAAATCTCCTTTTCTATCATCTACTACCAGTCCTGCAACAGATGAAAATTATTTGCATTGTCCTTGAGAGTTTTGTATATTTGGACCTAACCTATACAAACTTACCTCATGTATCATCTTCATGGTTTGGCCCTTTGCATCTGGGATAATGCATCAGAGAACTTGAAGAAAAGTCTCTTTCCCTCTCTTTTTTCATTTTCCCAAGTTTTAGATTCCTGAAATATTCACAGATTCTCTAAATTAAAAAAAAAAAAACAAGACTTTTATGGACTTTCTGTTCTGAATTAACAAGTTTGATGCTTCCAATCCTTGGAGTTAGGTACCAAGAAGTCTGAAATCAATGTAGAAGATCAGTCACTTGGGCTGACAGATGAAGCAGTCAATTTTACTGTAAGAGATTTTGTTGGTCTTTGTTTCTTCTTTCTTTCTTTCTTCCTTTCTTTTTTTAAAAAATGAATATTTAGACCATTCTTACTAGGAATATCTTAATTTCTGGAATCATTGTAGTCTGATGAGTTTAGTCCTGGAATGGACTTTGTAAAATTTGGGTGCTGAATCGCTCTGATTACACATGGAGTGGTATTGGCAAGGCAGAAAGCTGAAAATGAGCATTCCAGAAGGGATAAAGCCATCCAAATATGATATTAGAAGATTTTATGATTTTATATTTCTAGGTAGTTTGGACTTCCTGAGTTACTTAAGAAACAATTTTCTTTCCATCAAGAAATATCTTAGCCAGGTCTCTTTTGGTTGCAAGTGAGAGAAATTAATGTAAACTAATTAAAGTACAAGGAGACATTTTATAAGCAAGGCAGGATGACCTGCTAGAGAAATTAGGTGTTTTCTCCTTCTTTCTCTAAAAGGCGAGCAAAAGGTTAGCTCCTCTATTTTGGAGGCCTGATATATCCATCCTTTGCTCTTGGAGAGAAGAGGATGTTTTAAAGTCGGGTTTATTGAGATAATTTATATATAATAAAATTTATCAATATAAAAAGTAGTTTGATGAGCTTGATAAAGACATACAGTCATGTCATGTAACCACCATCACAATCATGATACAGAACATTTCTATCACCCCCAAAAGTCCCCATATGCCTCTCTGCAATCAATCCCCTCTCCCACCTGGCTCCCTGATACCTCTGCTTTCTGTCATAGTTTTGCTTTGTGTAGAATTTAAATCTAAATGAATTGTGTAGAATTCACTTAAATGAATTCTATAGTATGTATTTGTTTGTGTCTGACTTCTTTCACTTCATATAATTCTTTTCAGATCATCCATATTCTTGCATATTTCAGCAGCTCTGCCTTTTTATTGTTGAGTGGTATTCTATTGTATACATATACAACGATTTCTTTATCTGTTCATGAGATGATAGATATTTGGGTCATTTCTAGCTCTGAATAAAGTACATGCTTTTGTTGGACTTATTTTTTCATTTCTCGTGGGTAATTACCTAGGATTGAGATTGTTGCATCATTAAGTGCATATTTAATTTGATAAGAAACTGTCAAACTTTCCCAAAGTGGGTGTATCGTTTTGCATTGCCAGCAGCCATGTATGAGAGTTTCAGTTGTTCTACATCCTAACCGACACTCGGTATTGTCAGTCTTTCATTTTAGCCTTTCTAGTGGGCATGTAGTGGTATCTCAATGTGTCCCCCCTGCCCGAGTTTTATTGAGATATGATTGACATGTAGTATTGTATTAGTTTAAGATGTATAACATAATGATTTGATATATGTATATATAGTGTGACATAATTATCACAATAAGTTTAGTTAAAATCCATCATTTCACATAGTTACTATTTTTTCTTATGATGAGAAATTTTAAGATCTACTCTTAGCAAGTTTCAAAGGTATAATAACAGTATTACTAAAACAGTAGTACTAACTATAGTCACCATGCTGTACATTACATTCCCAGAATTATATATCTTATAACTGGAAATTTGTACCTTTTGACCACATATAAAGAGGTCAATTTCACTCGGAAAGGTTTTGTCAATCTTTCAAGTTTCCAAAATATTTAGAACTCAGAAATACTGCTCTTCATATGAGATCACAAGTAACAGAAGACACTCTTACACTCAGGCCCACAGTGAAAAAACTAATAGTAAAACAAGTTGAAGTAATTAAACAATAAGATTTGAAAATCAGTTATTGAATGTAGAACTGGAAGACTGTACTTCAGGAAAATGGAAAATGGGATGGCTGCGATCCCATGATCAGACCAGGCCCAATAGAAACTGTAATAACAAGAGAGCTTAGCTATGAGAATTTTCCACAATGATAGAACTTTAAAAACATGCTTTTATATTAACTAAAGATATTCACAGTTGAAACTGCCAAAGCTTGCTTAATAACATATCGCCCTTCTCAATATTTAAAATCCACAGGATACTTGGATCTCAGTGAACATTTGATGGTTGGAGAAGAACTGAAACAGTCAGTTCAAAGGTTCTCCCTACATACTTTGATTTTAAGACAAAATAATCTATAAACTCTGGACAATGTTGCTTTCTCTAGAAAAACCTGACTAACATTGATCTTTGTCAGTGTACACTTGGTTCTTTACTTAACTCTTATCAGAGGCCAGAAAAGGTAACATACTTGAATTTATCCAGTGTCAAAATATACAATCTAACACTCAATGTTTCCCAGACACTAGGCATATTAGATGTTAGCCATATAGTCTTTTATTTTGTCACATCTTAAAGAACTTTACATTTTCAGGTACATGTCGAAGATGCTCCCA
This sequence comes from Balaenoptera ricei, assembly GCF_028023285.1. Lineage (NCBI taxonomy): Eukaryota > Metazoa > Chordata > Mammalia > Artiodactyla > Balaenopteridae > Balaenoptera > Balaenoptera ricei. The sequence continues at coordinate 36,886,009 of NC_082643.1, forward strand.
GGTACTTCCTTTCCTTGGAAAGTAAACAAGAAAATAAAACTTTCTCTAAGGAGCAACTTGATTCTTTTCAAAAACTGAAGACTTTGGAAGCTGGTGGCAACAGCTTCATTTGCTCCTGTGACTTCCTGTCTTTCATGCAGGGGCAGCAGGCCCTGGCCCAGGTCCTGATCGGACTGGCCAGAAGACTACCTGTGTGACCCTCCATCCCCCGTGCGGGGCCAGCGCGTTCGGGACACCCGGCTCTCACCTTCTGAATGCCACAGGGCAGCCGTGGTGTCTGCCGTGTGCTGTGCCCTTTTCCTGCTGCTCCTGCTTGCGGGGGTTCTGTGCCACCGTTTCCATGGACTGTGGTACGTGAAGACGATGTGGACCTGGCTCCAGGCCAAGAGGAAGCCCAGGAAGGCTCCCCGCAGGGACATCTGCTATGACGCCTTTGTGTCCTACAGTGAACGGGATTCCTACTGGGTGGAGAACCTCATGGTCCAGGAGCTGGAGCACTTCAACTCTCCCTTTAAGTTGTGTCTTCACAAGCGGGACTTCATTCCTGGCAAGTGGATTATTGACAATATCATTGACTCCATTGAAAAGAGCCACAAAACCATCTTTGTGCTTTCTGAGAACTTTGTGAAGAGTGAGTGGTGCAAGTACGAGCTGGACTTCTCCCATTTTCGTCTCCTTGATGAGAACGATTCTGCTGCCATTCTCATTCTGCTGGAGCCCATTGAGAAAAAGGCCATCCCCAGCAGGAAGGGTTTCAGTTGAAGAATAATTCTAGTTTTTAAAAGAAAAATATTTATAAAATGAAATATTCTCAGGTTTCAAAACTCAGCTCTATGTTGATTCAGAGTTTTACTATTATCATTTTGCATAGGCACTATTAAATAGTATTCTTCAAAAGTTACCGATGTTATTGAAATCTCTTCAAAGTAGAAAAATTTTGAAGAATGAGCATTTGCGTACAACGATCTGTGTATTTGTGCAAGGATTAGAGCAGATTTTCATTAAGTGATTTTTGATGGATATATTTATTATTTTCTCTATTACAAAATATTTTATGTGAACAAGATAGACTGTGTTTTTTGATAACTTCATTTTAGAATTTCAGTCAGATTCTCAAAAATATAGAAACCATGAGAATTACTTTTTACCGAATTATCTTTTCATACTGTGTTCATTTTCTAACTTTTAAAAAAAAGAATAAGTTTTGTAGGCAGTTAGAGGAGGTCTTATACTGAAAAGAAACTAAGGCGTTTTGGAGTCTAACCTGGGATTTGCCACATGGCTCTGAGCCATATGACTTGAGGCAAGTTCTTTAATCACTTGAACTGAAGGCGTAATAATATCAGAACTATTTATTTCACGTGTTATTATGAGACTCAGGTGAAAAGATTTATGTGACAGTGCTTCGAAAACGTGAAGAACTGAACACGTATAAGGATGTGCCTGAGTAGAAGGTGCTAATAGCTTTGCTGAGAGTGTAGAGAAAAATTCACTGCATGTAGATGACACTGGTAGTAAGTTGTGGGTAAATACATAATTTCTACTTAACTTTGTCAGAATATTCTAATCAACTTTGGGATTACAAAGCAATGACATCAGTCAATCTAGGCAGCTCAACTAGAAAAGATATATAGAGAAAGAACAGAGGTTTTCAGTTTCTGGGCAAAAAATTGGAAAGAAGTTTTCTGAAGGACACACTTGAGAAATCATGAGGAAGAGAGGGGGAGATTTTGAAGTAATAAGAAGAAAGTGTTTCAGACAGCTGGAGAGCCTGAATGGTCAGGGATGCAGAGAAATGTCCCCACGGTAATTAGTAAACTGTATAGGAAAACAGACTCCACCCCCTCAAGTTCACATTCATGCCTATAGATTGAGTTTGCCTGAGGCTGGAGCCTTTGATGAGGACTAGGCATGTGGAATAGGGTAACACAAAGAACCCTGGGTTTAGGGTAAAATTCTGGTTTCAAATCTCAATTCGGCCACTTAGAATTTGCATGGCATTTCCTCCTGTGTCAAAGAGGAACTAGAATGCTTCTTCAGCCTCCAATCTCAATTTGGGAAGGTCAAATGTAATTAAGAAAATAAAATGTAGTTAATGAATATTAAGGCAGCTTAATTTTGAAAAGGTATCTAGTTTCCCTTACAAACATGTCTCACTAGTCTCTGTGGCAATGAAGAAAGCCAATCTAAGACTGTTCGTTTTGGGAATTACCCACTTTGAGAAACAGGGATGGAAATGCGCAAGGGAAGGACTTAGGTTCAAAATCTTAGACATAAAGGGGAGCCCACATCTTTTCATGGTAAGAGCAGGGATGGGAGGTGGGTGCTAGGGAAAGTCAGCGCACCACCAGGGGTCCGCCACAAGACTGAAATTTTTAAAAAATCTGGGCTGTCCTTATCTGCTCTTCAGGCAAAATCTTGCTGCGTTGCTTTGGATAGTGATTGGTGTTATTTTAATGCAGGAGAGCATAGACTTGCGGGTGGAAGTGGACCCTGGAGATACAGTGACCGGGAAATTGTGTTCAGAAGGTCGTGGTGGGGGTGGGAGGTGGATGAAAGGCATGATTCGAGTGCCTGAATTTGGGCGTCCAAGGACGCAGAAGAATGGAGACGGCGTGTTTCAGGGCAATAAGATGTTTTGGGTGCCCGAGGCTTCAAGAAAATACTGGTTGGGTAATAAGCCTTCTCATTGGTTTCGAAATCTAACTCTGTGCTAGGGGAATCCCACGCGGAGGCCTTAAGCATCTCCCCACACCCTGGCCCCAGCGCCTGCCTCCGACCCAGGCCGGGCACCAGGCGGCGGTGGGGAAGCACCTGGGTCACGGTCACCCGACGGAGCCCGCGGAAAGGGAGGCGGCGGCGGGCCCCGGGCCCCAGGCCACAGGTGCCAGGCGCGCTCCGCTGTACGGGTAGTCCCCGCACCCTGGAGGAGGGGGCGCCGGCCACACGCAGCGTCCCCGTGCACTCTTCCGGGGCGCGGGCAGGTCCCGGCCGGAGGCGGCAGAAGGCGCGGCCTGGCGGCGGCTGCGCAGTCTCCGGGTACATCGGGCCGAAAATACGCTCGGCAGGCTTCCTCGTTCCGCAGCCCTCCCCGGACCGGGCGGGCAGGGTCCCAGGGTGGCCGAAGCGCGGACGGGGGCGCCGGGCATCCCCGCTTCCCAGTTGGCGGCACCCGGGACCCCAGTCGTGCGGCTCGGGCCCGGGGAAGGGGGGAGTCCCCGGCCCCGAGGCCGTCGACGCTCCCGCAGCCCCGTTTGCGAGGCTCCGCACGAGAATGTGCACACCCGCCCCGCCGAGGTGAGAGAAGCGGGGGCCTCACGGAAAGGGACGGGGGTGCGGTCGAGGTTCGCCTAGCCCTTGGCGTCACGGTGCCCGCGGGCCGTGGCGGGGCCATCCAGCCTCCGAGGGGGCGCCGCGGGGAGCTTCCGCGGGCTCCGCGCTACGGGCGGCCGCGTTCCGGGAGGCGGGGTGGCCGGTGGCTCCGGTTCCCGAAGGGCCGCCCTCTCGCCAGCGGCTCAATACGCCCCGGTCGCCCCCGCCCCCTTCACTCGGAGCGGCGGTGACGAGGGTCAGGTAGAGGCTTTCAAGGTTGCATAGGTGCGTCCTGCTGGCGGTGCGTCTGCGGCTCACTGCTTACCGCTGGGACCCAACTTGCAAAGGTGGGATTTCGGCCACCAGGGCTCAGAAGTGGGACAGGGTCAGGACTCGGATCTGCCTAGGACTCTCGCTCCCCAACCCCGAGCCTGGCCTCTGCTCCGGGGTGGGCTTCACACCATTAAAACTTCGTCAACGTCTATAAATGACAACTTGTGTTTGGAACTTGGATGTCAGCCAGGATAGTGTTTTTCCTTTTCGGGGGAAAAAAAAAAAAAAAGGGCTGGGAGAGAGAGAGAGAGAGAAATTGTTCCGGGTGTAAACAATTCAGCCGGGTGAGATGCTTGTAATCTTGCAGAAGGTCTTATCTGCACTGTTACTAACTCAGATCTTTACCAAAAAGCAACTGGGAGATAGGATGGCTGACTTGAAAGTAGACACCAAAAACAAAGAAAAGAAAAGAAAAAGGCAAATATCCTGACCTGATTATTTGAAAATGACTTATTCACCAATATTTTAAGTTTCTTCTTCTTCCTGTTCTAAGCAGAGAAGCTTTATGTCTTCTTTAAACTTTTTATAATGTATCAATTTTATGAAAATTGCCTGAAGTTGACAACATGTTTTGGAAGTTTCTAAGCCATCAGTTATTTTTTTTCATTGCTTTACTTAAGAATTTGACTTGGTTGGTTAAATATCTTGTTTTGATTTCAGTGATTGAGCATAATTTATTGTATGTGGCACCTTGGGTGTGACCTCATAAAGATATTTTAGTAAATCTAAGTTGTATTTACTCCTCCCAGATAGGTTTGCTTGTCAAAAAAAAATTTTTTTTTATCTCCACAATGTCATTTAAAATTTACATTACTTTTTCCTCATGCAGGAAACCCATGTCTGAGTTTCTGAGTGCTTTCTTATCTATTGTTACACTAAAAAAATCCAATTGTTGCTTCTTGTTGCCTACTCTTACCTGGTTTATTTTCCATGTGTTGAAGAACATATGTTTTTGGGTACGTCTTTCAATGAAGGTCTACAAATGTCTGAAAATGTCTTGTCCTTACTCTTGGATGATTATTTAAATGGGTATAGGTGCCTAGACTAACAGGTATGTTTTCTCAGCCCTTTGAGGCTATTATTCCATTGTTTTGGGGCTAGATGAGGAATTTCTATTCTTTGGGATTCAATATGCATTTATAATTTGTAAATTTATGTTTTTCTTCAGTTCTGAAAAATTCTTAATTATTATATCTTTTAATATTTGGATCCACACCAGCGTATGTGACAGGCCTGGGTTTTGATTTCTTATGGGAGATTTCTAGGAGGCTAGCTTCTAGCCAGGTGGAGACCCTGGGTCAGAGGGCAGAGATTTTTGAGGCCTCTGTTCACATATGGCATAGCCTTTTCCCTGCGCTTGGCTTTATGGAGAGCCCACTTTCACTTCTCTGCCATGCGCTGGGCCCTGAGTCCTTCTCCAGTCTGGCTTCACCCAGGCATCTCAGCCCTTGCCCTAAAGTGGGCGTCTGGTCCTGGTTTCACTCTGGGCCACAGGGCTTCAACTTCCTCTCAGCTAAGTCACCTCTAACACCAGGCTTACTCCTCAGACTTCCATCCTATCCCGAGTCTTGGACTAATAATTCCTCACCACTCTGGCAACTTTCTGAATTCTTTAAGAGGATGATTTTTATACTTTGTGCAGATCCACAACTTTTATTAGATCTGACTCCACTCCGTCTAACTTGAGCCATCGCCCTTCCCTTTCTCAGTGTCTTACATTGAGGAGTTCTCTGCCCCCTCCTGTAATGTATTGGGGAAATGGGAGGAGAGACAAGTAATTCTGACCTAAAGTGTCAAGTTGTTAACTGTAGTTTTAGCATCATCAATAATTATTATTTGTTGAAAACTGACCATGTAATAGGTATCATATAATATGTATATGAAATAGCCCAAGATCTCTGCTCTTATAAATTTTACCTTTTAAAGAGAAAAAGCCAGGAAAAATAAAAAATGAACGTATTTGACCTTAAATCTTAGCCAAAAATTGGTATAGATTTCTTAAGATTTGTGCAATATGTTACAAAGTGGAAAAAATCAAGTAAATTTTGGTTCTCCAGTACAATTATACTAAGAGGATTTTTTTTTCAACAACCGATTAAGCAGAAAGACAATGGGATAGACATAGTACCAAATAGTAATAGCCATTTCATCTTAACCCTGTCAGTTTTAGAGGTGGGGACAATGCTAGATCTACAGCCTCTATGGGTTAGTTTCTGTTGTCTGCTGTTTCTGCTTTTCTCATGCTTATCACCTTGCTTTAGTTAGTGCCCAGTTGTTTTTCATTTTTTACTGGACATTCTATTTGAAAAATTGTTTGTAGAAAGAAATCTAAGGGCTAGGATGATGTTTTCTTCTTCTGGAGAAAATTTTCCTTTGCTTCTGTAGGCACCCATGAGCACTAGCGTTCCAGAAATAATCTTAATCCATATTCAGAGATCGAGGCTGCCTGAGCCATCCAGATAAATCAAAGCTGTGATGCAACCTCTGTGAGGACTTATTTTCCTCTAGTTCAGCCTTATCTATCCCATCCATGACTGCCCCAGACCTTAACATTTAACTCCCTGCTTTCTAAGGATGTCAAAAGTGCTCTGCAGCCTGTCAGACTGTGCTTACTGTGTTCAACGCAATAAAAGACAAAACTGAAAATTTTGGCAGAGAATTTGAAACTATAAAAATGACATAGCAGGGGCTTCCCTGGTGGCGCAGTGGTTGAGAATCTTCCTGCCAATGCAGGGGACACGGGTTCGAGCCCTGGTCTGGGAAGATCCTACATGCAGCGGAGCAACTGGGCCCGTGAGCCACAACTACTGAGCCTGCGTGTCTGGAGGCTGTGCTCCGCAACAAGAGAGGCCGCGATAGTGAGAGGCCCGCGCACCGCAATGAAGAGTGGCCCCCGCTCGCCGTAACTAGAGAAAGCCCTCGCACAGAAATGAAGACCCAACACAGCTAAAAAAAGAATAAATAAATAAATTTATAAACCTATAGCTTTGACTTAAAAAAAAAAAAATGACATAGCAGAAGTGGAAAGGAACCAAATAGAAATTATATAGATGAAAACTGTAATAATCAAAAAAATTTAAAAACAGTGGATGGATTTAACAGTAAATTAAACATAGCTGAGGAAAGGAAAATAAGCTAGAAAATAGATCAGAAGAAAATACCTAGATTGAAACTTGAAGAGACAAAAGTATGGAAAGAACAGAAAAGAAAGAGACATGGACAATACAGCTAAACTAGTGTTTAGATGAAAATTCATGACCTGAAATGGATATATTAGAAATGAAGAATGGCTGAAAATTAATGAGGAAGCATCTATCTCGGGAAATTAGAGTGAGAACAGTAAAATAAATCTAGAGAAAGCAGAAGGAAGTAAATAGTAATATGAGTAGAAATTAATGAAATAGAAAATAAATAGAGGCTCTATAGAGTGAGAAGTTGGTTATTCAAAAATGCTGATAGGACTTCCCTGGTGGTGCAGTGGTTGAGAATCTGGCTGCCAATGCAGGGGACACGGGTTTGATCCCTGGTCCGGGAAGATCCCTCCCACATGCCATGGAGCAACTAAGCCTGTGCGCCGCAACTACTGAAGCCCGTGTGCCGCAACTACTGAAGCCCGTTCGCCACAACTACTGAAGCCCACGTGCCTAGAGCCCATGCTCCACAACAAGAGAATCCACTGCAATGAGAAGCCCGTGCACCACAACGAGGAGTAGCCCCTGCTCGCTGCAACTAGAGAAAGCCCGTGCATAGCAACAAGGACCCAATACAGCCAAAATTAAATGGATAAAATAAATAAATTTAAAAAAATGCTAATAAAAACGATAAACCTCTGGCAAGACAATTGAGAAAGAAAGCAGGCACAAATATCATCTAAGGAATAGAAAGAGGTCCTGCAGACATTAAAACAATAAGAGGGTGTAAGCAACTATGTCAGTAAATTTGAAAATTTGGAAGAAAATGATAAATTCTTTGAAAAACACAACTGACAAAAGAATAAAAAGAAAATCTGAATCATTCCGTAGCTGTTAAATTAAAGTATTTAACAAAAACAAACAACAACAAAAACTGTATGAGGACATTAGGAGAAAGAAATTTGTAGGGCAATTTTACTTCTGAGTATAGATTCAAAAATTCTAAACAAAATATTATGAAGAAAATCCACCAATATATAAAAAGGATAATACATCCAGACGAATGTGGGTTTATTCTAAAAATGCAAGGTTGCTTTCACACAGACATTTATCCATGTAGTCACCAATATTTATTAACAAAGTGAAGGAGGAAATGTTCTTATCTCAATCGTTACAGGAAGAAAAAAAAATTTGATAAAATTCAGCATTCACTAATCAAGACAATGAAGTAAAGGTATAAGGATTGGAAAAAGTAAATAAAACCATCATTATACCTGGATGATATGATTGTGTATGTAGAAAATTAAAAGGAATCTACAAACTGTGAAATTGCTGAATTAGTTTTGCAAGGTTGCTCAATGCATGGTAAATATGTAAAACTTAATTGAATTTCTCTCTCTGTATATATAGGTATATGCCACATATAAGTAAGTAATACTATTTTCAAAACTTCAAAAGCATCAGATGCCTAGAAATAAATCTCACAAAATATGCTCAAGACGTCTGTGTAGAAAATCATAAGACATTATTGTGATAATGAAGACCCAAATCAATGGAAAGATATATCATGCTCGTGGATTGAAAGATCCAATATTGTAGTGATGTCAATAATTCCAAAATATCTATAGATTCATGGCATTGCCAATTAAAATCAATGGGTTTGGGCTTCCCTGGTGGCGCAGTGGTTGAGAATCTGCCTGCTAATGCAGGGGACACGGGTTCGAGCCCTGGTCCGGGAAGATCCCACATGCCGCGGAGCAACTAGGCCCGTGAGCCACAATTACTGAGCCCGAGTGCCACAACTACTGAAGCCCGCACGCCTAGAGCCCGTGCTCCGCAACAAGAGAAGCCACTGCAATGAGAAGCCTGCACACTGCAGTGAAACGTAGCCCCCGTTCACCACAACTAGAGAAAGCCCACGTGCGGCAACGAAGACCCAACGCAGCCAAAAATAAAATAAATTTATTTAAAAAAAATCAGTGGGTTTTGTTTTTGAAACTGATAAGCTGATTCTGTAATTTATAAGAATATGCAAAACACCAAGAGTAAGACTCACTTAAAGAAGAACAGGGAGGAAGGCCTTGCTCTCCTGGATATGAAGATATGTCATATATTTAATATAGTGTGTTACCGGTACAAGGATAGACAAATAGACATTGGATCAGATTAGAGAGCCCTGAAACAGACTGACCCTTAGATGGACACGTGAGTATTGGCAAAGGTAATACTGTTGATTGTTTCCCCAAAATGATCTTTTGAAAAATGTGCTGAGTCAAACACTGCTTGCTGCACTTGGTTCACTGCAGATGAGAAGGTTCTGATGGTCTGATTGTCCCTCCGTCCCACAAACCACCTTGCTCTGCCTGGGGTTCTCAGCACCGCTTCCACCTACTAGTGCCAAGTGCAAGACAGGTTGACAAGCATGGGACCTTTTTCTTTTGGTTAAAGAGCATGCTCCTCCTGGAGCTGTATTCAGTGAAGGTTGTTCAAGGAGAGCTGTGGTTTGGCACTGTGAGATCTCTAACTCACAGGGGCATCAGGACAGGCAAGGGGCATGCTGCAATATAAGATCTGAAGTATACAAATAGGAGGTTGTAAATCCATATGGTTAAGCCTAGCCCTTTTCTTAAACTGCTTGCTTTTTCATCCTCCATCATTCATTTACTTTCATCTTTCAACCCACGTTTGGTCCTGCTCCATATTCCTAGATGGTACTGTGCCTTTAAGTCATTGCTCAGTGGTGGTCTGTTGCTGGATGTGTCAGGGAATTCATTTTTTATCCTTATTCATACATTCCATTTCCCTGTCAGTTATTTCTTGGTGTGTGTGTGTGTGTGTGTGTGTGTGTGTGTGTGTACGCACGTGCTACATCTTACAAAACGTTTCTCAAGAACTGGAATTAAGCTATGCTGTCAAACACAATCACTCATTTGAACCTCTTTTCTTTGTAGGTGAGATCACTGGACAATGCCACCTGCATTGTGGACAGTGTGGGTCTTGGGGTCTGTAATCAGCCTCCCCAAGGAAGGAGCCTCTGATCAGGCTTCTTCTCTGTCTTGTGACCCCACTGGTGTCTGCGATGGCCGCTCCAGATCTTTCAACTCCATCCCCTCAGGTCTCACGGCAGCTGTGAAAAGCCTTGACCTGTCCAGCAATGAGATCACCTATGTCAGCAACAGTGACCTGCGGAGGTGTGTGAACCTCAGGACTCTGAGGCTGGGGGCCAATGAAATTCACACAGTGGAGGAAGATTCTTTTTTTTCCCTGAGGAGTCTTGAATATTTGGACTTATCCTATAATCGTTTATCTAACTTCTCATCCTCCTGGTTCAGATCCCTTTCTGCCTTGAAATTCTTAAACTTACTGGGAAATTTATACAAAACACTCGGGGAAAGATCTCTTTTTTCTCATCTTCCAAATCTGCGAATCCTGAAAGTAGGAAATAGTAACAGCTTCACTGAGATTCAGGAAAAGGATTTCGCTGGGCTAACTCTTCTTGAGAAACTTGAGATTAATGCTCCAAATCTGCAGACATATGCGCCAAAGAGTTTAAAGTCAATCCAGAACATCAGCCATCTGATTCTTCATCTGAAGCAGCCTATTTTACTGCTGGAGATTTTTGTAGATATTTTAAGTTCCTTAGAATGTTTAGAACTGAGAGATACTAATTTGAACACTTTTCATTTTTCAGAAGTATCCATCAATGAAACGAATACATCGATTAAAAAGTTTACATTTAGAAATGTGCAAATCACTGACGAAAGTTTTACTGAAGTTGTGAAACTGTTTAATTATGTTTCTGGAGTCTTAGAAGTAGAGTTTGATGACTGTACCCATGATGGAGTTGGTGATTTTAGGACATTGACTCTGGACACAATTAAATACCTAGGTGACGTGGAGACATTAACAATACGGAAGTTGCATATTCCACAGTTTTTCTTATATCATGATCTGAGTAATATATATTCACTCACAGGAAAAGTTAAAAGAATCACAATAGAAAACAGTAAGGTTTTTCTGGTTCCTTGTTTACTTTCACAACATTTAAAATCATTAGAATATTTGGATCTCAGTGAAAACTTAATGTCTGAAGAAACCTTGAAAAACTCAGCCTGTGAGCATGCTTGGCCCTTCCTAAAAACCTTAGTTTTAAGGCAGAATCGTTTGAAATCATTAGAAAAAACTGGAGAAATTTTGCTTACTCTGCAAAACCTGACTAACCTTGATATCAGTAAGAATAATTTTCATTCAATGCCTGAAACTTGTCAGTGGCCAGGAAAAATGAAATATTTGAACTTATCCAGCACAAGAATACAAAGTTTAACCCGTTGCATTCCCCAGACACTGGAAGTTTTAGATATTAGCAATAACAATCTCGATTCATTTTCTTTGATTTTGCCAGAACTCAAAGAACTTTATATTTCCAGAAATAAGTTGAAGACTCTACCAGATGCCTCCTTCTTACCTGTGTTATTAGTTATGAGAATCAGCAGAAATATAATAAATACTTTCTCTAAGGAGCAACTTGATTCTTTTCAAAAACTGAAGACTTTGGAAGCTGGTGGCAACAGCTTCATTTGCTCCTGTGACTTCCTGTCTTTCATGCAGGGGCAGCAGGCCCTGGCCCAGGTCCTGATCGACTGGCCAGAAGACTACCTGTGTGACTCTCCATCCCCCGTGCGGGGCCAGCGCGTTCAGGACACCCGGCTCTCACCTTCTGAATGCCACAGGGCAGCCGTGGTGTCTGCCGTGTGCTGTGCCCTTTTCCTGCTGCTCCTGCTCATGGGGATTCTGTGCCACCGTTTCCACGGACTGTGGTACATGAAGATGATGTGGGCCTGGCTCCAGGCCAAGAGGAAGCCCAGGAAGGCTCCCCGCAGGGACATCTGCTATGACGCCTTTGTGTCCTACAGTGAACGGGATTCCTACTGGGTGGAGAACCTCATGGTCCAGGAGCTGGAGCACTTCAACCCTCCCTTTAAGTTGTGTCTTCACAAGCGGGACTTCATTCCTGGCAAGTGGATTATCGACAATATCATTGACTCCATTGAAAAGAGCCACAAAACCATCTTTGTGCTTTCTGAGAACTTTGTGAAGAGTGAGTGGTGCAAGTACGAGCTGGACTTCTCCCATTTTCGTCTCTTTGATGAGAACAACGATGCTGCCATTCTCATTCTGCTGGAGCCCATTGAGAAAAAGGCCATCCCCCAGCGTTTCTGTAAGCTGCGGAAGATTATGAACACCAAGACCTACTTGGAGTGGCCCACTGATGAGATGCAGCAGGAAGGGTTTTGGTTAAATTTGAGAGCTGCGATAAAGTCCTAGAATCCTTCATTAAGGGTCAGTCTTGGTCTGGTGGTGGTCTTTCTATCACTAGTTATAACTAAGTCCATTCTGACCCAATTATATGTAAACTACATGAATGAGGACTTGCTTATTAAAACAACTAAAACTGTTCAAAAACTGCTACCAGATTGGAAAAACGTGGTTCTGGGCTTTTCTTTATCCCATGAGATAATCATGATCTCACTGCATTATTGATATCTGAATTATCTGTACCAATTGGCTTAGTTCATTAGAAAACAGCAGAAATGAGCAGAAGATTTCAAATGACTGTGTCCGTCAGCTTTCTGCCAGGAGACTCATCCATGTCTGTAGAGGTCGTTCTCCATCCCCCCAGCTGTCCCTTCTGTGCCTGACTGCTCTCAAGAGCAGCAAGGCAAAATGTTATTGCTGTTCTTAAAAAAGAAGTGCTGTGTGTCCCCACTAAGCTTCACAGGATACAAAAAAACCTAGAGGGTATATTTTCATATGAACTGGATCTGTCTTTCTCGGTATTTGATAAGTTTCTCCAGCCATAGTTACTTGAGAGAGGGTATATAACCCAAGATGCAGTAAATTATGTATTTCTATGAAAATGAAACTAATGAAATAAATACTCAGTTTTGAAGAATTTGAAAGAAGCCCCCTATATCCCTGACTCAGATCTTCAGCCTTTAGCTATGTGTGAAGTTCTAATTAGTGTCTGGTTACTCTGCTTTCAGCCCCATCTTCTAGTCTGCTTCCCCTGCATCATGTTGATTTTTCCTTCTTCGAAAAGTCTTGTTTCTGATTTTTTCTCTTTTCTGAAACATTATAAAAGTACGTATGAGCTAAATAGATTTTTAAGCAAGTATAGACATAGAGGTTCTTCACAATGACTCAGAAATATTTGTTACACAATAATTTAAAAGATAGATACTACTTCCATATGTTAATTTTTAGAATCTAGATAATAAGACATTAAATGAATGCATTAAATTTAAAAGTGAGGAGCTATTTATGGACTTCATGCAACTCACTTCTTAAGCTGGGAACCACATGTGAAAGGAAGTGACCTTGCTCAGTCCTCAGCCAGAACTGGGTCTGTGTGGTTAGTTGGGGTCTGGAATCAGAAGGACCTGGGTTGGTACGCATGTATCTTTGGGCAACTCAATCTGACCCCAAATGTTTTCCTGTCCTTAAGATAGGGATAATAGTAAATACATCTTAGGGTCTGATGTAGATGTCAATGTGCAGTAATATCAGTAAAGCACTGGCATGCACCCCTGGATGAGGACCAACCCTATGAGAATGGGTACCATGGGGTACTCGCACAGGGTGACAGGTGCCTGTGGTAGGTGTTAGCTATTATTATTATTTTCCAAGAAGGAATTCCTCTTATATATTATGGTTTGTAAATGAATGTTTTTGTCTTATGGGTACTAGCAGGGATCTAGGGTATATTTTCTGTAGTTTGCAGAAAGTTATCCCAAAGAAATAAGTTCATTAAGTGCAGGACAGGCTTTAGTCCTTGGGAAACCCAAACAGTGGGTTCTTCTGTCTCACACAAACTCCTGGGAGAGTGTAATGGAGTACCCAGCCTAAGAAAAAAATAGACAAGTTCAGGAGAAGGACACTTGAGATGCCACAGAAACCAAACACAAAACAGACTTTTTGCTTTAGTCCTCTATTTCCTTCCTACATTAAGCACAATGTTAATTGTCATGAGAACCGGACAAATTTAACGTGGACTTGACCTGTAGATTTAATTTCAATAATTTAAACAGCAATAGAAAAGCTTGATAGTTAATTGATAGATTTAAAATAATATTTTAAAAATAATCTATTTTTCTCATTGCAAATGTTTAATTGTAGAAAATTTGGACAAGAAACGAGCATATAAAAGAAATTAAGAATCAGCTCTTATCCCTTTACCTTGAGATAACCACTGGTAACTGGGTAATATATACATATTACTTCACAAAACTGAGACTAGATTTAATTTATTAATTTATTTAAAATTAATTAATTTATTTTTTGGCTGCGTTGGGTCTTCATTGCTGTGTGCGGGCTTTCTCTCGTTGCAGCAAGCGGGGGCTACTCTTCACTGTGGTGCGTGGGCTTCTCATTGCAGTGGCTTCTTTTTGTGGAGCACGGGCTCTAGGCACATGGGCTTCAGTAGTCGTGTTGTGTGAGCTCAGTAGTTGTGGTTCGCAGGCTCTAGAGCACAGGCTCAGTAGTTGTGGCACACGGGTTTAGTTGCTCCACGGCATGTGGGATCTTCCCAGACCAGGGCTCAAACCTGTGTCCCCGCGTTGGCAAGCGGATTCTTAACCACTGCGCCACCAGGGAAGCCCCTGAGATTAGATTTTAAATGCCTAAACTGTGTAAAGGAAATAGCATCTTTATTTTTTTCTGATATTGTTTAGTAATTATCTAACATTTCTGAACTCTGAGGGTCATTCAGAATTCCATGAAGACACATGCTGGTTTATTTGCCCAGAGTTCTAAAGGGTCTTCATTCAGCTCTCCATAAAAGGCGGATGGCAAATACATCAGAGGTGAATTTAAGGGTTCTGCTACAAAAGAGAAACTAATTTTTAGTTGGTGCTTTATCCAGCTGTGAGATCTTTTATTTGTCTGTAGCCTGTAAGTTCAAGAATCTTGATTTATCTCTTTAATCCTTGCACATGCCTGGTACATAATAAATATTGAATTGTTGAAATGTTTGCTGAGTAGAGAAATAAAGCAGAGTTAAATCTTCTAATAATCTGGATGATGAGCCAGTTGTAATACTTAAGCACTGAGCAGTTTCAAGAAGGAAAATTACCAACTGGTAGAAATCTTACTGTGAGTTATTGTCATTACAGCTACAATGGACTTTTGTATAGCATTAAGTATGTTGCTGATATTTTTTTAAAAATTTATTGAAGTATAGTTGATTTACAATGTTGAGTTAATTTCTGTTGTACAGCAAAGTGATTCAGTTATACATATATACATTCTTTTTCATATTCTTTTCCATTATGGTTTAATCACAGGATAATGAATATAGTTCCCTGTGCTATACAGTAGGACCTTGTTTATCCATTCTGTATATAATAGTTTGTATCTGCTCACCCAAACTTCCAATCCAACCTGTCCCCACTCCCCCTCCCCGCTGGCAACCACAAGTCAGTTCTCTATGTCTGTGAGTCTGTTTCTGTTTCATAGATAAGTTCATTTGTGTCATATTTTAGATTCCACATATAAGTGGTATCATATGGTATTTGTCTTTCTGTTTCTGACTTACTTCACTCAGTATGATAATTTCTAGGTCCATCCAAGTTGCTGCAATGCATTGCCAATGTTTCTGACAATAGATTTGTTTCTTTTCTACTTCATACAAATGTAATGTCTTCAGGTATTGCAGAATAGATGTCTGGTGTGATGTAGACAGTGTTGGCTGTTTAACAAATGACCAGTAACTTAAAATGAATTAATTTTGGGGAGTTCAACATATTCTTGGGTTAACTTGTTCTGACTGGTCTTCCCAATTCTGTTAATTTTTTCTTTCTTGCTTGACTAATTCATTTGTTCAGCAAATATTTATTGAGTGCCTATTATGTGCCAGGTGCTGCTCCAAGTGCTGGAAAGATAATAGGGAACAAAACAGATAAAATTCCCAGTCATCACGGAGGTGAAGACAAACAGTAAACAAATGAGTCTATGATATGATTTCAGGTATTGGAAAGTGCTGTGAAGAAAATAAAAGCAGAGTATGGCCATGGATTGACTGTGTGTGTGTGTGTGTGTGTGTGAACAGAGTGTCACAGAAGAAGAGAGTGCTTCTCTTCCCTTTAGTGCAGCCCTTGGGTGGGCTGAGTACATGGGGAAGCCCCAGGAAACCCAGCGTAGCTCTGGCCCATTGAGTGGGCTGCAACACACTGGTGCTAGAGGCTACAGGAGTGATCTCTACACAGAAGGGCTCTGTGGTGCCAAAGCTGCCACGTGGTAACAAGCACAAAGAACAGAAAAGACTTTGTCCTTAAACCATAGATTTAACAACTCTGCCTACTTCTTTGAAGATGTTGAACTGATAAGAAGGTATTTGTTGTAACTCAACGTTGTACATGAGGAGTACTTCGCAAACCTCTGAAACACGCCTCAGATGAGATCACTGTAAGCCAAAGTAGAGGTGGGATGTCCACAGTACCAAATGTGTCAGATGCGATGATTACAAAATGATTGTAATCGGAAGGATGCAAAACACGCTTTATTTGTTTATTCCATTGCTCAGCTTCTCTTTAAATTCTTTCCACACAAAGTGCCAGTTGTTACTCAGTTCTCTAAATTTTTGGGGTCATCTCTAAAATTAGAAAAGAATATCAATATTAAATGTAGGATTAAGGATTAGAAAATATTTCAACATGCAATACATTGCTTCTTGGGTAGGTGTGCCATGCTATTCCAGCCCTAGTGAATAATTAATGCCTTGGATGATTCCTATCACCACGGGTTGCCAGGCCACCAGAAAACGAAGCCAGTCCAGGATTTGCCCATATAAAAAGTGTGTGTGGAGGAGCTTCAAAATGGCGGAAGAATAAGACATGGAGATCACCTTCTTCCCCACAAATACATGAAAAATACATCTACATGTGGAACAACTCCTACAGAACACCTACTGAATGCTGGCGGAAGACCTCAGACCTCCCAAAAGGCAAGAAACTCCCCACGTACCTGGGTAGGGTAAAAGAAAAAAGAAAAAACTGAGACAAAAGAATAGGGACGGGACCTGCACCAGTGGGAGGGAGCTGTGAAGAAGGAAAGGTCTCCACACACTAGGAAGCCCCTTCGCAGGCGGAGATGGCAGGTGGCGGAGGGAGGAAGCTTCGGAGCCACGGAGGAGAGCACAGCCACAGGGGTGGGGAGGGCAAAGCAGAGAGATTCCCGCACAGAGGACGGGTGCCGACCAGCACTCACCAGCCCGAGAGGCTTGTCTGCTTACCCGCCGGGGCGGGCGGGGGCTGGGAGCTGAGGCTCGGGCTTCGGTCGGATCGCAGGGAGAGGACTGGGGTTGGCGGCGTGAACACAGCCTGAAGGGGCTAGTGCGCCACAGCTAGCCGGGAGGGAGTCCGGGAAAAAGTCTGGAGGTGCGGAAGAGGCAAGAGACTTTTTCTTGCCTCTTTGTTTCCTGGTGCGCGAGGAGAGGGGATTAAGAGTGCTGCTTAAAGGGGCTCCAGAGAGGGGCGCGAGTCGCGGCTATCAGTGTTGACCCCAGAGACGGGCATGGGACGCTAAGGCTGCTGCTGCCGCCACAAAGAAGCCTGTGTGCAAGCACAGGTCACTCTCCACACCACCCCTCACGGGAGCCTGTGCAGCCCGCCACTGCAGGGTCCCGTGATCCAGGGACAACTTCCCCAGGAGAACGCACGGCGCGCCTCAGGCTGCTGCAACGTCATGCTGGGCTCCGCCGCTGCAGGCTCGCCCCACATTCCTTACCCATCCCTCCACCCAGCCAGAGTGAGCAAGAGCCCCCGAAGCAGCTGCTCCTTTAACCCCGTCCTGTCTGAGTGAAGAACAGACGCCCTCAGGCGAACTACACACAGAGGCAGGGCCAAATCCAAAGCTGAACCCTGGGAGCTGTGCGAACAAAGAAGAGAAAGGGAAATTTCTCCCAGCAGCCTCAGGAGCAGTGGATTAAATCTCCACAATCAACTTGAGGTACCCTGCATCTGTGGAATACCTGAATAGACAACGAATCATCCCAAATTGAGGGGGTGGACTTTGGGAGCAACGATATATACATATTTTTCCCTTTTGCTCTTTTTGTGAGTGTGTATGTGTATGCTTCTGTGTGTGATTTTGTCTCTATAGCTTTGCTTTTACCATTTGTCCCAGGGTACGGTCTGTCCGTCGTTTTTTGTTTTTGTTTTTGTTTTAGTATAGTTTTTAGTGCTTGTTATCATTGGTGGATTTGTTTTTTGGTTTGGTTGCTCTCTTCTTTCTTTCTTTCTTTTTTTATTACTTAAAAAATTTTTTTAATAATTATTTTTTATTTTAATAACTTAAATTTAATTTAATTTAATTTAATTTTATCTTCTTTCTTTCTTTCTTTTTCTCCCTTTAATTCTGAGCTGTGTAGATGACAGGCTCTTGGTGCTCCAGCCAGGCATCAGGGCTGTGCCTCTCAGGTGCGAGAGCCAAGTTCAGGACATTTGTCCACAAGAGACCTCCCAGCTTCATGTAATAACAAACGGAGAATATCTCCCAGAGATCTCCATCTCAACACCAAGACCCAGCTCCACTCAACAACCAGCAAGCTACCGTGCTGGACACCCTATGTCAAACAGCTAGCAAGACAGGAACACAATGACACCCATTAGCAGAGAGGCTGCCTAAAATCATAATAAGGCCATAGATGTCCCAAAACACACCACCAGACATGGACCTGCCAACCAGAAAGACAAGATCCAGCCTCATCCACCAGAACACAGGCACTAGTCCCCTCCAGCAGGAAGCCTACACAACCCACTGAACCAACCTTAGCCACTGGGGGCAGACACCAAAAACAACGGGAACTACAAACCTGCAGCCTGTGAGAAGGAGACCCCAAACACAGTAAGTTAAGCAAAATGAGAGGACAGAGAAACACACAGCAGATGAAGGACCAAGGTAAAAACTCACCAGACCTACCAAATGAAGAGGAAATAGGCAGTCTGCCTGAAAAAGGATTCAGAGTAATGATAGTAAAGATGATCCAAAATCTTGGAAATAGAACAGAGAAAATACAAGAAACGTTTAACAAGGACCTAGAAGAACTAAGAGCAAACAAACAGTGATGAACAACACAATAAATGAAATTAAAATTTCTCTAGCCCTCTGCCCCCCGTCCCCGACCGTGGCCGGCAGACGAGGCGAAATTTGGTTGCCTGTTGGCCTTAACACATGCCTTCAAATTACAAAACAAGATTTACTACTAGGTACACATTGGAAGAAGCAGGTGTTAATACCACTGGAACTTTGTCTTGCAAATCAAAGAGGAAATGAAAAATTACCTAGAAACAAATGACAATGGAAACACAACAACCCCAAATCTATGGGATGCAGAAAAGCAGTTCTAAGACGGAAGTTTATAGCAATACAACCCTACCTTAAGGAACAAGAAACATCTCAAATAAAAAACCTAATCTTACACCTAAAGCACTTAGAGAAAGAAGAATAAAAAACCCCCAAAGTTAGCAGAAGGAAAGAAATCATAGAGCTCAGATCAGAAATAAATGAAAAAGAATTGAAGGAAATGATAGCAAAGATCACTAAAACTAAAAGCTGGTTCCTTGAGAAGATAAACAAAATTGATAAACCATTAGACACACTTATCAGTAAAAAAGGGAGAAGACTCAATTCAATAGAAATAGAAATGAAAAAGGAGAAGTAACAACTGACACTGCAGAAATACAAAGGATCATGAGAGATTACTACAAGCAACACTGCCAATAAAATGGACAACCTGGAAGAAATTGACAAATTCTTAGAAATGCACACCCTTCCGAGACTGAACCAGGAAGAAATAGAAAATATGAACAGACCAATCACAAGCACTGAAATTGAAACTGTGATTAAAAATCTTCCAACAAATAAAAGCCCAGGACCAGATGGCTTCACAGGCGAATTCTATCAAACATTTAGAGAAGAGCTAACACCTATCCTTCTCAAACTCTTGCAAAATATTGCAGAGGGAGGAACACTCCCAAACTCATTCTATGAGGCCACCATCACCCTGATACCAAAACCAGACAAAGATGTCACAAAGAAAGAAAACTACAGGTGAATATCACTGATGAACATAGATGCAAAAATCCTCAACAAAATACTAGCAAACAGAATCCAACAGCACATTAAAAGGATCATACACCATGATCAAGTGGGGTTTATCCCAGGAATGCAAGGATTCTTCAATATACGCAAATCAACCAACGTGATACATCATATTAACAAACTGAACGAGAAAAACCATATGATCATCTCAATAGATGCAGAGAAAGCTTTCGACAAAATTCAACACCCATTTATGATAAAAGCCCTGCAGAAAGTAGGCATAGAGGGAACTTTCCTCAACATACTAAAGGTCATATATGACAAACCCACAGCCAACATTGTCCTCAATGGTGAGAAACTGAAACCATTTCCACTAAGATCAGGAAGAAGACAAGTTTGCCCACTCTCACCACTATTATTCAACATAGTTTTGGAAGTGTTAGCCACAGCAATCAGAGAAGAAAAAGAAATAAAAGGAATCCAAATCGGAAAAGAAGAAGTAAAGCTGTCACTGTTTGCAGATGACATGATACTATACATAGAGAATCCTAAAGATGCTACCAGAAAACTGCTAGAGCTAATCAATGAATTTGGTAAAGTAGCAGAATACAAAATTAATGCACAGAAATCTCTTGCATTCCTATACACTAATGATGAAAAATCTGAAAGTGAAATTAAGAAAACACTCCTGTTTACCATTGCAACAAAAAGAATAAAATATCTAGGAATAAACCTACCTAAGGAGACAAAAGACCTGTATGCAGAAAATTATAAGACACTGAGGAAAGAAATTAAAGATGATACAAATAGATGGAGAGATATACCATGTTCTTGGATTGGAAGAATCAACATTGTGAAAATGACTCTACTACCCAAAGCAATCTACAGATTCAATGCAATCCCTATCAAACTACCACTGGCATTTTTCACAGAACTAGAACAAAAAATTTCACAATTCGCATGGAAACACAAAAGACCCCGAATAGCCAAAGCAATCTTGAGAATGAAAAATGGAGCTGGAGGAATCAGGCTCCCTGACTTCAGACTATATTACAAAGCTACAGTAATCAAGACAGTTTGGTACTGGCACAAAAACAGAAATATAGAGCAATGGAACAGGATAGAAAGCCCAGAGATAAACCCACACACATATGGTCACCTTATCTTTGATAAAGGAGGCAAGCATATACAGTGGAGAAAAGACAGCCTCTTCAATAAGTGGTGCTGGGAAAACTGGACAGCTACATGTAAAAGTATGAAATTAGAACACTCCCTGACACCATACACAAAAATAAACTCAATATGGATTAAAGACCTAAGTGTAAGGCCAGACATTATCAAACTCTGAGAGGAAAACATAGGCAGAACACTCTATGACATAAATCACAGCAAGATCCTTTTTGATCCACCTCCTAGAGAAATGGAAATAAAAACACAAATAAACAAATGGGACCTAATGAAACTTCAAAGCTTTTGCACAGCAAAGGAAACCATAAACAAGACCAAAAGACAACCCTCAGAATGGGAGAAAATATTTGCAAATGAAGCAACTGACAAAGGATTAATCTCCAAGATTTACAAGCAGCTCATGCAGCTCAATAACAAAAAAACAAACAACCCAATCCAAAAATGGGCAGAAGACCTAAATAGACATTTCTCCAAAGAAGATATACAGATGGGCAACAGACACATGAAAGAATGCTCAACATCATTAGTCATTAGAGAAATGCAAATCAAAACTACAATGAGATATCATCTCACACCAGTCAGAATGGCCATCATCAAAAAATCTAGAAACAATAAATGCTGGAGAGGGTGTGGAGAAAGGGGAACCCTCTTGCACTGTTGGTGGGAATGTAAATTGATACAGCCACTATGGAGAACAGTATGGAAGATCCTTAAAAAACTAAAAATAGAACTACCATACGACCCAGCAATCCCACTACTGGGCATATACCCTGAGAAAACCATAATTCAAAAAGAGTCATGTACCAAAATGTTCCTTGCAGCTCTATTTACAATAGCCAGGACATGGAAGCAACCTAAGTGTCCATCATCAGATGAATGGATAAAGAAGATGTGGCACATATATACAATGGAATGTTACTGAGCCATAAAAAGAAACGAAATTGAGTTATCTGTAGTGAGGTGGATGGACCTAGCGTCTGTCATACAGAGTGAAGTAAGTTTGAAAGAGGGAAACAAATACCATATGGTAACACATATATATGGAATCTAAAAAACAAACCAAAAAATGGTCATGAAGAACCTAGGGGCAAGATGGGAATAAAGACGCAGACCTACTAGAGAATGGAATTGAGGATGCGGGGAGGGGGAAAGGTAAGCTGGGAGAAAGTGAGAGAGTGGCATGGACATATATACCCTACCAAATGTAAAACTGATAGCTAGTGGGAAGCAGCCGCATAGCACAGGGAGATCAGCTCGGTGCTTTGTGACCACCTAGAGGGGTGGGATAGGGAGGGTGGGAGGGAGGGAGATGCAAGAGGGAGGAGATATGGGGATATATGTATAGGTATAACTGATTCACTTTGTTATAAAGCAGAAAGTAACACACCATTGTAAAACAGTTATACTCCAATAAAGATGTTAAAAAAAAAAAAAGAAAAAAGTGTATGCGCTCTGAGCTGAATCTCAGTTAAGGAGGTTCCTCTACCTACAGCCACGTAGCAGAAATAGTCATTGTTATTTACACTACACCTAATTTCCAAAAATAAATCGAATCCATCCACTTTAAAATCCCCAAATATCATAATCCCAAACAAGAATTAAAGGCCATGGTCACATACTAAAAAAAAGAGGAAAGAGGGGAATGGTTACAGTGGAAAACCAAGAATAATGGGAACTACCGTAGTGAGCAAAAACAGCTCTGGCAGGAGAACTGTCAGCTCATCAGAGGGAACTCATTGCATATTACAAAGAAAAACATTAGTTCATAGATACTACATACGTTATCCTGGTATCTTTGATAAATTGTACTAAGGGAACTTAATTAATACCCGGTATCTCTGTTAGCAATGTTCTACACAGAAAGGCAGAGTTTTCACATGTAGCTTTTATCTTACACTGAGTCTCAATAAAGAGTACATGTATTTCTTTAGCTGCCTTAGAAGAATGACGATTGTTGTTAGGATGTTACATTCAGAAATAAAGTTCTGTATCTCATAGGGGAAAAAAAAGAGTACATGTAGTATTCAAAAGTTTCTTCTCTCAAGACCATTTCTTTCTCTCAGAGAAACCAATTGTCCTTTGTTATTTAAATGATTGTTAAGGTGACATTTATGATCATATCACCAATTTTATAACAAAGATTTATTTACTGCAGTTTCACAAGTAAGTTATTAACCAAAAGCTGTTCTGGACTCGTGTTAGGATGAGTGGAGGAGAGGAAGGCTCATGACAGGCCTTCAGCCTTGCCTGTGCCTGCCTCGCAGGGACTCTGCGAGGAAGGCCAGGCCTGGGAAGGGAGCTGGTGGCCGCAGAGGGTGCTCTCTGTTGTTGGCGTGCGGCTCCGAGATCCAGGGGCCCACGCACGCTGCCTCCTCCACTGCCCTGCTTGCAAGTCCTTCCTTGGTTTGCAGCCCCCAGATATGGGGGCATTGCTGCCAACAGCTGCCAGTTCAAACTAAACAGGGTTTGAAGAGTCGGCAGGGCAGGGAGCAGGGTGGGGGTCTCCTTTAGCACTGTGAATGCAGGTGACTGGAACTCAGAAGGAACAGTAAGGCTGTCACTTAGGAGAAGAGCGAGTACTTGGCAGGCAGAAACCATCCCATCAGTGCTCTTCTGCTTAAGGGGGGATATGTTTTAGTTCCATTTACACCCCTGGAAGATATACACTCTGGTCTTGCGCCAGTGGGGGGTTGAGGGCTAAGTCTTTGTAGTCAGCTCTGGATGGGGACATTCCCTTCCTGTGACCTTAAGGAGATTTGGGTTTATTCAGTTAGGGATCCCTGCTGTCTATAAAAATCCTTTTGCTGCCATTTGCTGAGCAAATCTGTAGTAGGTCTTCACTCCTTTCAATATTATTATTACTTAGGTTAGCCTAAGAAAAGATGAGCTGTAGCAAGGAATTAAAAAAGCCAAAATTCAGGGGAAAAACCCCTACTCGTGTCTGGAAATAATACAATTTGGTACACCTTAAAAATACTTTTCTATTCTAGCTCACATTTGGGGCCTTTAAAATTTCAATTCTAATCTATTTGTCTCCCCACCCACTCATCCCATCCACCTGTTACCTATCATCTATCTGTTTGCCTATCTATTATCTATCTGTCTATATCTATCTATCTATCTATCTATCTATCTATCTATCTATCTATCTATCTATCTATCATCTATCTATCTACCTATCTATCTATCTACCTACTTACCTACCTACCTATCTTATCCTTCCATATATTCACCTATCTTTCGCAATGTCCCATCACATTTCCACTAAAGCCCTAATAGTGGAATATGTGGAATATAAAGAGTAGAATGTATCTTTTTTGGCATTTAATTTCCTAACTAGAATAGTAACGTAAGCACAGGGGAGAAAAGAAACCAGAAAGTTGTTTTGAAATAGGAGGTTAGGGAGAACAGAATGTTTTCTGCTGTACCTATAATGAAGATAAGGAAAGTTTAGATTAAAGAATACATCACCAGAAAAACATTTAAGATAATATTTCATAACTTTATAAAAAAGGATACAGGTTATTGATCATCCTCTTCAAATCGACCTTCTCTTTGCAGTAAGGGCACGTCTGCTTTTTACCAATAATACACCAACCTCGGTTGCAGAATTTATGAAAGCTTAGGGATCTTGTTAGGGAAGCTTCTGGATATTAAAGGGCAAGGTCTGCTTCATGATGATGTAATGGAAGTGATCCCACCTGTAGGGCGGAGTGGTGGAGGTGGGAATGGCTCTCAGTTATGACTCAGTTGTGTCCATCACTCTCTTAGGGAGATTCTGCAGGACAAGGGAACCACCAAGTCCCAGAGGAGCCTGGAGTCAGAGCTGCAATAGCTTATGACCCTGAGGAATTTACTGATCTTCTTGGCCTTACGTGTTCTTACCTCACTCGATTCTTGTGATTAAATTAGATAAAGAATGTGGACATGGTTTTTTACAGGAATGTCTTACATATACATATCATTGTATTTCTCTGTCTCGCTTATCATGTGTTTTTCTGTGTTTACCGTAGAATCTCTCCATTCGGCTTTTTGTGCACCTACTCACTACCTACTATGTATGTAACCAGACTTGTCTTAGGCACTAGACAAGTTTAAATTATTTGTGGTCAAGAATTTGTACAAATATTTCTGTTAGCTTCATAAGTTTTTTCTCAACTTTTTATTACTGATAAAGGGCCAGTTATTTTTTAATAGAATATAAACCTATAATGAACATCTAAAACTCTAGGCATTTACAGATTCAGTTGTACACATCCCCTTGTCCAGAAAGTTTGACCCTTTGGCCCCAAAGTTGCCAGTGAACTGTATGTTTTCCTGCAGCACCAGGGACGGAGTCTTACAGAGCACAAGTCACTCTGTGTCATGACTTTCTGTGTATTTACATTTCTCTCTGGGCAATATGTTACCTGTGGGACCATGACTCATCCATCTCTGTGCTCAGCACCTTAAGCAGTACCTAAATGCCTACTTATTGAACAAATATTTGAATGAATCATTGAAAACTGATTACTTTTGCAAATGTATTTCCCCCAGGTTCCACAGCTTATAGATTTGGGTAAAATGATTAACTATAATGAGATCCATCATGTTGATTTATTTCTACAGTTGTTGACCCCAGTGTGGCTTTCTGGATCAAGATCACACAATGTGCTGCCTGGCCTGCTACACACCTGTGTGAACAACAATCATGTTCCTTCTCTAACAGACGGAGGGTATGAAGGTGGAGGCAAGTCAAGGCCATGTAGATGATTCCTCAATATTAGATCTGTGTGCAACTAAGAGTTCCCACTCTTTTATGTTCTTGGCGTTGGGGTCACGTTTGCAACGTGCTTGGGTTAACATACAGTGTATTATAACAAAGATTCTGAATCACAGCCCATACAGCTCTTCATTCAAAAGGGCTGGAGTACAGGCCCTTCTTCCAGATAGGTATGGCATTCAGGGGTCATCGAGCCAGCATCGAAATGTCCATCTCCTCTTTAATATTCTCTTTCGTCTTCAAAATCTCGTCTGCAAAGCTTCCACACTGGTAGAATTGCCGCAGAGCAAGACTCAGATCCCCGCCCCCTTGTTAATATGATTCCGGTTTGCCCACTCCTTGTTAATATGACTCATGCTAAAATGGGCCATTAATAATACTCCTTGAAAAGCAAATTTAAAGGTGACTACATTTTCGATCACATATGCACACATGTACAACAATCCCTAAGGGCTTTTAAAGGTGAAGAGAGAGAAAATACTTCCACTTGCAAATGGCAGAAGGGGCTCTGTTCCAACATTTGAAAAGTAAATCATATTTAAAACTAGGACCAGACTTGGAAAATTTCTACTAAGAATGATAGTTTTTTGGGAAAGGTATCACACTGAGAAACCACATAGACTTCCACATGGGGTATCTTTATGTTTCTCACCTTAAAATGTTAAGACTTAAAAGTTGGAATAATACATTTCAGATGAATTTGGTCCAGTTTTTGACTCTCAGGATTGAATAAATGGAATCTGTCCAGATTAAACAGAATCAAATCATGAGTGCTGCACATCTAGGGTATTACTGATTGAGTTAGGTGGGCTTCAGAGGCAAAAGACAGATGGTTTAACCACCTCATAATGCCAGAGCTTTGAACTGACTGAGTGCATAACAATATTATAAAATTGATATTGTACTATAAAATAAAGATAAATGATGCCTTTTTTTCCCTCTCTTAAGAAAAGAATTAAAATACTGATTGTTGGCCAACGCAAACACAACTCTGGTATCCAGAGTTACTTGCTCAGGCAGGGCAGGCTACTGGGCTCTTGACCTCAGCATCTTTCAGCACATGGAGATCTTCCTCACGGTTACTGGAGTCCCAGAGGATGCTGGTTTCCAGGCCCAGGCTGGTCTGGTCCCTAATACCTAAAGATCCCTCAGCCAGGAGATAGCGATTTGGGGTACAGCCCATAGGCAGAGGAACCAAATAGTCCAAGAATTGGGTGCTCACGTTTTGGTCCCTCCTTGTGTAACTTAAGGTGTCCTGCTGCCTGTGACGTTATCCTCTTTTCAAGACCAAAGCTGATACTTGGCTTCCCCCATCACCACTGTTGACACAAGCAGGTTCCCAAGGATTATTTCCAGGCAAAGAACACCACTTTGTCGTTCTTGTTCCTGTGAGACTCAGACATGGGCTCCACCTGGAGAGTCCTGAGTTCCTCCCTGCACCTGAAACTTCACTCTGTTTTTCACTCCCCAACCCTTTCTCTCTCTTGTCCTTCTTGGCTACCTGTTCGCTTATAGCTTCGCCAGCTTTCCCAGCCAGCCTCTGCACAGATGCTGCAGCCCTCCTGTCTGTGTGGCATGAAGATTCCTTTTTAAAAAAGAAATTACTGGAGGAGGAGGAGGTTCACCTCCTGCTAATTAAGAACAGTTCATTATTCAGCAGGGATTGCCAGAAAGTCTCAAAAAGAAGATGGGTGGGAGGATAAAGGCTTGGGGTTTGGGGATGAGCATTAAGCAAGGCAGAGGGTGGGGGTAAGGGGAGGAGGGGAAGGAGGAGGGAAGTGATGAGACAGTCTTCCCTGACTGGCTATGTCCCATGCCCGACACAGATTATCTGAAAATTGCCTCCTGGCACTGGCTTGATGAAGACCAAAGGGTCTCCCATGAAAAGGATACACATGCTTGCACGAAAGCTGGTAGGTGTTTTCAATGGGTCCTTCTTCATCGAGCACCACGATGATCTTCTGCCCACAGATGGCACAGATGTTGTCTGACAAGCTCCTGGTGGGCATCCCACTGACTCTGTAGAACTGTTGGGGGAAAGGAACAGAGCACCACCATTCTCGGAACACAGGGAAGCCACTGCCAGGCTTGGGAACATAGTCTTTACTGTTTCTCTGTTGGTTTAGAACTTGAAACACTTTTTCCCATAGGGACAATGCTACTGTGGGGTAAATATTTCTAGGCAAAACCCCACTGAACCCCAAATGGACCCAAAGCACATCGCTAATTATAACTACCTAACCTCCCCACCAAGGAATCCTTTGAGAGGAACAGTTTTTATCCAGAGCTGTAAGTTCAGACTCACACGGGAAGCTTTTTAAGCTCACCCAGAGCCTGATCCTTCCCTTTATTTTCCTGGAGACTCTGATTCATAGATCTGGAGTAAACCCAGGCATCTATGTATCTTTTAATTAATTTTAATATAATTAAAATTTTAATATAATCCCAAGTGATTATACGGAGCACACAGACTAATCCCATTAGAAGGCAATGCATCCAGAACCCTAATTTAAGGCACTGCGTCTCCCCAGGGCTGCAGATGAGGAGTGATTCTCAACATTGGCAGCACATTAGAATGTCTCAGAAGCTTTTTTAAAAATAAAATATTTATTTTATAATAGCTTTAAACTTAAAGATACGAAGATAGTACAGAGTTCCCATACCAAGTTTCCCCTACGAGTAACATCTTATATTAGTATGGTACATTTGTCACAATTAATGAGCCAACATTGATACATTATTATGAAATAAAGTTTATGCTTTATTCAGATTACTTGGTTTTCCCCTAATGTCCTTATTTTGTTTCAAAACCCCACCTAGGATACCATTAATTATCGTGTCTCCTTAGGCTCCTCTTGGCTTTGGCAGTTTCTCAGACTTTGGTTTTTTTCTGACTTTGACAGTTTTGGAGGCAGGTATTTTGTAGAATGTCCTTCAATTGGAATTTAGCTGATGTTTATTCTCTTGATTACGCTGGGGTTATGGTTTTAGGGAGGCAGATAACAGAGGTGAAGTGCCATTCTTACCACACCGTAGCAAGGGTACATGCAGTCAACATGACGTCACTGTTGATGTTGACCTTGATCACCTAGCTTGAGGTAGTGGTTGTCAAATTTCTCCACTATAAAGCTACTCGTCCTTTTACTTCTTTTTATACTGTACTCTTTGGAAGGAAATCATCATCACCATGAGCAGCCCACACTTAAGGAGTGGGAAGTTATAAGTTATGCTCCACCTCTGCATTAGTCAGCATTCTCCAGAGAAATGGAACTGATAGGATATGCATGAGTGTGTGTGTGTGGAGAGAGAGAGAAAGAGAGAGAGAGGGAGGGAGAGACGGAGGGAGGGAGGAGAGGGAGGGAGGGAGAGGGAGAGAGAGACTCATTTTAAAGACTTGGGGCTGGGAAGTCTGAAACCTGGAGGGCAGGCTAGCAGGCTGTAAACTCTGCAAAGAGTTATTTCAGACTTAAGGCAGAATTACTTCTTCTCTGGGAAACTTCAGTTTTTGCCCTTAAGGCCTTCGACTGATTAGCTAAGACCCATCCATATTTTCAAGGGTATTTTCTTTCCCTTAAAGTTAATCATATCTACAAAATACATTCAAAGCAACATGTAGACTGGTGTTTGATCAAACAACTGGACACCAGAGGCTAGTCAAGTTGACACATAACATTTAACCACACAACCTTCTTAAGGGTGGAGTATCTACATAAATTATGTGGAATTCTTCTGCATAGGAGATTTGTCTATTCTCCTCTATTTATTTATTTATTTAATTTATTTATCTATCCCATCATTTATTTATGTCACTATGGACTCATGGATATTTATTCTATACTTTTAGTTATAACCCAATACTATTACTACTACTACTACCTACTATTGTGTTGCTCAAATTGTTTCAGATTTGGCCATTGGGATCTCTTTCAGTTGGCTTCTATGTCTCTTTGACATATCTCCATCATTGTGGGTGTTTTCTTGTGTGGGGTTTTTTTTTGAGCACTTCCTTACTTTCTGACACTACAAGATACTCCAGGCTCATATTGTATATTCCCTGCCAAGATCAGAATCAGCCATTTTTCCAAGAAGCACTGCTTCCTCTTATTATAGAATGGTATTACAAACCAAGATCTGGGTACTCGGTGTGCTCACTGCTACTGAGGTGTCATTGCTTCTAGGGCTTCGTAGCTGACAGAGCAAGGAAATATGTCTGTATATACTAACCCATGTGTATACACATATCTATAAATATTTCTATATGTATCATCTACATTAAGATACATTAAGCTAAACATGAGTTCAGCCTGCTGTCTTTGACTCATCCATTACTACATAGATCATTCTACCCTTTTCTCCTTGCTTGTATGTAAGCTTCTGAGAGTAAGAAATGTAGCTCCCACAATCGGTCTTCCATTTACTTGGTAGTCCAATTCCAGAATACATGTATAGTGGTATCAAAATTGTTAACCCATAGCCCTGAGGGAAACTACTTTATGAACTAGCATACAGTGCTTATGTATAGTTCCTTTTGCTTTTAATATTAGATCTCCACTCATTTCAAAGTGACTTAGGTCAGCACTTTCCCCCCACCCCCTTCAGTGAGGTTATTTCATACATTTGTAATACAGTTAAACTCTTTTGTCACAGTCTACATTCTATCCTGGCATTCCCTGACATCCTAAATGATTTTTTAAGATTTGCATACCTTAAGGTTTACCCCTTCTGCTATAAAATACTGTTGATTTTGACAAATGCATAGTGTCATGTATTCACCATTAGAGTATCATACAGAATAACTTCACCACCCTAACAAATTACCTGTGCTTCACACATTCAACCCTGCTCCCTCCCTAACCCCCTGGCAACCACAGATCTCTTTAGCGTCTCCATAGCTGTACCTTTTTCAAATTGTCATAGAAGTGGAATCGTATAGTATGTAGCCTTTTCAGGCTGGCTTCTTTCACTTAGCAATATATATTTACAATTCATCCAAGTTTGGCATGGCTTAATAGCTCATTCCTTTTCCTAGGGAGCTTTTAAAACAAAGCAGATGCATTGGCTCCACTCCCAGAGTCTGACTTAATTAGTGTGGGGCTTAAGCACTGGGGTGAGAATGGAGAGTGCTCATCCTTTGCTTCCTCTTTACCTCTGTCACAAGTGTGCATGCGCACACACACACACACACACACACACACACACCATCAGTTTAAATCACAGATGGCTGTGCCAATGGCTCGAGGCAGGGGTTTTTATGTATCTGGTGGTTGGAAAGAGGATGACAGGAGATGACAAGATGTTGAAGACTGGCGGGGTGGGGTCAGGTGAGAAATCTCCAGGATGTTGGTGCTTAAAAACTTGGTTGTCTTGCCAGGTTAAACCTCTTCTTCCTGGTCCACTGGAGAACAGAGGACATACAACTCTTCTCTTCCTCTCCTGTCCATAAACAAGCACAAGAGACTTTGGGAATTTTTTAAAGGGGGGATGGCTCTGGTTTTTGTTGGAGGAACTAGGAGTGAAAATGCTCCCTCCTGTGCTCACCTTAAACCTTATAAGAAAGGCAGTTGTCTCAGAGATTACACATGCCAGGGCGATTCCAGAATTTCACTACAGAAGTTGGATTCCAGGCTCTAGGAAAAGAGTAAGATGGAGCCTACAGAGATGGGAGATGAAGTCAAGGTCTTGTTTACTCAGTCCTGTCCCATAAAGAGAGGGAGAACAACAGTCCAGAAGTTCACTCTTCTCTTGCCACTCACACTGGTTTTTCCATTTTACATCTGGCTGTGTACCAAAAGACTGGTAGAGGGCAGAGATGTGGAATTTCTGAAACCACTGGGTCTTCCCTGGAGCCCTTGGTATGCAAGTTTTTAAGAGATGTGCATGTGTTAGACACAGATGGATACTCCTAATATCTGAATCTGGAATCCATCTAACCAGAAAGTATATCCATTCTGAGTTTTAATTTTAAGAGAGTTAAAAAATAACTATTAGGGATTTTTTTAAATTCCAGGGAAGAATATTACAGTTAGAATACATTTAGCACACTTCTTTTGTTTTCTACTTCTTCAAATGCTGTATAATGATAACTGCTGTATAATGATAATGATAACATCATATCTTTATGATGAGCATTACTCTGAGGCATTGGTTGATTCTAAAGTGTTTTATGCGCATCAAATATGACTTTTATTTGCATTAGCAGAGATCAAGGTTTTTGTTATTGCTGAATTTTTACTAATCCTTTATTTTTATTTTTTTAGATTAATTTTTACTAATCCTTTATATGTTGACAATTGGAATATGCTAGACATAGTTACTTCCAGATAATCTGATGCCAGGAGAATCCAGGGAGCAGTTGGGCTGACAGAACCAAAAAAGACTTATCTGTTTTTGAAAATGGATACAAATGTGTAAGATGAGACCATTTTTCCATGTACCATAAATGATTTCAAAGAATGAAAGCAATGCTTCCCCTATAGTAGAAGCCATGTAATCTGAGCAGATCTCTGCAAAGTCTTTCCCCATTACTCCATAGTAGAGGCCATAGAACAAGGGCACGATGCCAAAATCCATGGAATCTCTAGCCTTGATTCTATTGAAAACAACAGTGAAGGGAAATAAGGACGTGGCATTTGCGGGGATGGGTGAGGGCTGCAGCTTGGAAAGTATGGGGTTGACCAAAAAGTTCATTCGGTTTGCCCAAAACCCCGAACGAACTTTTTGGCCAACCCACTAGTCCTGCCATGGTATCTAATAGAGCCTTGGGCCCCCCATTTATTTGTTTAATGTTTCTTTTTTTTTTTTTAATGAAAGAATTTAAAATTCTCTCAATTCCATTCAAATTTTACTACTCAGGGCTAAGTGGACAAAGTCATTATTGAGGGTGTTTAAAGGCTTCTTAGGACTGCAGTGCTGAGACAAGCCAACTCTAACCAGCAGTTCTCAAGCTTGGCTGCGTGTAGAAAAACCTGGGCAGCTTGTAAAAACCTCCATCCCCAGGCTGCACCCTGGGCCAATTACATCAGGCTCTCTGGGGGTGGGGCCTGTGCAGCAATATTTTTGGAGGCTCTCCAGACACCAGGTGATTGCAGTGGTCCGCTAACATTAGGAACCTCTTTAATAGTCCAATGGTTCTCAGCCCTAACTGTAGATTGGAATCACCTGGGGGAGATTTAAACATATACTGATACACGAGCCCACTTTCAGGGGCTCTAATTTAAGTGGCCTGGGCTGAGATAGGGACAGCAGCTAGGGTTGAGAATCCCTGCTATCAAACTTAGATTCTACAGAATGCTTTCAAATACTTTATCTTTCCTAAAAATATTTGAGATGGATATTATTATCCCCAATTTACCTTTGAAAAAATGGAGACTTAGAAATAATGATTTGCTTAACATGACAATTGGTACAAAACAAAACCAGGAATCAAGCGCAAAATTTGAGGCCCTTTGCTGCTATGCCGTGGTTGCCGTGTGTTAATAAAAAAAATCTTTTTGCTAGTTGGATCATATTTCAAATGCACTAGGATTCTCTACGACAACCCCTATTTCTTTTTCAAAGGTAAAGGTTTCTTTAAAAAGTAAATTAGTATCACCTCACACCAGTTAGAATGGGCATCATCAGAAAATCTACAAACAGCAAATGCTGGAGAGGGTGTGGAGGAAAGGGAATCCTCACGCACTGTTGGTGGGAATGTGAATTGATACAGCCACTATGGATAACATAGTTTAAGAACATAGTCCTTAAAAAACTAAAAATAGAATTACCATTTGACCCAGAAATCCCTCTACTGGGCATATACCCAGAGAAAACCATAATTCAAAAAGACACATGCACCCCAATGTTCATTGCAACACTATTTACAATAGCCAGGTCATGGAAGCAACCTAAATGCCCATTGACAGACGAATGGATAAAGAAGATGTGGTACATATATACAATGGAATATTACTCAGCCATAAAAAGGAATGAAATTGGGTCATTTGTAGAGATGTGGATGGATATAGAGACTGTCATACAGAGTGAAGTAAGTCAGAAAGAGAAAAATAAATATTGTACATTAATGCATATATGTGGAATCTAGAAAAATGGTGCAGATGAACAGTTTTGCAAGGCAGAAATAGAGACACAGATGTAGAGAACAAACTTATGGACACCAAGGGGGGAAAGCGGGGGTGGGGGCAGGATTGGTGGTGGTGGGATGAATTGGGAGATTGGGATTGACCTATATATACTAATACATATAAAATAGATAACTAATAAGAACCTGCTGTATTAAAAAAAAATTCAAAAAGAAAGTAAATGATTAGCTTCTAATGTAATATCTGGATCTTAATCATTGCACTTTTGATGTGCTACCTCTGTAAACAGTCTCAAATACTAGCAATGGATGTAAGTGGATCTGACTGAGTTGGGAAGGAAGCGGAGAGAGGAGAGACGTTGGGTAGTCTGTCTCTGGAACCTTCTTCTGGTGGTTTTTGTACTCTTAATTTGAGGAGGAAATGGTAAAGGCAGAGAGCTGTGTAGACCTAGAGGGCAGCCATCTTTTGGTAATGCAAACCGGGAATTCCAACACAGCGGGTGGTTTCATCCTTTCAATATTTGAGAATTGGGGCAGTGAGGAAGAATGAAGATGACCTTCCCTCCATACCCAGGGGAGCACGTATTTATAATCTAATTGATAAAAAGTGTAGCAATGAACTCGTGGTTCCACAGAAAAGAATCTTAATACCATAATGCTCAACAAAAATTAGAAGTGAAAAAAATAGTTCCTTCCCATCGGAAGGGTTAGATTCTTTGAATGCCTCACTATAGGAGAATTCCTGGTTAAGGATCTTAAAATTGTATGGATAATAATCTTGGGGCAACTCTATTCCCAAGTAACTTCATAAAAGTCCTTATGAATACTTTTACATTCATTAAAGTAATACAGACAGTATGCTGAAAAAATAAATCAGTGTCTTTCTATAGCTTAAACTAATAATAATAGATCTGTACAGTTGTTTTCTATCCCTTTCCTGCTAGAGAATGGTAGGAGTTCCCACTCTGAAAGTTTCATGAAATACTTATAAAATCAGATTGCTATGTTGCCATAGGAAGAGCCCTTCCTCCCAGGGCTGGCTCTCCATCTGATTGTCTTCCTTATTTTATTTATTTATTATTATTTTTTTCAAAATATTTTTTAAAATTTATTTTATTTTTGGCTGTGTTGGGTCTTCATTGCTGCACGTGGGCTTTCTCTAGTTGCAGCGAGCTGGGGCTACTCTTCGTTGCGGTGCATGGGCTTCTCATTGAGGTGGCTTCTCTTGTTGCAGAACATAGGCTTTAGGTATGCAGACTTCAGTAGTTGTGGCATGTGGGCTCAGTAGTTGTGGCTCACGGGCTCTAGAGCACAGGCTCAGTAGTTGTGGTGCATGGGCTTAGTTGCTCCACGGCATGTGGGATCTTCCCGGACCAGGGCTCGAATCTGTGTCCCCTGCATTGGCAGGTGGATTCTTAACCACTGCACAACCAGGGAAGCCTTGTCTTCCTTATTTTATGAGTTAAGGGTTGCTGACCTCTGCCTCTGAATTTCTGTTAAGGTCCTAGAGATTTAGAGTAACTTTGATGTGACAGATCTTCCAGGGAATTTTTCATTTGAGATGTTTTCCATGGCTGTGCAGTATGTCTTACATTCCCTTTCCAGGACATAGGTTGATTACACAGCCTCAGCTCTGCCCTCACCCATAACACATCTCAGCAACCATCTTCACAATGGGAGCATGGTTCTGAGTCATAGATATTATTATCCCAATTTCCTTTATTTCTCCCTAGACTTTCTTGTTTTTTTTATCTCTTCACCTCTTTTTCAGCGAAAGTTTCAGTACTCAGTTTCCTCTTTTCCTAACTGCTCCCAGCAAAAGAGATTTCATGGATACCAGAAACAAAATTCTAGAGCAGTGCTGTCCAGTGGAAATATAGATTGGACAAAATTAAAAGTTTTCTTGTAGCCACACTAAAAAGGTAAAAAGAAACACATGAAATAATTTCACGAATACATCCAGAGTACTATCATCTCAGCATGTAATCGATAGAAAAATTATTTTCTTTTGCTGTCTTTGAAATCCGATGTGTATTTTAGACTTACAGCACCTCTTATGTCATAATTTAAGTGCTCTGTAGTTACATAGGCTAGTGGCTACTGTATTGGACAGCATACTTCTAGAGGTTTTAAGGAAGAAGATCTATAGAAGGAAATGACACTTCAGAATTTTGTGGAAGGGAAATTTGTAGTTCAGTAAGAATTACTCTACCATAAATGTCAGCCTACTTTTTTTGTGTTTGTTTAAATTTATTTACTTTTTGGCTGTGTTGGGTCTTTCTTGCTGCGCGCAGTCTTTTCTCTAGTTGCGGCGAGTGGGGGCTACTCTTCGTTGCAGTGTACGGGCTTCTCATTGGGTGGCTTCTCTTGCTGCAGAGCAGGGGCTCTAGGAGCGCAGGCTTCAGTAGTTATGGCACTCGGGCTCAGTAGTTGTGGCTCACGGGCTTAGTTGCTCCGCGGCATGTGGGATCTTCCCGGACCAGGGCTCGGACCCATGTCCCCTGCATTGGCAGGCGGATTCTTAACCACTGCGCCACCAGGGAAGCCCTGTCAGCCTGCTTTTAATGGTGATCTTTTAAACTTATAGACCACATATAGATTCTCTTTAAAGCTTATAATTTTTGGAAAACTTTTAAATCTGTGGGTTTTCTCTTCCTTTTCTCCTGGTTTTCCCCAGTGATATCTATGATACCAATGATAGGCCTATAAACAACATGTGTGTGGAAAAGTATAGGGCCAAACGTGGCTTGCAGAGACAGAGAACTTGACCAGGTGAATGTTATAAGCAAGTGCTTGGAGATATGAATGTCTTAATTGGAGATACTTACTTGAAAAATAAATTGAATCCACACATTGTAAACATGATAGCCAAATAACCCATAGCACCAAATGCACAGCTGACTTTGTAGATGAGAAGAAACCATTTGTAGACCAATCTGTGGAGTAAAAAATGGGGAGAAGCACAAAACACATACTATAAAACACTATACTATAAAATATTTTACCTTTTTAGAACATTGTTATAAGTCAATTTTTAGTTTCTAAAATTCTATTCATTATGCAATATACAGAACATGAATATATTATATCAGCTAAACCCCATAATAATCTCGAGTTTTAATACACTATCAACAAGCAGTATATAAACAGTACTATCATGCACATGTGTTTCTATGTATATGCATATGTAAATTCATTGTGACTTATTTATGTTCCTCATGTAAAAATGGCCTTCAGGACTGGTTATTCTATATGGGACCCTGCCTACCTTCCTCTCCTCCCTTTCTCATTTGGCCCTAGGTTAGCTTAGAGTGGTCTTGGCAAGAGTACCTTGGAGGCAAGCAAAAGATGGGAAGAGAAGTCTAGAGGAGAGACCCCCAGGAGTTTCTCTTCCCTCCTGCTCCTGCTGCCCCAGCCCCAGGGCAGGCAACACCAGCCCTCACCCCATCGCCTCTCCACTCAAACAGCACCCTACCCTGCAGTCCTGGAACAAGAGTGCCTCAGAATTGTTTTTTCTGCTATGTGGACGGGTCCTTTGTGTGTCCCACACTCACCATGATGACTCCTAAGGCCTTTCCCTCTTCCCACAGGGTCCAAGTGGAGAAGGGAGAGTATGGAGATGGAGGGCAAGAGTGGAGATGATCTAGAAGGAGCCATGTACCCTGTTCATTTCCCTCATTCCAGGCAGTAAAAGGCCCTTAGAAAAACTACAGAAAGGCCACATGGCTGCTTCGTGCCCGAGAGAATGTGGGAAGAGGATGGGGGCACAGCTCCATTCCTGGGACACCGTGGTACCAGGGCCCTGCCTACTGGAACAAGAAGAGAGGGTGGAAGGAGGAGGGCTGGGGGGCCCAGGTTTGGTGCCCAGAGAAGATAGGGGGTGCTGGCACGTTGCACACAAAGGTGAACAATGGCAGGGGGCCCTGTTCGCCCTCAGCCCTTTCCCTCCTCATCCTCTTCAAGCCCCTCTCCTGCATTTCACCCCAAACTTCATTCAGAGTTGCCCTCGAAAACCTTGCCCCCCCCCTTTTACCTCTGACCCCTGGAGCCCTGTCCCCAACTCTCACCTTCCCTGACTTCCTCCCTGTTGGAGACATTGCACCAAATGCTATGTTCTATGGTATTACTGATGCAATGTTTCAGCGTTATTTAATTTATTTATTAAAAATTTTTATTGAAGTATAGTTGACTTATGATATTATATTAGTTTCAGGTGTACAACATAGTGAGCTGACATTTTTATGCATTACGAAATGATCACCACTATGAGTCTGGTTACCATCTATCACAATACAAAGTTATTACTATATTATCAACTATACAGGCAGACCTCGCTTTATTGCACTTTGCAGATACTGTGGGGGGTTTTTTGTTTGTTTGTTTGTTTTTACAAATTGAAGGCTTGTGTCAACCCTTTGTCGAGCAAGTCTATAGACGCCAGTTTTTCCAACGGCATTTGCTCACTTTTTGTCTCTGTGTCCCATTTTGGTAATTCTTGCAAGATTTCAAACTTCATTATTATTATATTTGTTATGATGACCTGTGATCAGTGATCTTTGATGTTACTATTTTCATTGTTTTGGGGTACCACAAACCACACCCATGTATGATGGCAAACTTAATTGATAAATATTGTGTGTGTTCTGACTGCTCCATCTGGCCATTCCCCCATCTCTCTCCCTCTCCTCAGCCCTCTCTATTCCCTGAGACACAACAAGATTGAAATCAGACCAATTAATAATCCTACAGTGGTCCCAGTGTTCAAGTGAAAGGAAGAGTTGCGTGTCTCTCACTTTAAATCAGAAGCTAGAAATGATTAAGCATAGTGAGGAAGGCATGTCAAAAGCAGAAATAGGCTGAAAGCTAGGCCTCTTGCACCAAACAGTGAGCCAAGTTGTGGATGCAAAGGAAAAGTACTTGAAGGAATTTAAAAGTGCTGCTCCAGTGAACACAGAAATGAAAGTGAAACAGCCTTATTGCTGATGTAGAGAAAGTTTTAGTGGTCTGGATAGAGGATCAAACCAGCCACTACATTCTCTTAAGCCAAAGCCTAATCCAGAGCAAGGCCCTAACTCCCTTCAATTCCCTGAAGGCTGAGAGAGGTGAGGAAGCTGCAGAAGAAAAGTTTTAAGCTAACAGAGGTTGGTTCATAAGATTTAGAGAAAGACGCTATCTCTGTAACACAAAAGTGCAAGGTGAAGCAGTAAGAGCTGCTGCAACAAGAAGCTGCAGCAAGTTACCCATAAGATCTAGCTAAGATAATTAATGACGGTGGCTGTACTAAACAACAGATTTTCAAGGTAGACAAAACAGCTTTCTATTGGAAGATGCCTTCTAGGACTTTCACAGCTAGAGAAGAGAAGTCAATGCCTGGCTTCAAAGCTTCAAAGGACAGGCTGACGCTCTTGTTAGGGTTTAATGTAGCTGGTGACTTTTAAGTCGAAGCCAATGCTCATCTACCATTCTGAAAATCCTAGGGCCCTGAAGAATTACGCTCAGTCTATTCTGCATCTGCTCTATAAATGGAACAACAAAGCCTACCTGGCAGCACATCTGATTGCAACACGGTTTACTGAATACTTAGTACTCCTCAGAAAAAAAGATTCAAAATATTACTGCTCATTGACAATGCACCTGGTCACTCTAGAGCTCTGATGGAGATGGACAATGAGATTAATGCTTTTATGCTTGCTAACACAACATCCATTCTGCAGCCCATGAATCAAGGACCAATTTCAATTTTCAATTCTTATTATTTAAGAAGTACATTTCATAAGGCTATAGCTGTCATAAATAGTGATTCCGCTGATGGATCTGGGCAAAGTAAATAAAAAACCTTCTGGAAAGGATTCACCATTCTAA
Source organism: Balaenoptera ricei (assembly GCF_028023285.1). NCBI lineage: Eukaryota > Metazoa > Chordata > Mammalia > Artiodactyla > Balaenopteridae > Balaenoptera > Balaenoptera ricei. Next base: position 36,925,772 of record NC_082643.1, read on the forward strand.
ATGCCATTAAGAATACTTGTGATTCATGGGAACAGGTAAAAATATCAGCATTGACAGGAGTTTGGAAGAAGCTGATTACAACCCTCATGGATGACTTTGAGGAGCTCAAGACTTCAGTGGAAGAAGGAACTGCAGATGTGGTGGAAATGGCAAGTGAACTAGAATTCGATGTGGAACCTGAAGTTGCGACCAAATTGCTGCAATCTCATGATAAAATTTGAACAAATGAGGAGTTGCTTCTTCTGGATGAGCAAAGAAGGTGGTTTCTTGAGATGGAATCTTCTCCTGGTGAAGATGCTGTGAAGACTGTTCAAAGGACAACAAAGGATTTGGAATATTACATAAACTCAGTTGATAAAGCAGCAGCAGGGTGTGAGAAGACTGACTCCAATTTTGAGAGAAGTTCTATGTGGGTAAAATGCTATCAAACAGCACCACATGCTGCAGAGAAATCGTCCATGAAAGAAAGAGTCAATCGATGTGTCAGACTTCGCTGTCTTATTTTAAGAAATGGCCACAGCAGCCCCAGCCTTCAGTGACCACCACCCTGATCAGTCAGCAGCCACCAACATGGAGGCAAGACCCTCCGACAGCAACAAGATTACAACTTGCTGAAGGCTCAGATGATGGTGAGCACATTTTAGCAATACATATTTAAAAATTAAGGTATGTACATCGTTTTTCTGAATATATTTCTATCGCACACTTAATAGGCTACAGTATAGTGTAAGCATATATAGTGTAAACTTTTATGTGCACTGGGGAACCAGAAAACTTGTGTGACTCACTCTATTGTGAAATTCACTTTATTGCAGTGGTCTGGAACCTGATGCAAAAGGTATGCCTGTACATTGCATCCCTGTAACTTACTTACTTTATAACTTGAAGTTCGTACTTCTTTTTTTTAAAATTATTTTATTTATTTATTTATTTAATTTATTTTTGGCTGCCTCAGGACTTAGCTGTGGCATGCGGGATCTTCATTGAGGCACGCGGGATCTTTTGTTGCAGTGCGAGCCCTCTTCATTGTGGTGCACGGGCTTCTCTCTAGTGACGAGCAGGTTTTCCTCTTCTCTAGTTGTGGCGCGCAGGCTCCAGGGTGTGTGGGATCTGTAGTTGTGGTGTGCAGGCTTAGTTGCCTCGAGGCATGTGGGATCTTAGTTCCCCGATCAGGGATCAAACCCGCATCCCCTGCATTGTAAGATGGATTCTTTACCACTGGACCACCAGGGAAGTCCCAAAGTTTGTACTTCTTAATTCCTTTCACCTATTTCACCCATTCCTCTACTCCCTTCCCCTGTGGCAACCACTAGTTTGTTCTCTGTATCTATGACTCTGTTTCTGTTTTGTTATGTTTGTTCATTTGTTTGTTTGTTTTTACATCCCACATATAAGTAATATATGGTATTTGTCTTTGTCTGACCTTTAAACTTAGTATAACATCCTCTAGGTCCATCCATGTTGTCCAATCAAAATGCAAAATTCGATACTTTTAATGGCTGAGTAATATTCCATTGTGGGTTTATACCCCATCTTCTTTATCCATTCAGCTATTGATGGACACCTAGGCTGCTTCCATATCTTGGCTATTGTAAATAATGCTGCCATGAACGTGGGGGAGCACACATGTTTTTAAATTAGTGTTTTTGTTTTCTTTGGTTAAATACCCAAAAGAGGAATTGCTGGATGGTAAGGTAATTGTATTTAAACATTTTTTAAAAGAACCTCCATACTGTTTTCCATAGTGGCTCCACCACTTTACAGTCCCACCCACAGTGCACAAGGGTTCCCTTTTCTTCACATTCTTGCCAACACTTATTATTTCTTGTCTTTTTGATAATGGCCATTTGACAGGTGTGAGATAATATCTCACTATGGTTTTGATTTGCATTTCCCTGATGATTGATGTTGAGCATCTTTTCATGTGCCTGTTGGCCGTCTGTATGTCTTCTTTGGAAAAATGTCTATTCAGGTCCTCAGCCCACTTTTAAAATGGATTGTTGGTTTTTGATAGAGTTGTATGAGTTCTTTATATATTTGGAGATTAACCCCTTATTGAACATACCATTTGCAAATATCTTCTCCCATTCAGTAGGTTACCTTTTCATTTTTGTTGATAGTTTCCATTGCCATGCAAAAGCTTTTTAGTTTGATGTGGTCCCATTTGTTTATTTTTGCTTTTGTTGTCCTTGCCTGAGGAGACATGTCAAAAAAATATTGCAAAAACTGATGTCAAAGAGCATACTGCTTATGTTTTCTTCTAGGATTTTTATGGTTTCAGGTCTTACATTTAAACCTTCAATCCATTTTGAGTTTATTTTTGTATATAGTGTAAGAAAATGGTCTAATTTCATTCTTTTACATGTAGCTGTTCAGTTTTCCCAATGCCATTTACTGAAGAGAATGTCTTTTCTCCATTTTATATTCTTGCATCCTTTATTGTAGATGAATTGACCATATTAACATGGGTTTATTTCTGGAATCTCTGTTCTGTTCCACTGATCTAAGTGTCTGCTTCTGTGCCAGCACCATACTGTTTTGATTACTATAGCTTTGTGGTATGGTTTGAAATCAGGGAGTGTGCTACCCCCAGCTCTGTTCTTCTTTCTCAAGATTGTTTTGGCCATTTGGGGTCTTTTGTGATTCCATACAAATTCTAGGACTATTTGTGAAAAATGCCATTGGTATTTTAATAGGGATTGCATTGAATCTGTAGATTGCCTTGGGTAGTATGGATATTTTAACAATATTAATTCTTCCAATCCATAAGCCCAGTATATCTCTCTATTTGTGTCATCTTCAATTTTTCTTATCAGTGTCTTACAATTTTCTGACTACAGGTCTTTTGCCTCCTTAGGTAGGTTATTCCTAGGTATTTTATTCTTTTTGATGCTATGATAAATGGGATTATTTCCTTAATTTCTATATCTGATAGTTCATTGTTAGTGTATAAAAATGCAACAGATTTCTTTGTATTAATTTTATATCCTGCAACTTTACCAAATTCAGTAATGAGCTCTAGTAGTTTTCTGGTGACATCTTTAGGATTTTCTATGTATAGTATCATGTCATCTGCAAACAGTGACAGTTTTACCTCTTCCTTTCAAATTTAGATTCCTTTTATTTCTTTTAATCCTCTGATTGCTGTGGCTAGGACTTCCAAAACTATCAATATGTTGAATAAAAGTGATGAGAGTGGGCATCCTTGTCTTGTTCCTGATCTTAGAGGAGAAGTGTCCAGCTTTTCACTGTTGAGTATGATGTTAGCTGTGGGTTTGTCATAAATGGACTTTATTATGTTGAGGTATGTTCCCTCTATACCCACTTTGTTGAGAGTTTTTATCATAAATGGATGTTGAATTTTGTCAAGTGCCTTTTCTGAACCCATTGAGATGATCATGTGATTTTTATCCTTTGTTTTGTTAATGTGGTGTATCATGTTGATTGATTTGTGGATGCTGAACTATCCTTGCATCCCTGGAATAAATCCCACTTGATCATGGTGTATGATCCTTTTAATGTATTGTTGAATTTGGTTTCCTAATATATTTTGAAGATATTTGCATCTATGATCATCAAGGATATCGGCCTGTAATTTTCTTTTTTGGTAGTGTTTTTGTCTGGTTTTGGTATCAGGGTATTACTAGCCTTGTAGATTGAGCTTGAGAGTGTTCCTTCCCCTTTAATTTTTTGGAATAGTTTGAGAAGGATTAGTATTAACTCTTCTTTAAATGTTTGGTAGAACTCCCTGTGAAGCATCTGGTCCTGGACTTTTGTTTGTTGGAAGTTTTTTGATTACTGATTCAATTTCATTACTAGTAATGGGTCTTTTCAGATTTTCTATTTCATCCTGATTCAGTCTTGGCAGATTGTATTTTTCTAGCAATTTATCCATTTCTTCTAGGTTGTTTAATTTGTTGGCATATAATTGTTCATAATAGTCTCTTATGATTGTTTTTATGTTTGTGGTATTGGTTGTAATTTCTCCTATTTCACTTCTGATTTTATTTATTTGGACCCTCTCTTTTTTTCTTAATGAGACTGGCTAAAGGTTCATCGGTTTTGTTTATCTTTTCAAAGAAACAGCTCATAGTTTCATTGATCTTTTTAATTTTTTTTAAGTCTCTATTTCATTTAATTCCACTTTGATCTTTATTATTTCCATTCTTGTACTAACTCTGGGCTTTGTCTCTTCTTTTTTTTCTAGTTCTTTTTAGGTGTAAATTTAGGTTGTTTATTTGAGATTTTTCTTGTTTCTTGAGGTTGGCCTGTATTGCTATGAACTTCCCTCTTAAAACTGATTTGCTGCATCCCATAGATTTTGGATCTTTGTGTTTCCATTTTCATTTGTCTTGAGGTGTTTTTTGATTTTCTTTTTATTTCTTTGTTCACCCATTGGTCGTTTAGTAGCAAGTTGTTTAGTATCCATGTGTTTATATTTTTTCCAGTTTTCTTCCTGTAATTGATTTCTACTTTTATACTGTTGTGATCAGGAAAAACACTTGATATGATTTTGATCTTCTTAAATTTATTGACACGTTTGACACATGGCCTAGCATGTTATCTACCCTGGAGAATGTTCCATGTGCACTTGAAAAGAATGTGTATTCTGCAGTTTTTGGATGCAGTGTTCTATACATATCTATTAAGTTCATCAGCTCTAATCATTTAAGACCAATGTTTCCTTACTGATTTTCTATCTGGCTGATCTATCCATTGATATAAGTGGAATAGTAAAGTCTCTTGCTCTTACTGTACTGCTGTCGGTTTCTCCCTTTATGTCTGCTAATATTTGTTATATTGTATTTAGGTCCTCCTAATGTTGGGTGTATAAATATTCACAGATGTTATATCCTTTTCTTGGACTGACCCCTTTATAATTTTGTAATGCCTTTCTTTGTCTTTTGTTTTAGTCTTTGTTTTAAAGTCTATTTTGTCTGATATGAGTATTGCCTCCCTAGATTTCTTTTAGTTTCCATTTGCATGGAATATCTTTTTCCGTCCTTTCACTTTCAGTCAGTGTGTGTTTTTAGATCTGATGTGAAGCCAGCATATAAATGGGTTTGGTTTTTTTTTATCCATTCAGCCACCCTATGTCCTTTGATTGGAGCATTTAGTCCATTTACATTCAAAGTTCTTATGATAAGTATGTACTTATTGCCATTTTGTTAATTGTTTTTTGGTCGTTTTTGTAGTTCTCTGTTCCTTTCTCCTTCTTTTAGTCTCTTCCCCTGTGGTTTGATGATTTTCTTTAGTGTTAGGTTAGAGTTCTTTTCACTTTATTTTTTGGTATTTCTATTGTGGGTTTTTGGTTTGTGGTTCATGAGGTTCATATACATGTAACCACATATATATATATATATATATATATATATATATATATATATATATATATATGTTTATTTTAAGCTGATGGTCACTTATTTGAATACATTCTAGAAGTACTACATTTTTACTCCCCTCCAGCCCATGTTTTATGGTTTTGGCATCAAATTTTATATCTTTTCACTTTGTGTATCCCTTAACTACTTATTGTAGTTATGGTTTATTTTACAAATTTTTCCTTTAACCTTCATACTACTGGTGGTTGATCCACTGCCTTCACTATCTATTTGCCTTTACCAGTGAATTTTTTTTCTTTCACATATTTTCTTATGTCTAGTTATGGCTATTTGTTTTCCACTTAAAGGAAACCCATCAACATTTCTTGTAAGGCTGGTTTAGTGGTGATGAACTCTTAGTTTTTGCTCTCCTGGGAACCTCTTTATTTCTCCTTCAATTCTGAATGATAACCTTTCTGAGAAGAGTATTCTTGGTTGTAAGTTTTTTTCCTTTTAGCACTTTAAATATATCCTGCCCCTCTCTTTTGGCTTGTAAAGTTTCTGCTGAAAAATTGGGGGTTTCCTTGTATGTCACTTATTTTTTCTTGCTGCCTTTAAAATATTCTCTTTATCTTTAACTTTTGCTATTTCAATTATGACATGTGTTGATGTGGATCACTTTGGGTTCATCATGTTTAGAATTCTCTGTGCTTCCTGGATCTGGATATCTGTTTCATTTTCCAGGTTAGGGAATTTTTCAGTCATTATTTCTTCAAAAAAATGTTCTGTCCCTTTCTCCCTCTCTTCTCCTTCTCGGACCCCTGTAATGTGAATGTTAGTATACTTGATGTTGTCCCAGAGGTCCCTTAATGTATCCTCATTTTTTAAAATTCTTTTTTCTTTTTGTTGTTCTGATTGGGTGATTTCCACTATTCTGTCTTCCAGGTCACTGATCTGTTCTTCTGTATCATCTAATCTGCTGTTGATTCCCTCTAGTGTATTTTCCATTTCAGTTTTTGTATTCTTCAGCTCTGATTGGTTCTCTTCCTAACTATATGTTGAAGTTCTCACTGTGTTCCTCCAATCTTCTCCCAAGATCTGTGAGCATCTTTATGACCATTAACTGAACTCTTCATCAGGTAAATTACTTATATCTGTTTCATTAGTTTTTTTTTTTTTCTGGAGTTTTATCTTGTTTTGTTCTTTCAAATTCCTTTGTCTCCTCATTTTGTTTGGCCTTTTGTGTTTGTTTCTATGAATTAGGTGTAATAGCTACCTCCCAGTCTTGAAGGAGGTGGCCTTGTGCAGCACCCCTGTGTGGACTGTGTGTGCTGGGCAGCTTTGGCAGGCTGGCTAGGGCTGGAGTGGGCATAGGCTGGGGATTTCCTAGGGCATGCTGGGGCTGGGCTGCCTTGGCAGGATGGCTGGAGTGGGTGTGGGCTGGGGCCAGTGTTGTTTTAAAAGGTACTGTGCTTCACTGAGTTCTGGTTAGAAGGGACCTTATGAAACATGATTTAAATGGGGGTTTGTGGGCTTGCCTGAGAAATGATTTGTCATTTACATTATTTCTATGATGAAATGCTTTCTCCACTTCAAGCAAGTGACATACAAGAGTTATCTAGACAGCACCTTCTCCTATAGGTGTAATCCTGCCTCATCAGAGGGGTCAACAATGTAGCGTTACTTGGAGCAGGAAACTCACATGGGCTGCACAAGGTGTCTTAAATCACTATGAGGCTGTGTCATCTCCAAAGGGAGCCAGAAAGGGCTTTTGGGGTCTTTCTGCCACAGTGACTCCTTGGGCCATTGGTCCTTATGACTTGCCAGTGCTGAGCACTGTGGAGCATCGTTCAGTGCATCGAGATACAGGCAGAAGTTAATGTTGCCAAAAAGGGTGATGATGGGAAAAGTGGCAGCTCTGAGAGGATATCCCCTCCAACCCTCACAACATTGGCAGCACCAGAATGGGCTTCCTTGAACTCCACATGTACTTTCTGCCCATCTCAAGGTTGTACCAGCATTAGAGGTGTGTCTGATAACTGTTTAAACTGCAGGGTTTCTCTGTGCAAAGCAGCTGATTGATGTAATTAAGCCACAGCATGCTCTTGGGGCAGAGGCTTTGCATTCCAGTAGTCCGTGGTTTGATTCTGGGCTCCCTGGCTTACTACCTGTGGGACCTTGGCCACCCTATTTAGCATTTCTGAACTGTGATTGCCTCATTTATGAAGTGAGAAGGGTAGCACCAGATCCTAAAGCAGTCCCGAAGATTATGTGAGAAAATGTAGTAACTCAATATGTCATATCATTGTTATGGTTGTGTTATGTTTTCCAAATATACCCCTCCCTCCCCCCACCCAAATCTTCCTGCTTATTGGCGGTATGAGTTTGTAAAGCCCAGAACTTCCTTGCTACTCAGATTACACTGGACGCAGATATGTTAGATTAGAAACTGTGTTGGTGTCAGAGCAGCCTCCACAAAGGGAAGCTTGGCCTTAAGTTGGAGTTGATGTGATCGAGCCCAGCTCTTTGTGGCTGGCCTGTGGCCTGTTTTTGAGCCTGAATATTGCTTGACAGATAACCCAACTATAGTAGAGAGGAAACCCACTTCCCTTTCTCTGCTCTCTTTTCCACAGAGGAGCCCTGGTATACTCTGGGAGAGGAACAGCCAGTTTTTAAATGGCGTTGGTACTGGAGACTCTTCTTGGGTTTGCCTTCTGCACCATGCCAATTTGCTCCGACCAGCTTTCCTTGTTTGTCATGAAATCCTCCACTTCCAAATGGAACATAGCTAATATGAGACTTACCTATAGTATGATGAATAAGCAACGATCCATAAAGATCCTTAGGGTGTACTACCTATCATGAACTGGAGCTTCTTTATCCAGGCTGCTTTTCTGGAAGAAATGGGGCCCTAATGAGCCTCTCCCATTGTTGTCTCTTAAGATGTCAGTTGAGCATCTTGGCTCTCAGACTGTGCCAGGGCTCGGAGCTGAGCAGCCCGAAGAAGCTGGAATGGCAGCACGGTGAGCGTGAGCAGCAGACAGCATGGGCCCTGGCCATCTGAGATATAGGAGCCGTGAAGTGCCATGAGGCGGCATTTGGGTATTTTTGGTATTGGAGTTCCTCTTCATGTGCACAGAAATACAGCTTTTAGCTCAGGTAATTCATTATACAGTAGAAAAGTGAACCATTCTCAATGAAACAGAATATGGATTATGTTCAGGGGATGAAAACAAGTAAATTTCAATTCATCCAAAACTTAGATCCCCTTCACAAGTTTTAAACAACTTACATTTTGTAAGAAGGAGAAAGGGTACCATATGTCCATTTACTCATGGATAAACCAGGCCCTACAAAGGCTGTGTAAAACTCCAAACTGGCCAATTTAGAAGGTCTCTTAATACCACCCTAAAGCTCTTCCCCAAATGGGATTAAATTAAGATACTCATAAACCAGAATTCATTTATTTGAATTTCAATCTTTATCTTTACATTTATTTATCTGATTTCTCTCACTGAATATATTTTCCTTCTCCAAAGTAGAAGAAAAAATTGATATTTGTCTCTCCCACTTTTCTAGAGGATTAAAAAAGAATACCTGAATGGCTAAAAAATCATAAAAATATTTCATAGAAGCTTATGATTTATTCTCCTACACAGATCAAAATTTGACATTGCCTTATTATCATTGAACACTACACATTTTCTCTTCATCTCATCAGTTTTATCTGGATTGGATTCAGATCTTGTCTACAGAACACAGAGAGCAAGAACAAACTTGTGGACACGTTATGAGATTATAAGCCCTTTGGAAAGATTTGTGAATGCTCTGATGGAATTATGTACATTTCAAGAGGTTGGCAATGGTAATTAAAGTGAGCATTGGAATATTAAAGCCTCATTTGTTATGAGAGTAATAGCTTGTCCATTACTCATGATTTATCAGACATAAAATACATACATAGTTGTTAGAAGTACACAGTTCTAACTCTTGCTTTATGATAAAATGTATGTGACGTGACTTAGCATGGGATCCAATAAAATGCTGACCTAAAAGTCAACATGCAAATAATGCTCTAAAAAATTTAAACAAGAGTTTCACTTCTCTTTCTCCAGGCCTTCACTAGCTGATGTCTAAAATAATAAATTTCACAGACATGTTGGAATCACCATTAAATAGGAATGTGAATGCCCAACAATAGAGCGAATCTCCAGTTTTGCTACAAAGGGTCAAAGAGGTGTAATACCCTCCTCCCCATCAGGAAAATGGAAATTAAATATACTTTCTAATGGTTAAAATTAAGGGTGTGGTGGGGAAAGAATGAGTGGAATACATACTGTGGTGTTCTCCTTGAGAGGGGTTTTCGGGTAGCGCTGAAGAGGATGCAGCTGGTAATAACTGAGAACATTCCCCACATAGACAGAAATCGCCACCAGTAAAGTTTTATCATGAAATACTAAGGGACAACTCACATCTGCAACAGGGTCACCAGCTGTCAGAGGGATAAACAGAAAGACTCCTTCAGTGACTGAGGGCCAGATGGCACGTCTACTATTACACGATTCAGAAGCTACTCTGGGGTGGGGGGAAGCCACCTTCACCATCCTGTCTGGAACATGCGCCTGGCTCACCACCCACCTGCAAGCTGCTCTGTACATGCACAGCTATGGAAGGAACAGTTATTTGAACATTCGGATGGGAAATAATCCAAAATATCCATCTTCTGTCACCTCCTTCTCCAGATATTTCAGATGAAAGGAACTTTAGGGTGCAACAGCTATGTGATTTTGGACAAATGAGCTGCACTTTAGTTGTAAAATCGGGGGCCACAATGTCTGCTTCCCGTGTTGACTGAGGTGGGGAACAAATGAGATCACAGCTGGGAAAGTGCTCTGGAAGCCGTACTGGGCTACAGGGAGCCTAGCGGCTGTTACTATGACAGCACATACGCAAATGCACTGCGATGGCAAAAGGAGGGAGTGGTGTCAATGCAGCAGCGTCTGGGGCTCTTCTGCCTGCTGTCCCACTGCGCTCTGCAGGGCTACTCTCGCATCCCTACTGTGGGGTTACCTTGTCCCTGATGATCGGATCTACAATCCACCATATTTCTTCTTGTCTTTTCTCTTCAATTATTGGTGCCTTGTCCAGGCAGCCCCAGATGTGGACCAGACTCTTTCGTGTCCCTCTGTGTGTAACCCCTTTGTGGCCTATACCACTGACCTGAGTCCAAGTAGCCTTCAGAGGGTCCTTTAAGTTGGCTGGCCTCAATCCCACTTGGCAGGAAGCAGGATAGACTGTGCTGATGGGCTGTGGGTCAATGACTTGTTATGGTTACCATAGTGACACTCTTATTCTATAGATCAGGCCTAATGCCAGCTACTCACCTCCTTATAAAAAGCACAATAGCAATAACCTTTGATCTTTTATGTTTTATCACATTCAGACTAACCACCTATATATGCTCAGCACCAATATACGAGGAGGCTGGCAAAGAGGTTTTGTCTCAGGTGTAGACTTTAATAGGTAGTGGCACCTGGCAATACTCTGTTGAGGAAGATTCTGAGCTCGGGTCTTAGTTTAGCAGTAAAGAGTATCATGATCAGTTAATTATGTCTGACAGTGATGTGGAAAAATTTGCCAGAGCACGCATGTCACATGTTTGTCATCTGAGTATAAAAAAGACTGATGTCATTTGTTTGTTTACTTTCTTCATCTTCGTGATAAAAAGAGGTGGCTTAGAAAAAAAAGTTTGTGAGTATATTTTTGGGTCCTTTAATAGGAACTTGGTTATAATAGTCTCAAGGTCAATAACCAAAATTATTTGATAGAACTTCAAGATTTAAACCAAAAAGGTCCAAGGCCACAGCCATTCTTCTTTACATGTCAAATAAGAAGAAATCTTCCAGGCTTTTTATTCTTTTTATTTCTTCATGGCATAAATGGCCTGGATCTGAAGTCTTCTTAGAGTGGCTCTAAATCTTCTTTCAGAGAACACTACAATTGTTATTATATATATGCATTTGAACAAAAATACACACAGAACAAATCTGAAGTAACTATTTGGAGAGTTCAGGAAAAAATATCTTATAACTTACTTTTTTTGTTTTTAAATTCCAGGCAATACTTTCAGGGAAGAGTAAATACTCTTTACTTCTGTCCAAATTAGTCAGATCATTGCTTTAATTTTCCACTCTACTTTGTGGGTACAGTCAAAGCTAATGAATGAGTTTGCACCTTTCTTCTTTCAGAAATTGAGATAAAGATGTATATATCTAAACAGGAAAAACAGGCTTTACTTAAGAAAGTAGAATAGTTTTCATGAGGGCCACAAACCACATTCTAGGTAACCAGGACTCAAGATATGTTTCCTTCAGCACTCAGCGTCAGCAACTTTGACTCTACTAGTGATAATGAAAGTGTGCAGTCCCTCAAAAAATCTCCTCTGTATCTAGATCATTCATTTCCCATAGCTGATCATGGAGCTTGTTAGCTATGATGAATGATAGATTTTGGCATTTTTCTTAGTTTATTACTTCTGATATTAAAAGAGGAAATGGACATAAACTCCATCTTTCAAAATCTGATCATCTCTCATTTGCATTTTTCATCTTTTTGTTTTAAGAATTTGATTCACTTTTATATCTATCCCATAAAATGCTGAATTTTTTTAAAATAAAAAGTTAAGATTCAGTTCAGTTTAATTTAGTGAAACTACCATGCTCCTATGTTTTATACTTTAGATTATAAGCCAAAATTTACAAGACTAATCCATTTCCTCTAATCAGTGGAGCTACACTCTTTTACAGTTTGAAGTGATGACTGGACTATAGTCTTATAAAACTAGTTCTTTCCCTGTAGGTCTATAAGTACAACCTATTTCTAGAAGATGCCAAATTTCTCTTACTTGATGCCTGGATTTAATTAACAGTAAATAACAACGTTCAAATGTATACACATGCTACTTAAAAAAAAATAGGCCTTGGAGATCAGAAATAAAAGGAAAGCAAAAAATCATTATAATGTATTGTGTATGCAAATATTTAATTTCTTAACTATCTTTAAAGTGGATACCCAGTGCCATGTTTTCTCAACATGCAAGGGGAAAGGTCAGAAGTTTGCATGATGAATTCAATAATTGTATGAGAACTCATTTTAAAATGAGGGCCACATTTCAGAGCAATTTAAAAGATTCTTTATCAATTTCCAGAGCAGTTAGAACTTCTCATTTTTAATAGTAACTGCCACATATGAAATGTAGGAATGTTGTGCCTCATAAATAAACGCATGAAATATGTGAAATTGAGGCACATGCATGCAAAGGAGGAAGCCTGGCAGCTGGGACACATTAATAATGCCAGAGGGGTCACCATTTGGGCATGTGCGGATAAAACACATCTGCATTCCTGGCAAAGGGCAGCCTGTGCATCTGGATCACATCACCCCGTCCTCCCCACCCACGCATCATGGCAGAAGGAATTTCCTGACAAATAAGATGCTGCCGAAAGGTACCATGTTTGTTCTTGCAGCCATGCACATAATGAATCTGAAAAGAGCTGCTAATCAAGTCAAAACAAAGGAATCTTTTCATTTGTCTAATTGTACAGAATGATGAATGAGTCACACAGTATGAAAGAAAGAAAGAATGAAAGAAAGAAAGAAAGAAAAAGAGAAAGAAAGAAAAAGAGAAAGAAAGAAAAAGAGAAAGAAAGTTGTGTTATGCTCATTCCCTTTGCACTACAAATCCCAAACTATCTGCAACCATTTGTGGTGTGTCTGTGTGTATTTGTATGGGTGGGGCTGGAGGGACAGCAGAGCGATGCTCAGAGGTAAGCAGAAAATTATAATTTCCTGGTTCCAGGAAATACTGCTGCTATCAGTTCAAAGTCAATGAAGGAGAGTGTGGACAAATCGAACAAGTAAAAGTACGGAATCCTGGCATATGAAGGGCTCTTAGAAATTCACTTGCTCCATATTTCTATCTTCAAATCAATTGACTGTTGATTTTGCTACTTAAATTCTTAAAAGAGATTCTGCAGTGGCATATATGTATGCATGTAAGTATGTATGCAACTATGTATGTATTTGTGTATTAAAAAGATTCGAATAGATACTTTATTGGTACAATAATATGTTCTAGTGTTTCACAGCTATTAATAGGCAGGAAGTTTGATTTAAATAGAGCAAATTTTCAATCTGTGGCAAATTATTTGCCTGTGTATTGAGGCAAGTTAACAGTGTATCTGAAGCTGAAATTCTGTGTATTTAGTCATCAAGCCTTCTATTGATTTGAAGAGCAGTAGAAAGATTCTTTTTTGGTGCACTCTCCTCCATTTCCTGCAGATACGAAAACCAGGATACATAAAAGAAGGTGGCAAGGGTGTTGTTGAATGAAATTTTATTTTTAATTAAATGCTGTTAAAAGCATTTGGGAATAATTTAACTTTGAGGCTTTGCCTATGTCTATACTGTATCAACACTAGCAGCTGGAAAGAGAAAAATTCAAATATCCAGATGTTCAGTCTATGTTGTGCTAAAAATGTGATCGTGTATTTGCAAACATTCAGGTATTTAGTAGTATCTCAAACAAAATATTAAAAATTTTCTACTTTCTACCCATACTTTTTGGCATCACCTAGGAGCAGTTAATGTTATATTTTTCAACTTTATTTTCTTAATAACCTGTTTCCTTTGCTTTAGGTATTTATGATAAGCTGCTCTGATGTACACAGCTCCTATAGACCGTACAACAGAATCAGTCTAGACAAATTAAATGAGCACTTCAGAAGACAGACAAATTTGTTAAAAGCTGTATCTGAAAAAATACTGAGCTTTTGGATTGGTCTCTCGCCTCTGAAGTACCTGGTCCAAATTATGCATGAAATAATGTGAAAGTAATAATACTTTATGCATAATAAATAGTACCTTCAGGGCATAAATATTATGTATAAATAATAATAATACCTTCAATGTACAAAGCTGTTCACACACATTATTGTGTGTGTGCTTTCTACTTTTTTTTTCTAAATTCCTCCCTTTTTTATCTGTAAACTCCCACTCCCACCATTTATCATTGATTGACTGAATTGTTCCATCCCAGTACACAAATATAGGAGTATCAGAATTGTTAACCTGTACCCCACGGGAAACAACCTTACCCACTAGTGATCACATGCAGCTCCTATCGCCTTCATCTTACAGACTCCTCTCATTTCCAAAGGTACTCAGAGCAGCACCTTTCCCCCTAATTCCCTTCAATGAGGTTGTTTCACACACTTATAATGCACTTAGATTTTCTCTTCACGGTCTGCATTTCTCCCTGGGATTCCCTAACCTTCCAAAATGATTTTTTAAAATTTGCATACCTTAAGATCTGCTTTTTGTGCTGTATAGTTCAATGGGATTTGACAAATGCATAATATCTTGTAAGCAAAATTACAGTATCACACAGATCAGTTTTACTGCCTTAAATTCCCATTTCACTTGCTTATCCTTATCCTTTTCCTTCCCTGAGCCACTGGCAACCACTGATCATTTTATTGTCTTTGTTTTTGCATTTTCCAGAATGTCATATAATTGGAATCATACAGTATATAGCCTTTTCATATTGGCTTGTTCCTCCATGTCTTTTTGTGGCTTGATAGCCCATATCTTTTTACTGCTGACTAATGTTTCATTGTATGGAGGTACCACAGTTTGCTTATTTATTCATATTTTAAAGGACATCTTGGTTGCTTCCAGTTTGGGGTGATTATGAATAAAGGTGCTATAAATATTTTCATGCAGGTTTTTGTGTGAATGTAGGTTTCCATTCAATTGGGTAAATACCTAGTAGTGATCGCTGAATCATAAGGCTATGTTTAGCTTTGTGGGAGACTGCCCAGCTGCCTTCCAAAATGGCTTTACCATTTTGCATTCCCACACAGCAAGAGTTCCTGCTGCTCCACATCCTCATCAGCATTTGGTATTGTTAGATTTTTTATTTTAACCATTCTAATAAGCATGTATTTGTAACTCATTATTGTTTTAACTTGCAATTCCCTAATGACAAATGATGATGAGCTTCTTTTCATATGCTTATTTGCCATCTGTATATCTTCCTTGATGAGCTGTCTTCTTAGATATTTTGACATTTAACTGAGTTGATTTCTTATGATTGAGTTTTAAGTATATTTTGGATAGCAGTCTGTTATTAAGTATGTGTTTTATAGTTACTTCCTCCCAGTTTGTAGCTTGTTTTTTCATTCCCTTAACAAACAGTGTCTTTCACAGAGCACTTTTTACTTCAAATAAAATCCAACTTACCAATATTTTCTTTCCTGGATCATGCTTTAGGTGTTGTATCTAAAAACTCGTCACCAAATGCAAATTCATCTAGATATTTTTCCTATGTTATCTTCTAGAAGTTTTATAGTTTTGCATTTTACATTTAGGTCCATGATCCATTTTGAGTTCATTTTTGTGAAATATGTAAGTTCTATGTCTAGATTGTCTAGATTATTATTAATTTTTTTGCTTATCGATGGCCAATTGTTTCAGTACCATTTGTTGAAAGATATCCTTGCTCCATTGAATTGCCTTTTTGCTCCTTTGTCATGGATCAGTTGACTATATTTGTGGGGGTCTATTTATGGGCTCTCTATTCAGTTCCATTGATCTATGTGTCTATTCTTTCACCAATACCACACTGTAGTCATTACTACAGCTTTATAGTAAATCTTGAAGTTGGGGAGCATCACTCCTCCAACATTGTTCTTCATTGTTGTGCTGTCTATTCTAGGTCATTTGCCTTTTCTTATAAATTGTAGAATCAGTTTGTCAATGTTCACAAAATAGGTTGCTGGGATTTTGATTGGGATTGTAGAACCTATAGATCAAGTTGGAAAGAATCAACATCTTGACAATATTGAACTTTCCAATCCATGAACATTGATTATCTTTCCATTTATTTGAGATCTTCTCAGTTTTTGCATATAGCTCTTGTACATATTTTGCTAGATTTGTACCTAAGTATTTCCTTCCTAAGTATTGCAAATGGTATTGTGTTTTAATTTCAAATTCCAATTATTCATTGCTAGTATATAAGAAAGTAATTGACTTTTGTATATTGACCTTGTATCCTGCAACCTTGCTATAATCACTTATTATTTCCAGGAGTTTTTTGTTGATTTTTTTGGAGTTTTCCATAGAGACAAACATGTCATCTGCAAACAAAGATGGTTTTATTTCTTCCTTCCCAATCTGTATACCTTTTATTTCCTTTTTCTGTCTTATTGTACTAGCTAGGACTTCCAGTACAATGACGAGTTGAGGTGATAAGAGGAGACATTCTTGTCTTCTTCCTTATCTTAAGGGGAAAGCATCCAGTTTCGCTCCATTAAGTATAATGTTAGGGTAGGTTTTTTGTAGATATTCTTATCAAGTTGAAGAGTTCCCCTCTATTTCTAGTTTGCTGAGAGTTTTTATATTAGTGGGTGTTGGACCTTGTCAGATGCTTTTTCTACATCCATTAATATAATCATGCAAGTTTTCTTCTTTACCCTCTTGATGTGGTTGATTGCATAAACTGATTTTTAATTGTTGAACCAATCTTACCTACCTGGAACAAATTCCACTTGGTCATGGTGTATAATTCTTTTAATGCATGGTTTAATTCAATTTGCTTCTATTTTGTTTAGGATTTTTACAATTATTTTCATGAGAGATACTGGTCTAGAGTTTCTCTTTCTTGTAATGTCTTCATCTGGTTGAGATATTAGGATAATGCTGGCCTCAAAGAATGTGTTCTGATATATTTCTTCTGCTTCGACTTTCTAGAGAGATTGTAGAGAATTGGTATCATTTCTTCCTTAAATGTTTGGTAGAATTCACCAGTGAAACCATCTGGACCTGGTGCTTTATGTTTTGGAAGGTTATTAATTATTGATTCAATTTTAAAAGATAGATATAAGGCTTATTCAGACTATTTCTCCTTATGTGAGTTCCGGTATAGTTTGAGTCTTTCAAGGAATTAGTCTATTTCATCTAAACTTGTAGGCATACAGTTGTTCATGATATTCATTTATTTGCTTTTTATGTACATGAGATCAGTAATAATGACCCTTTATTCTTTTCTTATATTAGTAATTTGTGTTCTCTCTCTTATTTTTCTTCGTTAGCTGGCTAGAGGTTTATTAAATTTATTGATCTTCTCAAAGAACCAGCTTTTGAACTAGTTTTGAACTCTTCTCCTCTTAGCATGACTTGTAATTTTTGGTTGAGAAGTTCTTATTGAGGTTCTTATTTGGGTAGTAAGAACCTTTAGTGTGAGATTTTGTGTTAATTTGGCTAGGAGTTGGGCTGTGTTTGATGTTTGCTATGTGTTAGAGGCTTCAATTTCCATTAGTATATGTGTTTGTGTCTCCCTTTTTGTCACTGGTTCCCCTAGAAACTCATTCTTGTGTAGCTTGCAGCTCTTTCAGCTGTAATCCACTGTTATACTGGATGCCTGATGATGTGGGGGTCAGGTGATGGGCAGTGGAAGTGTTCTATTATTCTGTGATTAAGCCTTGGTCTTTTAGTAGTCCCCATACTATGACCTTCACAGTGTTTCTGAACTTTTTGTTTTCCCCTGAGCTGAGACATGAAGGCTAGAGGGTCCTGGAGTTGGATAATTTCCCTTTCTCCACATTGGCTAAGGCTCTGATAAAATCTTTTCCCTTGCGGTGCAGGTCTTTGTCATGGTGAACACTCTGGGTCTAGTTCAAAATAATTAACTTTTCCCCTAACCCTGTCAGAAGCACAAAAGTTTTTCTTGGCTTTTTACCATGAGAAGAGTTGGTGGGATCCTTGGAGGTAAAACCTACAAAAATATG
The DNA here is from genome assembly GCF_028023285.1 of Balaenoptera ricei. Classification (NCBI taxonomy): domain Eukaryota; kingdom Metazoa; phylum Chordata; class Mammalia; order Artiodactyla; family Balaenopteridae; genus Balaenoptera; species Balaenoptera ricei. Next base: position 36,943,944 of record NC_082643.1, read on the forward strand.
GGCGGTCCTTACTCCCAGGAGTTTCTCACTCTCACATTGGCCTAAACTCTACTCCCAGCAATTCTTCCAAGTTACCCATTAAGTGTTTCCTCCAGTTTATGGCTCTTGCAGCTTCCGCTCCCAATAAGCAGATCTTAGTTTTGAGTTCCTGTATTCATCAGTCTTTCCGGTTTTGGGGGTGATGGCTTTCCCTGTGACCTCAATTCTCTGATAGGTCCAGGAAAAGTCACTGACATTCAGTTGGTTCAGCTTTTTTTCTTGTTGTTGTTATATGGGAGTGATGACTTTCAAGCTTCTTACATATTAGAGCTGAAACTAGAAGGCCTTCCTATTTTTAAAAATTCCATCATTTTAAAGATCAGGAAACTGAGGCTCACTGTGGTAAGATGAGTAGCTAGAGTCATCTAACTCCTAAGCCAGTGCTCTTCTCTTCACAGCCTGCCCCTGGTTCTTGGTAATACATCTCACCAAACCAGCCCGGGGAATACTCCCAGACAAAGCAGATGGCAGAGTAGGAGGGTGTGCTAAGGCAGGGTAAACAGGTGTGATGTTTGAAAAAACAGTATATCAAAATATCCTAACAGAGAATGTAAATTAATGGGGGGTGTATTCATTTTAGCTTTACAGAAGCATTCAGAAAAGGATTCTTTTATTAATAAACTGCTTTTACAGTGTATGATTAAATTTGCACAAATATTATATACAAGTCATATCCCTTGAATGTATTCAGAGTCAACTAATGGTACTGAACACTCACTGTGTATCTAGAAATTCTCACAGGGAAATATTCTGAATCACAAGTCTGGGAGATGGGCTCTTATCTGCAGTGTTGTTTGCATTTTGCAGATAAGGAAACCATGATTCAGAGATATTGAAGGAGTTGATCCTTGATATGAGAGCAAATAACTAGTGAGGTTGGATTCTTGTCTCCTCTCTGCAACTAATTAGTGATATGACCTTGACCAAGTTATTTAATCTCTTTGAACTATATTTCACAAAGGGAAGAAAAAAATTATTGTCTCCCAGGGTAACTTAGATAACGTACAAAAAGCACTTATTACAACTATAATAAAATGTAATAGTTATATATAAATTTATATATAGTATTTCATATATAAGTATATTATTATAGTGATATAATAGTTATTATTATTTTGGAGTAGCTATTATTATAGTAATTATAATTAAGTTATATATAATAGTATACAACTAATATACTGGTGGGAGTTACAATATCAATTCGTGGAAATAAACTTCACTATATGGCCCCTTATAGAAAAGAGCCAGGGAGAGGACCTTCAAGATGGCAAAGGAGTAAGACGTGGAGATCACCTTCTTCCCCAGAAATACATCAAAAATACATCTACATGTGGAACAACTCCTACAGAACACCTACTGAATGCTGGCAGAAGACCTCAGACTTCCCCAAAAGCAAGAAACTCCCCATGTACCTGGTCGTGTGGCTGACGGTCTTGGTGCTCCAGCCGGGTGTCAGGTCTGAGCCTCTGAGGTGGGATGGCCAAGTCCAGGACATTGGACCACCAGAGACCTCCTGGCCCCACGTAATACCAGTTGGTGACAACCCTCCCCAGATATCTCCATCTCAAAGTTAAGACCCAGCTCCACTCAACGCCCAGCAAGCTCCAGTGCTGGACACCTCATGCCAAACAACTAGCAAGACAGGAACACAACCACACCCATTAGCAGAGAGGCTACCTAAAATCATAATAAGTTCACAGACACCCCAAAACACACCACCGGACGTGGTCCTGCCCACCAGAAAGACAAGATCCAGCCTCATCCACCAGAACACAGGCACTAGTCCCCTCCACCAGGAAGCCTACACAACCCACTGAACCAACCTTAGCCACTGGGGGCAGACACGAAAAACAATGGGAACTATGAACCTGCAGCCTGTGAAAAGGAGACCCCAAACACAGTAAGTTAAGCAAAATGAGAAGACAGAGAAATACACAGCAAACGAAGGAGCAAAGTAAAAACCCACCAGACCAAACAAATGAAGAGGAAATAGGCAGTCTACGTGAAAAAGAATTCAGAGTAATGATAGTAAAGATATCCAAAATCTTGGAAATAGAATGGAGAAGATACAAGAAACGTTTAACAAGGACCTAGAAGAACTAAAGAACAAACAAACAATGATGAACAACACAATAAATGAAATTACAAATTCTCTAGAATGAATCAATAGCAGAATAACTGAGGCAGAAGAACGGATAAGTGACCTGGAAGATAAAATAGTGAAAATAACTACCGCAGAAGAGAATAAAGAAAAAAGAATGAAAAGAATTGAGGACAGAGGGGAGACCTTCAAGATGGCAGAGGAGTAAGACATGGAGATCACCTTCCTCCCCACAAATACATCAGAAATACATCTACATGTGGAAGAACTCCTACAGAACACGTACTGAGAGCTGGCAGAAGACCTCAGACTTCCCAAAAGGCAAGAAACCCCCCACATACCTGGGTAGGGCAAAAGAAAAAAGAAAAAACAGAGACAAAAGAACAGGGACGGGACCTGAAGCTTGGGGAGGGAGCTGTGAAGGAGGAAATGTTTCCATACACTAGGAAGCCCCTTCACTAGCAGAGACGGTGGGTGGTGGTGGGGAAGCGTCGGAGCCACGGAGGACAGCATAGCAACAGGGGTGCAGAGGGCAAAGCGGAGAGATTCCCGCACAGAGGATCTGTACTGACGAGCGCTCACCAGCCTGAGAGGCTTGTCTGCTCACCTGCCAGGATGGGTGGGGGCTGGGAGCTGAGGCTCGGGCTTTGGAGGTCAGATCCCAGGGAGAGGACTGGGGTTGGCTGCATGAACACAGCCTGAAGGGGGCTAGTGCACCACAGGTAGCTGGGAGGGAGTCCGGGAAAAAGTCTGGAACTGCCTAAGAGGCAAGAGACCATTGTTTTTGTGTGCGTGAGGAGAGAGGAGTCAGAGCACCACCTAAATGAGCTTCAGAGATGGGCATGATCTGCGGCTATCAGTGCAGACACCAGACATGGGCATGAGATGCTAAGGCTGCTGCTGCAGCCACCAAGAAGCCTGTGTGCAAACACAGGTCACTATCCACACTTTCCCACCCGAGAGCCTGTGCAGCCTGCCACTGCCAGGGTCCCATGATCCAGGGACAACTTCCCCGAGAGAACACATGGTGCGCCGCATGCTGTTGCAACGTCATGCTGGCCTCTGCCACTCACCCCACATTCCATACCCCTCCCTTCCCCAGGCCTGAGTGAGCCAGAGCCCCCTAATCAGCTGCTACTTTAACCCCGTCCTGTCTGGGGGGGAACAGATGCCCTCAGGTGACCTACATACAGAAGTGGGGCCAATCCAAAGCTGAATCCCAGGAGCTGTGCAAACAAGAAAAGAAAGGGAAATATCCCCCAACAGCCTCAGGAGCAGGAGATGAAATCTCCACAATCAACTTGATGTACTCTGCATCTGTGGAATACTTGAATAGACAATGAATCATCCCAAAATTGAGGCGGTGGACTTTGGGAGCAACTGTAGACTTGGGGTTTGCTGTATGCGACTGACTGGTTTCTGGTTTTAGGTTTATCTTAGTTTAGTATTTAGAGTTTATTATCTTTGGTAGATTTATTTATTGATTTGGTTGCTCTCTTCCTTTTTAAAATATATAGATATACATATATTTTTCCTTTTTCTCTTTTTGTGAGTGTGTATGTGTATGCTTCTTTGTGTGATGTTGTCTGTATAGCTCTGCTTTTACCATTTGTGCTAGGGTTCTGCCTGTCCTTTTTTTTTAAGGCTAGTTTTTAGTGCTTGTTATCATTGGTGGATTTGTTTTTTGGTCTGGTTGCTCTCTTCTTTCTTTCTTTTTTCTTTTTTTTATTACTTTTTAATTTTTAATAATACTTTTATTTTAATAACTTTGTATTTATTTTATTTTTTTTCTTTCTTTCCTTCATTTTTTCTCCCTTTTCTTCTGAGCCATGTGGCTGACAGGGTCTTGATGTTCTGGCTGGGTGGCAGGCCTGTGCCTCTGAGGTTGGAGAGCTGAGTTCAGGACATTGGACCACCAGAGACCTCCTGCCTCCATGTAATATCAAATGGCAAAAGCTCTCCCAGAGATCACCATCTCAACGCTAAGACCCAGCTCAACTCAACAACCAGAAAGCTCAAGTGCTGGACACCTCATGCCAAACAACTAGCAAGACAGGAACACAACCACACCCATTAGCAGAGAGGCTACCTAAAATCATAATAAGTTCACAGACACCCCAAAACACACCACCGGACGTGGTCCTGCCCACCAGAAAGACAAGATCCAGCCTCATCCACCAGAACACAGGCACTAGTCCCCTCCACCAGGAAGCCTACACAACCCACTGAACCAACCTTAGCCACTGGGGGCAGACACGAAAAACAATGGGAACTATGAACCTGCAGCCTGTGAAAAGGAGACCCCAAACACAGTAAGTTAAGCAAAATGAGAAGACAGAGAAATATGCAGCAAATGAAGGAGCAAAGTAAAAACCCACCAGACCAAACAAATGAAGAGGAAATAGGCAGTCTATGTGAAAAAGAATTCAGAGTAATGATAGTAAAGATATCCAAAATCTTGGAAATAGAATGGAGAAAATACAAGAAACGTTTAACAAGGACCTAGAAGAACTAAAGAGCAAACAAACAATGATGAACTACACAATAAATGAAATTACAAATTCTCTAGAATGAATCAATAGCAGAATAACTGAGGCAGAAGAATGGATAAGTGACCTGGAAGATAAAATAGTGGAAATAACTACTGCAGAGCAGAATAAAGGAAAAAGAATGAAAAGAATTGAGGACAGTTTCATATGCCTCTGGGACAACATTAAATGCACCAACATTTGAATTATCGGGGTCCCTAAAGAAGAAGAGAAAAAGAAAGGAACTGAGAAAATATTTGAAGAGATTACAGTTGAAAACTTCCCTGACATGGGAAAAGAAATAGTCAAGTCCAGGAAGCACAGAGAGTCCCATACAGGATAAATCCAAGGAGAAACATGCCAAGACACATATTAATCAAACTATCAAAAATTAAATACAAAGAAAAAATATTAAAAGCAGTAAGGGAAAAGCAACAAATAACATACAAGGGAATCCCCATAACGTTAACAGCTGATCTTTCAGCAGAAACTGCAAGCCAGAAGGGAGTGGCAGGACATATTTAAAGTGATGAAAGGGAAGAACCTACAACCAAGATTACTCTACCCAGCAAGGATCTTATTCAGATTCGACAGAGAAATTAAAACCTTTACAGACAAGCAAAAGCTAAGAGAATTCATCATCACCAAAACGGCTTTACAACAAACGCTAAAGGAACTTCTCTAGGCAGGAAACACAAGAGAGGGAAAAGACCTACAATAACAAACCCAAAACAATTAAGAAAATGGTAATAGGAACATAAATATCATAATTACCTTAAATGTAAATGGATTAAATGCTCCAACCAATAGACACAGATTGGCTGAATGGATACAAAAACAGGACCTGTATATAGACTGTCCATAAGAGACCCACTTCAGACCTAAGGACACATACAGACTGAAAGTGAGGGGATGGAAAATGTTATTCCATGCAAATGGAAAGCAAAAGAAAGCTGGAGTAGCAATCCTCATATCAAACAAAATAGACTTTAAAATAAAGATATTACAAGAGACAAAGAAGGATACTACATAATGATCAAGGGATCAATCCAAGAAGAAGATATAACAATGGTAAATATTTATGCAACCAACATAGGAGCACCTCAATACATAAGGTAAATACTAACAGCCATTAAAGGGGAAATCGATAGTAACACAATCATAGTAGGGGACTTGAACACCCCACTTTCACCAATGGACCGATCATCCACAATGAAAATAAATAAGGAAACACAAGCTTTAAATGATACATTAAACAAGATGGACTTAATTGATATTTATAGGACATTCCATCCAAAAACAACAGAATACACTTTTTTCTCAAGTGCTCTTGGAACATTCTCCATGATAGATCATTTCTTAGGTCACAAATCAAGCCTTGGTAAATTTAAGAAAATTGAAATCATATCAAGTATCTTTTCTGACCACAGCACTGTGAGACTAGATATCAATTACAGGAAAAATAACTGTAAAAAATACAAACACATGGAGGCTGAACAATACACTACTAAATAACCAAGAGATCACTGAAGAAATGAAAGGGAAATAAAAATATATCTAGAAAAAAATGACAATAAAAACATCATGACCCAAAACCTATGGGATGCAGCAAAAGCAGTTCTAAGAGGTAAGTTTATAGCAATACAATCCAACCTCAAGAAACAAGAAAAATATCAAATAAACAACCTAACCTTACACCTAAAGCAATCAGAGAAAGAAGAACAAAAAAACCCCACCAAAATTAGCAGAAGGAAAGAAATCATAAAAATCAGATGAGAAATAAAGGAAAAAGAAATGAAACAATAGCAAAGATCAATAAAACTAAAAGCTGGTTCTTTGAGAAGATAAACAAAATTGATAAACCATTAGCCAGACTCATCAAGAAAAAAAGGGAAAGGACTCAAATCAACAGAATTAGAAAAGAAAAAGGAGGAGTAACAACTGACACTGCAGAAATACAGAGGATCATGAGAGATTACTAAAAGCAACTATATGCCAATAAAATGGACAACCTGGAAGAAATGGACAAATTCTCAGAAAAGCACAACCTTCTGAGACTGAACCAGGAAGAAATAGAAACTATAAACAGACCAATCACAAGCACTGAAGTTGAAACTGTGATTAAAAATCTTCCAACAAACAAAAGCCTAGGACCAGATGGCTTCACAGGCGAATTCTATCAAACATTTAGAGAAGAGCTAACACCTGTCCTTCTCAAACTCTTCCAAAATATAGCAGAGGGAGGAATACTCCCCAACTCATTCTACGAGGCCACCATCACACTGATACCAAAGCCAGACAAGGATGTCGCAAAAAAAGAAAACTGCAGGCCAATATCACTGATGAAAATAGGTGCAAAAATCCTCAACAAAATACTAGCAAACAGAATCCAACAGCACATTAAAAGGATCATACACCATGATCAAGTGGGGTTTATCCCAGGAATGCAAGGATTCTTCAGTATAGGCAAATCAATCAATGTGATACACCAAGTTAACAAACTGAAGGATAAAAACCATATGATCATCTCAATAGATGCAGAAAAAGCTTTTGACAAAATTCAACACTGATATATGATAAAAAAGCCTCCAGAAAGTAGGCATAGAGGGAACCTACCTCAACATAATAAAGGCCATATATGAGAAACTCACAACCAACATCGTTCTCAATGGTGAAAAACTGAAACCATTTCCACTAAGATCAGGAATAAGACAATGTTGCCCACACTCACTATTATTCAACATCTTTTGGAAGTTTTAGCCAGAGCACTGAGAGAAGAAAAAGAAATAAAAGGAATCCAAATCGGAAAAGAGGTAAAACTGTCACTGTTTGCTGATGATGTAATACTATACATAGAGAATCCTAAAGATGGTACCAGAAAACTACTAGCGCTAAACAATGAATTTGGTAAAGTAGCAGTTTACAAAATTAATGCACAGAAATCTCTTGCATTCCTATATACTAATGATAAGAAATCTGAAAGAGAATTTACGGAAACACTCCCATTTACCACTGCAACAAAAAAAATAAAATACCTAGGAATAAACCTACCTAAGGAGACAAAAGACCTGTATGCAGAAAACTATAAGACACTGATGAAAGAAATTAAAGATGGTACAAACAGATGGAGAGATATTCCATGTTCTTGGATTGGAAGAATCAACATTGTGAAAATGACTCTACTACCCAAAGCAATCTACAGATTCAATGAAATCCCTTTCAAACTACTAATGGCATTTTTCACAGAACTAGAACAAAAAATATGACAATTTGTATGGAAACACAAAAGACCCTGAATAGCCAAAGCAATCTTGAGAAAGAAAAATGGAGCTGGAGGAATCAGGCTCCCTGACTTCAGGCTATACTACAAAGCTACAGTAGTCAAGACAGTATGGTACTGGCACAAAAACAGAAATATAGATCAATGGAACAGGATAGAAAGCCCAGAGATAAACCCACGCACATATGGTCAACTTATCTTTGATAAAGGAGGCAAGAATATACAATGGAGAAAAGACAGCCTCTTCAATAAGTGGTGCTGGGAAAACTGGACAGCTACATGTGAAAGAATGAAATTAGAACACTCCCTAACACCATACAGAAAAATAAACTCAAAATGGATTAATGACCTAAATGTAATGCCAGACACTATAAAACTAGTAGAGGAAAACATAGGCAGAACACTCTATAATATAAATCACAGCAAGATCCTTTTTGACCCACCTCCTAGAGAAATGGAAATAAAAACAAAAATAAACAAATGGGACCTAATGTAACTTAAAAGCTTTTGCACAGTAAAGGAAACCATAAACAAGACGAAAAGACAACCCTCAGAATGGGAGAAAATATTTGCAAATGAAGCAACTGACAAAAGATTAATCTCCAAAATATACAAGCAGCTCATGTAGCTCAATATCAAATAAACAAACAACTCAATCCAAAAATGGGCAGAAGACGTAAAGAGACATTTCTCCAAAGAAGATATTCAGATTGCCAACAAACACATGAAACGATGCTCAACATCAGTAGTCATTAGAGAAATGCAAATCAAAACTACAATGAGGTATCACCTCACAACAGCCAGAATGGCCATCATCAAAAAATCTACAAACAATAAATGCTGGAGAGGGTGTGGAGAAAAGGGAGCCCTCTTGCACTGTTGGTGGGAATGTAAATTGATACAGCCACTATGGAGAACAGTATGGAGGTTCCTTAGAAAACTGAAAATAGAACTACCATACGACCCAGCAATCCCACTACTGGGCATATACCCTGAGAAAACTATAATTCAAAAAGAGTCATGTACCATAATGTTCATTGCAGCACTATTTACAATAGCCAGGACATGGAAGCAACATAAAGAAGATGTGGCACATATATAAAATGGAATATTACTCAGCCATAAAAAGAAACAAAACTGAGTTATTTGTAGTGAGGTGGATGGACCTACGGTCTGTCATACAGTGTGAAGTAAGTCAGAAAGAGAAAAACAAATACTGTATGCTAACACATATATATGGAATCTAAAAAAAAAAAAGGTTCTGAAGAACCTAGGGGCAGGACAGGAATAAAGATATAGACATAGAGAACGGACTTGAGGACACAGGGAGGGGGTAAGCTGGGATGGAGTGAGAGAGTGGCATGGACCTATATACACTACCAAATGTAAAATACGTAGCTAGTGGGAAGCAGCCACATAGCACAGGGAGATCAGCTCAGTGCTTTGTGACCACCTAGAGGGGTGGGATAGGGAGGGTGGGAGGGAGACACAAGAGGGAGGGAATATGGGGATATATGTATACATATAGCTGATTCACTTTGTTATACAGCAGAAACTAACACAACATTGTCAAGCGTTTATATCCAATAAAGATGTTTAAAAAAAAGATGTAAAAATTAAAAAAAATAAAAATAAAAAAAAAGAAAATAGCCAGGAACCTCATGAACATGTTCAAAGCTCTAGCTCTGGTAGGTCCTACATAATCTTAAATGACAAGAGAAACAAGTTAAAAGCTAGGTTATTTTCGGATGATAAGGCTATTTAGGTCAGCTTTTGTGGAAACATGTTCAGCAAATTCCACCCCAAAGATATTAAACTGAGCAGTGTATTAGGTTCAGGTTTTTGGATACAGTTCATGCAGAGCACAATAAAAAAGCTGGAAACCAGTGCTGGAATCAGCTACTGGTGCTCTGGGAACCATTTCCAGGCCCAATGTTTGCAGTTGTCACCAAGAGTTACTGAAATGGCTGAGTTCTGATGTTGGCTCTTGTAGTGAACATCCAAGTAGGGATGCACAGCATGGGGCAACGTCAAGGCCGCAGCATGGGGAAAGCGCAGCCTCACGTGCTGGATCTCACCTTGAGCCAAAGATTGTCATCAGAGACATGCAGGGGAAGGGGGCTACTCCACCTTTTCCTTTGGGGCAATACAGTAATAGATGGACAGATGGGCAAAGAAGTAGAAAATACTCCACTGTGTTTTCAGCTGTATCTATGAGCCAACCCAGAACTGTTCCAATGGCACCACAGTTCCAATGAGACCCAAATCTGTCCTTGACCCCTGAGGGCATCTTTAGACTCCTGGCTTTGTCAAAGTGCCAGACTGGGCCATCTTAAGAGATGCCACGATCACAGTCACCTGGTTACCTCCAAGGTATCCTTAGGACCACAGAGACCCTCTGGGTAGCCATAAAATAGCACAGCTGTGTGACAGAAGGACACAGAAACAGGAACTGCAGGGAGAAGTGGGGTGACTAAGGGAGTCTAGTTTGGTGGGGGGAGTGGAGCATAGTCAAAAGCAACGTCCCTGGAGAGGCATTCTAGGCAGTACAACTTGTGTAGTGAGCAACAGGAAACAACTTGGGCAGACCACTCCAGCTAACCAACAGTTGTAGCCTGAGCCACCAAGGGTCAGAACCTCCAATGGCAACAAGCCCTTCAAGGGGCCTCTGACTCATGGGCAGGTGTATCTGTGGTATAGCCAGTGTGTGAACTCCACACTGACGGACGCAGTGAAGAAAATTTGTCCAAGTGGAATATAGAGGGTGTTCATTTTAATTGACAAGGCATTGGTGACATGGCAGCACATGGATGCATTTGCTTCAAAGAGTTGCCACATGAGCAACTTCGTCAAATACAAGACAAGGACAGATTCTTTTTGGCGTAAGTACCTCAAAAATCATCAAATAAAAATAGCAGAGGAGTGGTGGGACACAGTGCAAGTCAGTTGGCTCATGTGGTGTTTCCTTTCAAGGGGGATTTCTTTCTATGTAAAATCCACACCTGTGTCATCATGGAAATGGAACTTCAAAAAAAATCTAATCCAGAGGTAATTAACAGTTATAAAGGAAGGATGGAACAGGGCTATGAACCTTTTCATTAAGAATCCAGGTTTCTTCTTAAGGACTCTAGAAATTCTATGTTAGGTATTTCCATTTTGAAGATAAGGAAACCGTATATTTAAGGGGCTTTTCTTTGATATAAAGTAACTAATGAGGTTTGATTCTTGTCTCCTTCATTGAAGAAAATTTGTCCAAGTGGAATATAGAGGATGTTCATTTTAATTGACAAGGCAGTGGTGACATGGCAGCACATGGATGCATTTGCTTAAAAAACAAACAAACCCCCTCCCCCCAAGATTCCCCTTTCTAAATAAATGTTCAAAATTACCTAAATTTACATATTATAGGGAACTCAAAAGAATTCCTTTAGATCCCATGCTAGGTAGGAAGTAATATTTATGATGGGTAAAAAGAAAATAAAATACTGGTCTAAGCCAGCCCTTCATATGTCACAGGCAAGCCTTCTTATACAACGACCAGTCCAAGACCCGAACCATGGAGAGCATTAATTGAGGACCTATCACCTCTGCAACGTTTCTCCACTCAGGCCATCCTCAGGTCTAAACCATTGGTTCTCAGCATGCGGTCCCAGGACCAGTAACATCAGTTCCACCTGGGAACTTGTTCGATGTGCAAATTATTTGGCCCCTATTGAATCAAAAACTCTGGGGGTAGGACCTGGGAATCTGATTTAAGGAGCCCGCCAGGTGATTCTGATGCACCCTGAGATGTGAGCACCACTGCTCTGCACATTGCAGTGGCCTGGTCTCAGGTCCAACAAGCCCAGGGTATGACTCTGAGGCCATGAGATGGGAAGGCTCCAGTGGGCGTGCTTGGGTGGGATTGGTCTGTGACAACAAGATCCCGCTCTGTGTGGCCAAGGTCAACGCAGTGTCTGCCTTATCACGCTTCCTTGGATATGGAAACCATCAATGCCAAGACAGTTTATTGCTAATGAAGCAAAGTTAGACAGACTCAGTCTTTTGTTTCTGCCATGTCTAATCCTCCTGTCCTGGGCCACTGGCAGAAGTAGTTCATGCCCAAAAGGAAAATTGGGTTACTTAAACCAGGGTTTCTCAGCCTTGACACTATTGACATTTTTTGTCATGAGGAACTGTCCTGTGCAGTTTCAGTGGCATCCCTGGCCTCTACCCACTACATTCCAGTAGCAGCTCCTATCCCCCCTCCCCTCCCGCTAAGACGTGACCATCACAAATGTTTCCAGATGTTGCTCCCGGGAGCAAAACTGTACTGGGTTGAGAGCCACCAACTTAAACCAAACCATTTCCTTCAAAGTGGTAACAAAGGAGGGATGTGATGGGAAGAGGAGCAGGCTTCCAGCGGCCCCCGGGTTGACTCACATGGTAGGAATGACCATGCTTCTGTCTCCACTGCACCAGCACTATCTGGGCGATGACCAGGGCACAGAGGAAGGTCAAGATCATCTCCATGTGCATGGACTCATGGTCCCGGTGCATCCTGTACATCCTCTCCTGCTGCAGGCTGGAACCAGCAAAGGAAGTCAGCTGAAAAAGCCCTCAACTCTTGCACATTTAGCAGAACAAGAAAAATAGGTGGGACTCATAAGAAACAACTGGGAATTTCAAATGTAGGGTTTTTGAAGCTTTGATTACAAAGTTTTCCAAAGTCCTTCTTGGTTCCTCCCTTTCTCCTGGGCTTGGGGAAGGGACAGCTGAGAGGAGGAGCCTGAGTTTGTCAGCAAAACCAATTCCTCTCAGCCCTTAGCTTTCCCACGTGCTTTTGGCCTCAGCCTTGTCCTTTCAAGGAAAGTGATGGGGCCAAAAGCTCACTGATGGGCCCTGGGAAGACCTGGGTTCTAGTCCCTGATCTGCCACGTGGATCGCCTTGGGAAAGTCACTTATTCTATCTGAGCCTCAGTTTCCTCATTTGCAGATCTCAAATAATGATCCTCGCAGGATTGGTCTAAAACTGCAAAGCACATAAATATTTTATTTGTACCTATATGAGGAATAATAATTGCTATTAGGTTGAATCATATAAAATTGCCATTTTTGAAAGTAAAAAAAAACCCCAGTCAAATACTGGTAATTTCAAGTAATTGCTAACATTCTCAAGTACAAAGATATCCTGCAGATGGTGCCTGTGAAGAGAATGTTATCCGCAGGGCTACAGAAAACTCCTGAGTTGTATAAATCATTTTCATTATAAGGAGAAAGAAGAGACCTAAGTATTATCTTAGGCACAAACATTCAGAGGATGGCTAAATGCTTCAGTGTTTAGTTGGACTCTTAATTTTATACAGTGGTAGAGAAAACCACTAAAATATTATGTCATCTGGTTTAACTTCCTACAGCAGAAGTGGTCTCTAAGAGAGTCTAGAGCAGAGGCTCTTGACCTGGTCTGTGAGTTGGAAATCACTAGGGAGCTTTTAAAAATCACAGTGCCCAGGCTGGACCCCAGATCAATGAAATGAGCATTGCTGGGTGTTCTGGGCTGAACTGGGTCCCCTCAAAATTCATATGTTGAAGTCTTAACCCCTAGGACCTCAGAATGTGACTGTGTTTGGAGAGGGGGTCTTTAAGGAGGCAATTAAGATAAATGAGGTCGTTAGGACAGGTCCTAATCCAACATGACTGGTGTCCTTATACGTGAGGACACAGACTCCCACAGGGAAGACCATGTGAAGACACAGGGAGAAGGTGGCCACCTGCAAGCCAAGGAGAGAGGCCTTAGAAGGAACCAAAGCCTGCCGACCTCTGGATCTTAGACTTCTAGCCTCCAGTCTGTGAGAAAATAGATTTCTGTTGTTATAGCACCCAGTCTGTGGTGCTTTGATATGGCAGTCTGAGCAAACCGATAGAGATTTCCAGGATGGGATCCAGGCATCAGTAATTTTTAAAGTTCCCTGTGTGGTTTTAAGGTGCAGCCAAGATTGGGATTCACTGGCCTAGAGGAGAGAGCAGTCCGGGATCAAGATTAGGGAAAAGGGGGAAAAGTATGAATCTTGCCAATCAATTACTTTATAAATATTGATTAGCATTATCTTTCACCCCAAGTGGGGAACCATCAGTCACAAAATCTCTCAGTGTCCACTTATGACTGGTCACAATATGTATTTAGTTAGAGCACTGATCAGAAAGCACTCCACGGTAACATTCTGTGACCTTTTAAAGGCACTTGTTGGGTACCTGGGCTGGGTCTTTGTCTTTACCAGCATTTCTACAGAGCTGCCTCAGTAAGAGCCCCATCCAAATCCCAGGGGTGCCCCCTGCTGGAGAATGCATAGAAATGAGCCCACAGACCCTCATAAATATTCCTGCTTGAGTTCAACTTTTCTGAGATGGAATCTGAAAATGTTAGTGCTGGGAGGTACCATAGATGTACTGAGACCCCTTCATTTATCAAATGAAGAAGCTGAAATCCACATCAGGTAAGCAACCTGAATAAAATTACATGGCTATTTGTTTCTGTGTTGGAAGCTGAGCTTAGGAGCTGAGAATGATTTCTAGAAGCTCTTTAAAAAATATATTCATTCTTCTGAAGAAATGGGAAGTGCAAAAAAAATAAAAGGGTACAAGCACTTAGTTATAGTTTTGACAGCCCCAAATCCCAAATAACTATTTAATATTCTCTGTAATGAGTGGACTTCAACTTAGGCCACGTAGATAGAAGAGTGAATTTATCATCAGTCTAAAATAGGACTTGCATAGATATCAAACAAAATATACTTTATGACATTAATCTATTTTGTGCATATACAGTAAAATGCATCTCAGATGGTTAACCTATGTGGAAGTACTTTGGAAAGTATAAAGTAGTGTACAAATGCAATAAATATTTCTACTTTGATTAGGAATACATTCATAACTGATAACCACAATGCAAAAAAGGAGGAACATTTCACTGTTATTTCATTTGGTGCCCATAGGGGTCCAATGGTCCCACAGTAGGTACCATAGCACAGGGGAAACAGCCTATAAAGAAAACCAGATGTGTCTTGTGCCTCAGAGGACAAGGACATATAAGGACATATATTGAGGGACATACACATTTGTGGGACTGCATGGAGCCTACTGCAGAAAACAGATGAAATCCCTGTGGTTTTGGTCTATACAATCACTGTGCACACATGGCCATGCTAACCCACCTTCTATCCTGGGAAATTTATAAATAAAATGATGGTGTCATTTAATTTCTCAAACTGTTAAGATGGAAGTCTAATTTTTAGTATACCAGCTGTAAAAAAATACAAATCACTTACTTCCACTCATCATCTGCAGAAAGCTTTGTGTGAGAGACCTGAAAAACATAAAAAGAGCACTTCTCAAGTTTTTCTTGTTTTCTTAGCTTGCATTTTACAGCATTACATGAGAAATCCAAACCATGAAAAAGAGTGATGTTTCTTAGTACTGGAATAATTTAGGATGAAAGCGCTAATAAAATATTTGCTTATGGAAATAAAACACACATACACATACACACCCTAAACAAAACAGTAATCAGGTCACTATTAATAAATACTTGATTCTTCTGTCTAAGGTCAGAGAACCAGATGAGGCCCCATTCCTGTGGTTTTGTTTGGCAATTCAGTCAAGGTTGTAGGGAGTGGCCTCCTAATGGGCAATGTCACCCTGGCTTCTGGTATATGATCTGTGAATTGGAGAACCTCCAAAAAACATCTGTTTTGCTGGTGTCTTAAATGATGCCAATGAGTAAGTATCATCTCCAAGTTCAAGGTTTTAGAGTCAGAGCTGACCAGCTACTTGTTTGCAGCATTTTTGTGTCCTCCTGTTAATTTAATTTAAACCCTGACCCCAGAGAAGTGGAGTAATGTGGCCTTGCCCTTGCACACTGAGCGGGAGAGCATAGAGACCATCCCCAGGAAGTGCTTTAGGCTGATCTACAGAGTGTTCCCACGTGCTGCCTGCCTTCCGTTGGTCACTGCTAATCCACTACATTGGGTCATTTGAAGCCTTTAAGGCCAATCTTCGAAAATACGTCATCGTATAACCTTCATGGAGAACACAGGCTGCTTAATCTCTAGCCCAGTAGCATCAAAAGCTAAAAATCCCTAATGATGGCAAAGAAGAGAAGGCAAATAAAGCATTTGTTACACAAATCTGACATTAACCAGCTTTTTTCCCTTTGTTTTCTTCAAATGGCATAAGCAATTCTGACAGGGAAAGAAACAGCGCCATCCATATTTCAGGCTAGGCTTTCTCTGACTTGAGGTCAACCGGTTCCATAAAACACCTATGCCTTGGTCAGAGGCTGGAGGGGTTCCCTTATAAGAGAGACGAAAGCTCCAGGTGATACAGCTAAGCAGAGGCTTGGGCAGTATCTGCACAACGCGAGGGCTGGCTGGATGATGCCAGGAGAGGAAGTGGGTGAGGCAGCAGGGGATGCTGGCAGCTTCTCCCGGGCTCTCTGCCCACTGGTGGTCCCACCAGGTGGTCCCTGAGATGCAAATGGAGGTCATGGCACCTGGGCTCAAGGCTGCTTTCCAGGAGCAAAACCTTAGTGGCAACCCTCAGGGAAGAGCGGTACCCGAGTCCCCTCCTTTGTCTGATGGGGCTCACTCGGCTGACATCTGCTTTGGGGGAGAAAACACTGGACGGGCTTGGAGCCAAGAGCCGTGCAGCCACCCAGCAACACCCAGCACTAAATATCGAGCTGATTGGGGCTTTGGGTGACCCAGGGCACATCACCAACCTGTGTTTGTCTCCATTTACTTCTTAGAGACTGGAGATTGACATAAAAGCTGCTCTTGTCTACTTCACTGGAGTACTGTGAGTATAAATAAGACAATAGATGAGAGTTTTGTAAGAAGGTGCTTCAATCCAAGGGCCAATTATCTCAGTAAAAGTTGTAACCATAGACTCCCTGGGTCCTTTTCTTTTTGCTATTCAAGATCTTCGGGTTCACAGTGCTTTTTGTTCAGATAACCTTAAAACAGGGAACTGGGTTTTTTGTTGAGAAGATAAATTCCCTTTGACTTTTACAAGCAATATAGCCCTGGGCATAAATGTGTAACTATCTATCAGATTCTAAGCCTTTTTTTTTTATTGAAGTATAGTTGATTTACCATATTATATTAGTTTCAGGTGTACAGCATAGTGATTCAGTATTTTATAGATTATACTCCATTAAAAGTTATTACAAGATAGTGCTATAATTCCCTGTGCTATACAGTATAACCTTGTTGCTTATCTATTTTATACATAGTAGTTTGTATCTCTTAATCCCACACCCCTAATTCGCCCTCCCACCTCCCTTTCCACTTGGGTAACCACTAGTTTGTTTTCTATATCTGTTAGTCTGTTTCTCAAGTCATTTTAAAAGAAGTATGATAAATTATTCTACAGAAGACCAGGAAAGCTTAGGGAGTAGAAATTATAGCTGAAAAGATTTCTGCTAAATATTGGATACAGTTAAGAACTTCCTTAGATCAAGTGATATTGAAACAATATTCTTATTTCCTAGGGAAAAAGCAAACTATGATGATGATGGAAATGATTTTTTCCTAGTAATAGTTCCCTATAGTACAATATTTTTTTTCTAGGGTGGAATCTACTTTTTGACAATTTTTTTCTGGTATGTAAGCCCATCTGGGATCTTAAGAGGATTTATTTTGGAAATTGAAATGACACTAAGACTTATGCTTATCTGAAGGATAAGCATAAGGATAGCCAGGAAAATTCAGAAGAAGAGAGTAAAGACTTGGCCTATCAGCCACTGAAATCTACAATACAGCCACAGAAATTAATTGAAAGCATTACTGGCCCAGGAACAAGAAGACAGAGGAGTGAACAGAACACAGAGGCCAGGAACAGATCCAACTACATATGATAAGCAGTGAGAAATCAGTGAGAAAGAAATGATTGTTCAATAAATGGTGCTGAGACCATTAGCTAGTCATTTGGGAAAAATATAAAGCCGGATCCATACCCGGCTTCAGAAGGATCAAATATTTAAATGTAAAAAGGAAAATCTTAAAAAGGGCTAGAAGTAAATATGGGTAAATATTTTAATAATCACACAGTGAAGAAGGCATTTCTAAGTATGATGTGGAGCCCAGAAATTGTAAAGTAAAAAAATTGATGAATTTTGAGGATATAAAAATCAAATACGTTAAAATCACCTATATTTGAAAGACAAATTAAACTGGAGAAGATACAACATATGTGAAGGCAAGAAGTGAATAACCTGTATAGAAAAAGAGCTTTTACAATTTAATCCAAAAGAGACAAAACATTTCCAAAGGGCAAGGCACATGAACAAGAAATTCATAAAAGAGGAAATATAAATGGCTCATTTATGAAAAGATGTATCAACGCACTAGTAAAAACTTTGGAAAAACCTTTGTGAAAGAAGACTGATTGTGCTAAAGACCCTTGGGAGGGATGAGGGGTGGAGGGGTCCTAGCACTTCTGGAAGTGTGGGTGCAGCTGGGTGAAAACAGAAGGTTCAGTTAAGAGTGGTGGGAGGCTTTGTGTCGTTCTCCCCTGCACCCCACCCCTAGGGTGATTGGACAGGGCTCAGAGGCCCAGGATCTGGGAGGGAGGGCGGAGGCATTGAAAGCTCGTGTCTGGAGGAGGGATCCCAGCCCCGTCCTCTATCAGGCCCCACGGGCATTGCCCTGCTCTACAAGCCCCTGTGCATCTCAAACCTGGAAACACAAAAACTTTTTTTTTTGTCTTTTCTAACTCTTAAGAAAATATTTTGAAAGTTTTGTCGCTGGTTGAGTAGAAATTGACAGAAGAGGGCTGGTGTAGGGTGTAGGCCCTCAGGTGGGTTGAGGGAGAAGGGCGGAAATAAAGAACAGCCCCAGCCCTAGAAAATCAGAGATAGAGTTTTTAATTTGCCCACGCCCCCCAGGCCATTTGAAGCTGGTGTCTAAGCAGATGGGGTCCCCCTTGTAACCGCACTGCCTCTCTCCCTCCACTGCGGTGGGGTAGTTTGGAAGGAGCTAGGAACAGCCTGGAAATCCTGAGTCTGAGAAGTGAGGAGGTAAGGTGTGCAGGGGGGCCCTTCCTACCCCGGGTCCTTGGTGCGTCTGATGGGACCAGTCCTCCTCCCTGGTTTCCGTGCTGCAGTGGGTTGAACTATGTCCCTCCACGTCCCCCCCCTACCCCCAAAGATATGGCCAATTCCTAACCTCTGGTACCCATGACTGTGATCTTATTTGGAAATAGAGTCTTTGCAGATGTGATCAAGTTAAGGATCTTGGGATGGGATCATCCAGGATTTACAGTGGGCCCTAAAGCCAACGGCTGGTGTCCTTACAAGAGAAAGTCAGAGGGAGATTTGCACATAAGCAGAGACACATAAGCACAGAGGAAAAACATGCAGGAGGAGGCCACGTGAAGACAGAGGCAGAGACTGGAGATAAGCAGCTATAAGCCAAAGACACCTGGAGTCCCCTGAGGCTGGAAGAGGCAAAGAAGGATTCACCCTAGAGCCTTTGGAGGGATCATGGCCCTGCCTATACTCAGGTTTTGGACTTCTGGCCTCCAGAACTGTGAAAGAGTAAATTTCTAATGTTTTTTTCCCCCCTTTTCTATCAATATTTCTTTTATTTTCTGTATTTTTAAAATAATTTTTATCAGAGTACAGTTGATTTACAATGTTGTGTTAGTTTCAGGTGTACAGCACGGTGATTCAGTCATACGTATACATGTATCTATTCTTTTCCCATATAGGCCATTACAGAGTACTGAGTAGAGTTCCCTGTGCTATACACTAGGTCCTTATCAGTTATCTATTTTATATATAGTAGTGTCTGTATGTCATCCCAATCTCCCAATTTATCCTTCCAGTAAATTCCTATTGTTATGGCAGCTCCGGGAAACGGATACACGCGTGTCCAGCCCCAGCAGGTCGTTATACACTCCGGTTTGCAAGCAGCGGGGCGGGTGGGGAGGGCGTGACCCCTGTAAGCTCTGGGTCAAGCAGGCTGCACAGGTCCCGGTGGACCCTGCAGGCAGGCCTGGCAGAGCAGCTTGGCTTATAATCTTTAGACGTGTGGCATGTGGGACTTTATTTGTACTCTTGCCCTGGGCCTATCAGATGCGGGCCTGCCACTTGGCTGGGGATGCTGGCTGCCAGGCAGCACATGGAAGACCAGAGGGCTTTTTGTAAAACCATCCAAGACAAGAGAAAAGACTTACAGATATGGACCGTCATCATTCTTCCCGTGAAAAGGCCCAGGTAGGTCCCCTTCCAGCACAACCTGCCTGTCAACAAGCTCCCTCTGCTTACGGGAGCTTCTGAACAGTGTTTTAGTGTCTCCCCTTAAATATAAACAGATGGCCAAAGATCACCAAGTCCTTGAGTCAGGAAAGGGTTCTGCAATGATGACAAGGATCCCAGGCTTTAAAAATGGAAACAAACAAAAGCTCTTAGAAATGAAAAATTTGAGAACAGAAATTAAAAATCTAATGGAAAAGTTGAAGATAAATTACGAAACTCCCTCCGAAAGAATAACCAAAAACCCCCAAAGGAGATGGAAAAGAAGAAAGAAAATATATGAAAATGAGAGAATCTGGCCAGGAAATCTCAAATCCAAAATAGAGTAGTTCCAGAATAAGAGAACAAGATAGCTGAGAGTAAGAAATTTAAAAGAAATTCTACAAGAAAATTCCCAAGGATTGAAAGACACCTGTTTTCAAATGAAAGGACTCACCAGGTGCCCAGCACAATAAATGAAAAAAGAGCCACGTCAAATCACACCAGTTGGAAATTTGAAAATTGTGGTTCAGAGGGAAGAGCCTATCCAGAGAGAAAATACAGGTCAAATGTAAAGGATCAAAACTCAGGATGGCACAGACTCCTGAACACCATCTCCACAAGTTACAAAGAGAGCAGAACAAAGTGTTCAAACTTCCAAGGGAAAATTACTTCTATAGACAAACTACCAATCAAGTCTGGAAGCAGAATGAAGATATTTATGGACATGCAACATTTCAAAAACATTCATCTCCCATGTGTCCTGTCTCAGGAGGCTTGACTAAAACAACAGAGTAAACTGAGAAAGAGAAAAACTGGATTTCCAGGAAAGAGGGGTGCAACCAGGAGAGTCCCCTCCAGGTGAAGGGATGCTCCAGGAGGTCGGTGGAGGGACATCCAGGACTGGTGCTGGGCCTCAGACTGGGGATGTGGCCAGCCTAGACTGGACCAGGCATGGGGGGTTTCACCAAGTGCATCTCCAAGAAAAAGATGAAGCTGAGAGATCAGCTAGTGTGTTCTGGCACGTTGAGAAGATCCATACAATTCCGGCAGTGGGTTTGGGGATGAATGGGTGACTGGTACACCGAAAACTAAGGAAACCAGAACATGAAACTCAAGGGAAAGCAGACTAGTACAGAGTGGATGTGTAGCGACCCGTCTGGGAGTGACTAGTACTCACTTGAGTCGCTAATGTAGGCAGTGAGTGAAGACTTAGCCAAAATGTGTGATGTAACTAAATTGAGAGGATGGAAGAAGGAAAGCAGTGGGGGTGGAGTGGGCAGGCTGGTGGGAGAGAGTGTAGTTCTCATCATCCACAGTAGGGGATCAATCAGATAACACCAGTGACTAAAAATCAAGAAATGCTGCATGATCGTGTTATTGAAAATATGGAACACATACCAGAAAAAATGGGTGAAAGCATTGAAAATTGTTGCCTCTGGGGAGTGGAAATCAGGAATGGGGAAAGGTGAGTGAAAGTGGGGATGCTTTTTTTGTTTGTTTTAAGTCTTACAGAATTATGTATGAGTCTTTAAATTTGGGATGTACAAAACTTTAATAAAAATTAACAATAAAAAGAAAAAATTCCCATAACAAGGTATAATTTTCACCGAAAAGAGTGACAAGGGGGAAAACAGCCCTCTTGCGCCTGTCACGTGTGGGTGTACATTAAGACAGTTTCTCTGGAGAGAAATTTGGCAATGCATATCAAAATTTTAAGTGTTTGTCTATTCTAGTGTAGAATGTTCTAGGAATATTGTCTCAGGAAATGAAGAGACAAGGAAGGATGACACAGGTGTTCACGTAATTTTATTTATAATATTGAGAAACTGGCAACAATCTATGTGTCAGTCTGCGGGGGATCAGTTAATGAGTTATGGTATCTCTCTACAAAGGAAATCCATGTAGCTCTTTAAAATGATGGTGCAGAACCATATCTATCAACGCAGAAATATTTCCATGACGTATGGTTAAGAAAAAATGCATGCTCCAAAAACAGTTGTGTATAATATGAGCCTAACAGTGTAAACGTGCAGTTACATAGAATGAAGAACAGAGACATCCAGAAGAGAGAGAGATCCAGAACAGTTACCAAAATGTAACCATGACCCATGGGTGGTGCTGGATCTTGGGATATTTACTTCTTTTTTTATATTCGTCTATATTGAATATATTCTACATGAATACGTCACTTAAAAGAAATCAAGCAGTCGTGTTTACTTGGCCCTCTCCTTGCCCCTTCTCCTTGTCTGTCAGTCGCCAAGCCCTTTTCTTCCTATCCTTGCATCACCATTCCAGTCGACCTCTCCTCTCCTTTTAAGCCAAATCTCACTTTTGAGCTCTGGATTCTTCTACTGAAGTGCCTCCTACACAAATCCACCTGCATGTCCCTCAGGCACACGAACTCAACCTGCCCCAAACTGAATATATTAATTTCACCCAAAATGCTCCCATTTCAGCGCCCCCCACCTCCCCCAATAGCCCCACATCCCATCTACCCAATCGCTCAAAGCAGAAACCTGGGGCACCATTGTTGATCTAACCCTCCGCCTCCAGCCTGTCACCCTCCCGTTGACACTACCTCTAAAGACCTCGCAAACCACTTCTTTCCACCTCTATGGCCTCTATACCATCCATGTTTTCATTCATTCAACAAATATTTATTGACCACCTCCTGTGTGCCAGGCACTGGGGGGTGGGGCTGGCATACAGTGGAGAATAAGACAGACGTTCTGTTCTCATGAATGGAGCCTTGTGTGCGACAGAAAGCGTGGACAATAAACAAATAAACAAAACAATTACCTAATGGAGTAAATCCTAGAAGAAAATAAACACAATGTGTGATAAAGCATAACTGGCGGCGGGGGAGGGGTCCTGACTCTAGATGGTGGGCGGGGAAGGCGCTCTGAGCCAGGAGACATGGAGATGGAGCCAGGCACCAGGGCGCGCCCCTCCTCCCAGGGCCCTTGCCTTCACCTTTCCCCTCTTCAAACAGTGAGGTGATCTTATCAAAAGCCAACTGATCACATTAGCATCCCCCTGGCCACCCTTGTTAATGTCCCTCATGAGGCCTCGTGTCTCTTTCTGGCCTCACCTCCGTCCACTGTCCCTGCACACCCTCTGCTCCAACTAAGCAGAACCTTCTGTCTCCTGAATGCTTTTTCTGCACCCCCAGCCTCCCTGTGGGTTGCCCTGGACCCACTTTCTCCAGGAAGCCCTTCAGGTTTGGCCCGTGAACACTGTTGCCACACTGCACCGTCACTGTTGACTATTTCCGTGTCTGAATCTGCAGGAGGGCAGGGCTGGGCCACCCTCCACCACTGAACCCCCACTGGTGCCAGTTCTCATCCTTTCTCACCCCAGCTGCTACCTTTCCCTTTCAACTCTTCCCTCATGACAATCCATCTGATAGAAGAATCTTGCTAAAACGAGTGGCAAAACTACTGATGTCCCTAGGGCACACGTGAGTGGGAGGAAAGGGTGTTAGGTTTGGAGTGCTGTGTCCAGCGATAAGGAATTCATGTTACAAGAAGAGGACAAAATTCCCATGCATAGAGGGGAGGGGAGGGCTGTGAGGCAGAGAGCAGTTTTGGGGCAGAGGTGGGTCTTCTCGGGGGACGATAGAGACTGCAAAGCAGACCTCAGTGAAGCAGAGGAGGGAACACTTGAATCCACACTCTCTGCTCTCTTGCACTCCAACTTTGAGACATATCAAAAGCACACGAGGGCTTCCCTGGTGGCGCAGTGGTTGAGAATCCACCTGCCAATGCAGGGGACATGGGTTCGAGCCCTGGTCTGGGAAGATCCCACATGCCGTGGAGCAACTAGGCCCGTGAGCCACAACTACTGAGCCTGCGCGTCTGGAGCCTGTGCTCCGCAACAAGAGAGGCCGCGATAGTGAGAGGCCCGCGCACCGCGATGAAGAGTGGCCCCCACTTGCCACAACTAGAGAAAGCCCTCACACAGAAGTGAAGATCCAACACAGTCAAAAATAAATATAAATAAATTAATTAATTAAAAAAAAAATGTACTTTAAAAAAAAAAATGGCTAATTGAGGCTCTTCCTTTAAAAAAAAAAAAAAAAAAAAAAAGCACACGAGGCTAGCTGGCTCAGCAGACCCCAGGGGTGCCGCTGAGCTGGTGGGAGGAGGATGGTGGGGAATGGGGCGGACCTCTGCCACAGAGAGGTTCGCTGGGAGCTGCGCAGACTGTGTCCCAGGTCATGGGGTTGTCTGCTCATTCGTCCACTCATTCATTCTTTCAGTGAATATTTCTTGACATCCTGCCATTTGCCAGACTATTTTCAGTGCTGGAAACGTAGTAGCTAGTAAAGCAGATGAAGTGCCTGCTCTCTTGGATCTTGGGAGGTGATGGAGGCTCTTAGAGGAACAAATACACAAATAGACTACTTCAGGTGGCAATGGAGATGAAAGAAAATAAAACAGGGTGAGGTTTAGAGTGAGAGGGTGATATAATATATAAGGGGATTAGTAAATTTTTACTGGGTGCTCAGTAACCCTATTTATTTTTCTTTTGTTATCCCCGGCTCTTGTAAAGTCTGGTTTAAACCAGCACTTCTCAAACTTTGATGTGCAGTCACCCAGGGGTCTGGTTAAAATGCAGATTTTAATTCAGTATGTCTGGGGTGGGGACTCAGACTCTCACTTCTAAATAACTCTCAGGTGACACCTTGGCTTCTGGCCCTGGACCACACAGCTCTGCTTTTGGGGCTAAGGGGAAAGCTGTGAGTCCCTCCCAGTTAACAGAGGGACCATGCCTCCTGAGGGTGATGGCAAGACAGTGATGTCAGGCTTAAGGGAGAGCAAACAGCAGCAGCAAAAGTGACCCTTGCCAGTCTTCTGCCCCTCCTGGTGTGCAGAGGTCTTCATCCATAACTCTCTCTGGATGATCCGGGTTTGAAACCAGCAAGGAAGCCATGGATCTTCCTTAGAGCTTCTCCATTTTGGAGACGAACTCCCAAATGCATAGTGCGGGACATGAGGCCTGCAGCAGCCTAGCTCTCTCCCTTATCTTTCACTACAAGCCTCATGAACCCTGGATTTCTACCAGGGTCACAATAAGTACTGCTCCCTCTCCCTTTCCCCAGGGTCTCCATCCCCCAACAATGTTCTTCACCTCCAAGCAATTTGGTACTGCTGTTCCCTCCGTTTAGAATTTCCATTCCCCTCATGGCCACAAGGTCATATCTCACCCATCCTCCAAGGCCCAGCTCAAATGCCATGCCCCCCACCAGCCTTGCCCATCCCCCCTGCCAGGAGCGATCCCTTGCTTCTTAGAAATCCTACAAAGCTTCACTTGAACCTGTTTTTGGTTCAGTAATTTCTTCCTCCCCTCGATGAGTTATTTGTGTCCTAGTTTTACTTTCCTTCCAGGATGTGAGCTCCCAGAGGAAAGGTCCACCTCTAATTGTATTCTTCCCCCTCTCCCTACCCCAGTTCCCAGTACTTGGTCATGACCTAAGAATTGTCCTATGAATGAAAAATAAATGAACGATTGGGTTTGAGATCACCACCAGCAGGAGGAAGAACGTGCTAGCCCAGTGATTCTCAAAGCTCAAGCAGTAGCACCCCCTGGGAACTGGTTAGATTGCAAATGGTCAGGCCCTACCCCAGAGGTGACGCTTGGAAACCCTGGGGGCAGAGCCCAGCAATCGACCTACATCTACTTTTTAACCAGCCCTCCAAGTGGCTCTGACGCTTGCTCCAGAGTGAGAACCATAGAGTTGAGCCTGATGTACATCCATCATTCCTCAGCTGTCCTCCTCCAGTGCTTCGGCCTTCACCCGGTTCCGCCAGGGAGCAAGGAGGAGAGAGGGGTGCAGCCAGCACGGAGGGCAGCCAGCAGAGAAGGCTGAGCAGAAGGCTCATGCTGGAAGAGACAGAGTGGGTGGGGAGCCATGGACGGAAGGAGTGGGGAGGAAGAGAGGGGAAGGGGAGAAGGAAGGGGAGAAGAAAAGGAAAGAGGCAGAGAGGGAAATGGAGAGGAGCTCGGCCTCCTGGGGTGGGGTGGGGCGGGGCGAAGAGACAACATTTTCCAGAAGGTCATCCCTCCCTCCATCCCCAGCCAGTTCACACGGGGTGCTGGTGGGGGACCCTGGAGACCTATCTGTGCGGCCTCCCAGCCCCTGTGCGGGTCTCGGGACCCCAGCCCAGTGTCCCCCCACACCCGTGCCCCGCAACCGGTACTTGCTCGTGCTGGGGGGGCGCCTCCAGTCCGGGCGTCACCCCCGTGGCCTTACCTTCGACGTGCACAGCCGCTGCTGAGGCTCTCTGAGTACGCAGGTGGGGGCTACCCGGACGCCCAGCCCCGGGCAGTGCAGTCCCGGTACCAGCACGGGGAGCCTCCTGCAGAGCAGGGACGCTCATGATGGTCACCATCACCGCTGAAGAGACCCTCTGGGTCTTGGGGCCCTCTGTGGTGTAGCCGTTCTGTCAGCCACCATCGCTAGTGAAACATCCTGCGCACCCCACCCCCACCCCACTTCCCGTGCTCTGGGCTGGACCCAGAGGCTCTGTTACCAGGCTACAGGAAGGATAAGATGTAGGGAGTCTAAGAGTGAGCAGTGGAGATGAGAGAGGAGCAAGGACAAGCGAGGTCGTTTTCTCCTCAGTTCTCTCCCTCAGAAGTGTTTATCAGAAGACAAGAGTTCAGGTGATGGTCCACATGCCCGGAGACTGACCCTCTGCTGCCTGCCCAGCCCCCTGCCGCTTCCTCCTCAGTTATCTGCAGCCTCAGTCAGGTGGGAGAGCTCCCTGG
The DNA here is from genome assembly GCF_028023285.1 of Balaenoptera ricei. Taxonomy (NCBI): domain Eukaryota; kingdom Metazoa; phylum Chordata; class Mammalia; order Artiodactyla; family Balaenopteridae; genus Balaenoptera; species Balaenoptera ricei. The sequence continues at coordinate 36,970,940 of NC_082643.1, forward strand.
TAGAGTCCCATCGGCCCCTCCACAGATGACAAAGGAGGGAAACTCCACTGTGGGAGAATGCAGAGCCCCTTCACCCCTGTGCTCCTCCAGGACCTGGGCCTTCCCCTGGGAGATCACCTGAACCCTTGTCTTCTGGGTCCAGCCCATGTAATTTGCAACTTTGTTTCCCAGATAGAATGGTTGGCAGCTGACTCCATCATCAGTGTGGAAAAGATGAACTTTATTCCTGTTGTTTAGCTGTAATTTCTTCAGCATGTTAGCCCCAGTCTGCTGCCCCCATCCTCTCCTGGTCTAGACCCCCGAGGTGATTGTAATGATGTAAGAGAAGAAATGAGATAATGTCATAAAGGTGCCTGAAAAACAAGGTGGAGTCAAGACTAGATAGACAAATATGGTATATTGTACAGGAAGAGAGAAATAGACCCATGGGACACAGCAGAAAGACTCCAAATGGACACATGCATTGACAGGAACTAGTTTTATGAGAAGAATGGCAAATCAGCAGGGAAAGGATTGACTGGGTAGTAATTAGCTTATCCATATGAAAAAAGTTACAGCATAACAAGACAAACAGATGGTTTAAAAAGCAAAACTTTAAGAAGACAATTTAAAAGAATATCTTTGTCATCTCAATATAGTAAAGATATATTAAACAAGAGTCAAGAAGAACAAACCATGGAGGAAAAGATTCATAAGTTAGTCTATGTTAAAATGTAAAATTTCTGTACAATGGAAAGTTGCCATTAAAAAGAAGCAAGCCGAGAGAGCAGACAGCAGAAGCAAGAAGAACTACAATCCTGCAGCCTGTGGAACAAAAACCACATTCACAGAAAGATAGACAAGATGAAAAGGCAGAGGGCTATGTACCAGATGAAGGAACAAGATAAAACCCCAGAAAAACAACTAAATGAAGTGGAGATAGGCAACCTTCCAGAAAAAGAATTCAGAAGAGTGATAGGGAAGATGATCCAGGACCGCGGAAAAAGAATGGAGGCAAAGATCGAGAAGATGCAAGAAATGTTTAACAAAGATCTAGAAGAATTAAAGAACAAACAAACAGAGATGGACATTGCAATAACTGAAATGAAAACTACACTAGGAGGAATCAAAAGAAGAATGACTGAGGCAGAAGAACGGATAAGTGACCTGGAAGACAGAATGGTGGAATTCACTGCTGCAGAACAGAATAAAGAAAAAAGAATGAAAAGAAATGAAGACAGCCTAAGAGACCTCTGGGACAACATTAAATGCAACAACATTCACATTATAGGGGTCCCAGAGGAGAAGAGAGAGAGAAAGGACCAGAGAAAATATTTGAAGAGATTATAGTTGAAAATTTCCCTAACATGGGGAAGGAAATAGCCACCCAAGTCCAGGAAGCACAGAGAGTCCTAGGCAGGATAAACCCAAGGAGAAACATGCCAAGACACATAGTAATCAAATTGACAAAAATGAAAGACAAAGAAAAATTATTGAAAGCAACAAGGGAAAAACAACAAATAACATACAAGGGAACTCCCATAAGGTTAACAGCTGATTTCTCAGCAGAAACTCTACAAGCCAGAAGGGAGTGGCACGATATATTTAAAGTGATGAAAGGGAAGAACCTACAACCAAGATTACTCTACCCGGCAAAGATCTCATTCAGATTCGATGGAGAAATCAAAAGCTTTAGAGACAAGCAAAAGCTAAGAGAATTCAGCACCACCAAACCAGCTCTACAACAAATTCTAAAGGAACTTCTCTAAGTGGGAAACACAAGAGAAGAAAAGGATCTACAAAAAACCCCCAAAACAATTAAGAAAATGGTAATAGAAACATACATATCGATAATGACCTTAAACGTGAATGGATTAAATGCTCCAACTAAAAGACACAGGCTCACTGAATGGATACAAAAACAAGACTCATATATATGTTGTCTACAAGAGACCCACTTCAGACCTAGGGACACATTCAGACTGAAAGTGAGGAGATGGAAAAAGATATTCCATGCAAATGGAAATCAAAAGAAAGCTGGAGTAGCAATACTCATATCAGATAAAATAGACTTGGAAATAAATAAAGTTACAAGAGACAAGGAAGGACACTACATAATGATCAGGGGATCAATCCAAGAAGAAGATATAACAATTACAAATATATACGCACCCAACATAGGAGCACCTCAATACATAAGGCAATTGCTAACAGCTATAAAAGAGGAAATCGACAGTAACACAATAATAGTGGGGGACTTTAACACCTCACTTACACCAATGGAGAGATCATCCAAAATGAAAATAAATAAGGAAACAGAAGCTTTAAATGACACAGTAGACCAGATAGATTTAATTGATATTTATAGGACATTCCATCCCAAAACAGCAGATGACACTTTCTTCTTAAGTGCACACAGAACATTCTCCAGGATAGATCACCTCTTGGGTCACAAATCAAGCCTCAGTAAATTTAAGAAAATTGAAATCATATCAAGCACATTTTCTGACCACAATTCTATGAGATTAGAAATGAATTACAGGGAAAAAAACGTAAAAAACACAAACACATGGAGGCTAAACAATACGTTACTAAATAACCAAGAGATCACTGAAGAAATCAAAGAGGAAATCAAAAAATACCTAGAGACAAATGACAATGAAAACACGACGATCCAAAACCTATGGGATGCAGCAAAAGAAGTTCTAAGAGGGAAGTTTATAGCTATACAAACCTACCTCAAAAAACAAGAAAAATCTCAAATAAACAATCTAACCTTACACCTGAGGGAACTAGAGAAAGAAGAACAAACAAAACCCAAAGTTAGCAGAAGGAAAGAAATCATAAAGATCAGATCAGAAATAAATGAAATAGAAACAAAGAAAACAATAGCAAAGATCAATAAAACTAAAAGCTGGTTCTTTGAGAAGATAAACAAAATTGATAAACCATTAGGCAGACTCATCAAGAAAAAGAGGGAGATGACAAATCAATAAAATTAGAAATGAAAAAGGAGAAGTTACAACAAACACCGTAGAAATACAAAGCATCCTAAGAGACTACTACAAGCAACTGTATGCCAATAAAATGGACAACCTGGAAGAAATGGACAAATTCTTAGAAAGGTATAACCTTCCAAGACTGAACCAGGAAGAAATAGAAAATATGAACAGATCAATCACAAGTAATGAAATTGAAACTGTGATTAAAAATCTTCCAACAAACAAAAGCCCAGGACCAGATGGCTTCACAGGTGAATTCTATCAAACATTTAGAGAAGAGCTAACACCCATCCTTCTCAAACTCTTCCAAAAAATTGCAGAGGAAGGAACACTCCCAAACTCATTCTATGAAGCCACCATCACCCTGATACCAAAACCAGACAAAGACACTACAAAAAAAAAAAAATTACAGATCAATATCACTGATGAATATAGATGCAAAAATCCTCAACAAAATACTAGCAAACAGAATCCAACAACACATTAAAAGGATCATACACCATGACCAAGTGGGATTTATCCCAGGGATGCAAGGATTCTTCAATATATGCAAATCAATTATTGTGATACACCATATTAATAAACTGAAGAATAAAAACCATATGATCATCTCAGTAGATGCAGAAAAAACTTTTGACAAAATTCAACACCCATTTATCATAAAAACGCTCCAGAAAGTGGCCATAGAGGGAACCTACCTCAACATAATAAACGACATATATGACAAACCCACAGCAAACATCATTCTCAATGGTGAAAAACTGAAAGCATTTCCTCTAGGATCAGGAGCAAGACAAGGATGTCCACTCTCACCACTATTATTCAACATAGTTTTGGAAGCCCTAGCCACAGCAATCAGAGAAGAAAAAGAAATAAAAGGAATACAAATTGGAAAAGAAGAAGTAAAAGTGTCACTGGTTGCAGATGACATGATAGTGTACATAGAGAATCCTAAAGATGCTACCAGAAAACCACTAGAGCTAATCAATGAATTTGGTAAAGTTGCAGGATACAAAACTAATGCACAGAAATCTCTTGCATTCCTATACACTAATGATGAAAAATCTGAAAGAGAAATTATGGAAACACTCCCATTTACCATTGCAACAAAAAGAATAAATACCTAGGAATAAACCTACCTAGGTAGACAAAAGACCTGTATGCAGAAAACTATAAGGCACTGATGAAAGAAATTAAAGATGATACCAACAGATGGAGAGATATACCATGTTCTTGGATTGGAAGAATCAATATTGTGAAAATGACTATACTACCCAAAGCAATCTACAGAATCAATGCAATCCCTATCAAGTTACCAATGGCATTTTTTACGGAGCTAGAACAAATCGTCTTAAAATTTGTATGGAGACACAAAAGACCCCGAATAGCCAAAGCAGTCTTGAGGGAAACAAGCGGAGCTGGAGGTATCAGACTCCCTGACTTCAGACTACACTACAAAGCTACAGTAATCAAGACAATATGGTACTGCAGAAAAACAGAAACATAGATCAGTGGAACAAGATAGAAAGCCTAGAGATAAACCCACGCACCTATGGTCAACTAATCTATGACAAAGGAGGCAAAGATATACAATGGAGAAAAGACAGTCTCTTCAATAAGTGGTGCTGGGAAAACTGGACAGCTACATGTAAAAGAATGAAATTAGAACACTCCCTAACACCATACACAAAAATAAACTCAAAATGGATTCGAGACCTAAATGTAAGACTGGACACTATAAAACTCTTAGAGGAAAACATAGGAAGAACACTCTTTGACATAAACCACAGCAAGATCTTTTTTGATCCACCTCCTAGAGTAATGGAAATAAAAACAAAAATAAACAAATGGGACCTAATGAAACTTCAAAGCTTTTGCACAGCAAAGGAAACCATAAACAAGATGAAAAGACAACCCTCAGAATGGGAGAAAATATTTGCAAATGAATCAATGGACAAAGGATTAATCTCTAAAATATATAAACAGCTCGTGCAGCTCAATATTAAAGAAACAAACAACCCAATCCAAAAATGGGCAGAAGGCCTAAATAGACATTTCTCCAAAGGAGACATACAGATGGCCAAGAAGCACATGAAAAGCTGTTCAACATCACTAATTATTAGAGAAATGCAAATCAAAACTACAATGAGGTATCACCTCACAGCAGTTAGAATGGGCATCATCAGAAAATCTACAAACAACAAATGCTGGAGAGGGTGTGGAGAAAAGGGAACCCTCTTGCGCTGTTGGTGGGAATGTAAATTGATACAGCCACTATGGAGAACAGTATGGAGGTTCCTTAAAAAACTAGAAATAGAATTACCATATGACCCAGCAGTCCCACTACTGGGCATATACCCAGAGAAAGCCATAATTCAAAAAGACACATGCACCCCAATATTCCTTGCAGCACTATTTACAATAGCCAGGTCATGGAAGCAACCTAAATGCCCATCGACAGATGAATAAAGATAAAGAAGGTATGGTAAATATATACAATGGAATATTACTCAGCCATAAAAAGGAACGAAATTGAGTCATTTGTTGAGACGTGGATGGATCTAGAGACTGTCATACAGAGTGAAGTAAGTTAGAAAGAGAAAAACAAATATTGTGTGTTAACACATATATGTGGAACCTAGAAAAATGGTACAGATGAACTGGTTTGCAGGGCAGAAATTGAGCCACAGGTATAGAGAATAAATGTATGGACACCAAGCGGGAAAAGCTGTGGGGGGTGCGGGTGGTTGTGTGCTGAATTGGACGATTGGGATTGACATGTATACACTGATGTGTATAAAATTGATGACTAATAAGAACCTGCTCTACATAAAAATAAAATTCAAAAATTCAAAAAAAATATGTGGTATACACACACACACACACACACAAATAAAAAAATAAAAATAAAAAGAAGCAAGCCTTGGACCAAGAGAATATATTTGCATTTATCTAGCTGTCAAAGGATCAGTGCTCAGAATAAACAGAACTGTTAGAAATAATTTTTTTAAAAAAATCTAAATCATTAGGAAATGGTCAAGGGATGTAAACAAATTGGAAGAAATAGTACTGTTTTTGCAATTTAAAGAGAATTAATTACTGCATTTATGTATATAAGAGTTAATCTAAAGTGCATGCTTCACAGAAATGCCTTGTATATGTTAAATTACTGAATGCAAAGTAGGTCCTTTCCACCTTCCCACCCATTCTGACCACCTATTAATTTCCCCTTTCTCTGCTGAGAACAACCAAACTGCTAATGGCTGATGGTGCCCCCTAATGGTCTGATCTTGCAAAAGACCACTATATTGCTTTATAAATGATCTTTTTCAAGTAACTTTCTTTTTCCCTGTGCTCCTTTCCTCTTTCTCAAACCCTTTTCATACTGATAGATAAAATTTGTATTTCATCCTCATCATTACAGCTAAAATGGGTGATTCAGGATGTCTTCAGCCAGGTGCAGTGCCAGTCACGTGGAGTAGGGAGCTGGAGGGAGGGAGTCTAAGAGCCTGGTGGGGCCTCTCCTCTGTGAAGGGCTGGCAATGGCAGATTCAGTCTAAATGGGGCAGGGGGGTTAAGTTCAAAACCATCCAGGCAATGTGAGTAATCAACAGCTTGCCTGGTCTCAAAAATCAGTATTAAAAGAGGCGCCAAAAGTTCTGCACTTCAGTGATTCTTGGGGCCAGGGGCAGCCTGGGTCATTGATGGGGGCAATCATCCCTTAAAGGAAAGTGACCCCAAAGCCAGGTTCTACCTTGGAAGATGGAGTGGCTGCATAGAGATAATTAGTCTGACTTTCCATCCCAGCACTTCAACCCCCATCCCCTCTTACCCCTCTGGATGATAGGTTAGTCTTCAGGTGTAGACACTGGCAGAAATCACGCAAGCTCGTCTGATTGCCGACTGCCTGGGCTCCTGACTACAGTAGCAGTGTTCCCAGGCCCCTCAGCCTCACGGGGTAGACCTTTACGTTTTCCTTTAATTAAATCTGCTTTTGCTTAATCACTAGTACGCAAGACAAATGAAAGATGCTCAACTTTATTATCTCATTCTTTAATTATTAGTATTGTAACATTATTGACTTCTACTTTTTTGGCTAAAATGTATAGTATTTAGCTATATTATGGTTACGTGGAGTTTTGTGAGCTGGCGTGTGGCCCTAATCACCATTTATAACATCGCTGCTTTGGGAGAGTGTATTCTGCCTTTCAAACCACAGCCTTCCAAATGCACATTTGGAACACAATCCACTTGTGAGCTGGGAACTCTCTGTACTGATGTCTCTTGGCCGAGGGCAGCCCCACTACCAAATGACATGTGGTTTAAAGTCCATGTAACAGCTGGTTCATTTAAATAATGTTAGCTGGAGCTCAGCTTTCAGGTTCTCGGGTTTCTGGTTAATTTAAAATCGAGGTGGCAGCAGAGTCGCAGTGATCAAACAATAGCATGTATGGGACTCCCGCTCCCTATAGAGAGATCGCACATCCTCACTCTTCATGGTTTTCCCTGCAGGTTTTAGGACTAAGCCTCTTCTGAGGGCAAGCTTTCCAGTTCTGCTGAATAACTGATCTTGAAAAAGAAGACCTCCTTTTAAAAACCAACTATACTTTGAAGCCTGAAAGTTCAACCTGGGTCATTTCGGTTTATTGAGTGCAGGGGCCCTCTCAGCAGGAGGAAAAACCACATTAAAATCCTTGATGGGGGTTCTTCCCTCTCCCCTCTCCTTGTTTTCCTTTCCCGGTGCCTCCTCTAAGAAGTCTCATCTTTACTAAGTTAGAAGCCAGACATCCTGTCCCAGGCAAGCCAGCCTCTCCCCTGTCCTATCAAAAGAGTTAATATTTATCAAACACCTACAGCATGCCATGCTCTGGGCTAAGCAGGCTACGTGTCTAATATCATTTAATCCTCAAAATGACCCCGAGTGACAGGCATCAGCATCTCCGTTTTGCAGATGAAGCCATATATGTTAGAAGAGGGTAATTGTTTCATCTAAGAATGCTGAGCTGCGACACTGCCCCACTAGTGCCCTAATGCCTGGGTGGGGTGGGAGGTCCCCTGCTTCATGGGGGTGCCCCCAGGAAACCCCGTCCTGGTGTGGAAGTTGTATTTGTCATTTCTAGTTAAGACCGAGGACTTGCCGTCATAATTCCTCTACCTCAGGTTAATTGCCAAGATCACGTTGCACCTTTGTTCCACAAAAGTCACATTCTCGTGAAAGAGAAGTACTAACATTCCTATTTTCTCTTGACTTTAGATATTTGTCCTACTTGGGGGCTTGGAACAAGATCAGTTATAGAAGCAACGTCAAGAGGACACAGTTATTATTTTCTGGAGTAAAAAGCCGTCCAGTGTGCCTTGCTGGCCTTACTTACTTCGCTCCCTACCTGCCATAATAGCTAAGACTTTTTCTAGTGCGTACCAGTGCCAGGTACTTTACATATACTTAATCCTCAAAACCACCCTATGGGGTAGGTGTACTATTCTTACCGTTACTTACAATTAAGGACAAATAAGGGCTTCTGGGCCATCCCCTCTGCTTATAATGCCCTTTCCTTTCCTCATTTGGATCTGCCCAAGTCCCATCCCTCAGCCAAGGGCCTGGACAACTTTGTTCTCTCACCAGGCTTTCCCAGATCCCAGGTGGGAACACATCTCTCTCAACCCTGTGCTCCCACAGCTTTTTGCATTTGCCTCTCTATTCCAGACTGCTTTGTGTTCAAGGTGCTGGCACATATGTCTCTGTCAGTCACCAACTGCAAAGGCTTGGAGAGCAGAGACCCATTCTCATCTTTATTCCACCTCTGCATCTGGCACGATGCCTGGCCTGGAGCCAAATGGAATTGGTGGTGTGGTCACATTCCCAGGACGGATGTTTTCATTTTTTCTTTTTTTTTAAACATCTTTATTGGAGTATAATTGCTTTAAAATGGTGTGTTAGTTTCTGCTTTATAACAAAGTGAATCAACTATACATATACATATATCCCCATATCTCCTCCCTCTTGCATCTCCCTCCCTCCCACCCTCCCTATCCCACCGCTCTAGGTGGTCACAAAGCACGGAGCTGATCTCCCTGTGCTATGTGGCTGCTTCCCACTAGCTATCTATTTTACATTTGATAGTGTATATATAGGATGGATGTTTTCCCTTAGCCCATCGCCTGCAGAACTTCCTTCAGGAAGGGGACGGAGCTGCTGTCACTGTGGCCACAGACTTTCGCCATCTACCCATTACAGGACCATCGAGAATTCTGTACATCGATACGGACTTAAAATAAGAGGCCTAAACTGTGCCCTGAACATAAATCCATCCAGTTCAGAATGTGCGTATACTACTTGCTTTATGATGTGGCATTGTTCACCAGGGCAGGGACATACTTTTGCCATCACTTAGAGATGCTGACATGGGATTGGGAGAAGGAAGCCATGCCTGGTTAAGGCTTGAGTCTGTTCCATTCTTCTTGTTATTTTATCCTTGTGTCAAAGGAACGTAAGTTTTGGTGTTTAGCCACATAACTGCTGAAAATATGTGGCACATGAGTGTTGATGATATAGTTGCTTTTCTAATTTATTCCATAAATGCAGTAATCCTAGCACACCATATAATAGTTGGAATAGTGCATGGATGGAAATAAAACACATATTTATATTATTTTAGAGTATGAGAGAAATGGAATATTAGTGTCTTTGGTTGGTTGTTGTTGATTTCACCTTTTTTTGCGGGGGAGGATGAAGGATTTCAATTATTCCAAGTAACTAAATGGTTATAAACAAAACTTTGGGGCTGGGCATGTTGTCTAATTATGGCTATTTTTAAATTTTAGTATCTTGGCATAAAATTACTTATGTATGTTTAATTTTTATAGCAAACATATTTTGCTAGGTCTCAAAAGAAGGAAAATTTTAGAAGCTATCCTAGATACAATAGTTAGTGTATAACTTAGGGAATAGTTCGACTTTACCAGTTTAAGATTTTCCTGAAGATATCCACCAGAATGACCGTAGTCTTGGGGATGACTTTAAGAGAACAACTCAAAGGAAGTTTCATGTGGAGACAAACATGTGTGATCCCAGTGCACAGCAAGACTTGAGTCCAGGTCCTACTTCCACTGCTGGCTCCCTAGAAGTTTTTGGAGACAGGGTCTTTATCATTTCCCCTTAGTTGCTATTGTGTTCATATCCTAAGGCATTATTAACGTGAAATAAGGATGAAAAATCTCTTGGGAATATGTCGTCTGGGTGAAGAGTCAGCAAAGAGAATGGTCAGAGCTGGTAACATGAGCCTGAAAAACTTGATCATTTACTGGACTTGGGGGAAGTTAATTATCTTTGCTTTCCAAATAGCCTGAGGAATGGAAAGGACAGCAGCCAACTAGGAATAACTCCCAGTGAGAGCTATTCATAAAAGGAAGATAAGGTTGCGGAAGGTGAAGTTAAATTTGGTTTAACACATGTTGATTTTTTTTTTTTCAAGTATGTTCAGTATCATTTTATTGACATCTGAATACATAGGTTGAAATAACTGGAAAAAGATGTTGAAGGCAGATCATGATAAGACATACATTGAATAAAATGATAATGATAACAATAATAAAAATCAACAGTCACTGATTGCATTGATATGTTATACATTGAGGTAGGAATTTCAGATAATTAATTATTTATAGTCATTTGTATCTTTGCGTATTTATAGTAGCAATTCTGTGAAATGGATTAAGAAATGCTTGTTCTAATTTTACAGATGCATAAATTGAGGATATATTTTAGGCACTTTATTTAAGGTCTTATGGATTGAGTGTCTGCCCTTCATACAGACTTTAGTTAATTTAACACATGTTGATTTTGAGGCCTCTCTAGGCCACGCAGGCAGAGTAGTCCACAGTGAGAGACAAGTCCACTCAGGAGAAAAATAAGGGATAGAGATAGAGATCTGGTGTTGGCCAAATTCACTCTATAGAATGAATGGCATTGCCTTGAAAGTCTGTAATGTGAAAAAAGAAGGCAGCCCAGGACTATAGTTGATAGTTAAGACAATGAGTTTCAGAATCAAACAAGCTTCAGTTGTCACTTATAACATACACACTGTGTCACTTTAAGCCTTGGGATACCTGACATTTTTTTTTAATAATAGACTTGAGATATAATTCACATACTATACAATTCACCCTTTTAAAGTATATGATTCAGCAGTGCCACTATCACCACTATATAATTTCAGTATATTTTCATCACCCCCAAAAGAAAACCCATATTCATTAGATGTCACTGACCATTTCCCCCTTCTTTCACCCACTAGCAGCCACTAATCTACTTTCTGTCCATACAGCTTAGCCTGTTCTGGACGTTTCATATAAATGAAATCATACAATATGTGGCCTTTTGTGTATAATGTTTTCATTTAGCATAATGTTTCAGGTTGTAACATGTAACAGTACTTCATTTCTTTTCATGGCCAAATAATATTCCATTATACAGTTATACCACATTTTGCTATCCACTCAGCAACTGATGGACTTTTGGGTTGTTTCCACTTTTTGGCTCTTATGACTGATGCTGCTATAAAAATTCAGATACAAGTGTTTTTGTGGATATATGTTCTCAATTCTCTTGATTATAACATCTAGTAGTACAATTGCTCTGTCATATGGTAACTCTATGTTTAAGATTTTAAGAAACCGGCAAACTGCTTTTCAAGTTAGCAGTACCATTTTACAATCCCACCAGCAAAGCATGAGGGTTCTGATTTCTCTACATCCACTGACTTTTTGTTTCTAGCCATTCTGGTGGGTGTGAAGTGGTATCTCACTGTGATTTTGATTTGTATTTCCCTAATGACTAATAATGTCAAATATATTTTCATGTGATCATTGGCCATTTGTATATCTTCTTTGGAGAAATATCTTTCTTTGCCCATTTTAAAATTGGGTCATTAGTCTTTTTATTGTTGAGTTTTAAGAGTTCTTTATATATTCTGGATATCAGTCCTTTAGTAGACATATGGTTTACAAATATTTTCTCCCATTCTGTGAGTTGCCTTTTAATTATTTTGATGGTATGCTGTGAAGTACAAAAGTTTTAAAATTTACCATTTTTTCTTTTGTACCATGTTTTTGGTATCATATCTAAGAAATCATTGCCTAATCTCAGATTGTAAAAGTTTACTCCTGTGTTTTCTTCTAAGAGTTTCATAATTTTAGTTCTTATATTTAAGTCTTTGATTCATTTAAAGTTAATTTTTGTGCATAGTGTGAGGCAGTGGTCCAACATTATTTTTTTGCATGCAGATGTGCAGTGTTCCGGGTACCATTTGTTGGAGACTATTCTTTCCCCATTGAATCATTGTCTTGGCACCCTTGTCAAAAATAAATTGATCATAAATATAATGGTTTATTTCTGGACTCTCAGTTCTATTCTTTTGACCTACAGTTCTATTCTTCTGTCCTTATGCCAGTACCACACTGTCTTGCTTACTGTAGTTTTGTATTAGGTTTTTAAATTGGGAAGTGTGAGGCCTCAAACTTTCTTCTTTTTTTCCAAGATTGCCTTAGCTATTTTTGGTCTCTTGCATTTTCATGAGAATTTTAGAATCAGCTTGTCAATTTCTGCAAAAAAGTAACTGGAATATTGGTAAGGATTGTATTGAATCTGTAGACCAATTTGGGGGAGTATTGCCATATTAGCAATATTAAGTCTTCCAATTCATGAACATGGATGTCTTTTCATGTATTTAGTTCTTTCATTTGTTTCAATGATGTTTTATCATATTCACTATAGAAATCTTGCACTTCATTTGTTAAATTTATTCCTAAATATTTTCTTCTTTTTTAATTCTATGGTAAATGGAATTGTTGTCTTAATTTCATTTTTGGATTGTTCAATGCTAGAGTATAGAATTACAATAGATTTTTGGATGTCGATCTTGTATTTTATAGCCTTGTTGCACTCACTTGTTAGTTCTGATAGTTTTTTAGTGGATTTCTTAGGATTTTCTGTATACAGGGTCTTGTTATCTGCTAATAGAGGTAGTTGTTTTACTTCTTCCTTTCTGATCTAGATTTTTGTGCTCTTTCACTCTTTTTTTCCCTTCCCTCCCTTCCACCTTTCACCTTCCTTCTTTCTGTCCTCCTTCCTCTCTTCTTCTTTTTTTTTTCCTTTTTTCCTTATCATGCTGGCTAGAATTTTCAGTAATATGTTGAGTAAGAGTGCTTAGGGTGGATATTACTCTTTTTTCCCCCGATCCTAAAGAGAAAGCATTTATTTTTTTCACTATTAAGTATGATGTTAATTGTGGCTATGTAGATGGCTTTATCAGGTTGAAGAAGTTCCCTTTTATTCCTAGTTAAGTGTTTTTATCCAGAAGGGTGCTGAATTTTGTCAAGTGTTTTTCTGCATCTATTGATATGATCATGTGGTTTTTGTCCTTCATTATATTAATATAGTGTATTACATTGATTGATCTTTGTACGTTAAACCAAGCTAGCATTCCTGGGATGAGCCCCACTTGGTCATGGTGCATAATCCTTTCAATATGTTGCTAGATTGTTGAGGCTTTTTGCATCTATATTCATAAGGAATATTGGCTGGAAGTCTATTTTCTTGGGATTTCTTTGTTTCATTGTGGTATCAGGGTAATATTGGCCTCATAGTATGAGTTGAGAAGTGTTCCTTCCTTTTCTATTTTTTGGGATGAATTTGTGAATGACTGATGTTAGTTCTTCTTTAATGTGTGTTAACATTATCTAATTTATTGGGTTAAAATTGTTCATAGTATTCCCTCATAACTTCTGTGAGGTTGGCGGTAATGTCCCTCTTTCATTCCTGATTTTAGTAATGTGGGTCTTATGTCTTTTTATTTTGGTCAGTCTAGCTAAAACTTTGTCAGTTTTGTAGAGTTCTTTAAACAATCAACTTTATTTTCATTTTTTTTCTATTGTTTTTCTATTCTCAATTTTATCAATTTTTTCTCTAATCTGTGTAACTTACTTTCTTCTGCTCACTTTGGGCTTAGTTTGCTCTTTTTGTTTTTTAAGGTGGAAGATTAGGTTGTTGGTTTGAAATCTTTCTTCTTTTTTAATATAGGCTTTTACATCTATTTCTCTCTCAGTGTTGCTTTAACTGCATCTTACATGTTTTGGTATATTGAGTTTTCATTTTCATTCAACTAAATTTCAAACACATTTAGAAATGTGGTGTTTAATTTTCACATATTTGTGAATTTCCCAAATTTCCTTCTGTTATTTATTTCTAATTTCATTCTTTTGTGATTGGAGAACATTCTTGACATGGTTTTGGCACTTTTAAATATATTGAGGCTTCTTATATGGCCTAACATATGGTCCATCCTGGAGAATGTCCCGTGTGCATTCACTTGTGTGTTGAGTTTGAGGATTTTGGGGCTGATCAAGGAAAGACTGGAGCATGAGATGGTTGTGGTGCACAGTGAGCTTATTGGGCAGTATTTGGACAGGGTTGCATGAGAGGGGAAGAGCCTCACAGCAGAAGATCTTCCAGAGACAGGGACCACCATCCAAAGGGAGAAGAGGGTAAGTGAACTCCCAGAGAAGAGGGAAATGGAGAGGGAGCTTATGTGTCAAGGTGATGTCACTCAGCAGCAAGGTAGGGGGGTTTCTGAGTCAGAGTGCTCTGAGGGGCAGCAGTGGTTCCGGGTCCTTTACGCCTACAGGGTTTGTCTTCTCTATGGCTTGCAGATATTGGGTGCAGTTTTGCAGGGTATACAAAGCAGGCAGGCTCTAAATGCTAAAAATATGTTTACTTTGGATATATTTTAAAGCAATTGGATATGTAAGAGTTTGAGTTTGGCTTTGGGTTGATGGTGCCAACTTCTTGTGAAAAAGTAAACAATGTGAGGGCCAATATACAGGGGTCACTTACAGAACAATTTGAGAAAAATGTATATTCTGCGGTTGTTTGATGGAAAGTTCTATAGACGTTTGTTTGTCTGGTTGGCTTATAGTGTGTTGGAGTCTTCTGTTTGCTTTTGATCTTCCAGCTATTTGTTCACTCCCTTGCTGAAAGTGGGTTTTGAAGCTTCTATTATTGTTGAATTGTCCATCCACTGTGTCCCCACCCACTTTCTCCTTTGCCTAGATAACTCCTCATACCATAAACAGTCATTCAGGATTCAGGTTGTTGGTCTGGATCTGCTGAGCAGGGGGTAACTTTACTGGTTTGGGTTGGTTTTAGTTTAAATTTTATCTTCTAGTCTCTCATCACAGGCCAGTGTGCACATTCTAATCCTCTGAAGGACAAGAATTTAAAGGAACTAGGCCAGGAAGCATGAAGGGACCATGCTACACTCAGAACCTCTCCCCTTTCTATATCAGCCGTAAGTCAATGTTCAGATTGTTAGAAGTCCAAAACACTAAAAATATTGTTATGACCTTCCCACATCACCCCCATATTTTCATTCTGAAAACAAACAAAAAAAACCCCCAAAACAAAAAAACCCACTAACTCATTTTAAAAGGTATAAGTAAGCATACAATGGTTTGGTTTTCTTCTATGATGACTATGTTGATGCTTTATAAAAAAATCAAAAACCAAAATCAAATGCTTTTCCCCCAATTGTCCTGTTTTTAGAAACCCTGCTTTACTGGCACGCTAAACACAATGTGTTGCCCACCATAGAATTAAGCACTGCAAGTCTCCTTTGCCCCCTAGGGCCTGGGTGGCAAGCATCTGGGGCGTGGCTACCACTCCCTCCTCCCAAGCCCGTGGCAGATACCATCAAGGCCAAGTGTATATCCTCTTCCACTGAATGTCTGTTAATGTCTTTACCCATTTTCTAAATGCATTGTTTGATTTTTTTACTTTTGACTTCTGAGAGTTCTTTATATATTCTAGATACAGGTCTTTTGTCAAATACGTGGTTTGCAAGTATTTAATCTGTAATTTACCTTTTCATTTTCTAACAGGGTCTCCCACCACCCCTATGTTGAGGTATGATTGACAAACAAAATTGTACAATATTGAAAGTGTACAATGTGATGATTTGATATACATTTAATGGGGTTTTCTTGAATAGCAAAAGTTTTACATTTTGAAGAGGTTCCATTTATCAGTTTTTCCTTTTATGGATTGTGCTTTTGGTATCAAATTTAAGAACTCTTTGGCAGGTTCTAGGTCTTGAAATAATAAATTTATCTTCTGTTTTTTCAAAAACTTTTATAGTTTTACATTTTACATTTAAGTTCATGATCCATTTTGTGTTAGTTTTTGTATACCATGTAAGGTTTAGATTTTTTTGTTTTGCCTATAGGATATTCAGTTGCTCCGGCACCATTTGTTGAAAAGACCATCCCTACTCCATCGAGTTGCTTTTACATCTTTGTAAAAAATGAGCTGGGTTCATTTCTGGGTTCTGTATTCCATTCCATCGATCTATGTGTCTATCCCACAGTACCATACTGTGTTGATTACTGAAGCTCTATAGTAAGCCTTAATATTAGGAAGAATGATTTTTCTTGCTTTATTCTTTTTCATAATTATTCTGGCTATTCTAAGGTCTTTCCCTTTCAATACAAATTTTAGAATAACGTTGTCCATATTTACAAAGAAGCTTGCCAAGATTTTGATAGAAATTGCATTAAACCCTTAGATCAGTTTGAAGAGAGCTGACATCTTCACCATGTTGAGTCTTTCAATTTATGAACATGGTATGTCTCTCCAATTATTTAGGTCTTTTTTGATGTCTTTCATCAGTATTTTGTAATTTTCAGTGTACAGAAGCCGTACATGCTTTGTTACGTTTATACCTAAATATTTTAGTTTCTTTGAAGCAATTGTAAAGGGTATTGTGATTTTGTTTTGATTTCTACTTGTTTGTTGTTAGTATATATAAATACAATTGATTTTGTATGTCAATCTTGTATGCTAGCTCCTATCCATTCCTAGTTTGCCAAGAGATTTTATCATGAATAGGTATTGAATTTTGTCAAATGCTTTTTTTCTGCATCAGTTGACACGATTGTATGATTTTTTTCTTTAACTTGTTGATTACATTGATTTTTGAATATTGAAACAGCCTTGCATACCTTGAATAAATCCAGTGTGTTTGTAGTATATTACTCTTTTTACACATTGCTGGATTTGATTTGCTAATATTTTGTAGAGGATTTTTGTGTCTAAATTAATTAAAGATATTGGTCTATAGTTTTCTTTTTTTGTCCTTTATTTGGTTTTGGTATTAAGACAATACTAGCCTCATAAAATGAGTTGGGAAGCATTCCCTCCTCTTCTATTTTCTGGAAGAGATTATGTAAAACTGGTGTCCATTATTCTTTAAATGTTTGGCAAAATTCTCTAGTGACACTTTCTGGGCCTAGAGATTTTGATTTTTAGTATTATTTTAACGTGAACTTATCTGTACCCATAAGAACAAATGGAGCCCAGGAAGACTGTGTTCAGCAAAGTCTGGAGAATTTTGGGTCTCAGTTAATATTGTATGTCACATGTGTATATGACACATTAGCCTGTGTTCTTCTTGAGAGTAGCCATGTATGTTGGTCATTGTTGGTACCTCAGCACCTAGGACAGCACCTGGCACATAGTAGGTGTTCAATGTAAGATTGCTGAATAATTGAATCGACTCTCAGCACTCTGCTGCAGATTGGAAGCCTGATGCTGTTAGAGGGCAACATGGAGGCACCCGAATCTTCTTTGGGGGTGGAAAAATCTTTTGGGAAGAAGGGAGGAGTAGATAGTACTTATGGCTCCATTTTTTCCCTCTTATTTGCCTAAGCTGCTTCCAAGCAGGCCGTGATCGGCCATACCACCTAGAGCAACCCAATGTGCTCAAGAATTTGAAGAGCGTGGGGTTGCTGGTGGGGCAGTGGAGTGTGTCGGTGTAGGACTAGGGCTGGTTGCAGACTGGTGCTCCTTCCTGTTCTGGGTGCCTCCTTACACAGAAACAAGCTCTGAGAATTCCACCTTAAAACAGACGATGAACAAGAGATGAGAATGTATTGAGCTTAAGCATAACTTATAGAGTAATAATTCTTAATTATTTATTGATGAGTAGTCTCAGGCTTGCAGAAACTATTGACTTGCCTAGGTCTCTCTGAATTTCGAAAGCTACACCAAGGTGCTTTCCACTTGAACTGCAGTTTCTAGTCTGCTAAGTGGTTTGTTCTGACATCCCTTAGATTATACAGTTTTAGATTTCCTGCCAGAGCTACATTTGTGTGTGGGTGTACAAGAAAGCACATGCATGCATGAGGAAGTGCATAGGTTTTCAGGTATTGCTACTGGGGAGCCAATTAATGACAGTAAGTTCTCGTGCTTTGCACATTTCATGGTATAGCAGAATGTCTGGGTTGTTAAATTAATGATTATTATTACTCTCTACTGGGACATCTTGGGACAGTTAAATTCTTTGGTTTTCTCTTCTAACGCTATCTGTATTAACTGCTATTTTTATCAATAGATTTTTTTTTTTTTTAGCACCTATCTGCATTATTCTCTGGACAATCATGGACAGCTTTAAGAAAT
The DNA here is from genome assembly GCF_028023285.1 of Balaenoptera ricei. Lineage (NCBI taxonomy): Eukaryota > Metazoa > Chordata > Mammalia > Artiodactyla > Balaenopteridae > Balaenoptera > Balaenoptera ricei. Next base: position 36,989,429 of record NC_082643.1, read on the forward strand.
ATTTTATTATGCTCACTTGCTCTTTGTTTCTGAGCTAAATGTGAATTCATTTGTTTGTAATTTGAGGATGTGGGGATTTTATTGATTATAAAGGCAATGAGCCTTATGCCAGGTTTATTTGTAGTGTCTAGAAAAATACCTTCAGCACGATAATTGCACAATGTTGATTGGTCAATATGTAAAACTGATGATAAATACTTAATTTCTAGGGCTCTGTCCTATTAGAAAATATTCTGGTACAACTCAGTGAAAGTTCTCTCCTTGCAAGCACCTTTACCTGAGTTCGACCTGAACCAAACATTCTATTTTCTACCTGAGTTAATGCACTCTCTCCTTTATGCCATCCCTGGGCATGTGCATACCTACCTCTTAACCCAGCATGTTGGAATTATTTGTTTGCATGCCTCTCTCCCTTACTGGATTGAGAGTTCCTTTTGGGAAGGATCCGTCTATCTTCAGTGCCTAACACAATTTCTAACTCTAGAATAGAAGCTGAAGGAGGGCAGGATCACTGTGCATCCACCACCTAGAACAGCGCCTGGCATGTGGGTAAGCACTCACTACCTATTATTGAGTGAATACATCAATGGTGATAGTTGGTGTTCAGAAAATCTTTGCTGAGTTAATGAATTAATGTGTATTTGTGCAACAAGTTTCATGGGCAAAAATTACATTGTTTCATAATCCAGAGGCAGTGACTGCATGCAGGATACATATGCCTGGACTTGCTTTCCAAGGTGACCCCTCCCGCCATCAAGAACATTGAAAACCTGGTAGTAAACAAGATTTGAAAGGTAAAAAATCAAATTATCATTTGATGATAGAATAGGGAATGAAGACTGGAGGGTGCTGTTAGATAAAATGGATCTTTTTTAACTCTGTGAATTTCAGTGCACATAGACAGAGCTTTTGAACACTTAGGAAATGTTGCCCCAAAAGTCTTATAAATGTGTTCTTGTACACAACTCATTTCTCAGGTTATTTAGGAAAGGGAAGAGGAGTTACATGTGTAGTAGATGTGTAGTTTTTATATCTCTAAACTTTCCTGATCTCCTATTTGGGGCATTTTAGCAGTTTATTAACAGGTCATGAATCATCTTAGGAAACTCAGAAATCCAATGTCTTCTGATTGCTTGCTTTCTTTTTCCAATAATGGGTGAACATTTATGTTTTTACCTGCCTATGAAAGAAATCTAATAGTTGAAAAGCTAATTAAGAATACAGTCATGATTATTTCAAAAATGAGCCACATATATATTAGAATCATCGTGCAAAAGAAAACAATAAAACCGAATGAAAAATAAACCAAAAACCTACCTGCTCTGTCCAAACATGTCTCATTGACTTATAGGCTTGCCAAAGATGGGAACAAGATTTGTGTGGGGATTGGAAGGTCCATAGAGAGGCCCATAAGGCAGGATGCAGGCACGGGAGTGATGCCTCTGCCACTTCTTTACAACATGACCAAAGGAGGCTGTGTCTGGCATTAACAAGCTCTCCAGAGCTGGAGAGTTTGCATCCCTTAACACAGGCAGGTGGCTTTTGCTTTGATTGGAGAGGGGGCATTCAGACAGGTCAGTTTCTTCCAAATTGTTTCTTTCCACTACTTTTGGATGTGTTGTACCTATTTTCACTTTCTAATTCCTAAATCCTTGGTCTACTTTCTTTTGTCTTTTATCTTCTCTCTCTCTCTCTCTCTCTCTCTCTCTCGCCTTTTCCAGGGTTCCTAGCTTCCTGTTTCAAATGTTTACAATGAGTAATGGCCTTGATCATGAGTGTCCCTCTTCCAGTCCATGCGTGCCTTTTAGGAAGAGGGTCGTGCCATGAGTTTGTGGAATCGGTGAGAAGCAGAGTCAGGTGGTAATCCAGAGAAAGATGAAAGGAATTGTGCAGCTCAGGTAGGCAAAGGGCTCTATTGACTTTTGGAGCTAGAAGAGCTTGAAGCGCTGTAGAGAGATCAGGGCTGTATGTTCAGGAAACTTTTAAACTAAATCAACAAAATGCTATCAGATAAAGTCTTCACACGAACACCACTAAAAATTTCGGATTTGCTGAGGACACTCTGTTGCTCTCATGTATTACCTGTCCTTATACTTCATGTAACTTATCAGTTGTAAATATATAATTGTAATTGTGGTTATTTTCTTTCACCCTCTCATGTAAACGCCATGAGAACAAGGACTGATGTACATGTCCACAGCACTTAGAACAGGGCCAGGCATGCAGCAGATGCCCAATGAGTATTTGTTGAATAGATGAGTGCCACCCTGTTCCTATAATCCATCCTGGATTAAATAGAAGATAGAATTTGTCATCTGAAAGGCCTGAGTTTTAGCTCTGACTCTACCTTGTGGCAGTGGGTCCACGCCGCCTAACCCCTCTGAGCCTGTTTCCTCATGTGTTTAATAGAATTTCTCTGGAGGCTCCTAAAATAGAACAACGAAGCGTTTGGATGGACGCTTTGTGGATGGATGCCCTTCTCACCTTCATGCTGTTTTTTCACCATCCCCTCCCTACCCTCTGCCTTCCAATGGCTACTCTTCAAATCATGGTTCTGTTTAGCTGAGCATTAGAGTTGAAGTGGGGAAAGAATGAACATTTTTGCAATGGTGATTCTTTTTCATCATAAAAATCTGCAGAAATGAAAAGCACAACTGTCAAGCTTGTGAACCGTAGGCTAAGACTAGTGTCCCGACGAGCTGCTGCGGGACTGCTGAGACCAGACAAAAGCCTGCCCATCCCTGCCTCCCGGCAGGGTCCGCAGTGGTAAAAGCTGAGTGAGATGGGAGGCAGGAGCGGGTGATGGGTGGTATGGGGAAAGGCACTTTCTGAGTCACAGAGGAAACGGGCACTTCAAACTGCGGGAAGGCTGGGCCTCAGGACAAAGGAGGTGACAGCTCTTGTTCAGCTCCCTTCCCAGTTCCTCCCAAGAAGAAGACAAGACACAAGACCAGGAGTTGGTAAAGCAGGAGGTAAAGTTTATATACAAGAATATAATGTTTATCTGAAATATTTACAGTGTTGGTTAAAGCAGTATTTTTACAACTTTTTCAGGTCAACTACTATGTATATTACAGGTAAGCTACAATGGTTTAATTTGCAAAATTAAGTAAAAAAATGTTTTAAACAAAGCTTAAAGTACTCGGGTCAATCATAACATCAGTCTGTCTTGCCCTTTATTTGAAGAACTCATGCTACGGTGGTTAATGTGGTTTTTATAAATGGGAGTACTCTACCTGGAAATGCAAAATGCAATACATGCTAGAGTTGTAAGTTCCCAACAGGGATGTAAAATGACAGGTGAATTGTTGTAAGACTTAGGTGCTGAGTGTCAGGCTGGAGCTGAGAGAGAAGTTGAGATAACAGCCAGCTTTATCTCAACTGGGTTTTGGACCCACACAGAAAAGTGAAAGTTTGGGCCACAGAGAAAAGTAAAGCTATTTGCACGTTATGGCAACCTCAGCAGAAAGTGAAAATCGGTTGACCCAAACCAAACAACCAAAAAAAATCAAACCCAAGTCACAGTTGCACGTATTCAAAACTAGCTTTTCAGTGAGCTATTTTAAAACTTCATAAAAATCTTCGTGATTTTATTAGTTGGAAGATTTCTACAAGATTTGGGTGGGTTTTTCCTTTATGTGAAAACAACTATTTGTTCCTGAGGCCTCCTGGGGCCTTATAACTCAGAAAATGCCAGGGGTGCAAACGTGCAAAAGACAGGGGAAGCCGCTCCAGGCTGGGGCTGGAGCTGCAGGGACTGTGCTTGGGAAATGAGTGCTGAGGTCCCACAGCAGAAGTGGGAAGGGTCAGCAGAGCCCGGGTGGTGGCCCCGGGACTAGCACTGCAGCTTGCGGATGCTGCGGGAGATGCGCTTGAACTCTCTCTGCCCCTTCTGCCACCGCTTCACAGAGGTGATGACCAGCTCTCCGCCCAGTTTCTGCCCCATGACCAGGTAGGGCGCATTGATGTCATTCATCTCCTCGCACGTGCACTGCAGGCTGTCTTTGAGCCACAGCACCGACTTCTTCAGGTCCCTCTCGGACACACCGTTCAGCTTGTAAATGGTCTTGCTCTTGGTCTCCAGGATGATTTTGGTATCTCTGTTGATGTAGGTGATCTCCTTCACTTTTATTTTCAGTGCTACGAAGACAAGAGAGGACAGAGTGATAAGGAGGGAACACATCCCACTGCATATTTGTGACTCGGCTTGGGAGAGGGAAGAAGAGCTTCCCAGGGCTGATGGGACAGTCAGGGGCTGCGGGTAGGGGGTTGGGAGCTGAGGGCAGCAGGTGGCTCCATTTCTAAAGCCTCAAAGGGTTTGTCAGGCACTTTGTTTCAAACCAGCCATCCTTTAAAAACTTTCTTTGCGGGGACTCAATTGACTTTTCTTCCTTGCCCTTGTGTTCTTGTGCTTGTACGTAGGCTGCCTGTGGTGTGTGCTCTCCTTGACAAATGACTTCCCCTATTGGAAACTTCAGCATGAAAAGAAATGCCTGACTCTTAGGTGAAACACGATCCTTCTGTGGCCGTAAACGTTAAACTCAATTTATTACGTCGGAGAGGTTTTTGGACAAACCTGTAAGGAAATTATATCACAAAATCATTGTTTTCTAAAGAACAAACTACAGGGAAGGAGAATTGATCTTACAGCTGCATTTGATTTGGTAAAGTAACTCAGAGAAAAAATAGCCAAGACTCTTTTTAAGAGCACAACATGTTTAGCTGTAAAAGTGTTTTTCTGAAGACCTCATCCTCATATGCTATCATTTGCCTGTCCGAGGCCAAGGCGTTTACAGATCATATATGTACTGTGTCCAAGATGGATATGTAGACTCATTAGAATGCTAAGACCAAAAGTAAGTGGTTTACGATAAAAGACACATTTTATAGTCATGAACAGTATGCTTTGGGAAAGACAACCCTACAAACATACATGCTGGAATTAAATTTCAAGACTCCATGAAGGCAGGGAAAGGATAGAATTTTAAGGCTGGAAGGGATCATCCAGTTAAAATCTCTTCTTGGTACACAAAGAATCTGAAATCCAGAGAAGTTTAGTGACTTAACATGAGGTCACCCAGTTAGGCTGTGCCCTGGCAAAGTCTAATTCTCAGAACTCTGGTCCCCAAACCTCCTCCTGTAACACCACTGTGATCTCTTAGGCATAGTATCGAATTTCTTGTCCTGGTTGGTGCATTAATACGCCCACTGTAATGTGTCGTCAGACCCTTGGTGACATTAACAATTGTTCCATATAGATGACATGCAGGTGTGACTTCCTGACTCTGATGGAGTTTAATGCATTGTTTAAATTAGTAATAGAGGAAGAGGTTTTTTTGTGTATATCACTGTTCTGGAAATTTCTTCCTCTTTCTTCCTTTCTCTCTCAGAAGGGGAATTTGACTAAGCATGGCTTTTCTAGTCAACCAAGAAATGACTGAGGCTCAACTAGGTAAATCAAGGATACTGGGACTTGGCCAACCATTATTTGTCTGATATGCATCTGGGCTGTAGTACTGAGCTCTCAGGGTTTATCATGAGATAAGCCACATGGCAATGTCACATGTTCCTATGGCCTCTGCCTAAGGGCTGGGAGTGGGGAAGGTATATGGTGGGAGAAGTGATTGTAATGTTACCTGGGAGTCTCATCCATAGCACAGACAGAGCATGTGTGAGATTTCTCCTGGTCAAATTAGACATTCTTGAGCTCCAAATATCAGAAGAACCATCACTTTTAACAAGGGGGGAGACTTATTACTCATCTTTCTCTAGCTATGAAATAACCAACTTTGCAAGAGCTTACCATGGGAGAACTTCAGACATTTCCTCCCTGGGTTTTCAGCTGGGACCAAATATAGGGAATCAAAGTCCTCAGATAACTTTTCCTGCCCTGGAAGATGTGAACGGGGATGCCACACATGGTAGGAGGCAGGGGTGTTGATACTGTCTGCTCCAACAATAGACTGCATTCAGAGGCAGGCAGTTCTGGGCTATTCTTTCTTCACCAGTACTTTCCCCACTGTAATAAGGAAGTCTTCTCCATCTTCCCTGTACTCCAAGTGCAGTGGAGAGAGTGTCATGCTTTCATGGATGATTCCGATTTCTACCCTGGTTCCTTCTACCCTTTCATTACTCCCCCAGAGTACAGAGGCGATGTGGAGAACCGCTTATAAACCAGTATAACACGCACCCCCTACAATTTAGGTTCATTATCCCCTTTGGGACAAATTGAATGTGGAGAAATAGAAAACAAAGCTTGTGAGGTATCTGCATGTGTGATACCTTAAGTGTAATGACTTCCATGTTGTTTTGAAAGGCTCTCTCCTCTAAGGAGAGAGAACGTTGAACACACACACACACACACACAGACACAAACATTTCTTTGGCCCAGGTCTTGATGCAGCATCCTTAGGAAGGAGGTCTTCTGTAAGGTAAGCCACAAAGCAAGCAGGTAATGTGTGTGTGTGCGCATGTGCTCTAATTTCAACTTTTTTGGAGCCCCACTAAACTTCTTCATGGAAGTCAGGAGAGAGATCTATACTAAATCTGGTGCAAAGGCCATAACTTGCCAGAAGAAAATGATATTTTATATACATTTTTATATAAACTTTATTAAAATTATATTTAAAAATTTTGTCCTTAATCAAATCCTGTAGCATGGAAGCTAAGAACCGTGTTTTGGGCAAGGCTCTGGAGCTTTAGGGTTGCTGCTGCCAACATGCCTGGCCCTCTCCTACTCTGAGAGCTGTATGTATTAGAATATAGACATTTGAAACCCTATCATCCATCTGTGGCTCTCACTGAGGGGAAGGACTGGCTAGGACTCAGAGTTACCTCCTTCCTTTCCCCTTCCTCAGCTGTTTGAAGCTTCTCCTATAGCTACGGCTGTCCCGGGACCTGCTAAGGTTAAGCCCAGGACCCTTCCTGCAAGACACCTGGGGTTGTAAGGGGCAGTGATTGGGTTGTTTCCAGTTTCAGGGACCTGGCCAGGTCTGAGATTTCTGGGCTGGTAAATTGTAAGGAGAGGGTGGGAGGGCAGTCCTCCACAGTGGGCGCTGGAGTGATTTCTCTGTCTCCAGGACTTAATTGAGTATGTAGAAGTGTTCATACAGATCTGTTACAGTCTGTTATTGTTTGCTAGAACAGGGACCACATCTGTTTACCAGTAAATTCAACCTTCTGCCTGAATAAATACTTTTAAATACCAACCCCTCAAACACACCCAAAAGTGCCTGCTCTTGGAATGGGAGGAAAACACGAATGTCTCAGGTATCTGGGCAAAGTTCCTGGCCATCCCCAACTCCTCCCCCAACACAGCACTGATCCTGTGTCTAGCTGGCTCCTCTGCTCCCCTTGGAGGCCTGAGGACACAGATGAGGTGCTGCTGGAGCTCTGGGTGGACAGTCTCCAACCCTCCTTCCTCTTATAGTTCTTTCTTAAGGGGAGTGAGTGACCCACACGCCGTGGAACTTGGGTAACATACCTCGCACATTATTTACTGTGCTCCAGAACCTTGTCATCATGGCACCTTGCATGTATCTTGCCAAAGTAAACTCCTAGCTTTATTGTTTGTTCTTTTTAAATTTAAGGAAACTCTCCCTGACATATTATTAACCAGTACCTTGGATATACTCACTGATGGTGGAACATGGGAAGCAGAGCATCATGGGTTATGAATAACGTAAAAATATTTCTGTTTGGCACTGGAGTAAATTTCAATTTTTGGCCAACTTCATGCCTTGAATCTGTTTTGCTGAGGCTAATATTTACATGTTCCCATCCCTGGGACACATGTTAAGTGACTAAAAGAGAACATGGTCCAAGATTATGCTTGTTGGCAAGAAAAAGCCATTGTGAAATGAAAAATGTGCCATCGGAAATTCATAATGTGAACAATTCTCATTATTTGATTATTGCTTAACAGAGCAATGACTCTCACCTAAAAAGATACAACTCGATACAAGATAGTTACATAGGGAGGAAACTAGGATAACACAGATGATTAGCTCAAGGAAAGATGAGCTGTGATGATATGTCACCCAAACTTTATCTAGTAACATCTTAATGAATTGTACCTTTCAGTTGTACTGGGCAATAAAACTTTTGTTGTTGGTGGTGTATTACTTACCAAAATCATTTTTACAAAGAGTTTCCATTATGTCATTGTCATCTTCGTTTTTATTTTTGCAGGCTTCACATACCTTTGGAGCTAGAAACATGAAAAGTTAGTAAGTCTGCTTAAAATGAAACAGCAGGTGGCATTTGTAAACAACTCAGGGGCTTATTCAGGCAAAAGTAGCAATTGTCCTGGAAGACCCCAGCTTCTGCCTCATTTATAAAAGAAGAACCACTCATTCCTAAGACAGTCTCCCATGCCTCCCATCTTTCGGACAGGCAAAAATACCCACGTGCTGTGTTTCATGTATGATGACTCCCCAAGCAAAGGGCGCCCTGGTGGAGTGTGCAGGTGCAGCCGCAGGTAACTGAGACAGGCTGCAGCTTTTCACTCTTCCTCCCACTCCCGGGACAAACTCGGTCTCTGAAAAAGTTAGTCCCAAAGCCTCTCTGAGGAGAAAGCACCAAAGGACCCTTAAGGAATTTTGGAAAACTAGCAACCACAAACTACGGCCAGAAGATCGTCTTTCTCAGCTGCAGGTCACTGGTGCAGCCTGGCCTCTGCTGGGCTCTTCAGCTGACTTGTCTCTTGGGGGAGTCATTTCAAGATATTTTCAGGTCTGGACAGGGCGGGGTGGCTAGCATTGTAAGGCTCACGTCTGGGTTCTTCCCCCTTGGTAGCACACCTTGCTAATGACTATAGCCTGCTCTAAATGGTTCTGTATCACCTCGTGCTTTCTGCCAAGTTTGTGCTTGAGTTAAGCAGCATTTATTTCACTGTTATCTTCATCCCTGGTGCAGATTCTTCTTGCCTCTCTTTGCCTGTTTCAAACTCTCAAAAACAAACAGACAAAACAACAGCAACAACAAAACCCAAACAAACAAAAACCCAAAGCTTCTCCTGAAGCCAGTTGAAATCTGACCAAACTCAGGAAGGTGCACTAGCACAATCATGAGAGAGCCTGCTGAAGGCTCTTCTAAAAGAGTCTGATTCCTTGGGAAAAGGGAAAAAAGAAAACATTCATTTTCTCCCACTTATAAATGTACTAATGCTGTCTTTGAAATTTAGGTGAAATTTCATTAATATGAAATTGCTTTTTCGCAGGGAAAAAAGAACTATATGACTCATTTTAGAAGTTATTTATCAAATAAGAAAAAGCGCAGAGCAGATTTTGAAACACGTAAACTTTTATTTTGAAGGGGGAAATGACTTTTTGGAGAAATGTAGTATATAATGTTTGTGGGACTGTGAAAAATAAAAACAAAAGCAACACACATAAAATTGCCCTTAACTCCCCTGTCTCAAACAAAATGAAACTTTTCCAATTAGGAGCTCTAGGAGTGTATATAAAATGTTACTAACCTGTGTTGGTTGGTCTGTGGTATATGTTGGACAAATGTTTGAAATATGCCAAACATTTGCAATAAATTATAAATCTAACCAATAAGATGATTGCAAACTCACGGTGCCTGCCAGGAAAGATTGCTAAGCAACTTTGCATTTTCTTTAACTAATGATGGCTGTAGGAAAACAATTAGAGATGGAAAGGGAGATGCTGGTGGAGCCCTGAAAGGGATTAGGAAGCCCCCTTTCCATCCCGGGGGGACCTAAATCAGCTCAGACACATTGTATATGTTTTCCTTTCAGGAAGACTATCAAGAGCCCATGAGGTTTTCATTGCTTTGATGGTTTCTGCACAGGAACTCCCCCTCTATTTTCTAAAAAACTTGGGAAACTCTCTTTTGCACGATTTTCTCCAGTTAATTAAAACCACTCCTAAGATAAAAGCTGATTAGTGATAGAAAAATGATTCCTGGAGATTCCCTTTGTGCCCTCTTTCTTGGACCTCTGAGCAGTTACAACCAATGCTCAGTTTTCAACACGCATGAGCCAGTCCTGCTTTTTATTTTCAAAGCCTAAATCGGCAAAGAACAGAGAGTGCCTTAAAAGACTATCTGTTTGCACATTTTGGCGATCGTGCCTGTAGGGAATGTCCCTGTGCCTAGAATCCTCCTGCCCAGTGGTAAGAACGTGCTGCGTGAGGCTGAGGCCAGCGTGCTCTGGCCAGGGTGCTCACCGCCAACTCCTCCTAGCAGGACCACTTCCAACACTCTCAGTTGCGGCCCCCGTACTAGCATCTTCAAAAAGAATTGTACATATATCTACACGGGAAAGATCTCTTTCAGTTCTACGTTTTCTCCCCCCACCCCCCTTCTAAACTGTCGCTTAGAAAGAGCAACTGGTATAACTCGGGAAGGGAATGAGAGACTTCGGTGTGTGTTTGGGGGGGGGGGGTATCTCGGATTTGTCACGATGACACACCAGGGCAAGGAGAGCGTCTGCCCTGCCCGGGACTGGCACCCCCGGCGGGGAAGCATCGGGATGGGGGGCGGGGGCCGCGAGAACACCCCCGGAAAGTCTTAGCGGAGCTGGTGGGGGGGTGTGTAATAAGGAGGAGGGCTTACCTTCCTCGGTGGCCGGCAGGAGGTGGTCGCTGCTAGCAAGGGGGATGCAGAGGTCGTTGTCCTGGGGGAAACGGTCGCACTCAAGCATGTCGGGCCAGGGGAAGCCGAAGGCGGACATGACCGGAGCGCAGCGGTCCTTCACCTGCACGCAGAGCGAGTGGCACGGCTGGATGGTTTCGTCCAGGTCATCGAGGCAGACGGGGGCGAAGAGCGAGCACAGGAACTTCTTGGTGTCCGGGTGGCACTGCTTCATGACCAGCGGGATCCAGGCGCCCGCCTGCTCCAGCACCTCCTTCATGGTCTCGTGGCCCAGCAGGTTGGGCAGCCGCATGTTCTGGTACTCTATGCCGTGGCACAGCTGCAGGTTGGCCGGGATGGGCTTGCAGTTGCTGCGCTTGTAGGAGAAGTCGGGCTGGCCGAAGAAGAGCCCGCGCGCGGAGCCCAAGCAGCAGTGCGAGGCGAGGACGAGCAGCAGCAGCGAGCCGGGACCCTGCGGCATCGTGGGCGCGCGACCCCCGGTGGGGCGGAGGGAGCCAAGGCGGGGAAGCGCGAGGCGGCAGGGGCCGGAGCTCTTCCCGGCCCGCTCGTTGCGCTCGGCGCGGCTCGGGGCCTGGGAAGCGGGCGGTGGGAACGCCGGGACGCCGGGCGCGCGGACTGCGGCGGCGAGGGGCTCTGCGTTCGGCTCCGCGCAGTAAGTCCGCGCGCAGCTCCAGGGGGCTCCGACCCGGGGGAGCAGAGTGAGCCACTGCTGGGGCCCGGCCAGCGTTTTCTTGGCCTTTTTTATGCAAATCTGGAGGTGGGGGGGAGCGAGGGAGGAGCCAGTGGAGAGTAATCCGAGGAGGGTTGGTCACTACTCTCTGGGTCTGGTTTTCCGTTGAGAATGCCCCTCACGCGCTCCCTGGAAGGAAATTCTGGCTGCGCCCCACCGACCCCCGTTCCCCCCGCCCCCGAGGATGCTGCCAAGCGCGCGCTCTAGGACTGCTGTAAACAACAAACAAACAAACAAATAGACCAGCCTGGCAGCTGCGCCCCAACAGTGAGCGTGCGGAGCACGGGCTGCGGGAGACAGGGGGACGTGACCAGCGGCCTCGTCGCCAGGTCCCTGAGGGAACGCGCTCCGACCCCGCGAGGCCCGGGCGTGGGTTTGCTTGACCCCAGCACGAAGTTTCTGCTCGGGCCCCGGGGCTGCGGGGCGGAACTGCGTTCCGGGCAGTCGCGAGCCAGCAGCAGGCCGGCCCTTTGTGCCCCTGGCCCGCGCCCGGGACCTGACCGCCCGAGGCCGTCTCGGCCTGGTTGCTCTCCTCTCGGACCCCCAGCCACGGTTCCCAGCCTGGCCCAGCCCGTACGGTGGCTCCCGCCTGCCCTTCCAAATATCAGAATTTACATAAGTAGAGTCGTATGAGCAAAACTTTTACATGAAAAAGGAAATATCAATAAAACCTTGGGGGTGTTATTTTGCTGGGGTAAGTCTAGAAAATTTGGCCATTGTGGAAGCGCCTCTACAGAGTTTCGTCAGAATCACACACGACTGCCCACCATTTCCCGGTTTGGGAGAAGAGACCTGCCCTCCCTGCCTAAAGGAATGGGTTGACTCAAGGCTCGAAGGCACCACGCGCCCTAACCCACTCTGGCCCTGGCGGCGGGCGCTGAGGGGTGTGTGCCCTCAGGGCACGGTTTGGAAAGGCTGGTGCCCGGCACAAGGGACTGGTAGAAAGTGCCCCAGGTGGGCAGGCTGGGAAGGGGTGGGGGCAGAGGAAGAAGCCCTGCTTAGACATCCACGAAGCCTGGGCAGAGACGGCTTCTTCATGCTACATATGCCGGCGGGCACCGGGTGTACGGAGGCGAACAGGCAGAGGGCCTGTGCGCTCGCGGAGCTGGGGATCTCGTGCCCTGGAGGACTCCAAACTGTAAGTTCACAGCTGTAAACCGGCACTAGGGTGTAAGCAGGAGGAAGGTGTGTGTGTATGTGGGGGGGCTCCTTTCTTCTAATCGCCCCGAGTTTCCCCTTGTAGCTGATCGTCTCCTCCCTCTCAGCCAACCCCCCCACCCCTCCCCGCAGGTTGGCGGTGCAGCTCCAAAGAGAGAATCCCCGGAGAGCGAGGCTCCAAGGTTCTTTCATATGGAAGGTGGGCGCATTGTTATCACTTCCCGGTCACTTAGAGCCATCAGTGGGCTCCGTCCGCAGCGTCTCTATTTCCTTCCTTCCGGAAGATGCTTTGGCCTTGGCGGCCCCCCAGGCCCAAGTCGCCCAGCTAGCTTTGTGGTCCCACTGCTTAGAGGAGGGGGTTAACGTGGGATGGCGAAAGCCCACTTAGTGTTTTCTCTTACCCCATCCTGGCCGTGAACCCACCAGGAAAATCGCCACCTGGAAGGAGGGTATCTTTTGATTCTGACCCAATAATCTAGGTCCTTAAAACCCCAGCTTGCGTCTTGTCTCCTTTGACGCTGGTGCTCTGCAGGAGAAGGGCCGGGGGCGGCAGCAAAAGGCCGCTCTTCCGCCGAATGGGTCCTGGGTCTTTTCGTGTCTAACTAAAGCACTGAGATGCCTAAAAGCCCCGCTCCCCAGTACAAACTACTTTGAAAATAAACCTCAAATAAAACGGAAGCACACCGAACCAAGCAGCTAATCAGAGCCTGAGCTCTGAGAGATGCTAGGACTTGGGCCCGGGGCTGGGATGAGGGCCTTCCCGCCTCCACCGCCCCCAGCCCCAACGCCTTCCCCTGGGTCCCCTCCGCTTCTCAGACTCCCTCGGGGGTCAAGGAGCCCGGGGCACAAGGAGCCCGAAGCCGGTCGGGCTGCTTCGAGGCGGTGCGCAGCCGTGCACCCGAGAGAGGCTGGGGGCCCAGGAGCGCTTGGAGCCCGCGCGCGGCCGGACGCATTGTTTCGAGAACCCGCTGCCTCACCTCCCTGGCCGCCAGGGGGCGTCGAGAGCCGCACTAGGGGCTCCATCTCGGCCGCGCCTAGTTTCGCGCTCGGGCCTGCCTGGTTCCGGGGTCGCGGCCCCTCCACGCACCCGCGCCACCCAGCCTAGACCTCACCCTGCACAGGCTGCGTCTTCCTCCCCCACCTCGGGGTCGCGGCCCGCTCCCTTTCCCTTCCGCCGCTCGTTAGCGCCCGGGCAAGCGCGTGCGCGTGTGATAGGCGCACCAGCCAGACGAGCAGATTGCAGACGAAGAGGAGAATAACCTCTCACCGAGGCCCGGACGCGAGCACGGACCGTTGTCTGTGTGACAAATGCTCGAACACAGATGCTTGGCGCGCCTCCCCCGCCCGGGTCGCTGTGCCACCGCAGAGAGATGGGCGCACGTGGTGCAGCCCGGCGGCGCCTTCAGTAACCCGGACTCTTCTGCCCTCCATGCCGGCCCTTGGGCCTACAGGTCTCCTCCGATCCATGCAAGTTATCAAAATCCGCCAAAGGCTTTTGTTTTCCACAAATGGAGAGTCAATGCTTACCCCCCTCACCCCTCCACCCCCCACTCCTCCGGGGTCTATTTAGTACTTGCCGTTTTTAGGAACGGAAACTATTCGCCCAAACCCAGGACAAGTAGTGGGGGTGACCACTCCTCTAAGGACCGAAGTACCCCGCCGGGCGACCTGCTTAAAGGGGTGGCCCATGGGCCCCAGGTGACGAGGTTGGGCGTGCTCCACCCCCGCCACGGTGAACTACACCCCACCCGAATGCTGCAGGCCTAAGAACCTCAGCAACCCCGTGTTCTGGATTTGGTCCCGCTTCTCTGCTTGTTTTCTGTTGTTAAGGCACTAAAGAATCTTGAGGCACAAGGAAAGTTCCTGCCAATCTCGCCAGAACAATTCGGCTGCTTGGTTAAACCTGTGCTGGCTGGAAGAGTTTCTGGGCAGGCAGGACCCTCATTCTGCGGCCCAGAGATTCTGCCCTGGGGCTGGGAGCAGTCTCCAGGGGGCCTCCAGACCCCTGCGTCTGCTCTGCTTCGGCGGAGAAGCGGGGAAACCGAGCCTTCCACCACCCCCCCCCCACCCCGAGAATAGTTGAGTAAAGGCGTTCAGACTCTTATTTCCGAGAGGGAGTGCAAGCAAGAAGGGGGTGAACGACACGTGTGATAAACCGACGTCTTAACTTCTCATAATCTAGCACCGGTGGAGGGGCAACCTCGACCTGGAAACAAGCTTCCTAGCCCCCACTAGATTGGAAAGCTTGGCTTTCGACGCTCCCTGTTAAAATGCACGGCCTCTTGCGATTTAAGCCTTTACAACAACTCGTGAGTGGGGAAGAATGCAGTTACAGAGGGCAGGCCCGGAGCGCCCTGGGTAAGCACTGAGAAGGACGCCCCGAGCCGACTCCCTGACAGACCGGCTGAGCGCTACCCCTGTTCCCGGAAATCCTCACTACCACCCGGCAGGTGGGTGTGATTATTATCATTTTGCAAATAATTAGTCACGAGGAAACTGAGGCACGGAGGGGTTAAGGAACTAGAACAGGGTCACACAGCGTGTGGCACAGCTGGTGGTGTTGCACGTGCCTCAGCTGGGTGAGGTTCCTGCCCCGGCGGCTGTGGGGATGCACCCTGACCTGCCAGGACAGCGCGGTGGTTTGGCTTTCGTCCACGCGCAGGCCGGCGGGGTGGGTGACGTCACCTTCTAGTGAGACTGGGGACCCGGGCCTTCCCTGCTCCCCGGGGGCGGAGCGGCGCGCCAGCCCCAGCATTTTTTGTGGGATTCGCGGCAGCCGTCTGGGGGCGCCATTACCCAAAACACATAGTTTCCCGAAACCCCTTTAGGGTTGCAAATCGGCTTCCTTTACTCTGTTGAGGCTCTGAGATCTTTTATATTTTTACACGTTGGGCGTGAGGGTGTTTTGTTCATTTGTTTTTTAAATGTGCAGCGGGAAGGGATTACCTGGTTCTTCGCTTTGGGCGCTCCCCTGCACCCACCGCCGGGACGCCGACTGCCGCTGGACGTGAAGGTGCCCGGCGCAAACGCGCGCGCGGGGCAAGTGCCCGCAGCTCCCCTGCCGCCCACACTGTGCTCCCCTTGGGCCCTCGGAGTCCAAGGGTTCAGTCGCGGATTTCCAATACCGAGGTCCGTGCCTGCGACCGCAAAGCCTTTGCCTCGCATTTTAAGAAAAGTCAAGGCTGAGAGCGAACAGTTTACCAGCTGCTAACCCAAGCTCTTGCGCTTATCTCCTTTAAGATTTAAGGGGCTGATGGGCCCCAGATCCGCGCTGCAAGAGCAAACGAAGGGTCCAGAGAGGCTCAGACTCGGCGAGCTGGCCGAGGAATGGAGCGGGAGGGGCGGCGGAGACTAGACTGTGGTCGGCGCTCTACCGGAGCCCTGGCGCAGGGCTCGGGGTGACGATTCCCTGGGGGCGAAGCAGGAGTTGTCCCCGGGCCCTACTTGGCCGCGAAGGAGCCCGCCGGCGAGAGCTGTAATTGCTCGGGTCTGTGTGAGCTCTCTGTTTGGGGGTGGGGGTCCAAAGCCAGTGCGAACCCCTGGTTCCCGAGGCCTCTGGGTACCGAGTACAGTGAACTAGCTCTTTGAGAAAGGTCTGAAGGCATTGTGGATGGACACTTCTAGAGCTCAGTAGAAAACTACTGAAAAACAGTCGCTCCAAAATGGTAAAAAACAATTACACCTACAATGATCATCTACTAGTGCAACAGTGCATTTTCTTGCTCTTCCTCAGTCACTGGAGTGTTTTAGTCAAAGCTGACTTGGGATGGACTGAGAAAGCTGTTTGACAGTATACTTTTCTCAGGAAAAGCTAGAGGCACATTATGGAGGCTGTCTGCCTTGGGAGAGACCAATTTCCATTTCTTCTCTTGTTCCCTCAATGGGAAAATGGCCCTAGACATTTTGGGAATAAGGATGGAACTAGGGCATGGTATGTCCTACTTGCATCCCTGGGCTGCTTCTGCTTCAAAACAAAAACAAAAGAAAAAACAAAAAGAAACCCACCCAACTAAACAAAAGCACCTGAGGTGGTTCAGTGGCCTGGACCTCTCTGGGAAGGAGATTCTATTTCTGTGCAGTGCAGGTATCCTCCTTAGCAACTTTTTGTTTACAGCAGAAAGTCTCAAATTTGCTGGACCAGTAGTAATTCCTTGGTCTTGGGGGTTCAAAAACTTGGAGTTTGTGTCATCTGTGTACAGCTAGTCCATTTGGCATTCTTAAAGAAATACTGAACACAGCTTGTATGCAAGGAACCCCGTGGATACTTTCCCTTTCCTCTCCCCTGCCCCTTTCTTCCCAATTTTCCTGTCTCTTTCTGGGGTCTCAGTAGTTCATTGCTCACCGATGTGTTGCAACTGCTGATGAGACTCTTGAAATGAAGCATCTCCTAATTGCCCACATTAGGAAATCCTGAATGGAAAGTGCAGAATCCCAAGGCCATTCATAGAGGGCCGTCCAGAAGCCACAGAGTGTCTCTGGGAAGAAAGACCTGCTCCATTGTCTGATTTGAACAGCAGGGGTCACTGGCTAAGCTGGTGTTTCACTCTGGTGGGAATTTATTGCCATCAGATAAGAGCACAAAGTCAATACAATAAATTCTGTTGGCTCTAAAGCAACAGATGGAATCTGAGTTCCTGCACACATGTACGGTCTTTCCAGATACAAATCCCAGAATCAAAAGCCCTTTGTCATTCTTACCAAACTGACTTTTAGGGACACCTTTTCATACTCTGTGTGTGTTTGTCTGTTTGGGTCTTTCTCTATAATGGTAGATTTTTATGTTGCCCAAAATAAGACATTTGTCAGATTCATTAAAGTGATTCATCCTTTTATGACATACTCAGTAAGTCACAGGTATTCACAGCAACAAAGAAATCTGTAAATTAGAAAAAGCATTTGTTTTTAGTTAATTTAGGGCTAATAGTGTAACCTGTAGCTTCAAACTACAGGATCCAAACACACAGACTCAGCACTCTGAATGAATTCATTGGCATTAAATGTTAAAGTTTCATTAGCAAGCCTAATATTTCTTAATAGCTTGTAAATCTCCAGTGGTACAATAGGGAGTGAAATATTACATAGAAATAACAGTTCCAAATGTTAAATTGGGTTTCTGGGAGATGGCCAGCCTGTGAAGTGTCTAGGGATCATCTTAGCCATGTTGTCCACAGCTTTGCTGTTTTTCCTTAGTTTCCTTGAAATCTTAATTAATTAAAGAAATTCATGACAAGTTCTGCCCTGGAAGAAAATAAATAAGAAAAGAGTGCTTTTATGAGTACAGTTAATTTATTATTATTTGTACTAGTTCAGAGACCCTTTCCATGTCCAAGTTTGTCTGGATTACAGCTTCAAAATGAGCAAGATTATCTGATGTTTTCTTTTATCAATTCTTCCCTGGAATAAACAAGTCTTTAACTCTAAGCTGTTTGGTATTATTAAGTTGAAACTTTTACTTCTTATGCTAGTTATCATTCCGTTCAGAGCAGTTGGGTGTGGTGGTAGGGGGAAAGATGAGGGGGGCTGTCAGTTTTGCTTGTACTGTGCCTCACAACCAGATTTCTTTTATTTTGGATTTTTATTTATTTATTTATTTTTTGGTGAAAGAATGTATTATTCCCTAGGATATTCTCATGGTATCTGAAAGACTTAGCCAGGTAGTCACTGAATTATTTCCATGGAATGTTGCCATATCACCAGAGGCAGGACAAATATTCTGCCCTGCTCTTCTCTTTAACCATAGATGATATAATTAGCAGCCTAATGCCGTAAAGAAGTAATTCCTCAAGTCCCTCAGGGTTTAATTCCATCCATCCAATCAAACGATTATTGGGCCTCTACCACATACTGTGGGAGTAATCAAAAGGTCCCCACCTTTAAAGGGTTTATGGTTTAGTATTTGCAGGTAAAGGTAAAATTTCCACTTCCCTGCATTTAGCTTTAAAGGTGAAGATGGCACATATTTCTGAGGATAAAGACTTTTCCCCACTGCACTTGGATAAAAGGCTGTGAAAGCTATGATTATTCACATAGAGTGAAATATGTGTTGTAGGTCATGTCTGAGAACCTTAGTTCCTTTTTGAATTGTGATAGAATATAGTCATAAGCCTTATTAGAAAGCAGGCAATCGGAAAAACCTTCTGTAAAAGATCTTGAGAGGAACAGATGGACCAGCTTAAACTAACAAAAGGAGATTACATTCTGTCCAGTTTATGAAGTTACTTTCAGAGAAGAATATTCAGTGTCTAAGAAACTCTGAACTGTAATAGATACATGGGAAATTCTCATTAACCAACAGATAAATGATGTATCCTGCACAGCTCCATTTCCCAAATCAACAGCAGACAACTGGATAGAGGACTGAAGGAATGAATTGAAAATTAAATCAAGTTAATATGAAACTCATTTTTACTCATGAATTGCTCCTCCCCCACCGATGCCTATTGTTTGTAAAGGTAATACATGTAAAAAATTCAGGCAACACAGAGTATTATAAAGAGGAAAGTGGAAATCTTTTAATTTCACTGTCCTGATTTGCCAAAAAATGAGAAACATAATTGTATTTTTCTAATTGAAGAGAAAATGAATACACACAAAGCTTTATAAAAATGCAGTCAAACATACATACTGTTTATAACAACTTTCCATATGTCAACAAATGCTGATCTATGTCATAATAAATTACCTTTGAATATAATATTTGAACCATATTCAATTTCATGAGTGAATTCCTCTGCATTGATGTTTCCTCTAGTTTCTTACCGGCTCATAAGTGGCACTGCTTTTGTAGTGACTGATTTGTGCCTATCATGATTAACATGAGTCTGGGTAAGCACCTCACTGTCCAGATTTCTTCCAACATATTAGTTTGATCGTAATGTCTTCTGGCATTTGGACAGGTTGGCCACAACGCAGAAACTGTTTTTCTCATATTTCCCATATCAACTTGGTTGAAAAGAGGAATTTTAGATTTGCAATGAAAAATAAAAAAAGTAATTGAGCTTTGCTTTTAACCTCAAAAATGGCGTGGTTAGAATTTGAGAAGGGTTAGCTCTTATTTTTCTGAGCCATTTTTCCCATTCACGTATTTCAAATATCCCTTTGTGCAGAGAAGAATGTACTTTGGGAACCAGAACTTTCTGGTTCTTGGAGAACATCCTTGGAAGGCTCAGTTCTGTCTACCACAAGGGTGATCCACAGGGAAGGTGAGGGGAGGATGAGTCATGGTTAAGGGCTGCCACTCCATGAGTTCATGTTTTCTGGGAGAAGAATGTGTTCACTCTCAGGTGGGTGTAGGTTTTTTTTTTTAATTGAAGTATAGTTGATTTACAATGTTGTGTTAATTATTGCTGTATAGCAAAGTGATTCAGTTATACATATATATATATATATATATATATATATATATATATATATATATATACATTCTTTTTTAAAATGTTCTTTTCCATTATGGTTTATTATAGGATATTGAGTATAGTTCTCTGTGCTATATAGTAGGACCTTGTTGTTTATCCATCCTATATACAAAAGCTTACATCTGCTAACCCCAACCTCCCACTCCATCCCTCCCCCAACCCCCTCCCCCTTGACAACTACCAGTCTGTTCTTTATGCCCATGATTCTGTTTCTGTTTCATAGGTAGGTTCACTTTTCATATTTTAGATTCCACATATAAGTGATATCATATAGGATTTGTCTTTCTCTTTCTGATTTACTTATATGATAATCTCTAGTTGCATCCATGTTGCTGCAAATGGCATTATTTCATTCTTTTATGGCTGAGTAATATTCCATTGTATATATGTACCACATCTTCTTTATCCATTCATCTGTTGATGGACGTTTAGATTGCTTCCATGTCTTGGCTGTTGTGAATAGTGCTGCTATGAACATAGGGGTGCATGTAACTTTTTTTAAAAAGTATTTATTTATTTATTTGGCTGTGCCAGATCTTAGTTGCGGCATGCAGGATCTAGTTCCCTAACCAGGAATTGAACCCGGGCCCCGTGCATTAGGAGCATGGAGTCTTAACCACTGGACCACCAGGGAAGTCCCTGCATGTATCTTTTTAAAGTATAGTTTTGTCTGGATATATGCCCAGGAGTGGGATTGCCGGATCATATGGTAATTCTATTTTTAGTTTTCTGAGGGACCTCCATACTGTTTTCCACAGTGGCTGCACCAACTTACATTCCCACCAACAGTGTAGGAGGGTTCCCTTTTCTCCTCTCAGGTGGGTGTAGTTTTGGAAGGAGACAGTGTCAGGATAGGTCTGACACACTCACATGAGTGGTGCTCTGTCTGTTCACATAGTGTGTGCCTATAAGACCTTTAGTGAGGCTCTTCACGCTGGCATGAAATAGCTGGACACTCTCTGATATGTTGTGTCTATCTATGTTCTACTTCTAGAATCAATTTAGCTAAAATAGATTTTTGATTTACAAGACGTAGTGAACTGTCATTTACGGGCGAGGATGGTCCTATTGAATATTAATCATTAAGATATGTGCCATCACTCACTTTTATAGAAGTCAAGGGAATGTACACTTATTTATGCAAACTATCTTTCTCAGTTTTCCTTGTAACACACATTAGTACTCATTTTCAAGATGGTAGGGTTAAAATGATGTTTAGCCATTGACAAAGCAAATTGACTGGTTTACTTAGGAATTACACACACAGCCCTGGGCTTCAGTGTGATGCAAATCATGCATCACATACAATACCATATCAATCAGGATAGGCTAGGTTTTACTGCTGTAACAATCATCACCAAACAACAGAAGTCTGTCTTTCACTAATGCAAAGTTTGCTGTGGGTCAGGGTCAGGGGGGGTCTTCCAGGGCAGCTATTTTCTCGGCTCAGCATTCCCAGCTGCTTTATTTTATGGCATTTCCATATCAAGATGTGCTCCCATAGTCACTTAACAGGCAAAGGGCTGGTGAATCCATTACTGGAAGTAAATGCTTCCATTGGGAAATGATACATGTCACTTTCACTCACATTCCATTGGCCAAAATGAGTAAGAAGGTCACCCCTAACTTCAGAGGGGTCGAATGTGCACTCCTGCCCTGCGGCTGGAAGTGGAGAAGAATTGGATGTCAGAGAATGGTAGCAACACCTATAGCGTATATGTACACACTCCACATCTAATTCCATGCTTTGTACCGTGCTTAAGCTGCTATTGTTAATCAATAAATGTCAATAAATGTCAAGTAATAAGTAAATACTGGTAAGGTTTATAGATTATAATATGCTGTAAAGTTGGGGTTAGTGAAAAAATTGACAATTGGAAAATATTACATGAACCTTTTTCTATGGTTATGCTTTGATTTGTATCAGAGCAGAATCTATATGACAGCAAGCTAGGTTATGATCTGAGTCCACTGCATTTTAACTGGCATTGTCAACTTACATGAAGAAATAAAAATAGACCACTCTTAAGAGGTCTAGAGAAATATAAACCTGCTCCCTGGAATTGAGAGGCCTGAGTTGATGGGTGCTATAGAAGTTCCTCTACATTTCTAATTGGTAATTTTAATGAACTCCTATAGGTGTTTCCAGTAGTATAGGAAATAAGAGCATTACCTAAAGGACCTATCTATGGAAATTTGCTTTAATAATATGTTTCCATTATGTAGCTTAGAGAATGATTTCTCTGGGAGAATGTAATCTGGGAGAATAAAACTCTTAACGAAATAAAATGACTTTGTGAAATAATTTAATAAAATAAAATCCTTGAGCAAACTGAAATCTATCAGGGCTCTAGCCAGGAATACATATTATGATGTATTTTGTATAACATGCATTTCTGGTCTTCACGGATTAAATTTTTTTGGTGGCATTTTAAGGTGATCCAGCTATGCAAATATGTTCAATGAAATGTAAATTGCCAGGAAATTAGATAAAGATGGCAGATTGAGGGAAGGAAGAGAAAGGAACCCTCCGAACTATTTTGATTCTCTTGTTTTCCATAGACCGAGGAATGCCAAAAAGAACAGGCTTCAAGACTCCCCAGGGGAGGGGAGTCAGAGTCTTTCTTGTCACAGAGGGGGAATGAGGATTGCAGATGTTTTCTTAGAGACTCTTGCAACAGGGTTGCAACCCAAGAAAGCAAATCCTGTGTCTTAATTTGAGATATCCATTTGGTACTGGGAGAGATCAGCTTCTCCCAGGCTGATTCCTGGGGCTGCCTGATGGTCAAAACTCAGACTGCATTCAAATCTAACTTCACTGTTTTCTAGCTGAGAGATCCTGGACAGTTTACCTGAACTCTCTGTGCCTCAGTTTCTTCACCAGTTGAACGGGATACTAATGTGCCTGATGAAAGGAATAAAGCACTTAGCAGTACAGTTAAGTACTTTATGTAAGTGCTGTTTATTATTTTTGTTCTACTAGGTAGTCATTAGTGCATGATGTCAGCCAACTCTAGCCACGGAGGCTTCCTCTGGAAACTTCTCATGTGGGTGTAATGAAGTGTTAAGAGACTTACCCAGGTAACAAAGAAAGTCCTGAATCATTAGGAGAGGTGGAGTGCCACTCAGCTGTGAAAGACGGCCAGGGGTGGACTCCACACCTCCATCCCTGGAAGGGGCAGGCAAATCCAACTTACGCTTTACACAGGTTCAAAAGAAAATCAGACTCACTAAGTTGGAAAGAGATCTAATTATTTTTTAAATGTTGTTACTGTTGTTGGAATTTGAATTTGAAGTCAAAATTGTATTCCAAAATAGATGACAAGTAGTTGAAATATTAACTGAGGGAAACAGTTTTGGCACTTTAAGAAAAACCCTTGTAATTAATCTTCACTGGTAATCTCAGGGTAACCGTTACTAATTAGAAACACATTTTCTCAGCCCATCCAGAGTCTAGGCCTGGGGATGGCAGGAGTATATTTTTTGGGTACTGCCACAGCGCCAAGACTTAGTGGTGTGTTGTGTATACAGCAAGTGTATAATCAAAGTATTTTGTTACTACTCTGCAGTGAGAGTAGGACATCAAATCCTAGACTTCAGGCAAACATAGAACAGAAGGGTTTCCTGGAGCAGAGCCATTCCCTTTTCCAATCACACGCTGGTGTTCAGAGACAATCCAAGTGGGAAGAGTGAACTTGGGTCTGACAGTATGGGCCTCACATCTGGGCCTTCACCCTGGGCCTTCACCTTCTCCTTCCAAAACAGTAGACAGACAGTGCTCGTAGAAAAATGATTCAAACAGCATAAGAGTGTAACCTTGTAAAACCTACTAGGGCAAGGGAACTCATGTTTTGCAGACAAGTTCATACTGAGTATTATTCTCAGCATAGAGACTTTATGTCTCTTTGGGTACAGATGATATAATTCTCAACTCTCCACTCCTATTCCCACCCCACCACACTGACCAACATGGTTTTATTTATCCATTACCTACCCTCTTAGAAGGCTAACAGGCTTAGAGGTGTTATTTTATTATGTAACTAAAACTTGGTGTTACTTTTTAAAAATTGTGGTAAAATATATATAACCTAAACATTACCATTTAATCCTTTTTAAAGTGCACAGTTCAGTGACATTAAATAGATGTATTAACTTTTTGATCGAAGTGCCATTCACATTTTGGGGAATCTACTGTTCATTAGCATTTTTACCAAAGAGAGGGTACAGAAGAGCAAGGACACACTTATCATTTAATGGGTTCTCTCAGCAACAGCTTTGTAAAATGATTTGTTGGTGTAGGAAATAGAATTTATTGACCAAAATGAAAATGTTGTATTATCAATAGCCACTATTCTTGCTATTCTTTTCTTACAACAGAATTGGTTAGACTGGCTAATAATTTAACACAGGTCACAGTTCCCTAAGGCGAGTTGACTCTTTACAACCAGCAAGAGTAGATGCAAATCTGCTGACTCTTGAGCCTGGCAGAAGAGTCTAGGATACTTGTAACTGTAGCTGTTCAAAGATCATCTCAGCTCTCTGTGACTCTGACAGTAGAGACGGTTTCATCGCCCTCCTTCTCCTCACCTGGAAAGACAACTCCCAGTCCTTTCCCTCCCACTTGGTAAGGTCCCATTGGTCCTTCAAGTTCCATTTCAAATACTCATCTCCAAAAAGTGGGAGAAAGATGATGGCAGCAGTAAGACACTGTGTGTTTGAGAAATTAGGGAGTCAAATGAAGGAGGGGCCAGAGGGAGTCAAGTGAAAGTATTTAAATGTGTTTCTGTTTTGTTTTAAATTTCTAGATAGGAGACCCCAAAGTATATTTGATGATGGAAGAGATAATTGTCTTCCATGGATAAGTTGAAGTTTGTAGAGAAAAATGATAGAATCTAAGTGTTGGAAAGAGGTTCGAGACCAGCTGGTCCATTTTCCCACCCAGTGTGATGTCCCTGACAGGGATTCACCCAGTTTCTCCTTGAACACACACGGGGATGAGGAACTCCCTCATGAGCTCCTTTTCAAGGTCATCTAACTCCCTTCACTGTCTCCTGTGTTCACCAAGGAACCCTGGTACAGGGAAGGATGCTGTATTAGTCTGCCAGGGCTGTCATGACAGAATACCATAGAGTGCGGGCACTTAAACAACACAAACTTATTTTCTCACAGTTTTGGAGGCTGGAAGTCCAAGATCAAGGTGGCAGCAGGCTTGGTTTCTGGAGGCCTCTCTCCTTGGCTTCAGATGCTGCCTTCTCGCTGCCTCTTCACATGGTTGTCCCTCTGCACACGCACACCCCTGCCCTCTCTTCCTCTTCTTATAACGCCAGTCATATTGGATTAGGGCCCCACCCTAATGGCCTCATTTTATTTTATCACCTCTTGAATGACCATATTTGACAGTGAGCTCCTGAATGACGGGAGTCCTGCCTTCTCCCTCTTGGGCTACCAGAGTCTAGCATGGTACCTAGTACATAGTAAGCACTCAATTCTCAAATGAACTCCAGTGAAATAAACTGAGATGCATCTCTTTATTCTTTGGGCTCACCGGTTGAAAGCCAAAGCAGATTAGATTAAAAACATTGGAGATGTGAGAGAACAGCCTCATGAGGGCGCCCGGGCACATCAGTACTTTTGCTGCTTTGAAAGTGAGATGACTTTCCATGTGGTTTAGCGCCTGATCCCATCAGGCAGGCCTTACATGTGTGATTGTCTTTTGGGATTTCATACTTATCAGTAATGCAATAAGTTTTCATTACAGTTGAAGGGCATTCTTATTGGAAATTGGTGCTGATTATACTGTGATTTCTTATTTCCAAATGGCTAGTGGCAGATAATTGCAGATATTTCATAAAGCAAACAGATTTGCTCTACATGCTTCAATGAGCTGCTCTTTCTATTCTGTGTAGACAAATGTATTTATTTATGACCTTTGGGTAGGTCATTATAATCTAGATTACTTATATTCAATGAGGCATCCTCTTTTATTATGTCTTTGCCCTTCTCATTTAATGATATTTACACACTCTTGGGTGTAGTAGGTTCTTATTTAGCAGCAGAAGATTCGTCCTGCTTTGACTAATGATGCATCGCTCGTTTTCACCCATGAATGCTCAGTTGGTGGAGTCTGCATCTGGCTCCCCTGTTTGTTCTCATGTACATTTCTTCCTAATGTCACAGATGTCCTTATGTAGTAGGCACTTACATTTTCTCTGTTTGCTTCTGTTCTGATGTTCCTCCCTACTTTTTCATGTTGCTGTTAATTTTGAAAGGTCAGTTGTTAAAAATAGATCTATCTCCATAAATTAAATATTTCAGTGCATGTGTTATTTCCATGTTTACTACCAATTTTTTCATTTGGACCTAGTTAGATGAATATGGAGGATAAAGGTTGTCCTTATTTGGCAACATAGAGTGATGATTACTCTCCTTGGCCTTTGAATATCACGCACCCGATGATAAGGAAGTAGTCCTCTAGAACTGAGAATAAGGCACAAATACATTCACAGACTGCATTATTGCTTTAAGCCATAAGAAACTGTGTTAATGATCAAGAGGAAGGCTGCCAGTCATGGGAAAACTTCACCTGTTATTTATGCAGTAGTTATAGGACGGTTTCAGTATTATATCCCGTGTGGCTTGTGGTTCATGGGTCACACTGCTTAATCCCTGGAACCACAAGGGACATCTGTGAATCCACTGTCCAGTTCCTAAGCTAAAGCCACAGGCAAAGAGACCGTTTGTTGATGGGCAGATTGTTACACAAATTAGCAGATGAAATTTATTCTAATGTGGAGAAAGCTCGATGTTGGGGCTATCTAAAAATGACATTAATTTCCATAAACACTTTATGAGATTAAACAATGAAACAAACCTCACATTGAATGTAAAAATAAAATAATTATGAAAAATAAAAATAGTGGCAAGCTAGTAAAGTTATAACAGTGAAGTACTTTTGTCAAAGGAATAGAAAATCCTCAACAGAAATATTAGAAAAGTATGTAAGCAATCTTACTTTAGGGAATAAACAATTAATGATGACCAGTGTTTTATTCCACAGAACTAAACAGGGTTAGAATAATAATTTGAAATTGCTTCTCCATATGGAACTTACTTGACTTCTCCATATGGAACAAACTTTCAGAAAATACTCTGAACAATACCTTGCTAAATTTTTTCCAGATTTGTACATTTCTGACTTTTTACACCTTTACCTACTGTACAAAATATGGGTACAAAATATGTATAGTTTTCTTAGAACTGATAACATGGTAGTTTTCATATGGGAAGGGTGGTTATCAAAGTTTTGTAAGTTTTGAACCCTGTTGCATTCATTTAGCTGTTGGCAGAGGTGAGGGTATGTGGTTGGCGGTGGGGTGGTTGTCATCGAGAGAAAGAATAGACACTTTTGCCGTATAATCTCCTTGTTAAATCTTGTTTTGGTTATATAACTGAATATTGACATTCAACCCCTGTGTTCCTGAGGCCGTGGCTGGTGATTACCAGGCTGCTGTGAGGAGTTTTCTGGGTGGCCCAGATCTTTGCTCTGATAGTTCAGTGATGGCAACAATACTGTCATGCCCTGAGGCTTGTAAGAAACTTGTGGTACTCCCTAGTAGACTGATAAATAGGTTTCCCCACTCTGTCCCTTAAGGTGATAACTTGGGGACATTTTCAAAGGGGACGGGCTGCCAAGATTAGGCCTCCCAGTGTGTTACCTCACTCTTGAGAAGTTTCAGCAAGTTATTGAGCAATTTCATTTTCTTTTTTTTTACAAGGAAAATTTCAATTCTCCATTCCTGGACTGTTCTACACACATTACGTGGCGACCTCATCTTTTGCTTAGGCTGTCACTGCACCTGTGACAGGCTGAGCCGAGTGGCAGCCTGGAGTGATAACGCACAAGTAGATCCAACCAAATTTGGCTTCAAGGCCTACAAAACATTTCACTGACATGAGTTTTCCAAGAGAAACAAATATTCCGATTAACTGAATATCTGAAAAGATTTGTGCATCACCTTCTAGTGTCCTTTGGGTTGGCATTGGAGGTTGGGAAGGTGACCAGATGGTCGTATTGTGTAGAGCATTTATGTTCTTCTTCGATCACCAGCTCACCTCTGGGCTCCTGGGAGCAGTTTCCAGTGGAATGGAGAGCAGAGAGAATCATAATTATGTCTCAGCCCGGTTCATCACCCAATAGGGACCTGTATTTCTACATGTGCCCTTATAAATCTTTTAGCTAAAACAGGGCTCAAATGTAAAACCCAGTTCCCTAGGGAACTTTGTAACATAAAGTCTGGTTTACACTGCTTTTTTTAAAACTTTGTGACAAGTATTCACTCATGATAGTTACAGATTTAGTACAAAATCTTATTTATTTTGCATGAGACTAAAAACAAAAACAAAAAACCACAAATGAACAAAAAGCAGAAACATCCCTTGAATACCTTACAACATATAGATAAAGTTACATTTAAATTTATATCAATGAAAATATAGTTTAGAAGCTGGTAGAATATTCAGAGGAAGCATAATATTTCTGGGCAATGCTGCCATTGTTATTTTGCTTTTCAACTGAATAATGTTTTTACCTTCTTATAATACAGCCCCATAAAGGGATAAAGTAATGGAAATGTGACAATCTTGTCCTTTCTGTTTTTTTTTTTTTTAATTTGCTTGTTTTTAATGTCCTGTGATAATCATAAAACCTCATCCTCATTCAGTTGGGTTCATTACAGGTTAAATCCTGAGTAATTAGTATTCTAGAGTTAATCTCCTAAGGAGCTCTACCCTGATGTTCTGACTACTCTTGAAAGAAGAGATTCTGTCTGGTCAGCACTTTGGGAGCCAAGTGCTCTTTTAAAATCTGGGTTGGTTGATGCTACGTGTCAAAATCCAGACAGAGTGATAAATTACTCATAAATAAAAAGAGAGAAAATTATTGCAGTGATGGTCACTGGCCATGATCTTGGTAATTCCAGTGCTACAGCTGTTCTTTTAGCTACAGATATTTTTTATACTCAACATCTGATTCCCAAGTTGAACCTCTGAATTTGAATGGCAGAATAAGTTACTGGAAGCTGTTAGGAAAAACTATGCTGTCTGGAAATGAACCTTGGGATCTCTAGACTCCTACGAAGAAATAATAGAAAACCCAGGGACCACTAAATGCCCTGTGAACTGCTGGGAAAAAATAGCTTACATTTTCTTTCTTTTTTTTTTTAACAACTTTATTGAAATATAATTGCTTTACAATGGTATATTAGTTTCTGCTTTAAAACAAAGTGCATCAGTTATACATATACATATGTTCCCATATCTCTTCCCTCTTGCATCTCCCTCCCTCCCACCCTCCCTATCCCACCCCTCTAGGTGGTCACAAAGCACCAAGCTGATCTCCCTGTGCTATGCGGCTGCTTCCCACTAGCTATCTATTTTACATTTGGTAGTGTATATATGTCCATGACACTCTCTCACCCTGTCACCTCTCACCCCTCCCCCTCCCCATATCCTCAAGTCCATTCTCTAGTAGGTCTGTGTCTTTATTTCCGTCTTGCCACTAGGTTCTTCATGGCCTTTTTTTTTTTTTTTTTCCCTTAGATTCCATATATATGTGTTAGCATACTGTATTTGTTTTTCTCTTTCTGACTTACTTCACTCTGTATGACAGACTCTAACTCCATCCACCTCATTACAAATACCTCCATTTCATTTCTTTTTATGGCTGAGTAATATTCCATTGTATATATGTGCCACATCTTCTTTATCCATTCATCTGTCTATGGACACTTAGGTTGCTTCCATGTCCTGGCTATTGTAAATAGAGCTGCAATGAACATTTTGGTACATGACACTTTTTGACCTATGGTTTTCTCAGGGTATATGCCCAGTAGTGGGATTGCTGGGTCGTATGGTAGTTCTATGTTTAGTTTTTTAATGAATCTCCATACTGTTCTCCATAGTGGCTGTATCAATTTACATTCCCACCAACAGTGCAAGAGGGTTCCCTTTCCTCCACACCCTCTCCAGCATTTATTGTTTCTAGATTTTTTGATGATGGCCATTCTGACTGGTGTGAGATGATACCTCATTGTAGTTTTGATTTGCATTTCTCTAATGATTAAGGATGTTGAGCATTCTTTCATGTGTCTGTTGGCCATCTGTATATCTTCTTTGGAGAAATGTCTATTTAGGTCTTCTGCCCATTTTTGGATTGGGTTGTTTGTTTTATTGTTATTGACCTGCATGAGCTGCTTGTAAATCTTGGAGATTAATCCTTTGTCAGTTGCTTCATTTGCAAATATTTTCTCCCATTCTGAGGGTTGTCTTTTGGTCTTGTTTATGGTTTCCTTTGCTGTGCAAAAGCTTTTAAGGTTCATTAGGTCCCATTTGTTTATTTGTGTTTTTATTTCCATTTCTCTAGGAGGTGGGTCAAAAAGGATCTTGCTGCAATTTATGTCATAGAGTGTTCTGCCTATGTTTTCCTCTAAGAGTTTGATAGTGTCTGGCTTAACACTGAGGTCGTTAATCCATTTTGAGTTTATTTTTGTGTATGGTGTCAGGGAGTGTTCTAATTTCATACTTTTACATGTAGCTGTCCAGTTTTCCCAGCACCACTTATTGAAGAGGCTGTCTTTTCTCCACTGTATATGCTTGCCTCCTTTATCAAAGATAAGGTGACCATATGTGCGTGGGTTTATCTCTGGGCTTTCTATCCTGTTCCATTGATCTATATTTCTGTTTTTATGCCAGTACCAAACTGTCTTGATTACTGTAGCTTTGTAATATAGTCTGAAGTCAGGGAGCCTGATTCCTCCAGCTCCATTTTTCATTCTCAAGATTGCTTTGGCTATTCGGGGTCTTTTGTGTCTCCATACAAATTGTGAAATTTTTTGTTATAGTTCTGTGAAAAATGCCAGTGGTAGTTTGATAGGGATTGCATTGAATCTGTAGATTGCTTTGGGTAGTAGAGTCATTTTCACAATGTTGATTCTTCCAATCCAAGAACATGGTATATCTCTCCATCTATTTGTATCATCTTTAATTTCTTTCATCAGTGTCCTATAATTTTCTGCATACAGGTCTTTTGTCTCCTTAGGTAGGTTTATTCCTAGATATTTTATTCTTTTTGTTCCAATGTTAAACGGGAGTGTTTTCTTAATTTCACTTTCAGATTTTTCATCATTAGTGTATAGGAATGCAAGAGATTTCTGTGCATTAATTTTGTATCCTGCTACTTTACCAAATTCATTGATTAGCTCTAGTAGTTTTCTGGTAGCATCTTTAGGATTCTCTATGTATAGTATCATGTCATCTGCAAACAGTGACAGGTTTACTTCTTCTTTTCCGATTTGGATTCCTTTTATATCTTTTTCTTCTCTGATTGCTGTGGATAGGACTTCCAAAACTATGTTGAATAATAGTGGTGAGAGTGGGCAACCTTGTCTTGTTCCTGATCTTAGTGGAAATGGTTTCAGTTTTTCACCATTGAGGACAATGTTGGCTGTGGGTTTGTCATATATGGCCTTTATTATGTTGAGGAAAGTTCCCTCTATGCCTACTTTCTGCAGGGCTTTTATCATAAATGGGTGTTGAATTTTGTCAAAAGCTTTCTCTGCATCTATTGAGATGATCATATGGTTTTTCTCCTTTAATTTGTTAATATGATGTATCATGTTGATTGATTTGCGTATATTGAAGAATCCTTGCATTCCTGGAATAAACCCCACTTGATCATGGTGTATAATCCTTTTAATGTGCTGTTGGATTCTGTTTGCTAGTATTTTGTTGAGGATTTTTGCATCTGTGTTCATCAGTGATATTGGCCTGTAGTTTTCTTTCTTTGTGACATCTTTGTCTGGTTTTGGTATCAGGGTGATGGTGGCCTCATAGAATGAGTTGGGGAGCGTTCCTCCCTCTGCAATATTGTGGAAGAGTTTGAGAAGGATAGGTGTTAACTCTTCTCTAAATGTTTGATAGAATTCGCCAGTGAAGCCATCTGGTCCTGGGCTTTTGTTTGTTGGAAGATTTTTAATCACAGTTTCAATTTCAGTGCTTGTGATTGGTCTGTTCATATTTTCTATTTCTTCCTGGTTCAGTCTCGGTAGGTTGTGCATTTCTAAAAATCTGTCCATTTCTTCCAAGTTGTCCATTTTATTGGCATACAGTTGCTTGTAGTAATCTCTCATGATCGTTTGTATTTCTGCAGTGTGAGTGGTTACTTCTCCTTTTTCATTTCTAATTCTATTGATTTGAGTCTTCTCCCTTTTTCTCTTGGTGAGTCTGGGTAATGGTTTATCAATTTTGTTTATCTTCTCGAAGAACCAGCTTTTAGTTTCATTGATTTTTGCTATTGTTTCCTTCATTTCTTTTTCATTTATATCTGATCTGATCTTTATGATTTTTTCCTTCTGCTAGCTTTGGGTTTTTTTTTGCTCTTCTTTCTCTAATTGCTTTAGGTGCAAGGTTAGGTTGTTTATTCGAGATGTTTCCTGTTTCTTGATGTAGGCTTGTATTGCTATAAACTTCCCTCTTAGAACTGCTTTTGCTGCATCCCATAGGTTTTGGGTCATCGTGTCTCCATTGTCATTTGTTTTTAGGTATTTTTTGATTTCCCCTTTGATTTCTTCAGTGATCACTTCGTTATTAAGTAGTGTATTGTGTAGCCTCCATGTGTTTGTATTTTTTACAGGTCTTTTCCTGTAATTGATATGTACTCTCATAGCATTGTGGTCGGAAAAGATACTTGATACGATTTCAATTTTCTTAAATTTACCAAGGCTTGATTTGTGACCCAAGATATGATCTATCCTGGAGAATGTTCCATGAGCGCTTGAGAAAAATGTGTATTCTGTTGTTTTTGGGTGGAATGTCCTAGAAATATCAATTAAGTCCATCTTGTTTAATGTATCATTTAAAGCTTGTGTTTCCTTATTTATTTTCATTTTGGATGATCTGTCCATTGGTGAAAGTGGGGTGTTAAAGTCCCCTACTATGATTGTGTTACTGTCGATTTCCCCTTTTATGGCTGTTAGTATTTGCCTTATGTATTGAGGTGCTCCTGTGTTGGGTACATAAATATTTACAATTGTTATACCTTCCTCTTGGATCGTTCCCTTGATCATTATATAGTGTCCTTCTTTGTCTCTTGTAATAGTCTTTATTTTAAAGTCTATTTTGTCTGATATGAGAATTGCTACTCCAGCTTTCTTTTGATTTCCATTTGCATGGAATATCTTTTTCCATCCCCTCACTTTCAGTCTGTATGTGTCTCTAGGTCTGAAGTGGGTCTCTTGTAGACAGCATATATATGGGTCTTGTTTTTGTATCCATTCAGCCAGCCTGTGTCTTTTGGTGGGAGCATTTAATCCATTTACATTTAAGGTAATTATTGATATGTATGTTCCTATTCCCATTTTCTTAAATGTTTTGGGTTTGTTATTGTAGGTGTTTTCCTTCTCTTGTGTTTCTTGCCTAGAGAAGTTCCTTTAGCATTTGTTGTAAAGCTGGTTTGGTGGTGCTGAACTCTCTCAGCTTTTGCTTGTCTGTAAAGGTTTTAATTTCTCCATCACATCTGAATGAGATCCTTGCTGGGTAGAGTAACCTTGGTTGTAGGTTTTTCTCCTTCATGACTTTAAGTATATCCTGCCACTCCCTTCTGGCTTGCAGAATTTCTGCTGAAAGATCAGCTGTTAACCTTATGGGGATTCCCTTGTGTGTTATTTGTTGTTTTTCCCTTGCTGCTTTTAATATGTTTTCTTTATATTTAATTTTTGACAGTTTGATTAATATGTGTCTTGGCGTGTTTCTCCTTGGATTTATCCTGTATGGGACTCTCTGTGCTTCCTGGACTTGATTAACTATTTCCTTTCCCATATTGGGGAAGTTTTCAACTATAATCTCTTCAAATATTTTCTCAGTCCCTTTCTTTTTCTCTTCTTCTTCTGGGACCCCTATAATTCGAATGTTGGTGCGTTTAATGTTGTCCCAGAGGTCTCTGAGACTGTCCTCAGTTCTTTTCATTCTTTTTTCTTTATTCTGCTCTGCAGTAGTTATTTCCACTATTTTATCTTCCAGGTCACTCATCCGTTCTGCTGCCTCAGTTATTCTGCTATTGATCCCGTCTAGAGTATTTTTAATTTCATTTATTGTGTTTTTCATCGTTGCTTGGTTCCTCTTTAGTTCTTCTACATCCTTGTTAAATGTTTCTTGCAATTTGTCTATTCTATTTCCAAGATTTTGGATCATCTTTACTATCATTATTCTGAATTCTTCTTCAGGTAGACTGCCTATTTCCTCTTCATTTGTTAGGTCTGGTGTGTTTTGACCCTGCTCCTTCATCTGCTGTGTGTTTTTGTGTCTTCTCATTTTGCTTATCTTACTGTGTTTGGGGTCTCCTTTTCACAGGCTGCAGGTTCGTAGTTCCCGTTGTTTTTGGTATCTGTCCCCAGTGGCTAAAGTTGGTTCAGTGGGTTGTGTAGGCTTCCTCGTGGAGGGGACTAGTGCCTGTGTTCTGGTGGATGAGGTTGGATCTTGTCTTTCTGGTGGGCACGTCCACATCTGCTGGTGTATTTTGGGGTGTCTGTGGCCTTATTATGATTTTAGGCAGCCTCTCTGCTAAGGATGGGGCTGTGTTCCTGTCTTGCTAGTTGTTTGGCATAGGGTGTCCAGCACTGTAGCTTGCTGGTTGTTGAGTGAAGCTGGGTCTTGATGTTGAGATGGAGATCTCTGAGAGATTTTTGCCGTTTGGTATTACGTGGAGCTGGGAGGTCTCTTGTGGACCAGTGTCCTGAAGTTGGCTCTCCCACCTCAGAGGCACAGCCCTGATGCCTGGCTGGAGCACCAAGAGCCTTTCATCCACACAGCTCAGAATATAAGGGAGAAAAAAAATAGAAAGAAAGAAAGAAAGAGGATAAAATAAAATAAAATAAAGCTATTATAAGAAAAAAATTATTAAGAATAAATGTATTCAGAAAAAAGTTTTTTTAATTTTTAGAAATAGATTTATTAATTTTTTATAATAAAAAATAAGAAAAAAATTAAAAAATTTATTAAGAAAAAAAATTTTTAAGTTTTTAAAAATAAAAAATATGAAAAAACTTATTAAAAATTTTTTTTAATTTCTAAAAATAGAAAATAAAGAAAAAATTATTAAGAAATCATTTATTAGGAAAAAAAATTTTTTTTAAGTAAAAAAAAAAACAAAAAATAAAGCGGACGGACCTAACCCTAGGACTAATGGTGAAAGCAAAGCTATACAGACAAAATCTCACTCAAAAGCATACACATATACACTCACAAAAAAAGGAAAAGGGGGAAAATTAATATATCCTGCTCCCAAAGTCCACCTCTTGAATTTGGGATGATTCATTGTGTATTCAGGTATTCAACAGATACAGGCACATCAAGTTGTTTGTGGAGCTTTAATCCGCTGCTTCTGAGTCTGCTGGGAGAGATTTCCCTTTCTCTTCTTTGTTCGTACAGCTCCAGGGGTTCAGCTTTGGATTTGGACCCGCCTCTGCATGTAGGTCGCCTGAGGGCGTCCGTTCCCCGCCCAGCCCAGACAGAACAGGGTTAAAGGAGCAACTGCTTCGGGGGCTCTGGCTCAGGCGGGGGGGGGAGGGAGCGGTACGGAGGAGGCGGGGCAAGCCTGCGGCTGCAGAGGTCGGCATGACATTGCAGCAGCCTGAGGTGCGCCATGCATTCTCCCGGGGAAGTTGTCCCCGGATCACGGGAGCCTGGCAGTGGCGAGCTGCACCGGCTCCCGGTGGTGTGGAGAGTGACCTGTGCTCGCACACAGGTTTCTTGGTGGCGGCAGCAGCAGCCTTAGCGTCTCCTGCCCGTCTCTGGGGTCCGCGCTGATAACCGCGGCTCACGCCCATCTCTGGAGTTCGTTTAGGCGGCACTCTGAATCCCCTCTCCTTGTGCACGGCGAAAAAAGAGGCAAGAAAAAGTCTCTTGCCTCTTCGGCGGCTGCAGACTTTTTCTCGGGCTCCCTCCCAGCTAGCTGTGGTGCGCCAAACCCTGCAGGCTGTGTTCACGCTGCCAACCCCAGTCCTCCCCCTGAGATCCGTCCAAAGCCCGAGCCTCGGCTCCCAGCCCCCGCCCGCCCCGGCGGGTGAGCAGACAAGCCTCTCGGGCTGGTGAGTGCTGCTCGGCGCCGAACCTCTGTGCGGGAATCTCTCCGTTTTTCCCTCTGCGCCCCTGTTGCTGTGGGATCCGCGCTGATAGCCACGGCTCGTGCCCGCCTCTGGTGTCCACGCTGATAACCGCGGCTCACGCCCATCTCTGGAGTTCGTTTAGGCGGCGCTCTGAATCCCCTCTCCTTGCGCGCCGCGAAACAAAGAGGCAAGAAAAAGTCTCCTGCCTCTTCGGCAGCTGCAGACTTTTCCCCGGACTCCCTCCCGGCTAGCACCGAAGCTAGAGCCTCAGCTCCCAGCCCCCGCCCGCCCCGGCGGCTGAGCAGACAAACCTCTCGGGCTGGTGAGTGCTGGTCGGCACCGATCCTCCATGCGGGAATCTCTCCGCTTTGCCCTCCGCACCCCTGTGGCTGTGCTCTCCTCTGTGGCTCCGAAGCTTCCCCCCTCTGCCACCCGCAGTCTCCCCCCACGAAGGGGCTTCCTAGTGCGTGGAAACCTTTCCTCCTTCACGGCTCCCTCCCAGTGGTGCAGGTCCCGTCCCTATTCTTTTGTCTCTGTTATTTCTTTTTTCTTTTGCCCTACCCAAGTACGTGGGGATTTTCTTGCCTTTTGGGAGGTCTGACGCCTTCTGCCAGCGTTCAGTGGGTGTTCTGTAGGAGCAGTTCCATGTGTAGATGTATTTCTACTGTATCTGTGGGAAGGAAGGTGATCTCTGCGTCTTACTCTTCCGCCATCTTGTGCCTACTCTCAGCTTACATTTTCTGGAAGAAAAGTAACTCTCTGTATTTATGTAATCATTTTAATTATGATTCTGCTTATTAGCTATAAACCCCAGAAGTCATGAGGTTAATAGGAGCCTTTCCAAAGACACATACATTAAACTTGGGGAGTAAGGTCATACATTTGTGGAATTCAAGGTTTGTTGGAGTGGGTACCTGTCTCACATTAGAGACTTTGTAGGGAACACTGGCTCCTGGCACATACTCTCTTGGCGTCTGTATTCTTTTCGTTTGCATCAAATTCCACTTGTTCCTCAAACCAGCAGAAGCTATTTAAGCATAAAAGGGTGGATGCCTCCTATACCTGGCATCATATAAGCAATAAGACGTGTTCCATTTCCCTAATTAAGAAAGGACCTCAACAGGCAAGCTTGTAGTATTAGTGATATGCTTTTATATTTTAGTACACTGCTATGTTGGAGTAATTTTTTGAGTGTTTTTGTTGATTTACTTTGAATTTCTAGCTTTTAATTCAAGTCAGGTCAAAATTTCTTTGCTGTTTTCTATATGTGCTAGGCACCATGTTCAAAGGCTGTAGGGGATGCTGTAAATAAGACAGAAGAAATACACATAAATAATTAACATATGAAAAAATTTCAATCTCATGAGCAATTGATAAATATGCATTAAAGTAAGATTTTTCCCTTCTATCAAGTGATCCAAGATTAAGAAAAAATGTCGGGGAGGCGATGATGCTAGGGCACTCTGCTGTGCTGCACTGAGAGTGAGCATCATAGAGATACAAACCACAAGCCCCCAAGGAAGGATCAAAGTTGGAAACAGCAGGGAAAGTTTCTGGAAGGATTTTGGAGGAGAGATGGAATTTAAACAGATGGAGGATGGAAATGGAAGGCGAGGCACAGAGCTCGATGAAGGGCAGTGCTTTTTCATCTCCCCATGTTTTGGAGGTTTATCTATCTTGAAACATGAGCTCTGTCTCATTCATTTTAATGTTTTTATAGTATTCCATTGGACGAATATATAATTTATTCACCCATTTTCCTACTGATGGACAATTAATTTGCTTCCAAATTGTTGTTGTCACAAACAAAGCTTTTGTGAACACCTTAGCATATGTTTTCTCTTGCACACTGGAGAGTTTTTTTCAGGATATGTACTGGGGGATAGGATTGCTGAGTCTTGGGATGTACTAGATAGTCCAAATTGCTCTCCAAGTGTCTGTGCCAATCGAAAATCCCACCAGCAATGTTGGAGGGCTCCTATTTTCCCACACCCTTACATTTAGTGTTGGCAGACATACATTTTTACCAATTTGATGGGTGTGAATGAATATTGTATTAATTTTTTTTCAATTCCCTGACTACAACTGAGGGTCAACATATATTTTGTAATATTTATGGGCTGTTCAGATTTCTTCTTGAGCCAATTGCGTGTTTTCCCCTATTTTCTATTTTTTGTCTTTTCTATTTCTTTAGTTGACTTGTAGATCTTCTTTATATATTCTGGATGTCATGTTTTAAAAAAAAAATCCATGAAATAAATTGCAAGTATTTTCACTTTCTCTGGATCTTGTCTTTTAAA
This sequence comes from Balaenoptera ricei, assembly GCF_028023285.1. Classification (NCBI taxonomy): domain Eukaryota; kingdom Metazoa; phylum Chordata; class Mammalia; order Artiodactyla; family Balaenopteridae; genus Balaenoptera; species Balaenoptera ricei. The sequence continues at coordinate 37,027,809 of NC_082643.1, forward strand.
TTTTTATTATTGTCTCATTTCATCTAGAAGTAACTTTAATTTAGGCAAAATTATAATTCTTTTTGTTTATGGTTTATGTTTTCTATGCCTTGGTTAAGAAATCCTTTCAACATAACTTCATAAAAATGTATCCTAACATTCTGTCTAGAAATTTTGCTTTTCATAGTCTTTAATTGATCTGGAATTGCTTTTTGTGAATGGTCTGAGATAGGGTTGTAATAGCCAACCCTTCAAGTCCATAAATAATTCTTTTTATATTTTATTTTCATGTGTTATCACATACCAGGCAACTTTATACAGACTTCGGTGAGCAAACGCGGTGGAAATCCTCTTGATGGCAAAGTGTGTCCAAGTATCCCCGGAGTCACAGGTGTTCTAGAAGCAGCTAAAAAATGGTGACTACAGATCTGATTGAGTTTGAATTCAAGCTCTCTCACTTATAAACAAAGTAGGGGAAAAAGAATGTTAACAAAATTAATCAAAGTGAAAAAAGTTCATATTGAAATAAATATAATTGGACAGAAGTTTGGGGCAGAAACCTGAGCTGTCTGTATCAATTTGAAATGGTTGGAAGAGCTGGACCATAAGGCTCTCACTGGACTCTAGAAATACTGGAATGAAATGAAGAGGACCCTTCATCACATGCAACCCAAGAGCCTGGACTAAATAAATAGAACAAAACAGTATCAGTGAGCAGCAAGTTATGTGAAAACCATTTATTCTTGGGAGAAGAGCTGTTAGCACATAGTTCCAGGGCTTGGCTCACTCAACCCCATTCCCAACTGGCTTGTCCCTTGCCTTCCCCCTTTAAAGAGGCCGGAATGCTCAACACTCACTTTTCTTGGACATGTTCTGTCTTGGGGGGACACGTGGCTCAGTGCTGGCCAGTGATTCAGGTGCCCAGCACCCCTTCCCAGGCAAAAAGACCAACACGCCTGGGGGAAAGACCATTAGCCCTCACACGGTCTTGCTTCCTGGAGAGTGGATTTGGCATCTGAAAGTGCAGTGGCCATCTGGTGATCCTGAGGACAGAGACTTGTGGCATCCTGAGCTCCTCTGACAGCCTGGTGTTCCTACCCTTAGACTTCCTGTCGCCAGAGACAAAATAAACCCATATCTGGGTAAGGACTTGTAGTGAAAGTTTTTATTTTTTACATTCATTTATAGCCAAACACATTCATTCATTCATTCAATATTGGTTATCACTGAAAACATTTATAGTAATGGGTATGAGTTAGTGAGGTGAGGGAGGATCCAACAGAGGAAGGGAAAGGAGAAGACAGAACGTGTTCCTTGTGTATCCAGAATTTAACTTTTTTTTTTTTTTTTTTTAATTTATTTATTTTGGGGTGTGTTGGGTCTTCGTTTCTGTGCGAGGACTTTCTCTAGTTGTGGCGAGCGGGGGCCACTCTTCATCGCGGTGCGCGGGCCTCTCACTGTCGCGGCCTCTCTTGTTGCGGAGCACAGGCTCCAGACGCGCAGGCTCAGTAGTTGTGGCTCACGGACCCAGTTGCTCCACGGCATGTGGGATCTTCCCAGACCAGGGCTCGAACCCGTGTCCCCTGCATTGGCAGGCAGATTCTCAACCACTGCGCCACCAGGGAAGCCCCAGAATTTAACTTTTAATAGGAGGAGTAAAACATGACTACAGATTGAGAGGCAGTTTATGATAAGTAAGTGCCCCATGTGCCAACAGTTGGTTCCAAGTTTTCCTTAGATGATCTTTCTACAAACATCTTGGATTCACTGTGGCAGCTTGGGTACCACAAGGATATTTTTGTGCATCAAATACTTAGTCCTCAGAGCACATGTCATGTGCTCCTAAAGTCACATTATAAATACTCGCAGGACTATTTTGTAGTATGAGATGTTCAACAGTGTGTTTTCTACTACAAAACAATCCATATAAAGTTCCTTTTGGAACTCTAAGGCATTTGCTTCAAGAGACACAAGCATTCCAATCCACCTGTTGTAGCCACAGGATGGTCTGTATTCTATTGGTGTGGCTTTGAAAGAAACAAGCATCCTGCTGCTATTCCGTGTCACCATCTTGTGCACAATTCACACAAAGATATAATCCAACTTCTTGCATTACTGACCAGTCCTAGGTTTAGATTTGGCAGTGAACACTCGGTCCAGTTTCTGGTTCCCTGACACAGATGAATGAATTCCCAGCAAGGACAGGTCATGCCACCTGCCTTCCCACAGAGTGTCCTTTGGTTCTGGTCAAGGGCTGAAGACAGGGTAGCAGGGGGAGTGGCATAGATAAAGGCATGAGCATGGAGCAGCCCAGCCCTGGGTCATCCTTGGCTGAAAGAACCTCCAGGAGCATGAGTTGAGGGGCACTTAGGATTGTTAGTTCTACTCAGATTTCATTAGTGTTCCTGTGAGGCTAGTATCAAAGGTTTTGTGGCAAGCCTGGTCATGCCTTGAATGTGTGGTTTGTGACTCAGGCTGCCGCATGGTCTATCCCTGGCACTTTCAATCTGGCCAGGCTTGGGATAAGGCTACAGAAGAAGCAATTGAAAGTATCAGGGTGCAGGACTGAAGTTAGGTAGGAAGTTTGCCAACTAATTTCTACGGCACTGAAATGTCTTCCCTTGGAAAATCCTCCAACTAAGATTTCCATGCCATACTCTGCTAAACTTCTCAGACCAAGATGGTTTATCTGTGGGAATAGGATGCCATGGGTCTTGAGGCTTTGATCTCTAGCTTGTGGAAACACACTTCGGGATGATGTGGTTTTAGCCTATTTGGCTTTTCCCACCTTTTTTTGAACATTACCCTTCTTGATTAAAAAATGTCATGCTTGTAAGATCAAAAGTTGGTGATAAAGATTGTTAGTCCATATGAAGTCATTTAAACTGTTTTTGTTTGTTTCAGAGATTGCTTAGTCCATCTGTGATTGCCTCAGTGCAGTTTCCTTTGATATAAACAGAAAGGCTTTAAAAAATTGGATGAATGCCAGTGTTGGTTAACATTAGAATTGGCTCATGTTGAAGTTCATATTGACCTCAAAGTGCAACTTTATCTTTTGAGGTTGACTTTGGAGAGGCTAGATACTGTAAATTTCCATGGAGAATACTGCTTGGTTGACTTGTTTTTCTTCTCCATGATGTTTGAAGGAAAATCTCCATGACCAGAAGGCTTACTTCCTCAGCCAAAGTGGTGGTCCATCTGCAGTATCTCTGGCTGTACAATCCCAAGGTCAATTGATCAGGCACCCAGCCCTGGGCTGGGAATTTAGTGCTTCTGCTGTTTTATAGGTGACGTACCTGAGGTCCCAAGAGGGCCAAACAACTTAGCTAAATCACTAGGAGATGAAGCTGATAGTGGTATGGAGATGCAATAGATGTGGGGTGGGGGCAGGTCCTAGAATTCGTGATTCTTAATTCAAGTCCACACATCCATGGAAAGCTGGCCATGTCAGCCTGTCCAGTGCTCCTGATGCTGGTCTATGAGAATCCGAGACTGAGGAGCAGGCTGGATGGTGAGGGAGACAAAGCTGGTCTTGCTACTCTCTCCACTCTCAGGCTACCCCTTGTCTTTCAAAATCTCCTTATTAAAATAGTAAAGAAAAATGTCCCTGTATTTTCCTCTAAGACTTGAGTCAATTATCTTCCATGTCTTCTTCATTGACCTGTTCTTTAGTATTCTCTCTTTACCATATTTCTAATCTCTCCTTCTTTGCCGGGTCTTCCCTGCAGTTTACAAACATATTCAAGTCCCTCCTATATTAAGAAAAAGACCTTTATTCTGCATCCCACTATCCTTTTATTCTTTCACAGCCTAGCTTCTTGAAAGAGTTGTCTACACTTTATTTTTTCATTTTAAAAATCAAAATATAGTTAATGTATCACATTGTGTAAGGTTAAGGTGTACATGTTGATTCGATACATTTATATTTTGCAATATTATTGCCATTGTAGTATTAGCTTCTACACTTATTTTTTCCACTTTCTTACCGCTAATTCATGTTAAGCCCTCTGCAATCCTTGCCTTGACCATTTCACTTAATTGTCTGTCAAATGTCACCATGATATCCTGATTATCAAGTTGAGTAGATTCAGTTTTGGATCTCCTTATTTGACTTCTCTATGATATTTAACAGTTTATCACTCAGTTTTTTTGGGGGGGTGGTTAATGCAGATAAATTATAAATTATAACATTTAAGGTAATGTTTAGCATCTTTTTATGTTAATCTTCATTCATTAGTATGCATATTAATTGAACTTAAGTTACTAAATCCTAGTCTTAAAAATACAATTAATAGACTTTATTTTTTAGAGCAGTTTTGGGCTTACAGAAAAATTGAATGGAAAGTACAGGGAGAGTTCCCATATACCTCTTCTTTCCTCTCTCACAGTTTTCACATCTTGCATTAGTGTGGTATATTTGTCACAACTGATGAGCCAATATTGATACATCATTAACTAAAGTGCACAGCTTACATTAGGGCTCGCTCTTTGTGTTGTATGGTTGAAAGGGTTTTGATAAATGTATAATGTCTCGTATCCACAGTTATGGTACCAAACAGAATAGTTTCACTGCCCTAGAAGATCTCCTGTGTTCCACCTATTGACCACCCCCCTCCCCCCCGCCCTGAACCTGGCAACCATTAATCTGTTTACTGTCTCCATAGTTTTGCCTTTTTCAGAATGTCATATACTTGGAGTCACACAGTGTGAGCATTTCCAGACTGGCTTCTTTCACTTAGCAACATGCATTTAAGGTTCCTCCAAGTCTTTGTGTGGCTTCATAGCTCATTTCTTTGTTATCACTGAGTAATATTCCATCGTGTGGATGTACTCCAGTTTGTTTATCCATTTGCCTGTTGAAAACATTGTGGTTGCTTCAAGTTTTGGCAACTGTGGATAAAGCTGCTAGAAACATCCATGTGCAGGTTTTCTGCTCATTTGGGTCATGGCCCCTCAATTCTGAAAGCCTGTCCTTCCTGACTTCCACAGGTGCCCTTCTCCTTTGATCCCCTCCTGTTCCCCTTTGCTGTTGCCTCCTTTGTCAGCCTCTTAGATGGTGCTGTTTCTCCAGAGCTCCGTGTTGGGCCTTCTCCTATTTTCAGTATATCACACATGTTTCCTGCATGGTCTCGTCCACTCCCAGGACTCCAGTCATCACCTCCCGATGTGCCCTAAGCCTATATTTCCATTGTACACCTTTCTCTTGAAAGAAAGTGTGCACTTCACTTCTTGAATGTCTCCTATAGGGAGATGTGGGTGGCACCCCAGAGAAGAAGGACATCCAATTCTGGGGACTGTTTCTCATAAGGAAGGAAAAATTTCTGTGTTTCTTTCGTACATGTATGAGCACTGAGGCTTTTCTACCATATTTCCTCTAACGTAGGGCTTCTCAACCTCAGCCTTGTTGACATTTTGGACCAGGTAATTTTTCACCAGTGGGGGGACCGTCTGTGCCTTGTAGGATGTTTAACAGCATCTTTGTCCTCTACCCACTAGATGCCAGTGGTACCTCCCCTTTCCCCCAGGTTGTGACAACCAAAAATGTCTCCAGACGTAGCCAAATGTCCCTGGTAGCAGGGGTGGGGGAAATCACGCCTCCCCCCACCAACTAGCTTTCCAGTGGATTACGCTTCCCACTGCTCTGTCTTTGCTTACATTTCTGCTTCTTTCTGTGTTGCCCTTTCTCGGGTGAACACCTGAGAGGCTTCTACTTACCTTTTAAGTCTTGGCTTACCTCATTTACAAACTCTTTTCTCATCTTCCTTTCCCTTCCTTTCTCTGTAGAATTCCCTCTTCTTGGTGCCTCACTGGCTTCCCCTGGGCACGGTGCTTGCTTGTTTACCCACGTGACCCCTTTCTCTGCATGGTGAGCTGGCTGGGGGTTGGCATCATGCTTTAGTCTTTGAATCCCCGGCACTTTCACAGTGTGTGGCAATTCATGTGCCCCATTAATACTGTTAAATAAATGAACCATAATGGCCCCTTCTGGTCAAAATCCGCTATGAGAAATTCTCATAACACTATGTACAGCTTCAAAGCACTTATTACAGTTACAATTTTTCTTTTTTCTTTTTTAGTGTGATTATTAAATTACTGTCTTTCCCCCTCACTAGGCAGACCTTAAAAAGCTCCATGAAGGCAGAAGCTATAGTTGTTTTTGGTCATCACTGAGACATGCAGTGCTTGGCAGCCCTTCACAGGGACTCAGAACGTATCTGTAGAATGAATATATGATCTCATGAAAGAGTAGCCTTGGGAAGTTCAATCTGGGCTTATTAATAACAACAACAACTACTACTACTAATGTTAGTTTAAAAAGCATAGGTATTATTCTCAATTAATCACAGAAACCCTGGTAAAAAGGTATCATTTCTATTTTACAGATGAGAAAACTGAGGAAGCTCAGAGAAATTAAGCATCTTAAGGTCTCATACCTCATGATAATTGTATTACAAATTTTGTGCCCCATATTTCTTGTCTATACAGCCAGATTTGGGGACATGAGTAAATGTTTTAATGACATATTAAGTGAATGAGTAACTATGTGATTACTCTGTATTTCTTGTGTATCAGTTCAGAGAACAAGCGTGTTTACATCTAGATGAGAAAATGTCACTGGAATTTACATTAACTGCTCATGGCCCCTATCAGCCCTGTAGGAACACAAGCATTGTCTTTAATTCATATTCCAAGGGCAGCCAGAGAGGGTCAATACAGGAGTTTTATGGGTCCAGTGGAAGCAAATACCAAATGGGAGAAGAATTTTGATGTTTTGAAGAATAAAATACTTTCTCTGTGTTAACATTAATGTAAATGATTGACAACCTGAATGAGATAAAGGAAGCTTGATGGGACCAAGAATAATACAGACACATTCATCCTGTCTTTTCCTACCACTAGAAACATGGGGTTTATAACCTTTACCCCCACTAATCTGGAATAGTAGAAATAATGGATTTACATGTCTGAGAGCCTATTGTGGGTAAATTATTAATATATTCCTGAAATAAGTATGGACATGAGTATATTATGAATTTGAATGCTATAGAAGACCAGCTGAAACTCTTCTGTAGAACATTGGAATTCCCATGTCACATCTAAATGTCACTGACTAATCACTTCTTACTCAAGAATGATGGGTTGAATCCTGAAAATATATGTACATAGAAAAGGTAAAAAGGATGTCAAATCTGTACTAATGCCCTTTAGAAGATGCATTAGAAATGATAATAGATTCTTTTTTTTTTAATTGAAGTATAGTTGATTTACAATGTTGTGTTAATTACTGCTGTATAGCAAAGTGATTCAGTTATACATATATATACATTCTTTTTTAAAAAATTCTTTTCCATTATGGTTTATCATAGGATATTGAATAGAGTTCCCTGTGCTATACAGTAGGACCTTGTTGTTTATCCATTCTATATATAAAAGCTTACATCTGCTAACCCCACCCTCCCACTCCATCCCTCCCCCAACCCCCTCCCCCTTGGCAACCACCAGTCTGTTCTCTATGTCCGTGATTCTGTTTCTGTTTCATAGGTAGCTTCATTTGTGCCATATTTTAGATTCCACATATAAGTGATATCATATGGTATTTATCTTTCTGAAATGAGAATAGATTCTTCATTGGGTGGATAAACATTACTACCTAATACCTCTTTGCATCACCATGCTGGTTCAATGAAGGCATTCAACAGTTATTTGCTGAATAAAATGGTAACTCTATCCTATCATATGAATGCCTGACTAGAGAAGAATTTCCCAGGCCAAGAAACTAGCCTCTATTCCAAGTGATACTTGCTGGGGTGTATGGAAAGTTGTCTGTGATGATACCAAAGCATAGTCTATACCATATCATTTTACATCTGACAGAAGAAGGATTGTATCAAAGGGAGTGTGAGAAGACATGTGGGGGTCCAATGGAACTTTCTTGACATTTGACCCACCTTTGAGACAAATGGAAAGACTGATGGTAAATGTGAGTGAAGGGAGGCGATTCTAATGATAATAACATGAAAGCACGAGGTATTGATCTTTGGGGTACTGATCATTGATTGATTTCTTGGTGAGATCTTTATCAAGAGATGACTTTGTTGCTGAAAATTACAGTATTGGGAGAACATATAACCACTGATGAAAGCATGTGAAGATTTGCTTTGTGTGAATGTATGATAGATGGAGATATTGTCTCTCTAACAAGGCAACTGTTTCTTGTTCTTGAGTCAAGAATATAATGGAAACCCGAGGGAATTTCTCCTTAGCCAGAAGACCCTTTTATTTTGTCCTTTCTGAACCTATATTCATTCACACTTTTGACCACGCACAGGCAAATCCAAGACAACTAGATATAACTTTCATAGATTGGAAAACCAGAATGAATTTGTGTACATTTCAATTTAAAAGATTCTTTTAAAGGTAATTAACTTTGTGATGTTGGAAGGTGTTATTTCAATCACAAAGCATTTGTAAGGTCTATTATGTGTGAGATTAATCACATGTAAATATGTGGTAGAAGTAAAGCAAAATGGACACAGTGGTGGGAACCAACCCAATGAGGAGAGGCTGTGTTTCACTTTTCTAAGCATCACCAACAGAGCTGCTTATTCTCTGAGTTTGGAAGAGATCCAGTGGGACTTAGTTTTATGAGGTTTAATGTAAAGGTGTTGTATTTCATGAGATGAAATCATAACACAGTGGGTTGCAAGAATTTTGAGAGATTATTTTTTCAGAGTGTTGGCAAGCACTATCCTCTAGAGAATTTTGTGTCTAAAAGAGAAATATAGATCTTCTTTCACAGGATTGAAATGATAACTAATCTTTAATCATTTTTGGGTGGCCAGGGTTCGACTGGTTAGGTTGACTTGGAATGCATGTAGTAGGTCTGGCCTCTCTGGTTGGCCTTTTTTGAATCTATGGCTTCCAATGCATCCTAAAATTTCAGGGTACATGGACAATGTATTTTGGGGAACCCCCACTCCTAACCCATGATTAAGGATTTTTGTATTTATTTATAGGTCATACTTCACCTTTAGGCTTTGCACACAGTTTGATTCTCCATGAATTTTGACAATCCACATGAACATTTGGCCAAGTCAAGAGAATGCTATCGAGCTCCCTCTCAGGTTTCTTTCCTCTCCTGCAATTATTATGTTTTCAGCTGAGAAAAGTTCTCTGTCTCTATTTTAGAGAAAGCTGAGCCAGTCCCTTGACTTAGGTTTGACCTTTTTTTCCTTTGTTCTGGAACACATATAACTGTCCTTAGGCTAAACATCTCTCTACTTTTGTGACCATTTCATCTCCAATTTCCTTGCAATGCAACATCTTGGACCAGGTTTCTCATGAATGGCAGGAGGGAAACGACACTGTGGGGGGAAATCTGGTGCCTGCTCTGATTTCCTGATTTCGATGTGTATGGAAGGGAATTTTCGTTCTCTGTAGCTAAGAGCCTTCTTGAAACGTGGTTCAGGCAAGAATGTTTTGGAAGTGCAATTAATTCAGCATGGGAGTCTAGCAAAAGTAATGTATGCCCCATTGTACGTAGCTCTTTTCCCAGGGAGATTTTTTTTCCTCCCTCGTTTCAGAAATAATAGATGCAATCTTAAGACTTTAAAAACATTCTGCAGTGGCCTACGTATCATCTGTAGTGATAAAGAGCTGTGCACATCAGCACAGATGTGTTTGTATCAAATCGTGTGGGTGATGTACCTCATGTGGAGTCTCTAGTGAATTCTCATGGTAACACTGATGAAATTAGTGTTGTGGAGGAAGGGAGGGGAGAGTTTTGAGTTATTACCATCAAGGAACAAATGTTACATTATTTATCTTTCTCAAGTTCCTGCAAATTCATGTCAGAGCGGCTGTCATCCGGAGAGAGTCCAGCTGAGGGAGGTTACTGCAGGGCTGTAATCAACCAGAGGAGCATACTCATTTGCAGCTGGAGACTATCCCCTGTCACCTTGTTTCCCAGACTCTCCTGCTCACCTGGAGAAGGTGTTCACCATGGCGATTCCTGCAGACTCATCAAATCAACTGCGTCTCCATTTGAGGAAATGGACCAGCTGATTGCTATGATCAGGCAAGTCTGGGAATTACTCACCTCGTATAATGAGGATGGGCATTTTAAAAGGGGTGGATTTTGTGACTGGGTGTGTGTGGGGGGGTCGGGGGTGGGGATGATAAATATTGAGTAACAGTCGGAGGAGGGTTTCTGTCTCTGTTGAGAAGATGCTGAAAGAACGTTGCTCTCCTGTTTCTCAGAGCTCTCTGTCATGCCCCACCCAGTGTATTTCTCTCAAAGTTGGTCCAAGAAAGACCTTTGTCTTTCCTAAGGAATGCTTTGGTTTTTTTTTTTTCTATGAGAATCTTCCCTCTTTTCTTCCCTCCTCAAACTTCAGTTGCCAGAAAATGTGATGCTGGTTATGCTCAGTCACAGGTACCACAACCATTATGATGACTGGCCTTTAGATGTCCTCTTTCTACCCCTGTGTTACCTTCTTTTTCATCCCTATTTTGAGGCATTTTATGATATTTGTTTTGTAAGTGACTTCTAATCTTTTTTTTTCCTGAAAAATGGCAGAGTATGAATACATTAAATGGAACTATTAATTACTAGTTGTTAATGCAGGAAAAAAAAGACAATGATTTAAATGGTTCCCAATTTAAACCACTTTCATTTGGACTCTGACTGCAGTTCTAACCTTACCACACAAGTACGCATTTCATCCCCGTTCCTGCCAAGGACTAAAGTGGGTTAGTGAGAGAACCAAAGAGGCCGAGGCCCATCAGATATTTGGGAAAGTGCATATACTGAATCAATTGACAAAATTTGCTTATGCAAATAACACTTCTGTAAAGGTCTCTTATTCAGGTATGGGTTTGACTAGAAATATGACAGAAATACTCAAATGAAAGGCGAGTCCCCACCCCACCCCTCCCAGCAGCAGTCCCTGTCAGAGGCAGTCACTTTGAACTGTTTCAGTTTTCAATTCTGTGGGTGGCCACCTTGATGATTCCGTTGTCTTGAACTGATCTTCTTGTACTCTGTGCAGTTTTCAAATTTCACGATGCTCTTTCTAGGTCGGCCCACTTATGTTTTCTGTGCGTGTGCTCCGTGGGCCCTTACAATCAGAACACTCCCTTTCTTCAGGTTGGGGATGTTTGATTATCATTTCTCTAATAATTTCCTGCTCTCCGTGTTCTCTATTTAGGAAATCTTATTGGATCATTCTTCCTAGTGCCTTTTCTTTCTGCTGTTTAGGGAAGAAATTTTTTTTCCTTGGAGGTAAACGCTGGCTAACCTACTGCTGAGAGCAGGGTACCTGGAATAGCTTTCCCCTTGATAGGTATCCATCCAATTCCTTGTTTTCAGCTCCATTTGTCAGACCTGTCCTGCATCCTCCTTGACATCGTCTTTACGTTTTTGTGGGAAGATGCTCCCACAGCTGCAGCGTTGTCCTGCGCACACTTGGAGCTGCAGCTCTTTCTCCTCTGTTTCTTCCATCAAATTGTCTCCCTTGGCCTTCTCTTTTCAAAATGTGTTTATGGGTTTATTTCTACATGGATTCCTTTACTTTCACCAGGGCTTTGGTATATTAGGCAGAGAAGGTTAGGTTGTGCTATAATAAAAAACAGATCTTGACATCTCTGTGGCTTAATATAGTAAAGGTGTATTTCTGCCTCATCCAGAGTCTAATTGGTTGATCCTGTTTGGGCATCTCTTCTGGTCAGCTGTCCTCCAAGCTGAGTCCTTCACTTCCAGCCATGCAGGCAGGAGAGAGATAGCTAGAGCTAGAGTGGTTTTACAGAGAGGCCTTGAAGTGCGCTGTAGCGCCTCTGCCAGCGTTAACTGGCTGGACTCTTCAGGAGAAGCTGAGAAATGAAGTTTAGCTGTGTACCCAGGAGGGCAAGGAGAATGGGATACAGATGGCCCAGAACAGTTTCTGCTGCATTCTGTCAGCACGGCAGGCAGGTGTGTGTGTGCATGTGTGTATGTTCAATTTACCACCTTGAACTAGGATTACTTTCTATCCTTTGATTGATTTTTTTCCCCAGTGAGAATCAGAAGGCTGTCATCAAGAAGTAGCCAAGGATGAACCTGGTGAAAGGACTTCTCCAGACTTTTTTGGATTTCTAGATTTATTAGGCTGAAAATAAGTGTAGCTTATAAATGATTTCTTTTAAGGTATACTTAAAAAAAAAACTATAAATGGAATACCTTTTCATCATGGAGAATATCAAATAAAAAGAAATAATCACCATTAGCTTCATGTCTCAGACAAAACAGTGCTAACATTTTAATACATTTCCTTCCATCTTTTCTAGGCATAATATATGAATATATAAACCTTTCATTCTGTTTCACCATTCTATGAAGTGTATATATCATATTTTATCATATCTTTTTTATTGGCTCTTCAGATTATTCCAACATTTTGCTCTTATAAGGATTGCTACTGTAAACTTTTAATAATCTTATTTTTTTCTGTGTTTAGAATTTTTCCTTAGAAATGGAATTTCTGATTAAAAAGTATAAACTTCTTAAGGCTACTAGATATATTTTACCAAATTGCTTTCCAAAAGCGTCTCTGAATTTACTCTTCCACAATGTTGAGTATTATCATTTTGTTCCTCTAATTTTGTACATGAAAAATGTAAATTTTGTTGAAGCGTTAACTATGTACAGAGAGAAGATTTCTCTTTTTATAGCCAATTACATTTCCTCTTTTTATATTGTTTGTTCAGGTAACTTTTACATTTTCCTACTGGAAATCACTGATTTTTTAAAAATGAGCTCTCCATATATTAAACCTAGTATTCTTTGGCTAACTAATTTTATCCTGTGCTGGAGGTTTGTTTGAAAACACACCGACTTGGTTTCAGTTAACCAAGAATTGATGGGTACTTTATCTTCTCTCCTTTGCTTTTTTAGTGTAACGGAGGAATAAGCTGTAAATTCACTTTAGGGAACTTACAATTTCTCTTTTCTCTTTAAAGAGGTTGCGGACAAGAGCTATCTGAGAAAGTTTGTTTAACAATTTTGCTTATAGCTAGAGGAGTGAGTGGAGAGTATACTTTATTTATTTATTTATTTTTGGCTGTGTTGGGTCTTCGTTTCTGTGCGAGGGCTTTCTCTAGTTGCGGCAAGCGGGGGCCACTCTTCATCGCAGTGCACGGGCCTCTCACTATTGTGGCCTCTCTTGTTGCGGAGCACAGGCTCCAGACGCGCAGGCTCAGCAATTGTGGCTCACGGGCCTAGTCGCTCCTCGGCATGTGGGATCTTCCCAGACCAGGGCTCGAACCTGTGTCCCCTGCATTGGCAGGCAGATTCTCAACCACTGCGCCACCAGGGAAGCCCGAGAGTATAGTTTAATGGGGAAAGATAAGGCAGTCTTAGGGTTGAGAGATAGGGGTGTGTGTGGCAGGGGTGAGGGGAAGCAGAGTAACTGGCAGAGAATAAAAGGCAAATCTTGTTAGAAATTTAGAGGTGAAATGGCTGGGAGTGGGGGGAGTATGCAGGGGGAAGAAGGCTGTGTCAGACCAGGTCATGAGACTGGGAAGCTAGTTATGAAGGAATGACCATGAGAGTTTATTGCTGAGACAGGCTGGCAGAGGTCTGCCACAATCAGAGCTCCAGCTAAAGCCAAACAAGGGACTTAATGACTATGAAAATCATTAAGGAAAAGTGCAACCTTGTCAGTCTTTTATACTTCAGTCTCAACGAGCTAATGACTTGTCCTGATTCTTTCCCGAGAACATACTCTGTTAGGAAGGAGGGAACATACTCAAGACCCCTGGGGACTTGTGGCCAGGAGATGACACTGAAGAAAAAAAAAGGTGGAGAAAGGGAGAGGTGGGAGAGTCAAAGCCGTATTTTCCCTATTTGGTTGGGGTGCGATGACTCAGGGCAATGGGCCCGGGGTGGGGGTGAAGCCGGAAAGGGGAACTGTAAGGGACGGGGCATCTGCAGACGCTGTTACCTGAGGAAGTGCTGGTGAAAGTGCCACGGCTCTGAGAGAGAAGCAGTGGTTTCTGTGGTGGGTGGGATGCAGCTGTGTATGAAGACCGTGCAGAGTGGAACCAGCTGCCTGAGTTGCTTCTCTGGCCAACAGTATCTCAACAACATCTGTGGATGCACTGCATTTCAGAGGCGAAAACCGCAGGGATAGATCAACAGTGGGATTGTCAGGGATGCCTCTGCTCCTAATTCTTTCTGTGTTGAAACTTGCCAACTCTACCAAAAGAGCCCAAGCAAAAGATACAGCCGATTTACTGTGTCTAGGTTCAGAGTAGAAGTTTATGTTTATGTTGGTCAGTGATACAGAGAGAGCCAAAAATATGACAGCAGGGATTAAATGTCAAGCTAGATGTGTCTTGTGTGACCATTTCTGGGTGATGTTAAATAGTACACTATCTTTGGTTTGGAAGCATATTAACTTATTTGGAATATTTTTACTTGAGTGGTAAACTCTGGTATTGAGGGCTCCATTCATAATTCACTTAATAGCTAGACCCTACATAGGGTGAATCTTTTTTTGTACTTTAATATGTGAGAGAAAATAGTAATTTTTTCAACTAATTTCCTGATTTCCAATCACTGTAGACCTCTTAGAGCAATCAGAACTGTTACTGCCTGGAAGAGGCTTGGTGAACAAAAGTGAGTCACTGGATTTCAAATAAGTGAAAAAATCAGTATTAAATGCCTCTATGTTGGATTTCTTCCTTATTCTTTTGAAGCTCCAGTAAACCTTTATAATCTCTTTTCTCATGCACTAAATTATGAGTATACTCTGGAAAGTATCTCATCATGAAGCAGATATAACACCGGCTAATTTATATTAAAAACTGTTAGGAACCATTGCTTTTCAACAACTGTTAACTCATATCAATAATTTGTATTCAATAACCTAAACACATACATAAATAAATGATATCCTATTGCTCTAATTTCAGCTGCTGCCCCAAAGCTGAGAACAAAGCAGTAAGTAACTCCTACTTTCCAAAGAGGGGGCCAGAGACCTCCCTGCTGCACTGAGTAAGAGGCTAGCAGAGCCAGTCACGAAAACCTGTCACCCGCTCAGCCTATCCAGGATAAGGCTAGACCTTCAGAAGATGGGTTGAAGACAGCCATCAAAGTAAAGCGTAAGGAGTTCACGATAGGGTTGTGCCAGCCTAGGAAGTACTGGCTCTGTGTGTGTGTGTGTCTGTGTGTGTGTGTGTCTGTGTGTGTGTACGTGCATGCGCACTTGTACATATGTGTATGTATTTCACGGGAGGAGGTGGGTGTAGCGCTTCAAGAGAACCGCTCTTGGAGGTTGGGCATCCTCTTAAAGAAGGAGAGCTGCCTGACAAGGGGGATAGGGTGGCAGCAGCAGGTCCTGTCCTCTCACTGGAAAGAGTGGCAAGAAGATGAATTTCCCAGGGGCCAAGTGCACACTGAGTGTGGACCCAGGCTTGAGTCATTTAATGGGACCTCTCTAAGAGAATGAGCTGCAGGCCAGAGGCCCAGAAGCCACTTAAGAAGGTTTAAACCTCATTCACAACTGATGTTCAGACCTATCCTGACATGACGGACTGACTACACTATCTAACTATCCCTGTAACAGTTCCCCAGCTCCTACCCCTTGGAAACCTGGTTCAGGGAAGACTGGGAGCAGGGTCCCTGTAAGAAAACCACCAGGAATGAATAAGGAGTTTGAAAGCATGGGTCAGACCAAGACTGAGAACTGATGTCAGGAGGGCACAGGGGACCAAGGACCACTGTGGTCCTCCCTCCTTCACCCACATGTTCTGTGAGAGAGGGCTGCAGCTGAGGACGAAGTGACATAATCATGCCACAAGCACGCCGACCCCAGGGCTGTGACTGTCCCTCACTTTTCTGAACAAGGAGGACATTTTCTGTATCAACTGTTTTCTGTATCAGCTGCAGGAAGGTAGCATGGCCATCATAAGGCGGAGACCACGAGGAAGGTGGAGGCTGGCCGTACAGAGAGGGCTGAAGCCGGGGGCAGCTGTGGTCACGAGACAGTCAGCACAGGATATGGTGGGCTTGGCAACCACACAGCAGTGGCCTGGAGCCCAGGGAGCCCAGAGCTGCATGATGAAGGAAGCAGTTGGAGCGCAGGGCCAGGCTGAAAAGACACTGGCTCAGCTCTTGTCAGAATACATGCAAGATCACCACCCCATCTGCCCTTTCAGGGCCTCTCAGAAACCTGGGAACATAGAGCCTGGGGATAACCACTCTCTAGTGGATGAAGGCCACTCACAGAGCCAAGACATACCGTGCTCATGTGTTCTTCTAGGGCCTGAAAACTGGACAGGGTCCTGGGAACCCAGCGTTACCCAACAACTTCAAGTGTGACCCACCCCAAGGAGTATGTTTCTTCAGAATGCCATGGGGATGCTCATTCCATAGCACTTTACAACACTGATAAGGGTGGACAAGTTTGGTGACTTTCGGCATTTAGTAGGCTTTAAAAAAGTTTTGCACAGACTATTATTTAAGATGAAAGTCTCTAAAGTTCATGAAGTCCCCATGGAGCAAGTCTCTGGCTGAGTAGAAAAGGAAAAGAGGGCTGCCCCCGATACTTCGAGGTGCTGCTTCTTCCCTGGAGGGAAGCGCTCCGCAGGAGGAATGCATGGCGGTAGGCTTGACAAGCCACAGCAGGTGGCTTTATTGGACCGCAGTGGCACTGTGCTGCGCAGAGACCTCTCCCACTCCATCAGATAGATTTCCTAGCTGGCTCTGGGGTCAACGCGCAGCCTCCGATATATGCGCCCACGTATTGGAACCCAAACAGAAACGTGAAATGATTTCTTTGTCCGGGGGAATTTCAGCGGCAGAAACCCCATGACCCTCTAACCGCCCAATCCCTTTCCTCTATGTATCCTCTCTCCTCTGGCCTTGTTTTGTTGAGGGATTTTCTTTTGTCTTCTGCTTCTGCTTCATTTGACCAGCTCCCTGCGGGTCTTTGGCACCTGGGAAGGTCTGACTGTGGCCTTTGTGTGTGCTGGACTGCGCTGTGCCCAGCCAGGCAGAGATGATCGCGGGGCTTTTCTATGGCTTCATAACTGCAAATTGCTCAGCCCTTTGTCCTTTAATCCTCAGAAGCCCTTTGTGCTGGAGGCCGAGCCCCATCATCATCGCCCTTCATTTTCCAGTCCAGGAGACGCGTGATATGTGACTTG
This sequence comes from Balaenoptera ricei, assembly GCF_028023285.1. Taxonomy (NCBI): domain Eukaryota; kingdom Metazoa; phylum Chordata; class Mammalia; order Artiodactyla; family Balaenopteridae; genus Balaenoptera; species Balaenoptera ricei. Next base: position 37,044,975 of record NC_082643.1, read on the forward strand.
TTCACGAACGCAGGTTGGGTTAAGAATCTGCCCGTCTGGGCCATAGGAGCCTTGAAAGTGAAGATAACAGCAGTGAAGCTGAACTGGAGAGGGGAGCTTACATCGGGCCAGGCTGAGGTTTGCAGCCTTTTAAAGAACTCCTGACACCCGAAGTGGGAGGTGGGAACGACTTACTGGTTTAAGACCTCAAGGGGAGCTTGTGTGGTGGAGAGGGGCTTGTACACTCAGATTGCTTCTGGGTGGTAGCACTTAAGGGAGACCACTTTGAGGCTGGTGCCGGCTGGGTTCTTTGGTTCCCTCGGGTCGTCTGTCTAGCCCAGGTCGGGGCTCTGCCTGCCCCCACCCACACACAGGCATCCTCCTGCCTCTGTGCCACCTGCTCTCCCATCTTTCGAAGGGACCCTTGTTTTCTGGGTCACTGGGAAAACCTCGATCATCAGGTTTTCCAGCTCCCTCACTATTCTCCTTTCGACTGCTGCTGAGCTGTCCTTTCTTGAATCCCTTCTCCTTTCCTTCTGTTTCCAAGAAAAAGATGACCTAGCCTTCCTTCCTGGGAAGGGCTGCGTTTTGACCTACCTTCTGAATGACCCCTTGCCCTCTCCTCAGCACCCCTTCCCCTTGGGCATCTAAGTCTCCCCTGGTTGCTCTGCCCCCCACACGTGTCCACATTCATGGAGCTCCTTTATCGATTTCACTTGCTCTGAATGGGTAGTTCAGCTGTCTGGGTAGTTCCCTCTCTCCTCCACCTGCAGACTCTTTGAGTCAGTTGACCTGACTTCATGGCTCCACTTTCTTGCCCCCCACCTTCAGCTCCCAGCTGTCTTGCTCTCGCCCCACCTGCTATGGATGCTGCCTTCATCCTAGTATTTTTTTGGTCACCAATGATCTGTGAATGGCTATACCCCGGTTTTTTTTTTTCTGCCTTAATTTGTGATTATTTTCCTGCAACATTCGCCATTATAGATTATGCCATGCTCTTGGAATCTCTTCTTCTCACTGAGTCCTGAGACACAGCCTGTCCTTGTCCCTTTCTGTGTTTTCCTGTCTCCTTCACAAGCCCCCTCAAGCATAGTCAAAGATGCTTTTATCTACTTCATGCCCCTCAGAGAATTCACATGTCACCTTCCCTAATGACCCACAATGATATGACACCCAAATCTCTGCTTCTACTTTGAAATTCTCTGCTGTGTTCCCATTCCTAATTTCAAACATGTCACTGGACATTTCCAAGTTGATGACATGACGGCAGCTGAAGCAAAATGTATAACCTGCTTCTTCCTCCTGACTTCCCATCTCTGTTAATTATGTCACCAAGCACTAAATCTTGCTGCCATCTTTGATCCCTTTCTCTCCTCTTCTCTTGTCATCCAATTAAGTCCTGTCACTCCCTCCATCACTGTGTGCTTGGAATCTGTCCTTTGCCCTCCCACTGCCTTGGCCCTGGTTCAGCGCTTCTGACCTTTGCCCCCCTCATTTTCATCACCTCCTCCCTCGCCTCCCTGGGCTCCCTCTCTCTCCAGGCTCTCCCCTGCAAGCCCATACCACACTTTCTCTGGACGAATTTTTCTAAATTTCCAGTTACAGAGTTATAGTTATTTGGTCCTATCATTTCCTGGCTCAAAAATTATCAGTGGTTTCTTATTGCTTCTGAAATCAGCTCCAAACTTAATTGTCATGGGTCCCACTGCCTGGGGGCCCTGGCCCACATTTCTGACCCACTCTCCCCTCTAATTTTCCCCGGACTCTGCTCCATTCAAAGTTCAAATCCCTGAAATGTTCCTTGCACCCTTGCCTTGGTGTATAGCATTTCCACCTCCTCCAACACCCTTTCTCTGCCTTCTCTCCAATGCTTCAAGGCCCCCCATTCTTCATGGCCCCGTGTACATATTGCCTCTCCTTCAAGGGGTCAATTCAGGAAGGAAGGGAGGGAGGGAGGGAGGGCATCCCTACAATGTGCCACAGCTATTGAACTGACACCCTCAACATTCAGGCACCTCTGGGCTCCCATTACTGTGGTCCTATGTGCTTCTCAGCCTCAGCACTATACAGAATCATCTGGGAGCTTTTAAAAGCACCAATGCCCAGGCTGCATCCCAGACCAGTTAAGTCAAAATCTCTGTGGCTGTGACCCAGTTATTAGTACTTTTTAAAGCTCACCAAGTGATTCCTATATGCAGCCAAGTATTTGTGTCTGCTAATATGTGACATTTTTGTAGATTATTTTAGTAGTACTGCAATTTTTATTTGGTCAAACTATTGGTCCTTGAGGGATTCTTTGTTTTCGTAGCCTCCATGATGTCTAGCACTGTTTCTTATCCTCAGTGGACCTTTAGAGGAAAAAAACCACTTTGAATGAATATAATAATGGAAAACAAATAAAAAGAGTCATTTTTTAGGGAGGAAGGCAAATTGGCTCAGTAGCTATCCCACACTGGAAATGGTGAATTGAGAGTCTCTTTTATGTAAAATAACTCATTTCAAGTATTTTGTATAATTCATTTGTATCCAAGCAGTTAATATGCCAATTAAGTATTTATTATTATTTGTCTAGTGAGGCTATACCTTGCCCATATTATAATAGCAACTAATAAAATGGTTGAGTACCTGTCCTACCCCATGGATAATTATCAAGGTTAAATGAGTAGAGCTTCTGGGGAAAAAAGCTTTAAAAAGCATAGTTAAAATATTTTTTTAATGAAGTTGCATTTTTGAAAGAACTGAATGTAAAGAGCTCACCTTTGATGCATTCTTCCTTTTATGAACATCGTTGACTGGATTAAGTCAGATGGAAAACTAACGTTATCTTGGGCATTTCCACTTCTTTTCATACACTGTATTTCTAGTAACAACGTGGATGTTACAGAGCTTATTTTAGTCTGTGGGGGTGGGAAGGAAATATATTTGTGCCTGGATTGTTGCTATACTCAGACCGAGCTGGTCCCTTACAGAAAAAAAAAAAAAAAAATAGAGAGCAAAGACGGAAGACTGCTCAGGTAATTCTTTTCTCTAGTTTATAAAAGCGCAGGGTGTTTCATGGAGCATGATTTAATGGCCTGGACTCTGGAGCCAGACAGATTTGTGTCTAAATTCTGGCTTGGTTTACCAGCTGGGTTGACTTGGGACAAAGTGCTTAGCCTCTTTGAGCTTCCGTGTCCTCAGCTGTGAGACAGGGAGTAACACTTACATCTCAATGTCGTAGGGAGGCCTGAGTTATACAGTGTATGTATAGGACCTCATGAAAAGTTCCTATTTCCTTAAAGCCCCATGTATATCAGGGATTTTTTTCCTCCCATGAACTTAGTATACTTCCTCTTAGTGTTTTCCAGAGCATGCATTTTATTGGTAAGTTTGTAGGCAAATGTGTAGTTTCATTTTGGATCTGAGAGTTTTTCATTTTTTCAACCCTATAATGATTTCCTTTTTTTTCTTCTGTAAATGCATTGAATGTTTGAATTCCTTTGCAGTGTCTTTGCTGTAAATTCTACTTACCACATATAATTTAAGTGAAGCAGGAGAAATGTAATGGTATAACATAGTTACCCTCATACCGAGAATGTAGGGTAGTATACTTACTTTGCTTCCAAGGAACTCACATTTCCATTTGAAAAAATTTTGAAACTGAGTCCCATTTGCAGAAGTTTCTGGAAACTCAGATTGAGGTGTCTCTATGCTTTTGTAGGAAACAAGTCTTTGGTGGGCTTCTGTTTAATTTATTGCCTTGTACGTAGATGGATTGAACTAGTCACAATAGTCTCATAACTCACAGACAGGACCCTCACTCTAGTTACAAGTACTACATACCAGTCAAATCTTATCAAAGGCCATCTTAGAAATCTTGAAAAAAGTCTGATGTTTTGTTAAAACAACTGGCAAATAGATTTTCCCAGCCTCCCTTCCACATTTCTTTCCTTATCCACAACAATGCAATTTGTATAGTGCTATTTCCAGTCTTCCTTATTTTTCCTTACCTATGTACCATCTTATGCAACCTGAAATTAATTTTTCAGGCATGAAAGTGGGCACTTTGCTGCCCCACACAGAAAGCCTTTACAAGTCCAGCTGGAATAGACCTGAAGTGCACACCAGATTGATGTCAAGGCCTACTTACATTGAAGTAAAATTAAATTTATGGATTGGAGAGGGAAGCCTAATTTTTACGTGCCTCCTCCCTAAAAGCCAACTAAAATCTAAGAAGATGGAAACTATCTGAGCTGGTTTGAGTGGACCCAACCCATTTCATTTTTTAAGGCTGGTTTTGGTTAATTCCTTATGGGGTGAAGGCAGAGACTAGTTCCATGGGATTAAGAACAGCCAAGAGAACCTCTAACACTAGGCTGTAATTGTATTAGCATTTTTTAGTACCTTGCCCAGATAGCCTAGGTCTGTCAAAAAATATTTTTTAAAGAAAGAGATAAAATACATTTTCTATCTACCCCAATTTTAATTCTCTGAATTTCATTCACTACTCAGCATTTCCAATTCCTCATTAGATTTTTATTATTATTATTTTTTTTAGCTTCCTCCATTACAGAGCTATGCTTCCCCAGCAGACCGCCTCATCTTTGAGTTTCCACTTCTTGGAATTTTGCTTTCCAGTTCCAAAGCTAAGGAGCCAACATGCATTCCTTCCTTGTCTCAAAGTCCTTCGCCTTATTTTGAATACCCCAACTTGTCTAAATTTATCAAGGGGGAAAAAGAATATATCACTTTGGTCTGAAAAATTTCTTGCTGAGTCCCTACTCCATAAAAATAACATAATCATATTTGGAAGAAATTGCCAATCCCAATTCAATGGCCTGAACAGACCAGATAATTTCAGAGAGAAGCTTTTTGTGATTGTTCCTGTTCACACAGTGACTGAAACAATTCAGGCTAACTACACACCTTAATTGTCAGTTGGTATTACAGAAAGCAGAGCTAGCAATCATGCTGAACTGAATTTTCCCCATCCTAACCTATTTCAGATAAAAGAGTCAGTGTAAAGGACAAGCTCTTAGACAAGGGTTTTCAACTGCTAACTGAGATGTGGTTTTCATTCACGCACCTGGGAAATCTCAAAGTTTGCTCTTTAATTCACGAAGTTTGACCACAGTTCTTACACATATTCTGTGGTTGAATTCTGTGCCATAGTCATAGAATTTTGGAATTAGGAGTAACCTTAGAGATGCCTAGTTAAAAACCTTCCTCCCCATTCTACGAGTGAGAAAATGGAGTTTGTATGAGATCTCAGAGAAGGATGAATTTGAGATACTTTCAGTTTAACTTCCCTCCCAAGGAAAGAAGCTTTGTCTCAGTATTTTTAAAATTAGATCATCCATTTCCCTCCCCCCGTCCTTGACACTCTCACTTGCTTTTGAACAAAACGGGTAAAACCAAATTCAGTAAAATGATAGACAAAGATGCTTATTAATTAACATAAGGATTTATCCTAAGTGGAGGCAAGGAGGAAATATTATTGGTGTATTTAAACTGCCCTCGTGGGACTTCCCTGGTGGCGCTGTGGTTAAGAATCTGCCTGCCAATGCAAGAGACACGGGTTTGAGCCCTGGTCTGTGAAGATCCCAAGTGCCACGGAGCAGCTAAGCCCGTGTGCCACAACTACTGAGCCTGCGCTCTAGACCCCACGAGCCACAACTACCGAAGCCTGCACGCCTAGAGCCCGTGCTCCGCAGCAAGAGAAGCCACCGCAATGAGAAGCCCGCGCACCACAATGAAGAGTAGCCCCCTCTCACCGCAACTAGAGAAAGCCCACGCGCAGCAACGAAGACCCAACGCTGCCAAAAATAAATAAATAAATATATATAAAAAAGTAAACTGCCCTCGATTAATGCTGTATATTTTACATTTCCTGATTTATTCCCTGAAAAGCAGTCAGTTGGCATAAATAAGCCCCACCCTTCACTGCTGAAAATAGTATCTGCCCCCACCCCCATTTCTTTGTCTTTTTCTCCATGTAAATGAGCCTGTAAAAGAATGCCGCTTCAATAATAATATTTTTGTAGTACCTTTATTGAGATATAAATCACATATCATACATTCGCACATCCACTCATTTAAAGTGTACAATTCAATATTTTTTAGTGTATTCACAGAATTGTGCAATCATCACTGTAATCAATTTTAGAATATTTTCATTACCCCCCAAAGAAACCCTATAGCCTTTAGCCATCACCACCCCTTGATCCTTATTGCCCCAAACCACTTTCTGTCTTTACCTGATGTGCCTATTCTGGACATTTCATATAAAAGGAATATATGTAGCATGTATCAGTACTTAATTCTTTTTTATGTCCAAATAATATTTCATTGTATGGACATGCCATATTTTGTTTATCCCTTCATTTGATTTATTTCCACCTTTAGGGTATTATATATAATGCTGCTATGAACATTTGTGTATAAGTTTGTGCGTGTGCACGCATGTGTGTGTGTGTGTGTGTGTGTGTATGTATGTTTTTATTTCTCTTGTCTATATGCTTAGGGGTGGAGTTGCTGGGTCAAATAGTAACCCTATGTTTAACTTTTTGAGGAGCTGCTATATTGTTATCCATAGTGGCTGCACCATTTTACATTCCCACCAGCACTGTATGAGGGTTTCAGTTTCTCCACATCCTCAATAACACTTGTTATCTGTCTTTTTGATTAAAGTCATCCTAGTGAATGTGAAGTAGTATCTCATTGTCATTTTGATTTGCATTTCTCTGATTATTAATGACGTTGGGGACTTTTTCATGTGCTTTATTGTCCATTTGCAGTTCTCTGGTGAAATCTATTCAGATAATAATAATATCTTTAGGGAGAAAAATGCGTTGGTAAATCAGATAGAGATTTGGAAAAGATTAATAGGAGATTAACATTTGGTTAGAGAAGTCCAAGGAAAAATTTCATTCTATGTGTTATTATGACTTTCGTGATTGAAAAAAGACATCAGAGGAAACAGGAATGTTTGTATAATCATACATGCACACATATATGCATATTTGTACACACATATCTAATACGCACAACTGTATATCTAAAACTATATGTAAACATAGTTATATTTCCTACCTTCCATAAAGTGACCCTAGGCAATAAAAGAGGAATTAGATTCATTCACCTGTTCAGTTGGCACCTGCCATATTCAAGGCATCATGGTCAGTTCAAAGGACATATTGAATGAATAAAACAGGTTAAATAACCTTTAGGCAAGTAACCAAAGCACCTTATAGCATACATATCACCTTATACCCTGTATATAGTCTTTTACATATGGACTATAAAATCCTGAAGTAGATGGAGTTATTTTGACTTGTCCAGTTGTACTCAGCCCACATAATGGGTCCATCAGAAAGTCTTGTTGATTTTTTTTTAAAATATGATTTCATTTCTACCACTATAACCCTAATGAGGCATTTGTTACTTTATGCTGGTATTATTGTTTTAATTAACCTCAGAACTCTAGTCTCTGCACTTCATTTTATTCCAAAGACACAACAAGATGAATCTTATAAAACAAAACAATAAACCCCTCAGATTTTTTTAAAAATTTTTATTTATTTATTTGGCTGCGCCAGGTCTTAGTCGCAGCACGTGGATCTTCATTGTGACACGTGGGATCTTTAGTTGCAGCATGTGGGATCTAGTTCCATTATCAGGGATTGAACCCGGGCCCCCTGCATTGGGAGTGTGGAGTCTTAACTGCTGGACCACCAGGGAAGTCTCCAACCCCTCAGATTTTATCATTTCATCCTTTTGCTCAAAACCTTCAGTGACTCCCTTTTCCTTATTTCATTAAGTCTGAATTCTTTGCCAAGTTTAAAATTCTCAGGTTGCCTCTCCTTGCCTCTGTTAATCCACTCATTAATTCATTCAGTATATATTTCTGGTGCCTACTCTGTGCCAAGCACTATGCCAGGACTGACAAGAATACAGTGGATGGGGTCCCTGCCCTTAGGGAGTGTGCTGTCTAGCAGAAGCCTGGAGAGTAAGCCAGTGATAGAGGGAAGCTTAGACCATGGTGGGAGGGAGCTTCGAGGATGGGTATACATCACTTGGGAAACCCTGGAGGAAGTGGCAGAATGTGAATCCCAGTCAGTGAAGGAGGAGAATAACATTGTCTCAGGTGGAAGAATTTGTGTAGTAGAGAACCAGAGATGAGAAATAGCCTGCTTTCCTGCTAAAGGGAGTGAAAGTTAAAGACAGAGTTGAAGGAGTGGGTTGAATGGGACTCAGGCCGAAGTGGAGAAATTAGTCTTAGAAAGGAGGAGGAAAGGATGGAAGGGTGGGATGTAATTTTATAGGGTTGGCGATGGGAAGCAGAGGCAGTTGCTTTCTTTTTTGATGGCTCTTATTTTTCCTGTAAAGCAGGAGTTGAGGGGCTCAGCTTTAGGATGGAGGTGATGGTTAGAAGTGGGAGGTCTGAGTAGAATGAAGATTTGGAATGGCTGCTGTGTTATGTGGGAAACAGCACCATAGGACAGTTTAGGGCCAATGGAGATGGAAAACAGTGACCCTTCCTTGTAGTGGTAAGGAGCATGGGCTTGAGATAAGACATGCCTGGATTCAGTCCGCCATGAGTCCCTACACTGACACTCTGTGTGCAACTTTGGGCAGGTATGTAATGTCTCTGATACTCAGTTTCTTCATGCAGTAGAGATAACATTAGTTCACTGGGTTGCTAATGGGGTTGTTGGGAGGATTAAATGAGATAGCACAGTGTCTGGCATGTAGTAAGCAGTTAATAAATATTTTATTAAAAAATTTTAAATCAAAGTATAGTTGATGTATATTATACAAGTTACAGGTGAACAATATAATGCTTCACAATTTTTAAAAGTTATACTCCATTTATAGTTATTATAAAATAGTGGTTATATTTCCTGTGTCATACAATATGTCCTTGTAGCTTATTTTATACATCGTAGTTTGTACCTCATAATCTCCAACCCCTATATTGCCCCTCCCCACTTCCTTCTCACCACTGGTAACCACTAGTTCATTCTCTATATCTGTAAGTCTGCTTCTTTTTTTGTTATATTCACTAGTTTGTTATTGTATTTTTTTAGATTCCACATATAAATGATATCATACAGTATTTGTCTTTGTCTGACTTATTTCACTTAGCATAATGCCCAACAGAGCCATCCATGTTGCTGCAAATGGCAAACTTTCATTCTTTTTAATGGTTGAATAGTATTCCATTGAATATATATATTGAATATGTATGTATGTGTGTGTGTGTATATATATATATATATATATATATGGCATGTCTTCTTTATCCATTTATCTGTTGATTGACGCTTAAGCTGCTTCCATATCTTGGCTATTGTAAATAATGCTGCTATGAACATTGGGGTGCATGTAACTTTTCAAATTAGTGTTTTTATTTTTTTCAGATATATACCCAAGAGTGGAATTGCTGGGTCATATGGTAGTTCTACTTCTAGTTTTTTCAGAAATCTCCATACTGTTTTCCACAGTGGCTGCACCATCTTACATTCCCACCAACAATGTAGGAGGGTTCCCTTTTCTCTACATCCACACCAACATTTGTTATTTGTGTTCTCTTTGATGATAGTCATTCTGACAGGTGTGAGGTGGTATCTCATTGTGGTTTTGATTTGCATTTCCCTGATGATTAGTGATGTTGAGCATCTTTGCATGTGCCTGTTGGCCATCTGCATCTCCTCTTTGGAAAAATGTCTATTCAGTTATTTTGCCCATTTTTTAAATTGGGTTGTTTGTTTCTTTGATGTTGAGCTGTATGAGCTGTTTGTGTATGTTGGATATTAATCCCTTATTGGTCATATCATTTGCAAATATTTTATCCCATTCAGTACGTTGTTTTTTCATTTTGTCAATGGTTTCCCTTGCTGTGAAAAAGTTTTTAAGTTTAATTAGGTCCATTTGTTCATTTTTGCTTTCACTTTCTTTGCTTTAGGAGATGGAGCCAAGAAAATACTGCTATGATTTATGTCAAAGAGTGTTCTGCCTGTGTTTTCCTCTAGGAGTTTTATGGTATCTGATCTTACATTTAGGTCTTTAATCCAGTTTGAGTTTATTTTTGTATATGGGGTTAGAGAATGTTCTAATTTCATTCTTTTACACATAGTTGTCCAGTTTTCCCAGCACCACTTGTGAAAGAGACTGTCTTTTCTCCATGGTATATTCTTGCCTCCTTTGTTGTGGTTTAATTGACCATACGTATGTGGGTTTATTTCTGGGATCTCTAGTCTGTTCCATTGTACTGTGTGTCTGTTTTTGTGCCAGTACCATACTGTTTTGATTACTATAGCTTTGTAGTATAGTCTGAAGTCAGGGAGCATGTTCTTCTTTCTCAAGATTGTCTTATCTATTCGGGGTCTTTTGTGTTGCCATACAAATTTTAAAATTATTTGTTGTAGTTCTGTGAAAAATTCCATTGGCATTTTGATAGGGATTGCATTGAATCTGTAGGAAAAAAAATTCAAGGAAAAAGGGAGAGGGCCCAGATCAATGAAATCAGAAATGAAAAGGAGAAGGTACAACTGACACCACAGAAATACAAAGGATCATAAGAGAATACTACAAACAACTATATGCCAATAAAATGGACAATCTAGAAGAAATGGACAAATTCTTAGAAATGTACAATCTCCCAAGACTGAACCAGGAAGAAATAGAAAATATGAATAGACCAATTAACAGTAACGAAATTGAATCAGTAATTTAAGAACTCCCAACCAACAAAAGTCCAGCACCAGATGCCTTCATGGGTGAATTCTACCAAACATTTATAGAATAGTTAACACCTATCCTTCTCAAAGTATCCCAAAAATTTGCAGAGGAAGGAACACGTCTGAACTGTTTCTGTGAGGCCAGCGTCACCCTGATGCCAAAACCAGACAAAGATATCATAATAAAAGAAAAGTACAGGTCAAGATCACTGATGAACATAGATGCAAAAGTCGTCTACAAAGTATTAGCAAACCAAATCCAACAATACATTAAAAGATTCATACACCATGATCAAGTGGGATTTATCCCAGGAATGCAAGGATTTTTTAATATCTGCAAATCAATCAATGTGATACACCACATTGATAAGTTGAAGAATAAAAACCATATGATTGTTTCAATAGATGCAGAAAAGCTTTTGACAAAATTCAGCACCCATTTATGATAAACACCTCCAGAAAGTGGGCATAGAGGGAACATACCTCAACATAATAAAGGCCATATATGACAAGCCCACAGCTAACATCATACTCAATGGTAAAAAGCTGAAAGCATTCCCTAAGATCAGGAACAATACAAGGATGCCTACTCTTACCACTTTTATTCAACATAGTTTCAGAAGTCCTAGCCATGGCAATCAGAGAAGAAAAAGAAATAAATGGAATCTAAATCGGAAAGGAAGACATAAAACTGTCACTGTTTGCAGATGACATGATACTATACATAGAAAATCCTAAACACACCACCAGGAAAACTACTAGAGCTCATCAATGAATTAAGTAAAGTTGTAGGATACGAAATTAATATACAGAAATCTGTTGCATTTCTATACACTAACAATGAACTATCAGAAATAGAAATTAAGGAAACAATCCCATTTACCATTGCATCAAAAAGAGTACAATGCCTAGGGATAAATCTACGTAAGGAGGTAAAAGACCTGAACTCAGAAAATTATAAGACACTGATGAAAGAAATTGAAGATGACATAAACAGATGGAAAGATATACCATGTGTTCTTGGATTGAAGAATTAATATTGTTAAATATTTTCTATTACTGATGTTGTTATTGTTATTATTATTATTCTAATAGTAATTTACCAGTTTGGTCCTTAGCTAGTGCTAAGCAGCATAGATGTGGCATGGAGAAGGTGGAAAGTTGGATGTGCACAGATCTACGTTTTTCCAGGGAGACATGATGGAAGGCCAGTTGGGCAAATGAGTCAATGATACTGGTAAGAGAGTGGTCAGATGATAGAATCGAAGCTGGCTGTGTGTAGCGACAGTCACATGGGGCTGATAGGTGTGGGGAATAACTCAGTGAGAGAACTAGGGCAGGAGATTATGATGAGAGAGTAGGAAGTCTGAGTTTGATATTTCAGAGGTGGCATGATCACAAATAAAGATAGTTTTTCTATATTAGTATGTCTGCCTACTCAAGATGATCAGACGTGATAATTTGTCTAGTAAAATCTCTCATTACCTCTTAAACCCCAAGGAGCAGGCAGATCAAGGAACAGAGAAACTTGGAGATGAGTATTTGCAGGCTGGGATGAAGTCAGTGAGCAGGTAGTAAAGTGTTAAATGAATGAGAGGGGTGACTGGGAGGTATGACGGATAAAGATGACAATGTTGAAAAGGAGTGTGGTTTTCCCAGAACAATGGAGGAGGAATGATCTGGAAAGAGTATTGTGGAAATAAGAAAGATGACTCATGCCATCTCCCAGCCTTGACCTTGAAGGGTCTGGAAGAATGTCAGCCTCTACCGGAGAGAGGGAGGCCGAGGAAGCCATGTCCTCAAGGATAGCCAGGCTTCTCTGAAGGCAAGGAGGCTGAGGGGAGCCATTCAGGTGGTTGAGGATGGTGTGCAGTTGTGGCCCCAAGAGAAGAGTTTTGAAGGTAGCATGGGAAGCTGGTTAGTGAAGAAGAAACAGCATGAAGTATTGGGGAAGGGAGAAGGCTGGGTGCACCTCCCAATGGATTTCACTTTCTTCTTTGGGATTTTCTGTGTGAAATTAGTGGCAATTCCATAAGGTCAAAGAGCTATGCTGTGGCATTGTTTATTATCACTTTGTGGTTGACAGTAACAAAACTTTTTAAAAGATAAGAAGTACTTGACCTTGATTACTGAAGTCATATTTTGGTTTGAATTTTCTTTATTTAAAAAAAAGATTACTGCTATACCTTTTAAACTTACTAATAATCAATGGAGTTTTAACTAAAATCTGCCAGAAGAGAGAAATTACTGTCAGCTGTTCTGGTGACTCATGTAGAAATGGTCATGATGATTTAATGTTGCATCAATTAGCATCCCAGAGATCTCCATAGTTCGTAAAAAATAATTTCATAAGTTTCAGCAGTTATCAAATATGCTTTTCTATCAGATGAGAAATAGAAAAAAGAGCAGGTTAGCTTACCTGATATCTTAATTTTTGGATAAATTTCTTTTTTATATACCCTATCCTCACGAGAGAAATAATTATTTTATTTCTTCTGCTTACAAATATGATACATGCTCACTGTAGAAGAATTTAAAAATCTGATAGGGAAAAGGTAAAAGAAGAAATCAAATAATCCCCCAAGTCCCACCACGGGGAGGGAGGGTAAGCGGGGTGAGGTGGGGACCACTGTTAACATTTTAATGCATGGCCTAAAAAAATGTTGGTGTGGAATTCAAAAGAGGCATGGAGAAAGGTTATAATATTTAAGATTTCTCTGAGATTGAGTAGTATTGTTTCATTTTTGTCCTCAAAACTTGGTCTTTTACCCATAAGTGGAAGTGTCCCGGCTTCCTGACAGCAGCAAGCTCATCAGGTGGCCTCTGGCCATTTGCTGCCAGTGCCACCGTGGAGGGCAGCTGTTTAGCGCTGGACAACCTTATAGTCAGGAAAGCCTTTTTACAACACTTTGTGCTTGTTAGAAAACATTTACTTGTGGTCAGATTTATAGTTTTTAGAAAAAGCCTGATAAATACCAGTGGCTCGGGATCCAGTGTCTCCCAGCTTAGGGAACTACATTTAAGGAACCAGTCTGGGACATTTCAGACTCAGAAGAGCACAATTCAACAATAAATTGTTGCCTCAGTGCACTAGACATTAGCTGGATTGCACAGAAGTGTTTTCTTTCTTTGAAGAATACCTGGAGTTTTTTCAAGGGTGTTTAACCAAAACCAAGCAGTGCTTGTCACTGCTGGTGGGGAAGGCATGAGAATTCTAGAAAATTCTCTGTCCAGTTCAAGAGAGTTTCTCAGTGGCTATGAGCAGAAAGCTCTGAGAAATACATTCCCCAATGGGATTTCTTAGATTGGGGATATGCTATCTTATTTCGAACTGTGATCTTTTGAAACACTTCCATTTGCTATGTACGAACTGATCAGAAAAGATCAGAGAAGAGTGTGGAGACACTGTGGTAGGTTATTACAAAGTGAGGCTATGAGGGGTCAAGTAGTACATGGCATGGTTTGGGGGACGTGGGCAGGACTGGTTCACTTAAACTTATTTATCTTACGGGTCTGCACAGATAAAGCTGTCACCTTTTGGTGGTTAAAAATCACCTGCCTAACAATCACCCCCTTGGCTGGAGACCCAGAATTGTACGAGGAAAGGAGTTTGGGTTTTTGGGTCAAGCAGGTGTCATCCTAATCCTGATTCTATCAACTACTCAATCTTAGAGGCAGGAAAAGATGCACTACCTGCTCCCTTTTCCTTCATTCATGGAAAAGATGTGGCTGTTGGCATGTGTTTATTTCTGTAAAATGCTCCAGCAGCCTCCTTATTGAAGTTTTTGTCTAATTTCCTAGCCTAGAAATGTGATGTGCAGCTTAGACTATAAGTTCCACGAAGATCAGGGTAATTTCTGTTGAGTGTTGAGTACAGAGTACAGATGGTGCACCATAAATATCAGTTGAATAAAGAATAGGAAGATGGGTGCATCTCCTTGGAATGACATTACCTGGCTCAGTAAGATGTCATTATTTCCTGAAGTGGGGCGGTGAGATAATTCATTTGCAGCTTATGGAAACAACCCAGAATGTCTTACCAACAGCTATGGCATATATTTTCATAAGATTTTGTATTTTCTACATGAGTGGCCTCATTTTAGCCACGCGTCCTTCTGAGAGGTAGGCAGGGCAGAGTAGGTATTAATTGTTCCCCATGCATAGGGCTTGCTTAAATAGCAAGTTAAAAGCATCCCTTGGCATGCAAACAGGATATTTTCCTCTAGCTTTGCAAGAATGCCCACAATTTTACAAAATGAACCTTGCCAGAATAGGTGATGTGAAGATTTGGGTGAAGGAGAAGTTTCATGATGTTCTGGGGTAGCGGTTTCAACTCGTAGTAAAGAGAACACTTGATTGCTCAACGCTGCAAGTGAATGTCTGCAGTTGACCGGGCAGAGCGTCTTTTATGATGTTTTGCTTAAGGGAAGGAGATCAGTTCTGATCACTGTCTCCTGAGGATGCTTCTGTTCTTCTCTCCGCCTCTGGTCCTCCTCTCCAGTTCCTCTAGGGACATCCCTATTCCCTGCCCCCTCTACTCTGCCCCTCCCCCATAGCAGACAGTTTCTAAGTCCTATTTAAGGACTGCTACGTATCTGCTCCCCTACTTATGGCTCACGGAATGCCCACGTCTTCCCTCCCATTTCCTAGCCTTTTGTAGCAAGGCAGGGCTCTGAGACGACCTCTGGCCAATGGGCTGTTTCAGAAGAGGTGCGGGCCACTCCAGACTCAAGCAGTTAAGGGTGCGTGTCCGTGTGAAGCCCCCCAGCCCTCTCCAACTCTGCTGAGTCACCAGGAAGGTGTCGAGATGCCCGGCATCTGTCAGTCTAGGTGCCCGAGTAGTTGTGTGAGCAGATCCTTCCGCCCCTCCACAAGCCCCCTCCCACCCTGCAAACACGGGAGGAAAATAAACCTTTAGTATGTTTAACTTCTGAAGTCTCAGACCCAATTTGTTAACGTCTGTCTTGATTCAAACACCATTAGACTGTACAGGAGTAAGAGGACAGGAGGAGTGTGCGTGTGTGTGTGTGTGTGTGTGTGCTTTAAAAATCTTTACATCCTGGGCACCTCACACAGTGCTTGGCATGTGATCAATGCTTAGCACGTGCTTATTGAGGGAATGAATTCGCAGAAAAATGTATCTGAATGAATTTGTATTTGGCCAAGTTAGGCATTCACACTGAACACAGCGTGAGCTGTTCTCATCTACTTCCGGGGTGCTGACTGTCCCCCAAGTCCCTGGTGCCCCCTGGTCTACAACCCTCCTTCTTAGACCGGTTATCATCTGTGAGGGTCCAGTGCTGACTGGCCCACTTGGTGTTCTAGGAAAGAAAAGCATAGAAATCCCTTGACATGTAATTTAGTCACTGTCCCTGCTCAGCCCATTCTGTCTCACCCTCTGCTGTCTTCGTTTTTATCCTTCTGCCTCTGACGGTGGCAGAAGACAAAACTCCAGCTCTGACTTGACATTTTCCTCTGCCTGAAGAAATTGGGAACAAATCATGATAATTCTGACAGTGGGCCTCTTCCCCTGTGCCATGCACTGTGGTAAGTGCTTTACCTGAATTTCTCTGGTTAATTCTCACAACTGTCTGTAAGACAAGGACTGCTGTTAGCACTATTTTACAGGAAAGGAAATTGGGGCACCGTGAACTTGACTTGCTTTAGTTCTCACAGCAATGTGAGGCGTGGGGCGGAGCTGGAGCCCCTATCCAGGCTGTCTGAGGTCAGGGCTGACACTCCTGGCCATCCTGCTGTTCTCCCACCCCATGTTCTTATCTGTAACCTTTCCCAAAACTTCCCCACTGCAGGACCCAGTGTTTGGACTCCAGAAGCCTGGCCCCCAGTCACCCCACTGGCCACGGTTCACAGTCCCATACCCTTGGGTCCCTTTGGTAGAGTGGTTCTTCCCTGTGATTCTTTCTGGACACTGTACTAACTGCCCCGTCAGCTGTTCCATCCTCAGGATTCTTCAGGCTGGACCATCCCGCTACCCGGTCCTCTGTGAGACCTCCCCCTTCCCTGGCTGATTTCTCCCGGATGTCTCAGCCATTTCTGGGCATTAACCATCCAGGAGGATGATCTGAGGCAGGTTTTCTGACTTCCTTCCTATCTGTCTGCACCGATCCTCTTGGTCCATCTGGTTCATTTGATGGGCAGCGCGAGGGCAAATTGCTTGGCTTGTCTCTAAGGGGATGCTGTCCTCAGAGGCCAAAGGGCTTCACGGGAGTGCTTGGAGTGTGCATAAGGCTTGAACACCTTTCTGACAGATATACATGCACCGGGTGCTGCGAATACTTCCTGCTGCCTCTAGGATGTTTGAGTCCAGAGAAACCCTAGGCAACTGGTCTTCTATCTGTTTATCTGAACACACTTCATCAATTTATTCTTTTTAAAATATTTTTTATGCTGAGATATAACTTGCATATTGTGAATGTACACATCTCAGGCACAGTTTTCAGTAGGCCCTGGTTGAGGAAGTTGAGTTTCTAGAGGTGAATTCCCTTAAAATTTCCATGAGTCCGTGCGCCGCATAGTAAGTCTTCACATACCTACAGAGTTCCCATAGGGTGGGAGGGGGTCTCAAAAGGAAGGACCTGGCCTTCTTCTGACTTTATATGACATTTGTTGCATGGTTTTTCTGTTTAAAAAAATGATGCATGCTCATTGTAGAAAATGCAGAGAGGTTGTCATCTCCCAGTCCAAGTGGGTTCTTTCTGAAATTTTGATTGAGACCTCTGTATGTAAATCTCTCTTCCTCATGGAAACCAGCAGACAGCAGACTGACATTTAAAGTCAGGCCACTAGACTGTGGGTTCCGGGTGGCGACCAAGGGCTCTGCTTGGGCTGAATGATGCTTTTGTAAGCTGTTCAGGAGAGGATCAAAAGTGCAGCTGCGAGCTAAGAGCCAGGGAGCTAGAAAGAAGGCAGAAAGGCCCCCCAAAGAGTGTGACTGTGCCGCCCCAGAAAGCTCTCGCCCCAAGCAGTGGCAACGTGTGGGCAAAAGTGGTAAGCAGCGCTTAGATCTGGAATTCCAGACAGCCACACACACGTCAGCCTAAATGTGAAGTGGCACTGCTAAGAGTACCTCTGTAATTACATCTCATTTTATTAGTTGCAAAGGATAATTGCATCCAGAACATTTGCTATGCAAATGGATGCTACAGAGATACTGTGTATGTCACTCTGAGAAAACCATGTGGGAGCGAGGTTTCAATCATGCTAAGTGACCCTCTAACACTCATCACTGATCAAGCGCCACGGGGACTGGAGGAAAGGAGCTGCCAGAAGTCGAGAGTCTGAATCCCCCCCTGGACTCTCCCAGCTTTTAATCTCTCAATTCTCTGCCCCTAAGTGTCTTGAGGGAAGGGAAGACTTTGGAAAACACCAGGCAAACAGTTGCATTCTTGGGACTAGACACTCAGGCAGGGCAGCTGGTTTTGGCAGAGCTGAGGTTTAGGCCAGCCCTGCGCGTGCACCATTGGCAAAGTGATCACAATAATGTGCCCTTTCAGGACAGCCTACGGAGCTCAGCAGGGACATTGCATGCCATGCCTTTCCCCATCTGAGCAACTTGAGCACAGTTCTCTTAGTGATTAATATAACTGTTTTAAACACTGGCATTTAGGAGCTGAGAGATACTGAAGATCAAGCTCCATGTCATCAAATACTATAGTTTTCTTGTACTAGGATTGGGCTGAATTGTCTTTATTACTAAGGTAGGTATCAAATAGAAAACAGGGGCATTGTGCTTTACACAGAGATGCTCAGAAAATGTTGTTAATGATGAAATTATCTAGAAACTTAAAATGCTCATATCTCTAGTAGAAAAATCCTTTAAAAAGATACAAATGAATTTATTTCCAAAACAGTGACTCACAAGCATAGAAAACAAATTTATTCTTACCAAAGGGGAGAGAGGGGTTGGGGGAGGGATAAACTAGGAGGTTGGGATTAACATATACACACTACTATACACAAAATAGATAATCAACAAGGACCTATTGTATAGCACAGGGAACTCTACTCAATATTCTGTAATAATCTATATGGGAAAAGAATCTGAAAAAGAAGAGATATATGTTTATGTATAACTGAATCACTTTGCTGTACACCTGAAACTAACACAAGATTGTAAATCAACTATACTTCAGTATAAAATAAAAATTAAAAGATAATAAAAAAGAAAACAGGGAGCATAGTACTTTACGTAGAGATGCTCAGAAAATGTTGTTAATGATGAAATTATTTAGAAACTTAAAATACTCATATCTCTAGTAGAAAAATCTTTGGTAGTTTTCAAATAGCTTCTATATAAAATGGCAGTCTCAGTTATCATAGTTTCCATTTTTATTTATTTTTTGCCATAGGGATCATTACTTTGAAAAAGCTGTTGTTAATTTAAGGAATGATGGGCTGTCCTCAGAGCCAGTGGGGCAGTAATTTGAGATATTCAAAATTATGTTTTTGCATATATCTGATAACAATTGTCTGGAAATTACATGATATGCTTATCAGTTGATCAGTGAAATAGTTTTAGTTTCCACCACAGTCTTTTCAGAGGGTTGCTGTGGGATGGATGAAGCAAGGCACTTGAGTTGGGAGAAAGGCATGCGTGGAATTAGTATTTTTCCTTTTCATCTTGTTCTGTGGAGATTCTAAAGACCACTGCTCCTTTCTTTTACTATGTTTGATCAACTGGCAGTGTAAGAGAGAAAGAGGGTGGAGGAAAGGAAAAAGAAAGAGAGCGGAGGTATAAGTAAGGCCCCTCTTCACCAAGGGAGCTGGAATATAGGATCTCCATGCCTCCCATGTAGCTGCTCTTCATATACTGGAAAGGGGCTTAGTGAGAGGCCTAGAGATTCTACTGGGCCTAAGTGGAGTACATTCAGCCAATTCAGATGTTTCTAGATACACAAAGAGGGATGTAGGGGTGAGTCTGGCGGAGGGTTCCAGTTGCTTAATGGGAATGAAAAATGCTTGGATATTTTGGGATGGGCAGCCAGTCCCAGCACCAAGGCCATTCAGCCATTGTTAAGTGTTGAAATTCTACCATGGTGACCTGGACGCTGGGAGCTACATGAGGAAGTGAGTGACAGCAGCACAGGAGATTTTCAGGCACAGTTCTTTGAGCCCAGATTTGAGAGAGAATCTATGTCTGTGTGTATCTCTGTCCCTATATCTTTCTATCTATCTATTTATCTATCTCTCTATCATCTATCTATCTATCTATCTATCATAAATACGGGCTAAAAAAATTACTGTGATGTGTGAGGGACACAAGAACCCGTCTTCTTCTCCTGCTAACACAGACTGATCTCTCCCCCCCCATCTCCCCATCCCTCCTTCTTGCCAACACAGGTAGACTGTCCATGCCTGGGACCTCTAACCATATTCCTTATTTTCCATTCCATCTCTTTGCTGGCTCAGAGTGGAGCTGGTGATAGCAGAACTCTGGAAAAGGTGAGGAATGGGGGGAGTAACTTCCCAGCCTTGTTGCTAGCTACTATATGGAGCTGTTTCTGTGTGATGATGTCAACAAGTGACTTACTAAAGGACTTTGAGACACATTTATTTCATTCTTACCTTGTTATTCCTTTGTGTTATTTCTGTTGCTCTGAATCTCTGGACGTCATGGTTAGGGTGGTTTTCCTCTCTGTTTCAATGCAGAGTCTTTCTGAGTACTTCCACCATTGTGCATCTGGAGCTGTAAAACACTTGGGGGTGGTGCCTTCTTAAGATCCCCGGTAGATATTGAAGGACATTACTAATTCAGACTCTTTTAAATGTTCATCAAGGAAAGGAGAAAAGCATATACTTTTTTCTACACCTGATTTAATTTGCTTTATGTAGGGTGACCTCCTGCATAAAGCCAATGTTTTGGGACAAAATACTTCTGGAGGAATTTCAGACCTTTCTACTCTTAACAAACTTAAAAAGTATTTTAATTCTTGGTTCATTCAATCGTTCATCCATTTTTTTCTTTATTAATAGATATTTGTCAACTACTTCCTGTGTGCAAGTCACTGTACATACAAAGGTGAATAAGGCACAGTCTTTGGATGTGGGGAAGACAGATTCATAAGCAAGAGTTGTGGTACTATGTCCAGAGTGGGATGACAGAGGCAAAACAGGATGTCAAGAGAGACCCGGCTCAGAGGGGTGTTCGCCCACCCGAGGGCCCTGGAGAGGCTCTGAGGAGGGAGTGAGACCTGAACTGATGCTTGAAGAATGAGGAAGATTAAAAAAGGACCCAATGCAGGAGTGGGAGCAGGGTACAGACTGAAACAAGTTTACTAGATTTGGCGACTGGGGGGCCATGAGTGACATCAGCCAGATACATTACAGTTGATGGTGGGCATAGGGAACTAACCAGGGAACAGGGAAGCAGACATGAAAGAGAAAAGGTGGGTGTTAAACAGGCTGAACGGTGCCTTCAAGATAGTCTTGGGCTGAAGGAGGTGTTTTATTTTTTATTTTCAGGGCTTGAAAAATCTGTGCCATGTTCCAATAGTAAAAGAAAGGGGGAAGGGCCAGGAGGGATGAAAGGGAGGGCATTCAGGTGGAGCCGGGGGTCCAGGTGAATGAGTAGGCCTTCCACAAATGGTGGACGTCACTCCAAAAAAAAGCAGTTTCGATAGGCCTGGTCTGTAGAATGAAACTTTTTTTTTGGTGTCTTAAGGGACAGAGGACACCATCCTCCCAATTTGGAAAACCTTTGTGTAGGGTGTAAGGCAGAAATCACAAAGTCTGGTGTGAGTGGAGGGAGGTAGGTGGGGACTCTGGGGGTCTGGAGCATCTGTGCCCTTCTAGGACAGCAGCTGCTATGGGACTCCACCATGTTAGTCATGGAGGAATGGAGGTCCAGTAGGGCTAGATCAAGAGAAGCCAGAATTCTGGATTTTTATGTGAAATCTCCCAATTTTAAAAGGTTGGCAAACAAACAAATAAAATAGCATATGGGTCAAGCAAGGTATGTCTGCTGGCTTAACCTGATCCCTGGGCACCAGTGTGCAACCTCTGATTTAGAAAACCTCTTTTGGGGTTAAGTTTATTCTTGCATTTTCATGTATCATATCTATCCTTTCCTGCATAACTATGGAGAAAAACATTAATACAGAAAACAACATGGTTAGTTGAAGGAAAGAAGCACAATAATGCATTTAATCCTTCTAAATCTGGTTATATGCTGTGACCTCTCTAGGACTTTAATTTTAGTAAGTTGATTCCCTTATGTCTATGCCTATTAACTGACGTTTCTTTGTTCATTTTAAAGTTCTCTGAAAAGTTGGATTGCTCCAGTAAACAAAAAAGACTTATTTGCTTAGCATATTACTAAAAATAAAATGGAGAATAGTACTTTATTTTTCTTAATTTGGGCCCTTAGACTACAGGGCGAGTCTAAAAAAAATTTTAGATACAAACAGGCAAGATATTTGCATGTGCCAGAATAAACAGAGAACTTTTGTAATTTATGCTCAGCTTGGCTTTGACTAGCAATCAATCATTTGTGGCAAGAAAATGATTGATAACAGATGAGAGCCAGAGAAAGGTACATGTAAAGCTTACATCAGGGAGGAGGTAAGTAAAGATGCTTCAATTCAGAAATTTTATGAATGAAGCTATTAACATGTGCTAGAACAGTGGATCACAAAATGTAGTGTGCATCAGAATCACCTGGAGGGCTTGTTCAAACACAGGTTGCTGGGTCCTGTCCCCAGAGTTTCTGATTTAGTAGGTTTGGGGCTGGGGGCAAGAATTTGCATTTCTGATAAGTTCCCAGGTGAAGCTGATATTGCTGGTCAAGGGACCGCCCTTTGAGGACCACTGTTCTAGAATATCTCTAAGTTTTCTGTTTATAGAAATTACATTTGAACCATATTGTGTTTAAGTTTACTTAAATTCATCAAGTCTTTTGGTTTATAAATGGCTAAAGCTGATGTATGCTTTTGGACTACTGAACTGAAGGTCTGGCATTAGTTGTGTGAAAACAGAAGATGTGCTGGTCCAAGCAGGAGAGATTCTTTATTGTATACGGCCTGGGTTGTCTATTTTCTTTTGGATGCTATTGTTTCATTTGGGGTGGTCTGGTGATGTGTTCACTTGGTAACACCAATATCTTGATAATCAAGCTATTGATTGTCAGCTTCAAAACTCACCCTTCTGTGCTGTGCTCTGTGATGCAGGGGTTAGAACTCTGCAGGGTACCTGTCTGCTGTGCCTGGCTCCCTGCTAGGTTCTGCCAATAGGGGGCACTAGAGGGAGTCTGCAAGTAGGGAGGAGGAAGAATTTGCTCCTTTTGATCTACTTCTTATTTCTGTCAGTGTTGCCCCAGAAGTGGTTCTTCATTCTGGCAGTGGCAGCTGGGTCCAGTGTCCAGTTTTACCCCCCCTCTCAGAATTAGGCTCATTGCAGTCCCTCAGGGATATAGCTCTAGGCTTCCAGTTTCTAAGAATTCCAGTTGCTTCCCTTTGTTCCCCCAACCTGCAGGGTAACTGCTGCCCTCTTCAGTAACTATCCTTGGGTTCCCTCAGGGCTCCCTTTGCTTTTTCAGTCCTTCAATATTTAAACAATTCCCTGTATTAAATTCTCTCTGTTAAAAGAGCAACTGTTGGGTGTTTGCTTTTCTGACTGAACCCTGATACCAGCCATGTCGACCTTACTATGACATTTGTAGTATTAGTCATATTAGTAATATTAGTGATATTAGCACTCCATGCTACTGCCTTCAAATTCCAGAATGTGGGTAATATCATGTGCTTTGAAATGCTTATCCAGGAAACATATAACCTGCTGTCTTTCTCTGGCTGTAGTTCCACAGAACACTTGAATCAGAATCACTTGAGGTGTTTTTTAAAAATGCATATCCCTGAGTCTCACCTCCAGACAAACTTGCATTTTAGACAAACTTCTAGGTGAGTCTCCATGGTGGTTGTAATAATTAATTTTTTGTGTCAACTTGGCAAGGCTATGGTGCTCAGCTGTTTTGTCAAACACCAGTCTAGATGTTGGCTGTGAAGGTATTTTTAAGATGTAATTCACATTTAAATCAAGAGACTTTGAGTACAGCAGATAACCCTTCATAATACGGGTGGCCCTCATCCAATCAGTTGAAGGTCTTTTTTTTTTTTAACATCTTTATTGGAGTATAATTGCTTTACAATGGTGTGTTAGTTTCTGCTGTATGACAAAGTGAATCAGCTATACATATATCCCCATATCTCCTCCCTCTTGCGTCTCCCTCCCACCCTGCCTATCCCACCCCTCTAGATGGACACAAAGCACTGAGCTGATCTCCCTGTGCTATGCGGCTGCTTCCCACTAGCTATGTATTTTACATTTGGTAGTGTATATATGTCCATGCCACTCTCTCACTTCGTCCCAGCTTACCCTTCCCCCTCCCCATGTCCTCAAGTCCATTCTCTATGTCTGTGTCTTTACAGTTGAAGGTCTTAAGAACAAAGTCTGAGGTTTCTGAAAGAGAAAGAATTTGGCTTCAAGACTGGAACAGAGAAACCCTCCCTGAGCTTCCAGCCTGCTGACCTGCTCTGTGGATTCAACTCTTACCTGAATTTCCAGTCTTCTGGGCTTGCCATATGGATTCTGGACTTGCAAGCCACCATAATTATGTCAGCCAACTCCTTAAAATAAATATCTTTCTCTCTACCTCTCCCTCTCTCTCTCAACCTCCTATATATATATATATATATATATATATATATATATATATATATATATATATGTATGTATTTAATTGGTTCTATTTTTCTGGAGAACCCTGAGGTGGGGCTCAGGAATTTGCATTTTAACCAGCGTTCCTGGTGATTATGATGGGTTGGACTGTGCAGCTTTCTAGTGAGAGTTTTAGAGAGCAGAGAGCACTATAAAAATGGTCACAAAGTGCTTTGTGACAATTAGTTTATTTGGGCATTCATTCAATAAATATTTCTCATGAGTGTACCATGCCTAGGAACTATTCCAATATGCACGGGGCATATTGTAGTGTACCAGACACATCTCAGCAACTCTCCGGAGTACTAAGGTCTCACTCCAAAGGACTCTTAAGGTGGATCTTCTTGGACAATTAAAAGAAAATAAAGGCTTGTATACATTTTAAAATCCTACATCTATCCTCTTCCCCTTCTTTATACTCACATTTTGACTTGAGCCATAATAAATATGCGTTTATGGTGATTCCATGCCTTAAGAATACATTATTTTTAGCCTCAGAGTCAGGTCTCTTGGCATTTAATTGTTAGAGCCTTCCTCTTATTTTAGTAAAAACATTTTAAATTAAATTCAAGAAGTACTTACTATGTGCCAGGCATTATATTAAATAATTTCCCCTTCAGGGGTTCACAGTTTAGGTAGGAAAAGACTGATACTAAACTAGCTATGAAAATACAGCAGAATTGTTCTAAAGGCGAGTATGCCGTGTCCTGGGAGAACAGGAAGGGCTCCATCCTGGAGTTGGCTGTAGGAGGCCACCTCTTCTCTATCCAGTGGGCATGACCTAAAGTAAGACTTCCCTTGAATTGACAGAGTTACAGTGTTTTGTATAAGGATTGCAGAATCGAGTTACAGGGCGCCCTAGCATTCCACTCTACACCATAGGTCCTGAACTTAGTTTCTATTCGCTTCTGTTTATTTGGTGCCAGACGCATTGCTGGTGTGTGTGTGTGTGTGTGTGTGTGTGTGTGTAGGTGAGGGGGAGGTATTGAAAATGAAGTTGTTTGAGGGAGATAACGTTGAGTCTTGATCCCATGTTTTTGGATCTTCCATTATCTTCTGGGCTTCTTTTGGCGCTCTCTTTGCAATACTCTAGGCATTTGAGAATACATCTTAATCACCATATGAACTAAAATTAAAGTAATAATGATTCTTATTGATATTAAGGCATTTTTCTTTGAATGTTCTATTTAGTAAGTGCTAGGTTTCAATTTTCTCATAAGGAACGGATTTTCCAAGAGATCCCGAAAGAATGTGCTGCATGTTTCACGTGCAGGTAAGGAAGAGCTGGAGTAGATTAGTATCTAAGGAATACATGTATCCCGAAATACAGATTCATTCACATATTTAACACAGTTTTAAGTTACTCGATCCTACTTCAAAATATACTTCTGAAGATACTTTTTAAAAAGATTTTCCTTTGATGTGGGCCACTTTTAAAGTCTTTATGGAACTTGCCGCAGCATTGCCTCCGTTCATGCCCTGGCCCCTCGGCTGCGAGGCATGTGGGATCCCAGCTCCCCGACCAGGGATCGAACCGGCACCCGCTGCATTGGAAGGCGAAGTCCCAACCACTGGACCACCAGGGAAGTTCCTTGAAGATAATTTTTTGAAATCACATGGTCAGTGTTCAAATTAATTAAGGTGAAAGGAAAGGTAACGTTTAATTTATTCACCAATGAAAACAGGAGAATTTATGCCTCATAAATCTTTTATACCACAGTATTTGTGTTACTCACCCTTTATGAAGATAATGCCAATAAAGGCATCCTATATCCAAAGTTTTGATCCTTAAATCATTTCATTTTACTAAAGAAAGAAGCCCAAGTCCTTATCCTTTTATATTTTAACTCTTTATTGCAGATGCACACACACACAGACACACAATGTGCATATACAAATTACATGCACACACACGCACAGTAATCACATATGATAAATGAACAGCTTAATGAATTTTCACTAGCTGAGCTCACCCAGGTAGCCAGCACCTGGATGGAGATATAGAATATTGCCAACCCCCCAGAAGGCTCTTCATGCCTCCTTCAAGTTGTACCCCTCCCCAAGGGAAACCACTATCCTGCCCCAACAGCATAGCTTAGTTTTGCCTATTTTTGTACTTTATATAAATAGAATCATATATTGTGCACTATTTTGCTTATATTTTATTTAATTCATTTGATTTGGATGCATACATTGACTTGTGTTGGCCAACATTTGAATAAAATGACATGGAGGTCTTTTCAAACATTGCAAAGCATGTTTTTTGGAGAAGCATTTAGCACACACATGCCAATTTCTGCTTTTCAAAAGCTCTGAATCCTTTTTGGGCTTTTCTCTAATCTCTAAAAGGTTATAGCCAGTAAGAGAGGAGAGGTATGAAAAACAGAATATAAAATGTCCATTCATAATTTTTATACTGCTTACATGTTAAAATGATAATATTTTGGATACAGTGGGTTAAATAAAATATATTATTAAAAAATAACTGTATCTGTTTCTTTTTAAAATATGGGATATGAAACTTGCATTGTATTTCTGTGGGTAGCACTGATGTAAAGTGTCAGCAGGGCTAAGAGAGGCATAGTGAACTGAGCAGTTAAGGTTCTGGATAACATCCTCTTGATGATGTCATCAGATGTTTTCATTCTCTCATCAGAAACTCTCAGGTGAAAGGCCAGTGCTCTATAGTTCCTAGATTTGGGGGAGATGGAGACTTGCCCACCTTGCTGTACTTTTGCCATGTCTTCTGAACAAAGTCGCTTTGTTTAATTGCTGGTTAAACAAAATGCATCAGTTTAACCAGCAATTTCTGGATTTTTATCCCACCTCACGTCTGGATTCAAATTGCTCCCCTCACTGGAAAGGCCTTCTTTCTCCTCTCCAAGCAATCTGGTAGCACCTGTCCCTTATGTCTTTTCTAGACCCCCTTCTGAGCTAGAACAGGCATGGATTCCAAAAGATGGAATTTGCAAAAGTTTGTTGCAAGTCAGCGTTTGGCTTTCATTATACAAGCCAGGATAGTGCCTGAGGTCCTTGGTCAGCTGATGAGTGCTATTTGACGCATAATATACCTGAAGCATAGTATTGACTTTTCTATTTCAAATATGCTAATAGAGATGGTAGGGGATACAGTAGCCTCAAAATATGTGCCAGGAAGCACAGTTCCTGTCATAGAGTTGGGGAGTGTGGCACAGTGCTCACCAATGATTATTGATCCTCTACATAATAAAAGACACTTCAGTCACTTCTTAGGCATTCAAACTGGGTGAAATAGAGAACTGATGCTCTGTCATAGAATCCATGAACATGTTAGCTTAATAATTGTGCTTGATATTTATACATATATTTATAACACCCTCTCGCTCCCCATCTCAACACCCATCATTGGTGAGGACCAGGGAGGAGACTGTGAACAAAACAGATGAAAATCCCCCCTTTATACAACTTATATTTTAGTCGTTGGGCAGATGATAAACACACACGCACACAAATATAAAAATTATATAGTCTATTAGAAGGTGATGATTGCTACAAACAAAAACTAAGTGGGTTCTGGGCTCACTTGCTGGGGCAGGGACACAATGTATATCACACACATGTAGAGAAGACAAGCCTTTTGGCCACAACCAGCAGTTCTCAGAGTGCGGTCTGGGTTCCCAGGGGTTCCCGAGGTCAAAACCATTTAAGTAAGACCTGCAGTTCCAAGACGTTATTTGCCCTTTTAAGTCTCCTTGTTACCTGAGTGTACAGTGGAATTTTCCAGAGGCTGCCTGACATAGATTGAGCACAGAAGCAGATGTGAAAAGCCAGCTGATTTTGATTAAGCCAGACAGTAAAGAGACTTGCAGACATGAAAACAGTGCCACTTTTCTCATGAATTTTCTCTTGTTTTGGAAAATAGTTAATTTTTCATAAATAATGTAATTTATATTAACATCTAATGGTTTATTATAGTAATAAAAATAATTAATATTTAAGATTTATGCTTCCACTTCAAATTCAGTAAATATCAATAGATGTAGTTAACACAAATAAAAGCTTTTTGAGGTTTTCAATTATTTTTAAGAGTTTAGAGGAGTCCTAAGACCAAAGGTCTTCATAATGGAGGTGGTGTCTGAGTTGGGTCTTCAAGAAGGGCGGGATTTAGAAAATTGGTATGGAGGTTGGCATTTCAGGCAGGCCTGGCAGAGGCTTATGCGGGCAATGGCAGGCTCAGTATTGTCTAGACCATAGTCAGGTCTGTGGTGTAGGGTCCAGGACCTTTGTGATTCCAGCCCTGCCCTTCTGGGAGATCTTTCTTTTCTATTTCTCTCTTGACAATACAAGAAATGGGAATTGGGGAAAGTGCTCTCCTTGGGGGCTGCATAGCTTTCTTAAACTTTGTCCTGTGCAAGGAAGGGTGTTTTTACCCTCAGACATTCAAAGGCCTTTTCTTTGGTAATGCAGTTATCTTCAACACTTTATAAATTTCTATTTACTTATAGTCAGTTTTGTGAGCCAGTAACTTAGCCATACCTAAGTTCTTTGTGAGGCATAATTTTCAAATGTACTTGATTGCTTTACTTCTCATTTATACCCACCTCTCTCAACCTAATGGGGCTACCTCCAGGCCAACTGGGAAACAGATGGGACGGCCACACCCCTAATGCACTGAACTTCACCTTGAGTTTGTTTCTTTCTTTCTTTCCCTCTCTTTTCCCTTCCCTCCTTCCCTCCCTCCCCACCCCATCCTTCCTTCTTTTCTTTCTTTCTTTCTTTTGCTACTGAAAGATTTTATAAAGCACCAGACTCTTAGGCTGATCTTTGCTTTGTGTCACTTTGGGTCTTTATTTCTCAAAAGACTTCTCCATCTCTTAAGAGCTGGAGTCAGGAAAACTGTAGGCTTTTCCAACTTTGCAATACCACCTGAATTTCTGGAGTATCTATTTGTAAACCAGTCAATTTTCTTTAGTTCATCTCTTTGTTTTTAATTCCTTGCCAAATAGTCAATAACAACCAACAGGCATTACTAAGGCTCTGTTTTCCAGCCCTTCCCTTAGAGATACAAGTTCATTAGGTACGTGGGGTCTATGCCCCAGGTCACTGCAGGCAACAGTTAACCAAGTGTAAGAAGCATCACCATCTTTTCAGCCTCTCATAACAATGTTCTCAGCGCTGCTCCCTGACCATCAATGTCAAATATTTGTTTGTTTGTTTATTTTAAACATCTGTGCCCCCACGTTGTATCAATCTATGTGTTTAGTCAAGATACACAAAATCATGATTTGTTTACAAACCTCAATTTCTTAGCGCACTGAATACTGCCACGTCACTGTCCAGAAGAGCTGTTTCCACTGAAAGTTCATAAAAGTTTCCTCTGTTTTTCCTCAAATTCTCCGCAAAGTCTGCTGTTATCCAGCTTTCAAAATGTTGCCAGTCTAATGGGTGTGAAGCAAATGCTCATTGTTGTTTTAATTTGCATTTCCCTAACAACTAATGAGTTTGTACATCTCTTTAAAAACTTGTAGTCTGTTGGGTTTCTTCTTATACAAATTGTTCATTCATGTCCTTTTCGACTTTTTTTTATATTGGTGTTCTTCCTTGGTTTGTTACTGTTGAGTTTTAGGGATTCCTAATATATTCTAACTATTAGTTCCTAACTGGTTTTAGACACACATGTTTTTCCTCTAATTTATCATCTGTTTGTTAACTTTATCAATGGTGTACTTTAAGAATTTTGATATAAGCAAATTGTTAACTTATTATTTTGGTTTGTACTTTTAGGATTTTCTTTAATACTTCTTCCTCACTTTTAGGTTACAAAAATATTTTATATTTTTTTTCTATCAAGTTTCTAGAACTTTATGTTAGGTCTTTATCCATCTTGAGTCTACTTTTGTTGTAATATTGGATAGGGATTTCATTTCATTTTTATCTACAGGGTGAGCCAGTTTTGTCAAAAGCAGGATTTTGTCTTAGACCTGTTTATATATATATGCATTTCTTGGATATGCATCCAAGAAATATCTGTTGGTTCACTGAATTAAAAAAATATGATCCCAAATCGCTGTCCCAATTGAGATTTTATGGGGATTACTTATCTTATATTCTCTCACTTTAAGTGTGGTTGGCCCCAATAAAGTATTGTAGGCTGCAGAGTACCCTTGATGACTGAAGTTTAACAATTCAAGCTTTAGAGGTTAAATGGAAGGTTTCTTGTTTCCTGTTAAAAGGTACCTACACCTGGGGGGAGAAGAAAGACGTTAAGAGGAGTCTAGGAATGCAACAAGGTTGGAATATGGCCATCTTTGGTGTAGGCACCCATTAAGCCTTATCAGTTCGAATGAGGGACTGGCAAATCCCAATATTTTGGCTTTTATTAAATACTTGAGTCCACACACAGAAATGCACATATCTTTTCTCACTTATCTGTAACCATTTCTCAATTCATTTCCCACATTTCCAAACCTTCCCACTCCACTCAAACCCTTACAAACTCAGCACCCACTGATGGTGGATGACTTTGCCTCCTACTTCACCGAAAATGTTGAGGTCATCCAACAGGATGCCTCTCTGTTTTACCCCAACGTTCCTGTGCATCCTTCTCTGTTATTTTGGAGACACAAGTGCCCTTCCTCCTTTATAAGGCTTAACCTTCCACCTCTTTCTTTCCTTTTTATGATTTCGCTGTGTCAGTTATCTTCTCCTTCGTGTGTCCTTTTTCTTTTCCTCTAAATGTATTCACGTGACTCCTAAAGTGAGCAAACCTCACTTTGGAACCACTTCCCTGTGTGGTGGGTAACAGAAACTGGCTTGCTTACCATCTATTCCAAACTCTGCATGTGTTCCTTGCTGTGCTATGGAGTTTGGGAGGCTGAAAGCTACATTTGCCTGAATACCTGGAAGCTGGGATTTTGGATATGATTTAGGTTCAGTCAGTTAGAGATACTTACATGAGGTTTGGAAAATGGAAATAAAATGAAACATAAGGCGAGAGTCACATTTCTGTTTCTTTCCTGGGAAGCCACGGTCCTAGAGGTGTTTGCTTCTT
Source organism: Balaenoptera ricei (assembly GCF_028023285.1). NCBI lineage: Eukaryota > Metazoa > Chordata > Mammalia > Artiodactyla > Balaenopteridae > Balaenoptera > Balaenoptera ricei. The sequence goes on from NC_082643.1 coordinate 37,076,436, forward strand.
CTGTGGCAGCTGGAGCAGAGGCCTCCGTGTCTTGTGTCCAGCTTTCTGGTCATGGAGGAGTGAGGACAGAAGACCCATTTTGTTGGAATGCATTGTGGCAGAGGTGGCATGATTCTGTGCTCTGAAGCTACAACAATGGTTTCTGCTTTCATCTGAGGGCTTCATGGTTATACAGCATCTTGGTCATGGCAGGTGCAGCAGTTTCCTTGATGGCCTGGTTTTGTGTCATGGCTTTGGGAGCCATTTCTGGAAACTTAAACTTGAATCTGTCCTTTTGAACTTCCCATTTTTCTGGCAAGTCATTTCATAACTTGTCAAAAACATGCTGGCATCACCTGAATGTGGATGGTCACAGCACTAAAACCCCACTCCTGGAGGCCATGAGGACAGTGTTAAAGGGAGGGCCTCCTAAAGGGCTGAACACTGACTGCCGGCCATTGTTGCACATTTGACATGGAGGAAGAGAGGTCCTGACTCACAGGCCTAATGGTTTGGCTAGCTTCTCAAGTACTTGAAAGGGGCATGATGGGTAAACTGGTGACAAGGAAGTCTGAGGAAGAGGTACGTGAATAGACCTTTCCAATTAGGCAGAGCATAAATGTATTTGTGTCCTACATGAATGTTTACCAAAGAGCTACCTCAGTAAGGACGATCTAAACAATCAGGTAGATGGTTCTGTAGAATTCAGTCTGTTTCTTTTCCCAGGCACCTCTGTACTTGTTCAGTGAGCCCATGGATAAGTGGCTAAAGCAGCAGGGCTGGAGGTTATGCTTGGTCTCAGCAACCTGGATTCCATGCAACAGGGGATGGGGCCAGAGCACAGATGATCCCCCAGGCTGCCAGCAGTAGAGACTGACACTCAGCCTTCAATGTGGCATCCTCCTCCAGGGGATCACCAGCCACTGTTGGCAGATTGATTACATTGGACCATTTCTGTCAGAGAAGGGGCGGTGCTTGTTCTTCTGAAAATATGCACTTATTCTGGATACAAATTTGCTTCTGCCAAAATCACCATGTGTGAACTTTAAGAATACCTTATGCATCGTCACGGCATTCCACACAGCATTACTTCTGACCAAAGCATTCATCTGATAGCAAATAAAGCCTGGCAATGTGTTCCTCTCATGCAGATCACTGGTCTTACCAAGGTCCCCAACACTCCGAAGAGATGGCCAAATATAATAGTGGCCTTTTGAAGATTCACTGATGGTGCCATCTGGGTGGAAACATCTTGCATGACCTAGGGAATGTCCTCAAAATGATGTATTGATATATGTTCTACGTCAGCAACAAATATATGGGGTTTTCTCTTCCATAAGCAGGATTCATGTGTCCAGGAAATCAAGGTGTGGAAATGGGAGTGGCTTCTTTCACTACTAACCCTGAAAGTTTGCTAACAAAATTTTTGCTTCCCATCCCTGTGACTTTGGGTTCTGCTAGTGTAGAAGACTTAGGTCCCAAAGGAGGAAGGTTTCCATCAGGGGATGCAGTAATTGTTCTATTAAACTGGAAGGTGGAGCAGTCCCCTGGCCACGGGGCTCATGTCAGTGAATCAATAAGCATTACAATAGGGATTACTGTACTGGGGGAGATTACTGTACTGGGGGATTAGTGTACTGGGGGGATTACTCTCCTGGAGGCGGGTTGGTTCTGATCACTGAGGGTTGCTACTAAACAATGGGGGAAAGAAGAATATGTCTGGAATTCAGAGTCTCCCAGGGGAGCCTCTCTGTACTCTTATGTTCTGTGATAAAAGTCAGTGGACAGTTATGACAACCCAGTTCAGGCACAATAGACCAGACCCTCCAGGAATGAAGCTTTGGGTCACCTTACCAGGCAAAGAACTATGACCAACTAAGGGGCCTGCTGGGGGCAAAGGGAACGTGGAAGGGGTAGTAGAAGAAGGAAGTTATAAGTATCAGCTAACACCACAGGACTAGTTCAGTAAAAAGAGTTATAATATGAGTATTTTTTCTTATTTTGATATATATATATATAATCAAACAAATTATATATATATATGTATATGTATATATAAACAAACTCTCTGCCCCTCTTCCATTTTCCTACCAAGTAAACTTATATCTCAGTAGTTAAATTACAGGATATCGAAGGGGAAGTGTGACTCAACTAGAAGGATGAGCATCACCAAGAGATGGACAAAGGGACTTTGTGTCTTTTTGGGACAGGGATTAGTGTTTTAGATTGGACGAGGGTCACATAATGTTTGGTAGAGGCATGCCTTTGAAATTATTTTTATTTGCAAATTAAGGATAGTTAAAAGAGGTTTGTAGACAAGTGGAGGACTGTGGTGACATTGTCATGTGTCAATTAGGCTAGAACTTTAAGTTTCCCAGAATTCATTTCCTCTGTGGTTTGGGGTTAGGATGAGGCTACAGTTGACTCCAGAAAAAATATGCATAAGATTTAGAAGGTGGAAGTGATGCTCTCTGAGGCTGGTGGGGGGGTACAAGGCACCTGCTGCTCCATCACAGGGAGGCTGATCTCTGGCTGGACCCACATTCCCCCAGCTTCTATCAGATCCTCCTTTGGTCTCTGGGAATTGTAGGTCAGGTGTGTGCACAGCTTCATGGTGAAGGGCACCAGCTCCTTCTGAACAACAGCAGTGTCATTGAGGTTGGAGGTGGTGAGAGACAGGTACAGGTACCAGTTTGCCTTTGCAGGTTCCCCTACTTCACACCCATCTTTTCTCTTCCTGCTAGTACTCAGACCTGCAGCAACTTCAGGCGTGCTCCAGGTACACGGAGGCAGTAGCCTCCCACTGGATCCTTTACCACTTCTACATTGCACAAGGTCTGTTCCCAACGTAAATCCCCTTCTCCATATCACTCATAGTGGTCTTGCTTCTCTGTTAAACCCTGACTAACACAAATGGATTCTATCTTTCTTTTTTCAAACCAAACCCTGACCAATATAAATTACAAGATAATGGTCCATCTTTCTATTTCATTTAATAGACAGATGGTAAATGAATGAATCCACTTAAGAGTTCATTCTGTGCTTTGTCTTCATCACCAAACACTTGTTTCCTAATCCCTTGTCAAGAATTCATACCTACTGCATCCAACCAGGGTTTGCCAGACATTGAATGCAGCAACAGATAAGGTGGGTTCCTGCCCTCGAGAGCTTGTGGGGAGAAAACCAGACATGTAAGTGGTAAAACTGGCTTTTATTGCCACAGCTCCACTAAACTGCTCTTTAAAGGTAATTGAGGATTGACAACTGAAGACTCTAATTGCCAAACCCATTGTTTGCTTATCCACATCCCACTCATCTTCAGAAGCAATGGCATCAGGCGTTGCTAACGATTCTCTAGAAACTGAGCCTTATAGGAGCAGGACACTTTTTTGTCTTGTTTTGTGCCATGTCCTCAACACACAGAATAGTATCTGGCATGAGGAGGTTATTAAAAATTTGTTGAATAAATGATTGAATACATTTGCTTCTTAAGATTTGCTCTGTCACTGGCTCCTGAGATGTTGTAGTCTCCTTGTATTTCTTACTAATTTCCCCCCCTTTTTCGTTGATGTCTCCTCTGTAAATATAGGCCTTCCTCAATATTCATTCTCTGCTTAATTCTTCCCTCTAGATTTTATTTATTAAACAAATATTTAATGGTTACCTAATATGCACTTGAAATTATGCTAGTTACTTGTAATCCAACAACAGTGAATAAGTCAAGGCTGCTTCTGCTCTGATTTCATCCAATGGACCTCAAACACCATCTCCAAGAAGATGAATTCCAACGTTTCGACTGCTTCTTGGGCCTTTTTTTATGGATGCCCTCAGCTCAAAATTCAATACGTGTGTAATAGGATTTGCCGTCACTCACCAAAATATTCTTATTTATAGGTGAAGCCAAATCCGGCCTCTGTACCCTGACACCAAATTAAATTGCAGAGACAGAGTTTTGGGTGAAGTAGAAAAGAATAGCTTTATTGCTTTGCCAGGCAAAGGGGGCCACAGCGGGCTAATGCCCTCAAAACTGTGTGTTCTGACCTGGAGGGGGTAGTGAGAAGTTTTATAGTAATGATTCAAAGAGGGCATGATCAGCTGGTGGACATTATTCTGACTGGTTGGTGGGGAGGTAAGCGGGAGTCAACATCATCAGCCTTCTGGTTCCAACCAGTCTGGAGTGTACGTGCTTGTGGGCAGCATACAGTTAACTTCTCCCACCTGGTGGGGGTGTCAGTATCTGCAGAACAGCTCAAAGATATAGTTATGTGTATCCCTTGAGGAGGAACCAGGACCCTGCCCCAAGGCTGCACTGTTGTTTCTTGACTGCTCCTCCCTTGTCTCTGCATCCCCTCCCTTCCCTGATTAGCAACTGTTTGAACCTGCCCTGTTGGAACTCAGGGAAAGTCATGTAGGCTGAATGAAGCCTATTGCCTGTAATCAAGAAATAGGGGACACAGAAAGGCTTTTGTGGCCCAGAGCCTGCTTAGTTTCATAGACACCCTTTATCTGGCCATCCTTTATCTTTCACAGCCCACCAATCATTCAGTCGTATTGCTTCTTTCTCGTTTCCATCCCATTCATTGCTCCTGACCTAGTTTAGCCTTGTCAGCTCTCACCCCATGAGTACTGTCAGCCATCCAACTCTGTTCCCAGGGGGGCCTTTTCCTGCCCTCCTTCCCAGTGCTGCCGGGATAATCTGCCTCAGAAGTTTTCAGTGGCTGCACATCTCTTGAGCACAGCATCTAAGGCTCTCCATCTTCTTTCCCTAAATCTCCTGATCAACATTTATGCATAAATTTCACTATTTACCACCCTCCCTGGACTTATGGCCATTTCTTGGTACTTTATGTGCTAAGGGCTGAGGCTGAGGCAGGAAAAAAGTGGGTTTCAGGCCGGACACTTACAACTAGCCTCCTGTTTGCATTTCCTGAGACAGGAGGTAGGTGGGCCCCAGGTTAGATATTTATAACCAGCCTCCTGTTTGCTCTACGAAATGGAAGTAACAACAGAAACAGGGTAAATAGCTAGGGTTTGTCTCCTGAGGACGCCTTAAAGTTAACAGTCGTGGTAGGAACAGAGAGGGGCTAAACCCTGTTTGAGGAAAAGATCAATAGGTCATATATTTCCCATCCTTGGGGCAAGGGAGACACTGCACATGTGCAGAAAGGCTCCTTGGGGGTCAAAAAGGAGGGGACACCACCCCATAATATATGATGCTAAGGCTGCCCCATAGGCCTCTGGGCTGGAATCCATCTTGGAAAAAAGTTGCACACACATATTGGTGAGGGCCCTAGGGCAGGTCAGGTGTGGAAAAAGAAACCAGATAATTGGCCAAAGGTAAACAAAGACAGGGAAGAACTGCCCTATATAAATGATTTAACTGCCTCTTTACTGTTCTCCTCCTCATTACAGGGGAGGCCCACACCCTTTCTCTCCGGGTGTGCATCTCTGCCTTGCTTTTGTCTTAACTAAACTGTTTCTCTGTGTGCTCTCCCACTTGTTGTTTTGCTATGTCTCTAATAATAAGCTTTGTACCTGTTTTTAATTTTTGCCTCCTTGAGAAATTCACTTTTCACTGGGGACAAGAGCCAGGGGATCTGCCGGCTAAGATTCCTGGTTTTCATCCAGACTACCCAGGTTCAATACCTGGGCAAAGAATTAAGATCTCGCTTCACGCCACCACTCACTGCTGCCTCTCCAAGATCAATGCTGCTTCCTCAGTCTGGAATGTCCTTCACTCCTTCTCCAATTGAAGTCCTCTTGGTCAGTGAAGATTTGGCTAATCACCACCCAAGAAATGCCCAAATTAACCCAGTTAAGGAATGAGTCATTTATTTTTGTTATTCTTTGCTTGCACTTTTTCTGTCTTGCACTATAGTAATTCTTTCCTTGTTTTCTTCTCCTAGTAGACTGTCAGCTCCTTAAAATGCTTTATTTATCTTTAGGTCTCCGACAACAGCATCTAATGTAGGAACTGATGATGGTAGGTGCTCAATAAATGTTTATTTAAAAGTATTCAGAGGTGAGAACTAAAGCACTTTCCCTGGGGAGAAGGATGAATACAAAATAAGGTAGGAAGAGATGCCACCAAGTGAGGCCAACCACGGTACCCAGAGCCTGGGAGTGTCAGAGACAAACTTGTACAAGGCCCAGCCAGGTGAGGGCAGGGGTGATGGGGAGTTTGTATGAGGAAGGGAATGGAGTTCAGCTACAGAAGGCTTGAAACATTTTGACTGCAGAAATCATTCTCATATTGAAATTAATGGAAGCTATCACTTTCTGAGAGATTCTAGTCTTGACTAGTCCTAGCATCAGCCAGTTTGACATTCTATCTTTATTTCCCCTTGATGCTAGAACATTTCGAGCATCAATGAACAAGGCAGCTGACTTGATGAGGGATTATAAAATTTGGAAGGATTTATTACTTGATGCCTGACTTTCTCTAGAATTTCTCTCTGTGTCTTCTCCATCAACAAACACATCTTCCAAGTAGAAGTCAAGAATCTTTTTTAAACAATTTTATTGGAGTGTAGTTGATTTACAATGTTGTGTTAGTTTCAGGTGTACAACAAAGTGATTCATTTATACATATACATATATTCATTCTTTTTCAGATTCTTTTCCCATATAGGTTATTACAGAATATTGAGTATAGTTCCCTGTGCTACACAGTAGGTCCTTGGTGGTTATCTATCTTATATATAGTAGTGTGTTTATGTTAATCTCCAGCTCCTAATTTATCCCCCCGTCCACCACGTTTCCCCTTTGGTAACCTTAAGTTTGTTTTCAAAATCTGTGAGTCTTTTCATTTATATCATTAAAACATTAGATTCCACATATGAGTGATATCATGATATTTGTCTTTCTCTGTCTGACTTACTTTACTTAGTATGATAATCTCTAGGTCCATCCATGTTGCTGCAAATGGCATTATTTCATTCTATTTTATGGCTGAGTAATATTCCATTGTATATATGTACCACATCTTCTTTATCCATTCCTCTGTCAATGGACATTATGTTGTTTCCATATCTTGGCTATTGTAAATAGTGCCACTATGAACATTGGGATGCATGTATCTTTTCAAATTATGGCTTTCTCCAGATATATGCCCAGGAGTGGGATTGCTGGATCATATGGTAATTCTATTTTTAGTTTTTTATGGAACCTCCATACTGTTCTCCAAAGTGGTTATACCAATTTACATTCCCACCAACAGCGTAGAAGGGTTCCAGAAGTGAAGAATCTTAAGTGTTACTGTCTTGTAAATGTCATGCATTTGGTTGAATATAATCTCTCTTTCTGACTGCACACGTGCATACATGTGTGCACACACACACACACACACCACACACACACACACACACACACACACACACAAGAGACTTGAGCCACGAGACATGGGTCTAAATTGTGTTGTGCTGTGCCCATGGAAAAGGGCACTTGCAAAAACGTTCATTCAGGACCCAGTGACTCAGTGAGGAGTGGCTTTCCTGGGCGTGTATACACGATCAGTCCTCTTTGATCTGGTGACTCTGTTGTTTTGAAAAACTTTAGTTTTTTCCAAAACAGAAGAAAAATGCAGTTTACTTTTTAGAACAGAGATAGTGGTGAGGCGACTTATTTATGAGTTATTGCAAAATACCACAAGGAACAACAACCCAGGAAGGACAGGGCAACTATGGGCAACCTGTTGACAATTTTCTGGACAAATTTGAAAAGTGTGTTCCAGTGAGCCTTGGGATTGACAATGGATAAAACCACATCCTCTACAGAAAATATTAAACTTGGGCATGGAAGAGATTTCATTTCCTCATCCAGTCTTCCGGATTTCGGAGCTTTCAACCCAAATGATTGTGGTGAAATTTTTGGTGCTGGAAGACGTATTATTTTTATTCCTGTCTGTTCATCATGGGGTTGGGGGTGGGGCTAGTGCATTTTAATTTAATTTAATTATTAGCATCTAATAATTAGCATCTAATTAATTAATTGTTAGATGGTCTTTGCAAACACGGGCAATTTTTACTATACCTATTGTAAGGTGCATTCTGTGGTTTTTATTATTTTTTTTAATAATAAATTATTGTGAATAAAGTTTACCTACAGCAGGACAGGTGACAGGCCCCCACCACCATTTCCAGCATCTCAGCAGCGTTGCACTCAGTGGTAAAAGTTTGGTTATCCAGTTGGGATATTCCATTTTTGTCCAGAGTCCGTGGTATACTCTACTCGGATTTTGTTTTGGGCTCTGCTGTGCCTGGTGACTCACAATTGGGGTCTGAGGTCACACACACGCGCACGGCTTGTGCTGAGGTGCTGAGTCACTTTGGGTCTGTTCTTAATTCACGGGCTGTGATCCTCAGAGGCAGGATTCAGCCCTGAGTGGAATCCAGTCTGGTTCCCTGAAGCCCTATGTCCTTCCCTAGAGATGTTTGGTAATGACACTTTGTATAGTTTCACCATAATCTAGAATGATTATTCACTTCGATCATGTTTTGAGTCCCCATAAACATGTGGAAGAAATGGACTATATTTCAAAAATAAGTGGGAAGAAAGAGTTAATTCATGTTGGTGTGTTTGTCTATTTGACAACCTCTCTAAGGACCTTGATTTGTGTTTTGAACATTAACTCCACTCTGGCAACCAGCCAATGGTCAGCGTTGTCTTCGTTTTAGTGAGGAAACTAGGTGCTCAGAAACATAAGCATCTTACCTCATGGCTGGGCTGGCCCTTCAGCCTTCGGAAGGGTCTGACCTATAGGTCTTACTCCTTTAATCACTAACCATGTATCCTCCGTGGCCCCTTCAGTTCACTCTCCACAAGCATTAGCCAGGTAACAAACACAAAATCGGACATTGACAAATTTCCAAAAAATCAGAACTTGTGTTTTTTTGCACATCCGATTCTCACAGAGAGAAAACAGCTTTCCAACAGCAACAGTAAAAATGAACCGCCTAATTAGAACAAGGTTTTTTGAAAGCAGGAAAAGTATTTATTTACTTTAGGTGCCTGTAATTTCAAACTTGAGAGTTCTATATAAAAGGTTTGAAAAAGAAAGAGCTGGTATAATAAGTGTGCAAAAAATTGGACAGTAACGTCACTAATGAGACCATTTGTTGAAAAGAAAAATGAAGAAGGCACTGGGGCTGATTGTGTGAGACACTGAGTCATGAGAGAAGGACAAAAGAGAAATAAGGTAAAAACTCATTTTTTTATGTTTTGGTTTTTTCCCCCAGTCTTGGTGGAAGCTATGGTTAGCTGTGCCCCGGGCCTGTCTTAAATCTTAGAAAGAAGATTTTACAGGGATCACCTTCGCTTGTGTCCACCTTCTGTCTGTCAAGAGTGAACCTCTGTCCCTTGAGATGTCATATGAAATCAAGGGGTCTCCTTGGCTTCTGCTTTAGTGCTCTCACCTCTCCCTGATCACTTGGGACACCTTGTGGGCAACCTCTGTGTCCCCAAGAGCATGACGGTGCCAACAGATTCCAGAAGAAGGGGAGGTGGACTGCATGCTCTTTCATGGGGTTTTTGAACAACCAATTTGATCTCCAATGTGTAAGTGTTTTCTCTCAGTTCATGAATAAAGCCAATTTTTCCTTCTTTTAAAGATGTTTAATTCATTTCGATAGCAGTAGAAAATCATTTGCCAGTGGCACTGGAAGTGAACTTGCCTTTTCCGGGTATTAGTTTTCCTCAGCTGTAAAAGAAGGATTTGAAAAGTTTTTTTTTTTTTTTTTTTTTCCTATTGCTAGAATATACAAGTGTCCTTTTAGTCTATTGCTAATCCAAACAAATGAGCATATTTTCTCTTGTAAATGGGCAGGGTGATTCTGCTACTTATCTGTTCCAATCTCAAGCACTGAGCCAAGTTTACTTCTAACCCACTCACTGTCTTTGATTAAGTGAGTTTTAATTTGTATGTCTGTATGTATGAATGGATGTATTTTTTTCATTACTCATCCCTTTATGAACAATACTTAATAGTTCCTAAGAAGTATTGGAGGGAGTTATGAGATGTTCATAAAATTCTGCATGATTTTCAGACCAAAGGCAGTAAAGTTTGGTTATTCTTAGCAGCAGCTGCCTGCAAATCTGGACCATGCTCCTGATGGCAACTGGTTTTGGAGAGGGAACAACAGAATGAGTTATTTCTCAGTGTATTTTTTTTTTCTCCAGATTGAGAGCTTTAAGGGAATGTTATGTTTGGTCCCTTGAAGAATAAAATCTGAACTCTCCCTGGTGACTGGCAGGGCCCTAGTGGATCTGGCCTGTGCTGACAGATCTGACAGCATCGCCCACCACTCCTGTCTCTACATGCTGGCCAAGCTGCCTTCTCCCTACCCTACAGATGCTCTCAGTGGTTCCTACATTAGGGCCTGAGCTTTTCCTCTTGCCTCTGACTGGATTGCTGTCCCCAGATTTCTGTGATTGCCTCTTTCTTGTCATTTGAGGCTCTGCTTAGATGTCACCTCCTCAGAGAGGGCTTCAATGGCCACCAGATTCAAACTAGCCCCCAGCCCCATCCCTGCCTCACCCCCCAACCCAGTCATTATCTACCTTATCACCTGGTTTCGTTTTCTCACAGCAACTAATGCTAGATAAAACAGTCTCATTCACTTATTTGATTGACTGTTCATTGTCTGTCTCCCCCTTGTAGAATGTTATTTCCTTGAGAGCATAAACTTTGTTTTGGTCACAACCGTATTCAGCAAATAATTTACTCAGTGATAAACGAGTGAATACTCTGCTCCACTGCTGTCCAATTGAACTTTCTGCAATGATGAAAATGTTCCATGATTTGCACTATCCAGTATGGCAGCCATGAAGTCACATGTGCCTATTACACACTTGAAATGTGCCTTCTGTAACTGAGAAACTGAATTTTAGGTTTAAGTTGCTTAGTTTTAATTAATTTAAATTTTAAATCATCCTGTGGCTAGTGGTAACCCTATTGGATGGCGCAGTTCTATTCTGCCTTTGGTACTTAATGATCGAGTCAATAGCAAGATATCAGTAGCGATGTTAATAGCAAGAGCACTAACAACGTTTGGAGTGTTTTTCTTTATGATATTTTCTCTTTTTATCTCTTAATGGGCTCAGTGGAGTAGAACAATATCATCCAACAAACCCACGCAAACCCACCTTTTGAAATTCAGATTTTAGCATCTGTCGTGGGAGCAGCAGAGAAAATTTTATTAGCTGCCCTATGCTTTTCAGGACTGGCATCTTTCTTATATGTTTTCCTTCTGTTAATAACCTAATAGTCGGTTGTGTGGGGTTATATATCTAACAGCTTCTTAAGAGATAGGATATCAGGGTTTCCTGGTGGCGCAGTGGTTAAGAATCAACCTGCCAATGCAGGGGACACAGGTTCGATCCCTGGTCCGGGAAGATCTCACATACCGCGGAGCAACTAAGCCCGTGCGCCACAACTACTGAGCCCACGTGCCACAACTAGTGAAACCCGTGCACCTAGAGCCCATGCTCCGCAGCAAAAGAAGCCACCACAATGAGAAGCCCACGTACCGAAACGAAGAGTAACCCCGGCTCTCCGCAACTAGAGAAAGCCTGCATGCAGCAACGAAGACCCAACGCAGCCAAAAATAAATAAATAAATAATTTATTAAAAAAAAAAAAAAGAGATAGGATATCAAATGGATTTCAATTAAAAGAGCCCAAATGCATGACTGAGCTTAAAAAAACGATACGTCTTTTGGGAGAGAGACATTCAGCGTTATATGGAACTCTTACTTCAGGGTGTAATTTATTCAGGGAAAACAAGAAGAACCCACACCCTCATTTATAGTTAAGTCAGAACAAAGCTCTTTTGTAAAGAAACTGTTTATGTACCCTCAACACTTTCAAGGCATCATTTGGGGCATATTACCTCACAGGTGATTTACATTTTCTGTTTAGTATCACTTCTTTTCCTCAGTCTGTGAAAGGAGGTTGAATAGTGAATTTTTCCAGGTTTGCAGCTTTCCGCTGCTTAAGCCTGGAGAAATACTCCATGTATTTGGAAGCGCGCTGCTAGGGGAATAACAGTTTTAAGACTGCTGACTTATTCATCGTTTATCATCATTATATGGTGTCTGTCAACAGAAAACCATTTCCCAGAATTCCATAAGGAGTTGTTCCATATAGAAGAATGTAGTCTTGTGACAAGAAAAAGACATTGCAGTGAAGAGTAATAGGAAAGAGGGTGAGGGAATAAACAGAAGCTTTTAGAGCTAATTCATGGCTGGCGTCATCTCCATTAGCATTGGGACTGTTTGACATTGAGTTCAGAGAACATGACCAGGGCTGGTTTCCATCTGTCATGGTGATTAATGGGAGTATTGTTAGGTAATAATAGTTTAATAACATAGCTGGAGCCAAGGAGGCACACCAAAAGTGTATATGTAATTCTAAAACGAGGAGGAACTGTGGATAAAACCACAAGAGCCAGGAAATTGGGGTCCTGTTCTCAGCTCTACCACTTAGAAAAGGGCAGCCGGGGAGAAACTTTTCTCAGAGTTGAAGAGGGTTAAAATAGCCTACCAACAGGGTGAAGAGAGCTGTCTTAGTTCTCAGGAAGGATGGCATCTTGTTGATTTTCATGTACCTGTATCTAAAGGACTAAAAGAGTTTGTTAAACCATAACTCTTCTGAGACATAATAGCTGGGATAACACAGCCAATGCATTAAAGAGGGAGAGACATTCCCTTATGTCAAGAGGCTGGATTCATCTCTTCCAAAAATTATTTAGACTACTTTATATGATATGATCCCACACTCAACTCAATGACTATCTACCATTGATGTGAAACCTAAGTAGTTAAAATTGTCTGAGTCTGCAAGAGGCAAAATCTGGTCAACTTGTAACAACACACTTCATTGAAGTCCTCCATTCTCTCAAATGGAAACAACTGTTGGTGGGCCACAGACCCAACAAGACCCCCATACACTCAGAGCCTAGACCATACGGGCTTTTACTCTAGACTGTTGCAACTTTTCAGGAGAGAAATCACTTTCCATACAGAAAATGAGCAACAAGAGGCTATTTACACGTTGGTTTTCCTTCCTGACAAGCAAAGAGACACCTGACCTAACGAGGTGCTGTCCAGGTTTTACTCAAAAAATTGGCACCAAATGGATCTGAGCATGAATGGAAAAAGCTTTCAGAAAGTAAGAGTGGGCTTATGGGAGATGGGAGGACAGAATCTTGCCACATGTCCTTTTCTGGATGATGATGTGCTTTGAACCTGTGGGTTATTGCTCAGTGTTTAGTCCATCATGGTATCAGGACAACTGGAACCCCACTGGGAGAGAGGCAGGCCTAGATGCACTAAAACTAACAAAAGATGCTTGAAAGTAAGTAAAGGATCACAATCCAAGAGAATGAATAAGAGCTTTGGGGGCTTGCTTTTGTCCTCAGTGGTTTAGACTGTTTTTCTTTCCCACTTCCAAATGGACATGCTGGGACTCAGGGAACTAGAGCAAAGTTTAAAAGTCCCAGGCCAGGTATAGGATTTTATTACATGTTTGGAGAGATGATGAATGCTCTTCATCATCTCTGCTTGAGCACAGGCAAGCGGCTATTTGATAGTGGTAGAGAGATTATTTCTATTGACCCAAATCAGGGAAGAGGTGATGCTGGATGTCTGGTATGTAGGCTTCTATTTAGGTCTGGTCTCAGTTGGGATGTGTCTACCCTGCACACAGTTAAATGGGGGATTTGATTTTGGTGGGAGTACTAGGTTTTGTGTTTACTTTCCTTCTCCTGCACCCAACCAAGGAAAGGAGTTGTGATCAAAATAGATCTAGGTCAAGGCTATTTCTTGGTCCACAGGACAAGACTATGGAGCTTTTGTGTAATTAGACAATGAGTTCAAGGTTTGGACTTGCAGTGGCCTCATTTTGGACTTTCCCTTCCTAGGAAGCCTGGCCTGCCCTAAAGAGGCTTGTGGTGGGAAGTCAGCCCAGCTCTAGGCCCAGTAAGGAAACTTTTGCTTTCCCTTCGTTTCCCTTGCACATTTCCTTCAACTAAGATTTGCTTGTTATCTGAGTTGTAGGATGAAGATGAGCCTTCGGTGTGGGCTAGGGATCAGCCTTGACATGAATAGAAAAACTATCATGAGGTTTGGGGCAAAGCCCTCTGGGTAACGAGTGCCTTGGCCTGGTCTTCCTCTCTGAACATGCATTGCTCTCAGAAACATTGATTGAGGTGGCTGGATGGAAGGATCATGGATCCCTAGCCATTATTCAAATGTTAACTTAACAAGACATGATTTATAAAGTAAACGCTTCCAGTGTCTCTTTTGAGGCTGCTCATATTGCTCCAATAAACTGCCTCATATCCTTTACTTGAGGCTGTAGGGACACAGATGGAACTATCTGGGATCTTAGACCCCCCCAAACTGTGAGAGGATAAGGTGATGTTCCCAGGTAGTCAAGTCACAAGGATGGGCACTTTCTCTCTCTCCTGTTCACTCTCTTTTGTTAGATAATTAAGCTGTGAATTGGCACAGTTGGCCTGGAGTAGTGCAGTGAGTGTTAGCCTGGATTTCAGATGCTGTGCTCACCTCCTAGTTCTCTCTGATCAAAGCGCACGGCCATCCAGGTCTTTTCTTTCCAAACCAAAGGGGATTATGTGGGTAACCTCCAAGTTCCCTCCCACCAATACTGTGCTGAGATAACGAGGTGGAGAACTGAGGCAATTCTAATAGAAGATCAGTGACCAAAGACTCTTTTGTTTGAAATATAAACATTAGGGACTTCCCTGGTGGTCCAGTGGTAAAGAATCCACCTCCCAATGCACGGGACGCGGGTTCAATCCCTGGTCGGGGAACTAAGATCCCACATGCTGCAGGGCAACTAAGCCCGCATGCCGCAACTACTGAGCTTGCACACCTCAACTAGAGAAAGAAAAACCCACACGCCCAAACTAGAGAGAAACCCACGCGCTGCAACAAAGAGCCCACATGCCGCAATGAAAGATCCCGCACGCCTCAACGAAGATCCCGCATGCTGCCACTAAGACACTACGCAGCCAAAAAAATGAAGAAAATAAATAAATAAATAAATAGTAAAAGAAAGAAAAAAGACACCAAGTGTGAATAACAAATGGTGTAACTAAATTACTAAAAAAAAAAGAAAGAAAAAGAAATACAAACATTAGAGCACACACACACACACCTCTAATAGTTTAGTTTAAAAAGTTAAGGTTTAGACTGCTCATTAGTTAAGTAATTGGAAAAGTCTCCTGTCTGCTGTTAGTTGAGGCAAAGGCACTTTGGGAGTGTGTGTGTATATGTGTCTGTGTGTGTTTTACTTGAAATTGCTAGATAGTACTTTAATTCTTGACTTATTTTTGAAAATAAACACCATACCATTCACAGACCTAGTATATGTTTTTATAATATTTTATGATATATTTATTTCATTTTCATGTTTTTCTCCAAAGGCATACTTTATTATTCTTCATATTAAATGCCTATTCATTGGTGTTCATCTCCCCAATTCTTTGTTTCTCTTGAACACCTATTCTCATTACTGTGGTCTTATATTCAGCTCTCAGAGGGGCTAGTGACAGCATGTGCTAATGGGACTCTGGGTCTGATCCCTGTACAGACCTATTTTTTGGCCAGAACTTATGCCCTTTCTCCACCAGTGGTCACAAGTGAGCCCAGGAGAATGTGGGCGGCTCTACACAAATCCATGGCCACTGTCGGAAACAACAGTTTGCAGTGGGCTTTCCCCTTCTTGTGAGGGTCAGTAATAATGAGCTCATTGTTGTCAGGCTAAGAAGATATGAGCGTTTGCCAGCAAAAATCATTTGGCAGCCCCCAGTGGCAGAGTCACATTCAGGGGCTGGCAAGGGGACGCAGAGAGAGGCAGCATCTCTTAGTTCCACTGCCTGATGACCTTCAGACCCATCCTGATGGTTTTCTAGGCACTGGACGTAGAACAATGTTTCATGGCTAGTTTACTGAAATGACGATTTCAGAGCCCCAGATACTCTTACAGAGTGGTAGGCTAGCTATCCAGTGTTGACGGCAAAACTGTTGCCTCAGTTCTCTGCCTCAGTTAAAATTGCAATTTGACCTAGGGAAAATTTAATAGTGGCTGGGCTAAAACTAAAAAAATAAATATAAAAAATAAATATACCAAAGAAAGGGAGGGGCAAAAAAGCCTCAAAATGGGACTTCTATTTTACAGTTATGATTTATTATTATACTTTGTACTACTTTGTACTATTGCAATTTCTTGACTGAATAAAGTTCTCCCTTATTTGTACGTGATGATTATTTGTATGTTACACTGTGAAACTATGAGTTTTCAAGTTTCCATAGCTTTATTCCTTTCTGGGTAGGAGTTTCCTCGGACTCTTCGGTCTAGAAATTTTCGGTGAGAAATTAGTAGAAGAATCTGTCATGAGGAAAAGTGTTCTGTTACCCTACCATTAATATCTTTCCCAGAGAGAGAAAAGTAACACGCCCAAATTGGAGGATAAGGTTAAGTTTAGGAGGATAAAATTTGGAGGATATAGGAAATGGGTGTTCTGGATTGGGTGCTGTCAGAAAGCAGGAGTGATGTTAGAACTGGGTGTCTTCATGACTCCTATTGATGGGGAGGGCAGACTAGAGCTTGAACAAAGCTGTGACTGGGAAAGAAGTAGCAGTCACTCATCTTAGCCAAGAGGGGGGACGTCAGGTGTTGTGTGTGTTGCACGGTGACCTTGTTTTTGTCTAGTTTGATCATCTCAGAGTGACCTTGTCTGATGCTGATGTTCTGAGAGACTGTTTACATCTAGCAGGAGATGGATGTAAACATGGTCTAGCTATGAATGTCAGACCAGCCCGCAGATGCCAGGATCTGTTTTGTTTTCTTCTCATTTCCCCCAGAATACCCGCTCAACACTTTCGTCTGGCACCCTACACATCATGTTTTATGTGACAGTCCTTTATGCTTTTTTTTTTTTTTTTAACATCTTTATTGGAGTATAATTGCTTTACAATGGTGTGTTAGTTTCTGCTTTATAACAAAGTGAATCAGTTACACATATACATATGTTCCCATATCACTTCCCTCTTGCATCTCCCTCCCTCCCACCCTCCCTATCCCACCCCTCTAGGTGGTCACAAAGCACTGAGCTGATCTCCCTGTGCTATGCGGCTGCTTCCCACTAGCTATATATTTTACATTTGGTAGTGTATATATGTCCATGCCACTCTCTCACCCTGTCACATCTCACCCCTCCCCCTCCCCATATCCTCAAGTCTATTCTCTAGTAGGTCTGTGTCTTTATTCCTGTCTTGCCACTAGGTTCTTCATGACCTTTTTTTTTTCTCCCTTAGATTCCATATATATGTGTTAGCATACTGTATTTGTTTTTCTCTTTCTGACTTACTTCACTCTGTATGACAGACTCTAACTCCATCCACCTCACTACAAATACCTCCGTTTCATTTCTTTTTATGGCTGAGTAATATTCCATTGTATATATGTGCCACATCTTCTTTATCCATTCATCCAATGATGGACACTTAGGTTGCTTCCATGTCCTGGCTATTGTAAATAGAACTGCAATGAACATTTTGGTACATGACTCTTTTTGAACTATGGTTTTCTCAGGGTATATGCCCAGTAGTGGGATTGCTGGGTCATATGGTAGTTCTATTTTTAGTTTTTAAAGGGACCTCCATACTGTTCTCCATAGTGGCTGTATCAATTTACATTCCCACCAACAGTGCAAGAGGGTTCCCTTTTGTCCACACCCTCTCCAGCATTTATTGTTTCTAGATTTTTTGATGATGACCATTCTGACCGGTGTGAGATGATATCTCATTATAGTTTTGATTTGCATTTCTCTAATGATTAATGATGTTGAGCATTCTTTCATGTGTCTGTTGGCAATCTGTATATCTTCTTTGGAGAAATGTCTATTTAGGTCTTCTGCCCATGTTTGGATTGGGTTGTTTGTTTTATTGTTATTGAGCTGCATGAGCTGCTTGTAAATCTTGGAGATTAATCCTTTGTCAGTTGCTTCATTTGCAAATATTTTCTCCCATTCTGAGGGTTGTCTTTTGGTCTTGTTTATGGTTTCCTTTGCTGTGCAAAAGCTTTTAAGGTTCATTAGGTCCCATTTGTTTATTTGTGTTTTTATTTCCATTTCTCTAGGAGTTGGGTCAAAAAGGATCTTGCTGTGATTTATGTCATAGAGTGTTCTGCCTATGTTTTCCTCTAAGGGTTTGATAGTGTCTAGCATAACATTTAGGTCTTTAATCCATTTTGAGTTTATTTTTGTGTATGGTGTTAGGGAGTGCGGTAATTTCATACTTTTACATGTAGCTGTCCAGTTTTCCCAGCACCACTTATTGAAGAGGCTGTCTTTTCTCCACTGTATATGCTTGCCTCCTTTATCAAAGATAAGGTGACCATAGGTGCATGGGTTTATCTCTGGGCTTTCTATCCTGTTCTTTTGATCTATGTTTCTGTTTTTGTGCCAATACCAAACTGTATTTATTACTGTAGCTTTGTAATATAGTCTGAACTCAGGGAAACTGATTCCTCCAGCTCCACTTTTCGTTCTCAAGATTGCTTTGGCTATTTGGGGTCTTTTGTGTTTCCATACAAATTGTGAAATTTTTTGTTCTAGTTCTGTGAAAAATGCCAGTGGTAGTTTGAAAGGGATTGCATTGAATCTGTAGATTGCTTTGGGTAGTAGAGTCATTTACACAATGTTGATTCTTACAATCCATGAACATGGTATATCTCTCCATCTATTTTTATCATCTTTAATTTCTTTCATCACTGTCTTATAATTTTCTGCATACAGGTCTTTTGTCTCCTTAGGCAGGTTTATTCCTAGATATTTTATTCTTTTTGTTCCAATGTTAAACGGGAGTGTTTTCTTAATTTCACTTTCAGATTTTTCATCATTAGTGTATAGGAATGCAAGAGATTTCTGTGCATTAATTTTGTATCCTGCTACTTTACCAAATTCATTGATTAGCTCTAGTAGTTTTCTGGTAGCATCTTTAGGATTCTCTGTGTATAGTATCATGTCATCCGCAAACAGTGACAGCTTTACTTCTTCTTTTCCGATTTGGATTCCTTTTATTTCTTTTTCTTCTCTGATTGCTGTGGCTAACACTTCCAAAACTATGTTGAATAATAGTGGTGAGAGTGGGCAACCTTGTCTTGTTCCTGATCTTAGTGGAAATGGTTTCAGTTTTTCACCATTGAGGACAATGTTGGCTGTGGGTTTGTCATATATGGCCTTTATTATGTTGAGGAAAGTTCCCTCTATGCCTACTTTCTGCAGGGCTTTTATCATAAATGGGTGTTGAATTTTGTCGAAAGCTTTCTCTGCATCTATTGAGATGATCATATGGTTTTTCTCCTTCAGTTTGTTAATATGATGTATCACGTTGATTGATTTGCGTATATTGAAGTATTCTTACATTCCTGGGATAAACCCTACTTGATCATGGTGAATGATCCTTTTAATATGCTGTTGGATTCTGTTTGCTAGTATTTTGTTGAGGATTTTTGCATCTATGTTCATCAGTGATATTGGCCTTTAGTTTTCTTTCTTTGTGACATCTTTGTCTGGTTTTGGGGTCAGGGTGATGGTGGCCTCGTAGAATGAGTTTGGGAGTGTTCCTCCCTCTGCAATATTTTGGAAGAGTTTGAGAAGGATAGGGGTTAGCTCTTCTCTAAATGTTTGATAGAATTCGTCTGTGAAACCATCTTGTCCTGGGATTTTGTTTGTTGGAAGATTTTTAATCGCAGTTTCAATTTCAGTGCTTGTGATTGGTCTGTTCATATTTGCTATTTCTTCCTGGTTCAGTCTCGGCAGGTTGTGCATTTCTAAGAATTTGTCCATTTCTTCCATGTTGTCCTGTTTATTGGCATAGAGTTACTTGTAGTAATCTCTCATGATCGTTTGTATTTCTGCAGTGTCAGTTGTTACTTCTCCTTTTTCATTTCTAATTCTATTGATTTGAGTCTTCTCCCTTTTTCTCTTGATGAGTCTGTCTAATGGTTTATCAATTTTGTTTATCTTCTCAAAGAACCAGCTTTTAGTTTTATTGGTCTTTGCTATTGTCTCCTTTATTTCTTTTTCATTTATTTCTGATCTGATCTTTATGATTTCTTTCCTTTTGGTAGCTTTGGGGTTTTTTTGTTCTTCTTTCTCTAATTGCTTTAGGTGCAAGCTTAGGTTGTTTATTCGAGATGTTTCCTGTTTCTTGATGTAGGCTTGTGTTGCTATAAACTTCCCTCTTAGAACTGCTTTTGCTGCATCCCATAGGTTTTGGGTCATCGTGTCTCCATTGTCATTTGTTTCTAGGTATGTTTTGATTTCCCCTTTGATTTCTTCAGTGATCACTTCGTTATTAAGTAGTGTATTGTGTAGCCTCCATGTGTTTGTATTTTTTACAGGTCTTTTCCTGTAATTGATATCTACTCTCATAGCGTTGTGGTCGGAAAAGATACTTGATACGATTTCAATTTTCTTAAATTTACCAAGGCTTGATTTGTGACCCCAGATATGATCTATCCTGGAGAATGTTCCATGAGCACTTGAGAAAAATGTGTATTCTGTTGTTTTTGGGTGGAATGTCCTATAAATATCAATTAAGTCCATCTTGTTTAATGTATCATTTAAAGCTTGTGTTTCCTTATTTTCATTTTGAATGATCTGTCCATTGGTGAAAGTGGGGTGTTAAAGTCCCCTATTATGATTGTGTTACTGTCGATTTCCCCTTTTATGGCTGTTAGTATTTGCCTTATGTATTGAGGTGCTCCTATGTTGGGTGCATAAATATTTACAATTGTTATACTTTCTTCTTGGATCGATCCCTTGATCATTATATAGTGTCCTTCTTTGTCTCTTGTAATAGTCTTTATTTTAAAGTCTATTTTGTCTGATATGAGAATTGCTACTCCAGCTTTCTTTTGATTTCCATTTGTATGGAATATCTTTTTCCATCCCCTCACTTTCAGTTTGTATGTGTCCCTAGGTCTGAAGTGGGTCTCTTGTAGACAGCATATATACGGGTCTTGTTTTTGTATCCATTCAGCCAGTCTGTGTCTTTTGGTGGGAGCATTTAATCCATTTACATTTAAAGTAATTATCAATATGTTTGTTCCTATTCCCATTTTCTTAAATGTTTTCGGTTTGTTATTGTAGGTGTTTTCCTTCTCTTGTGTTTCTTGCCTAGAGAAGTTCCTTTAGCATTTGTTGTAAAGCTGGTTTGGTGGTGCTGAACTCTCTCAGCTTTTGCTTGTCTGTAAAGGTTTTAATTTCTCCATCACATCTGAATGAGATCCTTGCTGGGTAGAGTAATCTTGGTTGTAGGTTTTTCTCCTTCATCACTTTAAGTATATCCTGCCACTCCCTTCTGGCTGCAGAGTTTCTGCTGAAAGATCAGATGTTAATCTTATGGGGATTCCCTTGTGTGTTATTTGTTGTTTTTCCCTTGCTGCTTTTAATATGTTTTCTTTATATTTCATTTTTGATAGTTTGATTAATATGTGTCTTGGCGTGTTTCTCCTTGGATTTATCCTGTATGGGACTCTCTGTGCTTCCTGGACTTGATTAACTATTTCCTTTCCCATATTAGGGAAGTTTTCAATTATAATCTCTTCAAATATTTTCTCAGTCCCTTTCTTTTTCTCTTCTTCATCTGGGACCCTTATAATTCATATGTTGGTGCATTTAATGTTGTCCCAGAGGTCTCTGAGAGTGTCCTCAGTTCTTTTCATTCTTTTTTCTTTATTCTGCTCTGAGGTAGTTATTTCCACTATTTTATCTTCCAGGTCACTTACCAGTTCTTCTGCCTCAGTTATTCTGCTACTGATCCCTTCTAGAGTATTTTTAATTTCATTTATTGTGTTTTTCATCGTTGCTTGGTTCCTCTGTAGTTCTTCTACGTCCTTGTTAAATGTTTCTTGCATTTTGTCTATTCTATTTCCAAGATTTTGGATCATCTTTACTATCATTATTCTGAATTCTTCTTCAGGTAGACTTCCTATTTCCTCTTCATTTGTTAGGTCTGGTGTGTTTTGACCCTGCTCCTTCATCTGCTGTGTGTTTTTGTGTCTTTTCATTTTGCTTAACTTACTGTGTTTGGGGTCTCCTTTTCACAGGCTGCAGGTTCGTAGTTCCCGTTGTGTTTGGTATCTGTCCCCAGTGGCTAAGGTTGGTTCAGTGGGTTGTGTAGGCTTCCTGGTGGAGGGAACTATTGCCTGTGTTCTGGTGGATGAGGCTGGACGTTGTCTTTCTGCTGGGCATGTCCACGTCTGGTGGTGTGTTTTGGGGTGTCTGTGGCCTTATTATGATTTTAGACAGCCTCTCTGCTAATGGATGGGGCTGTGTTCCTGTCTTGCTAGTTGTTTGGCATAGGGTGTCCAGCACTGTAGCTTGCTGGTCGTTGAGTGAAGCTGGGTCTTGATGTTGAGATGGAGATCTCTGAGAGATTTTCGCCGTTTGGTGTTACGTGGAGCTGGGAGGTATCTTGTGGACCAGTGTCCTGAAGTTGGCTCTCCCACCTCAGAGGCACGGCCCTGATGCCTGGCTGGAGCACCAAGAGCCTTTCATCCACATGGCTCAGAATAACAGGGAGAAAAAATAGAAAGAAAGAAAGAAAGAAGATAAAATAAAATAAAATAAAATAAAGTTATTATAATAAATAATACGAAAAAAAATTATTAAGAAAAAAAATTTGTTTAATTTTTTATAATAAAAAATAAATAAATTAAGCAAAAAATTTTTTAATTTTTTAAAATAAAAAATAAGAAAAGAATTTTTAAGAAAAAATTTATTAAGAAAAAAATTTTTTCTAAATTTTTTAAAATAAAAGTAAGAAAAAAGTTATTAGAAAAAATTTATTAAGAAAAATTTTTTTTTAATTTTTTAAAATAAAAAATAAAAAATAATTACTGAGAAAAAATTTTTTTAATTTTTTAAAATAAAAAATGAGGAAAAAAGTTTTTAAGAAAATATTTATGAAGAAAAAAATTTTTAAGTTGTTTAAAATACAAAATAAGGAAAAAATATTAAGTAAAAATTTATTAAGAAAAAAAATTTTTTAAGTAAAAAAAAAAAAAAATGAAAAATGGACGGGCCAAACCCTAGGACAAATGGTGTATGCAAAGCTATACAGACAAAATCTCACCTAGAAGCATACACATATACACTCACAAAAAAAGGAAAAGGGGAAAAATTAATATATCCTGCTTCCAAAGTCCACCTCCTGAATTTGGGATGATTTGGTGTCTATTCAGGTAATCAACAGATGCAGGTACATCAAGTTGTTTGTGGAGCTTTAATCTGCTGCTTCTGAGGCTGCTGGGAGAAATTTCCCTTTCTCTTCTTTGTTTGTACAGCTCCAGGGGTTCAGCTTTGGATTTGGACCCGCCTCTGCATGTAGGTCGCCTGAGGGCGTCTGTTCTTCGCTCACACAGGACGGGGTTAAAGGAGCAGCTGCTTCAGGGGCTCTGGCTCACTCAGGCCGGGGGGAGGGAAGGGTACGGATGCGGGGCGAGCCTGCGGTGGCAGAGGCTGGCGTGACGTTGCAGCAGCCTGAGGCGCGCCGTGCGTTCTCCTGGGGAAGTTGTCCCTGGATCACAGGAGCCTGGCAGTGGCGGGCTACACAGGCTCCCGGGAGGGGCGGTGAGGAGAGTGACCTGTGCTTGCACACAGGCTTCTTGGTGGTGGCAGCAGCAGCCTTAGCGTCCCTTGCCTGTCTCTGTGGTCCGCACTGATAGCCACGGCTCACGCCCCCCTCTGGGGTCCACGCTGATAGCCGCGGCTCGCGCCCGTCTCTGGAGCTCGTTTAGGCAGCGGTCTGAATCCCTTCTCCTTGCGCACCGCGAAACAAAGAGGCAAGAAAGTCTCCTGACTCTTTGGCAGCTCCAGACCTTTTCCCGGACTCCCTCCCAGCTAGCCGTGGTGTGCTAACCCCTTCAGGCTGTGTTCTTGCAGCCAACCCCAGTCCTCTCCCTGCGATCCAACCGAAGCCCGAGCCTCAGCTCCCAGCCCCCGCCTGCCCTGGCGGGTGAGCAGACAAGCCTCTCGGGCTGGTGAGTGCTGGTCGGAGCCGAGCCTCTGTGCGGGAATCTCTCCGCTTTGCCCTCCGCACCACTGTGGCTGTGCTCTCCTCCATGGCTCCGAAGCTTCCCCCCTCTGCCACCCGCAGTCTCCCCCCGCAAAGGGGCTTCCTAGTGTGTGGAAACCTTTCCTCCTTCACAGCTCTCTCCCACTGGTGCAGGTCCCGTCCCTATTCTTTTGTCTCTGTTATTTCTTTTTTCTTTTGCCCTACCCAAGTACGTGGGGAGTTTCTTGCCTTTTGGGAGGTCTGACGTCTTCTGCCAGCGTTCAGTGGGTGTTCTGTAGGAGCAGTTCCACGTGTAGATGTATTTCTACTGTATCTGTGGGAAGGAAGGTGATCTCCACGTCTTACTCTTCCGCCATCTTGCCCAGACCCCCCAAGTATTTGTAAAGCTGTGAAAATTTAGAGGTATGTGATTAGAAACAACTGCCCCTCCCTTTTTTTGGTATATTGATTTTTTACTTTAAAGACATACCATAAAACATATATGGTGTAGATAACCTGGCTGAGTACAAGTGCTTTTTAAAACTTTAATAAGTTTTAAACTTTTAAAACTTTAATAAGCAGAGAATTTTTACATTTTGTTTGTCTTTGCATTCTCTGTGGAAATAACACCCAAACCTGAAACCCCAAAACATCGCCCTCAGTAAAACCTGCTGAAGATCTGGGCTGAACCTTTTTCACTGTTGAAAGTCTTTTATAACCTGGCTAGGCATTAGGCAGCTTTAAAATCTGGCAAGTCTCTGGGTTCCATTAAGAACTCATTTAAATCCTTTTTCACTTGAGCCTGAATTTTAACTAAGCCCTGGTGGATTTTAATTAGGATTTTTACAGAATGAGATGAGGATGGAAATTAGATTAATGTGAAGAAACAATGGAAGAGATAGCAAATTAGATAATTTACAACTCACATGTCTAGATTTTAGTGTAGTCATCAAATTGCTACTAACAAAGAAATGAATCATTAACGCGATAAAGTATGTCACAGATGATGAAATTAGGGCAGACTTTGGAAAACTCTAGTAACAATAAAAACACGCAAAGTTTTGTGGCTCCAAAACAAATTGCCTGCATCCCCTGAAGCCAGGTTTAGTTGAAATAACTAAACTAATTAGATAAGAAATAATGAGTGAAAATAAAGGTTTAGGTCAGGTGAAGAAAAGCTATATATACAATCGGTATGGGATGTTTGTATTAAAGTCTTCTTTTAAGGTATGTGGGAAAGGAAAATGCAAATTAAGTCTGGTGCTACATAGACCAAGGCCAAAGTTTTCAAACTGTACAGTATTGTTTGGTGCAAAACATTCTCTTTCCTCAACTGCCTCCCGTCATTCCCAAACACAAAGCAAATGCTGTTTATCACCTTGGAGCTGGACTCATGTCAAAAGTCATTAATTCCACCCTGCTTGACGGCTATTTTCAGAAAAAGTAATGACTGATTATTAATGCATAGTTCATTTCTCTGGTGGAACACTTAAAATTTAAAAAAAGGTCATATAGGAAAGTTGACTTTTCTTTCTCCTGGTGTTCTGTTCCACAAATTTGCCACGTTTAGAGGTTTTTGTGTTAACACGCCCACTGTCAGGTTACAGAACAATTTCCTCACTGCTAGAAACTCCCTGTGCTTTCCCTCTGTGGTCACATCCTTCTTCCATCCAGCAGAAGACTTTTGAAGTTTTGGTGCAGGGTTGTGTTTCATGGAACCTGTCCCTAAGTCGTCACTTCTGGATCATTGGAGAAGTGTGTTCTCTCTTCTTCTCTCATCTTGGCAGTTTGCTCATATGATCAGTGCCTCTTCCTGAGTGTGTTATACAAGTGCCAAATGTCTCCCAAACTAAATGGCATTGGATTGAGTATGATCATCTGACCCACTGACCCAAAGGTCAGGTGTGCAGAAAATTTGCTGGAGTAGCACTTCTGATCACAGGATCTAGCCATTTGGAAGTAGCGGTAGCCCAGGGAAGAACCTGAGATCTGACATAGATGGATTTCAACCCAGGGAATGGAAGTGGGAAAAGGACACCCAAGACTGAGGAAGTGCATGAGCAAAGGATGAAGGTGGAAAAATTCAAGACACTGGGGAAAGCCATGGCTGTCCACACAGCTGGCATGAAAGCTACGTGGAGTGGGGGAGTGGAGAGTGAGACCCACAGGGATGCCAGAAGAAAGATTTTTATTAACTGATGGTGGGAGAACATTGACCCATTTCTGAGCTGGTGCACATCTGAAATGTGCTTCCAGAAGAATCATTGTGCAGGACAAACCAGGCTTCGGGGACAAGAATACTTGGGACATCCAGAAAAGGATCCCGATGATACCACAGCTGCTCCTTTCGATGCTCTGTAGCAAGGATGAGCTGGATGTTGGTATCTGAATATCATATGATATCCCTTATATGTGGAATATAATTAAAAATTACACGATGAACTTATTTATAAAACAGAAACAGGCTCACAGATCTCAAAATCAAACTTATGATTACCAAAGGAGAAATGTGAGGGGGAAGTGATAAATTGGGAGATTGGGATTGATATATTCATACTACTATATATAAAATAGATAACTAATAAGGACCTACTGTATAGCACAGGGAACTCTACTCAATATTCTGTGGTGACCTATGTGGAAAATAATCTGAAAAATATGGATATATGTATTGATATATGTATAACTGATTCACTCTGCCGTACACCTGAAACTAACACAACATTGTAAATCAACTAGACTCCAATAAAAATTTTAAAAAAGAGTAGCTTACATATTGTCCTTAACCATCCTTTGGTCACTTTAACGTTTAGAATTTAAAAAAAAGTCTCTAGTTAGTGTTAAAGATACATACCAGGTGGTGTTTACCTGATTATCAGATTTAAGATTCCACTGCCTAGAATGAGAAAAACTATTATCTTCACAAGACTTATTCTTGTCTGAGTGGGCTACACATTGTACATATAAGAAAAGATAGCAACTCATACCTCAGATCTGTAGGAACCCATTAATTAATTAATTAATTAATTCATTCAAAAAGCATGCTTCAAGCACATGTGTTATGTGTAGCATGTGGGCTCTTGAAACCCAGTGTGCAGGTCGGGCTAGATAGCTGTCAGGAAACCATGGTCACCTCCTGACCATCTCAGCTTAAGCCAGCCTGGCTAGGCTGGTCAGCTTTCATCTTTTCAGTAAACCCGGGAACTTTCCACTATTATCAGTGTCTTTTGGGGCATTGATCCTTTTTTATCTGCCTTCTTACATTTCTTATATGCTTCCATCCTCCGCTTCCTGCTAATCTCAGGTTCCTGACCCAGATACTTGAACTCTGCCCCAGCTGGCCTTCTGCATGATCTGGCCTACCCAGCCCATCACTTGTATTGGTCCTTATTCTTACCTATGTCTGGGCTCTGATAGGCTTCCCTAGTGCTGACGTAAGACCTCCTTCTGATGTTACCTAACTGGGGCATATTCCTATTGTGGACCTGTGGTCTCATTTATTTCAGGCCACTGAATTGACCTTGGCCAGTGGCTTCAAGTTGCATCTTCCACCACTGTTCACAATTTTCACTTTGCTAACATCACGTTGTGTTCAGGTCTCCATGCACCACCTCACTCCAACAGAAGAATGCAACACCTGTTTTACTCAAATGGCACCAAGAGTTGGCTTTGGGCACATTTGGTTCAAGGAATAGTTTTTCATTCTAGTTTAGTTCCAGATGAATTATTAGAAGCCCAGATTTAGTTCTGCTTTAGATAGTTTCAAGAGACCTAAAAAATAAAAAAGAGACTTGGTTCAAAATTGGGTTAAAAATGTATTCAATTCTAGGGCCAGAAAATTAGAATGGTTTCTTCTAGTTTTAGAGTTTTGAGTTTCTGCTTGGATTGGAGAGAATATAGACACGATGGATGTGTTTGCTGTTATGACTAAGTAATGTGTCATCTGAGGGGCTGGACAAGTGTAAAAGTAAAATTGAATTTCTAGTGATTGACTGTGACACTGTGGGATAGAAATGTTTTACAAGCTGACAGTCCTAGAGCCAAGCACAGGAAGGCAGGGAAGACCCTAACACGTGTGGTCTGACACCACAAACAACTGTTCTCCTTTGGGACAAAGAAGACAGTTAACCTTTGTTGTCCCACACAGGGAACTCAAGAAATCTGTGGAGCATATGTTTTTCTCATTTCTCTGAGGACTACCAAGAAGAGAGGGGCCTTGTTTAGGAAAACACCAAGGCTTGGATGCTAGGGTCAGATGGATGTCTTGAAAAGGCTACCATTCTTCCATGTGACCTTCTCAAAACTGTTTCATGAGAGTTCTTGACACTCCCTCGACCCCAGAAGCACCTCTCACCCCTTGGCATGATTAAGCAGGCTTCTTTTCCCCTTTCTGAGAAAAGTGACTGTTCTGAGGGTCTCCTGATGGTTTTCGGGGAGCATTGTCACTTTGGGTCTTCTTTCTATGAGTTGAGCTGCTCCGGGAGTATTCTGCAAATATGGCGTTGGGAGGAAAGCAGGGCTGTTTGCAGTTGGGTTTCTCCGTGTTCTCAGACACTGAGGACATCTTCACTCACTGGACACACGCGGCCACTCAAGAGTCATCGCTTGTTCTGCTTGCATTTGTTCAACACACACAGTGATAGTACAGGGCCCAGCCCAACAAAGGCAGGTGCTCCCAGGAGGGCTGTGGCGGGTGGTTGGGAAAGATGCATGTCTTACACAGCAGCAGCTTTTGGGGATGTCTCTGCCCACTGTGCAGTTATGGCTCTGCACACAGAGGACCTGATAAAAGGCAGGTGTGATTGGAGACCTGGGAGGGAGGGAGATGCCTTGGTGAGCACGGCTGCCCTTGACAGAGGCCACATCTGTGCCCCCCTTCTCCACCATCACCCAGCCCAGCTCTCACTCCCTTCCAGGCACTGAGCAAAGCACTCTGCATTCCTGCTCTCATTCCATTCCTTATCCTGGGCTCTACTATTCTCCCCACTCTATAGATGGGGAAACTGAGGCTCAGAGGTATTGAGTAAATTGCCCAGGGCCACTGAGGTAACACATGGGTAGCCTGGATTCAAGTCTATTTCTGATCAGAGAACCTTAGCTTGTAGCCATTGGAATAAAAGAATTAAATTTCCCTGTACCTGAAATTGTGATGACAAGTGAAGTGCTTACTCTGATGACTGAAGTGCCCTGCAACTAAAAACAGTCAGCTTGCTCTTTGCAGTCCTTCCTTTCCCCTCAAGGACAGGTGCTTGAGGATTAGGTCAGTTTATTCTTTCCAGCCTGATGCTCCCTTTCCTCTGCATCCCTTTGCCTTACATCTCCACAGCACTTGGAGCTGTCTGGGCCCCTGTTCCTGGCTCCCCCCTCTGACAGCCTCAGCTTCAGTGGCCCTGTGAGGAGCTGCCTGTCCCGCTCTTCTTGAAGGAGGTGCTAAAAGTTGGAAAAAGAAAGGTTGGAGCTGGTAAAGAGAATCCAGTGTGCGGGGTGGAGGTGGGCTGCACTATTACACAGGATGGTCAGGTGGGCCTTCTTGGGGCAAGGGTATTTGAGCAAAGACTGGGAGAGTATGTGGTGTGTGTGTGTGTGTGTGTGTGTGTGTGTGTGTGTGGTGTGTGTACACTTAACTCCACTCCTTGACAGAGGTCATGCTTCATATTACTTGGTATCCCGTGCGCTAGGCTCGCAGTAGGCATCCAAGACACATTTCTTGGATATAGACCATATCAGATTTAGTAAATTGCTACCAGCACTGAATTAGGGATGAGTCAATAGTGGGATGATTTAATTTTCCTTTAAGAGTTTCTCTCTATAAATAGTATTCTTACTCTTCTTTTCTCTGGCCATAAATGTAATATATGCTTGGTGTAGAAAACTGTGAAAACTCAAAAAACATAAAGAAGAAAATAAAAGTCACTCACAATTCCACATCTCAATATAATCACTGCTAAGCATTTTGGTGTATTTTCTCACACACACGAATATGTAAGTTAAAAAATGAGGATCATATTTAGCAATGATATTACAACACTTGAACGACCTATGTATCAGGGGCACTGACCTGCTGTAACCCTTTAGAGGTTGGCTGGTGGGGAGCGTGAGGGGTCCCAGCGTGGTGGGGCAGCGCAGCAGGGGCCGCCAGGGCAGCTGCTGTTTCCTGACACTGGTCCAGGCTGCACTAGTGCATCTGGCTCACCACAGCCCCGAGTGCACAGCATGTGGTTTTCTACCTTACTTCTTTTCACCTGCATCACGTGATGACAACATTATTGCAGGTCTTTTAACTAAGTGTGTAATTCTAAAAGTATTTTTATTTTGGATATTTACTTTAGTTACGAGGCTACAAACATCAATTTTAAGATGTCTAAATGCTTTAAATACCCCTTTTCTTGGGAAAAGCAACCAAAAGGATCCTGCCTTTTCTCAGCTGGTGGAATTCCCTGGTGCTCCAGTGGTCAGGCTCCACGCTTTCACTGCCGAGGGCCTGGGTTTGATCCCTGGTGGGGGAATTAAGATCCCGGCAAGCCGTGCGGGGGCTTTTTTTTTAAAGCTGATTTGCTCCCCTCCCCCCCAGCCCCCTACTGATTTCTCTCTCTGACGTCTGTCATAGGGTATGCGTCTCTGGGGACCCTCCTGAGGTGGAAGGTGGTCTGTTGGCCTAGCTGCCTGTAGTGGGTAGTTTTGCTTCCCCACTCCCACTGTTTTGAGTTTATTCCAATTGATTTTTTTTTTTTTTTGGCCGTGCCATGCGGCTTGTGGGACCCCCACCAGCGATGGAACCTGCACCCTGTGCAGAGGAAGCACAGAGTCTTCACCACTGGACCACCAGGGAAGTGCTCCCCACACTTTTTTTTTTTTTTTTTTTTGTAAAGAAACAGTTGAACAGGATAAGTGGTATTGCCTTTCCTGAGCTCCTAACAGTTTCCATGGTGTTCTTGTCTCCGTTTGGGCAGCTGCTGGCTTGACGTGTAGACTTCAGAGTGCGATGACATTTAGGGAGGAAAAGATGATGAGAGCAAAGTAAACTAAATTGAGAGGCTGTGGATCCTGGTTGCTTCCCAACTGAAGCCATGGGACATTTGGGTGCATCATGAAGATGCTCTGAAGGAGGAGTGATGACTGGGTCTCCTAGCCCTCAGTGGTCCTTTTGTCCAATGACTGTCTCTTCACAGCTGCTGCTGCCAGGACCCAGTCTGTTGCCTAAAGTCAAAAGCTGAACACTCACATAACTGTTTGAAGAGCACTAGAGAAGGAAATTGTGTCCTCATAATTGAGACTAGCCGAGCACACTACGTGGCCCCATGCATTTCCCAAGATTAAAAACATCTCCAGCCACAGAAAGAGACTTGGGATGGGGAACCCAGGTCGACTTTATTGTGTAGGTTTTGAAATTAAACCAATTGTTTAGAGCAGAGACGCTGACGTCCTGCAGATTAAAAGAGTGAATTAAATTTATTTATTCAACAAACATTTATTGACCATTCAGTAGATGTCAGGCACTGGGCCAGGTGCCAAAGATGGGCAGGGTCCTACAGCCACGGAGCTTTCATGGCGCTTCGAGAGGGATGATCAAGTGGAGGGAGAGCAGTGATGCTGCATTTCTGTATTTCATAAAAGTGCATAGCAATGTACAGTGGTTTCTCACTGAAACACTAATTTTATTCATTTTATGTCTTGAGCTGCTTCTATGTAGAAGCGACTGTTTACTCTTATCCCCAGAAGGCCAGTATTCTCATGCACTTACAGGTGTATTACACACACTGCAATATACTATTATGCTTTAAATCCTGCAAGAGGAACAGCTTTCAATGTGCTGAGATGTTTAGAGTTGGAGGGGTGCTTAGGAAAACCATGGAAAGACCGTGCATTATCGTATGTGGAGAAAGAATAAAATTGCATCTTGAGAGAGGTGTACACATGGCAGTTCGGTTATGTCCCTCCCCCACAGGGTGAGGAGCCTGAGGAGCTAAAGGGAGATGCTCACCTTCTGGACCACAACCCGAGTACCCAGCACCTCAGAATTCCCCAGCCCAGTGGCCCGGAGCCACTGCCAGTGCCTACAAGGGCTTCTTCCATCTTTTAGAAAGATGACCAGGCTGTCACTGCATGCTGGTGAGTGCACCCATGCATACAAGAGCCCCTCCAATTGTGGGATGGAGATGGAGGAAGAGAAGGTGCTTGCACCCCCTCAGATGTTAGATCTGAGCCTGAAGATAGCATGGTGATTTTTTCATTCGGCTAAAGAAAATGATAAGGCAAGGTGATTTTCATGTGTGTGTGTGTGTGTGTGTGTGTGTTTAATCTTTTCAACTTTTTCCACTACTACCTAGGGTTACCCTCCGACAATTTGGAAGAGAGATACCTTTTGTTAAATAAAGGATTCTGTTTGTTGATGTATCCTCTACAGTTAAAGAAGAGGAAAAATAAACTAGAGCATTTATTTTGTGCATCATTGTATTCTTTGGAACAATGGATTACATCTTGACCCTGCACACGTTCTTAAGATGAGGACTCCATCTGGAAGGCCTAAGCTTCCATGGAAACGTCTGGGTCACACATGTCCATCCAGTCCTTTGCCAAGTGCTTAACGGAGCATGCAATTGCTGGTAAGATATGCTGGGGTCCTCTGGAGAGACCTAAAATACAGAGCGGGGTGCTCAGGGAGGCCTGGCATGCACAACATTTGGGTCCAGCCTTGAACATTCAAGCCACTTGCTTTAAATAATTAAAATTAGACACTCTTCTCTTTGTGCTGTTTCTTTCTATTTTTTAATGCCATTAAGTTTGAAATAATAGAGGGTATTTTACTCTTACAGTTTTACAGTTTTCCTTTGGGTTTATTCCTGTCATAAAAGTTAAAATTAGACAAGAACTGCAGAATCTTTAAATCAATAATCTAATGAATCTGTCCTCAGGTTGCACTGGAAAATACAGGAAGTACACTCCAGTAAATCCTTATGTCATCCTAATATCACAATTGATGGCAGTGTCTCTTGCTTTGGGACTGGCTGCAGAATCATGGACTGCCAGAGCTGACAGGAATCTGAGGGGTCATGTGGTGTCATTGCCTCATTTCATGGGCGAGGCATGAGGATTCAGAGATGGCAAATGCTTGTCCAAGGTCACAGAGCAAACACATGGCAGGATGGGATCCTGGACTCCATGATGTGCTTTACTTCTTCAGTTCACGTGACTGCAGTCAATGATCGGGTGGTTCAAAGAGAATATCTCCCCCCCGACCCTGCCCCAGCTTCAGGAACCCAAGTAAACACTCAAAAACAATACCTTTCCCTGAACCTTAGGTGAATGTGTAATTAGCAATTTTGAATAAATCAGGAGCTTCATTTAAGACGGATGTGGCTCTTGGCTCATTCTAGTCTTCTGCAGATATAGTCAATCCTTGTAATTTGTAGTAATTATGTCCTGTAAAGTCACTGTGAACACTGAATTAATGAATAGCAAACCCCTATTCCTAGGGGAAATACAGGGTTGGGTTCCTGTGAGCCTCTGGTCACATTTTCATCAATCAGTCAATACATAACCTTGTTTTGTGTGTGTTTCTGTTTAAAGACACCTTATCTAATATATATTGTTGATTCATTAACATTGAACTCATGGCCAACAGCACTATATAGCTCATGCCTGAGTGAAGCTTATCTAACACCTATATTTTCTCTGTAAGGCACATCACAGTCTTGTGTTTAGAACACTAGACAGCACTTCAACACTGTGCTGGGGACCATTTTAAACAGCTAAATTACCAACTAGAAGCACAAAAATGTAAAATATATGACACCAACTACCTTGAAAAGGACATTTGTTTATAGCATGAGAGTGGAAACAAGAAAGCAGAGCATCGGCTTGTTCAACCTCACCTGGGATTGTGTACATCGAGGACTCAAGTTTTTGACACTCCATACATGTCCACAAATGACCACAAACATATTGTGAGTATTGACTTAGGGGTTATAAATTTTAGTAGGTGAATTTGCAAATAAAGAATTTGGAATAATGAGGATTGACTGTATTCAAAAGCTTGCACATATCACCACACACTATAATCTCACCCATTATTTTTTAGCCTTTAATTCTGGTTCCACATGGAGCACTTTCAACTCTATACTGGTGGTGGCCCTTACACAGGCTCCCTTAGAAACCACTCCTTTAAGTGCATCTACTTCCTAAGAGCTGTGTTGCTGAAAAGCTCCTTAAGGCAGATCCAGGCTCCTGCTCTCCTAACCTCAGAGCTTTATCAAGAGTAGGGGCCCACCCCAGGCATGTACCCTTTTCTCCCTCCAATTAGGCTCCCTTATTATGGGTGAAGAGTTGGGTGTCTATGGATTCTTGCCCCAAGGATGCTGCCTGACATCTTTTCACCTCAGCCTCACTTAGAAGTACTCATTATTTCCATGGCTAACCACAGGCCCATAACTTGCAAATCCTTATCTCTTGTGAGACTTTTCTTCTGAGCTCCAGATCTGTTTCTCTCATTTCCTCCTTGTCATTTCCACCAGAATGACCCACTGGGACCTCAGCATGTCCAAAAGAGTTCTCATTGACTCCTGCCTGAAAGCCTAGTCCTTCTTCTTCTCTGCTTGGGTCCTTGGCTACTTGGGTCACTGCCCAACTGGTCACCTAAGCTTGAAATCTAAGAGTTAGCCTTAATTTCTTCCTCTCCTTTACTCTTCCAATCGGGTATCCTATGAAGTCCCACAACATCTACCTTTGTACTATCTCCTGAATCTGACCATGCCTCTTCAATGGCATTGTCATAGCTCTATTCCAGTCCTCATTGGGTTTGGCTGTCAGTCTTGCATGTCTCCAATCCACTGTCCACACTATTCCTAGAGGGATCTCTGGAAAATGCAAGTATGACCATATCACTCCCTTTGAATATTTCAGTAACTCCCTATTGACTACTGGATACATTTAACTTATAAAAAAAGATCCTTTCAGAATTGGATCCCCGTTTCCTCCACTGTTTCATCTCCTATTGCCCCTTTAAACCAATGTGATCTTGTCATATAATAAGAAATACATATTTGATAAAGATCAAATATATATCCCTGTCCCTGGTTCCTGAGGCAAGACCATCTACAACCTTTGGAATTTCCTGAGTGACAGGAGTAAGAGGAGTGTCTTTTGTTTTCACAATAAGCCCCTTTCAACCATACGTAGTTTAAGCTAATTAGATGACCCTTACTGGGCCCCTAGACAGCTTCAGGATGGGAGCTGGCTGCCAGAGGAACCAACCCTGTGGTTAGAGGGTTGGAAATTTCAGCCCTACCACTCTCCCTCCAGAGAGTTAATCATCAGTGCCCAGTGATTTAACCAATTATGCCTACATAATGGAACCTCCATAAAACCCCTAAAAAGCAGAGAGCTTCTAGTTTGCTGAACACATCCACAAGCTGGGAGGGGAGGGTGGTGCACCCCAGCTTCACGTGGACAGAAGCTTCTATGCTCAGGACCCTTCCAGACTTCACCCCATGTACCTCTTCATCTGGCTGTTCATTTGTATCTTTTATAATATCCTTTATAATAAACTGGTAATAGTAAGTAAACTGGTTTTTTTTTTGTTTTTGAGTTCTGGGAGCCATTCTAGCAAATGATCAAACCCAAGGATGAGGTTGTGGGAAGCCCCGATTTACAGCCAGTTGTTTATTAGAAGAACAGGGGGTCCAGGACTTGCAACTGACATCTGAAGTGGGGGCAGTTTTGTGGGACTGAGCCCTTAATCTGTGGGGTCTGTGCTAACTCTGGGTAGTTAGTGACAGAATTGAACTGTAAGGCACCCAGCTGGTGTTCAGAGAGTTGGAGTATTGGTTGGTATGAGAAAACCGCCCCCCTCACCCCTACCTTGGTGTCAGAAGTGTGAGTAGAAACAGATCATAACCAACCACATTCCTTGAAGTTCTTGAAACACCCCATGCTCCTCCTGACTGCTTGCTTTTACATGTGCTCTGCTCTTTACCTGGAATGTTCTTCAGGTACTCATCACCTTGTGAGCTTGTCAACATGTGGTTCACTGTTTGCCTTTTCTGTGAAGCTTTCCTTGACATCCACAATGTAGTTAGCTCTCCCTTGAGCTCCTGGAGACCCTGCAACAAACCTTCACTCTATTACTTTATATTGGAATTCTAAAATGATGTGTCAGTTTTTGGACATGTTGCATTTTGATGCCTGAGGTACATCACAAGGTGATGAGTACCTGAACATTCCAGGTAAAGAGCAGAGCACACGTAAAAGCAAGCAGGTAGGAGGAGCATGGGATGTTTCAAGAACATCAAAGAATGTGGTTGGTTATGATCTATTTCTACTCACACTTCTGACACCAAGGTGGGGGGTGGGGGGGAGCGGTTTCCTCACACAAACCGATACTCCAACTCTCTGAACACCAACTGGGTGCCCTACAATTTAATTCAATTCTGGCACTAACTACCAAGAAATGATGAAATACTCAGCAGGTAGTCACACAAAGTCAGGGCACCTAAATCCCATGACATAAAGCAAATCCAACAAATCTAGGACTTTATGGCACCCCAAGAGCTATTACTTCATCTTTGCAGGAGACATCGCTTTTTTCCACCTTCATTCTGCTTTTTGGTTATTTTTTATTCATCCATTATTTATCCATTATTCATATGGCTACACTCATATCTGAGCCACACTGAATTCATTTGACAAATAAATGTCATGAGTTAAATTGTCAAATATCCTTTCCTAAGTCCAGAGTTACAATAACTTCTGTGAGAGTATTGCTGATTTCATTCCTCCTTTTGCTTATTACACATTTAAATTATCCTGGTTTTTCTCCATGAAGTTTCCAGGCACAGCTTTGAGAAAGCTGTTCTTGGTCTCATTAACCCCCCTGAGAGGACTACCATGTTTTGTGATTTCCAGGAGACCAGTGCTGGAGTTTGGGCTCAGGGGTCCTGCCCAAAGGGCAGAATAAGCGTTTCTGAGCTTGCGATTCAAGCCAAAGGAATTGTGCTCTTAGCGATGCTCTTTTCTGGGAAGACAGAAACAGGGCAGGTTGTGATTTGTCTGATTTCATCTCAGTCATTTCTGGGGGCAATCTACCTTTCCTGTTGCTCTTTTGTTTATTATTTTTCTCCTCCACTGAGCCTTGAATTATGTTACAAAGCTTGATACATAGTAGGGAATTAAAAAAAAAGTCTGTGAAGCTAAATTGGGATGAATTTTTAAACTATGCTAAGCTTGGTTGTCTTAACAATGGCAAATTCTTACTTTGGGACTCCCGTCTCATACAAATATCCATGTGGAAATTTTCCTTGGAAAGGGTATTTATCCTTCACTTTCGTGTCTGACTTACACTTGATTTGCCCATGATTGAGGGGAAATAAAGAGGACATTTAAGTTCCTGTACCGCCGCTGTGATGTCTGCCAGTGTAGGTTTCCCACGCTTATTTGGAGGAAACAGGTCCACTCTTCCCACCAGCCTTGGTTTGTAGCAGGCACTTGCTCCAAAATGTCTAGAGGGAAATTCATATTAAAGTTGATCATTCTCCTGAAGTCAGGCTTTCCTTACCGTAATATTTTATACGTTGGAACTGTGCTTTAGTCTATGTTTCTGTGACCCTTGACATTCCCAAGTGGTTGATCTCCTTTTCCCAATGTGCCACATTGTTCTTAGAGTTTCTCAGTTTATGAAAAATTGTGGGGTACATGACTCTTCTAAGAAGCCAACCTTGGGAATGAAGATGGCCATTGAGAAAGGAAATAGTTTCATTCCTCAGATGACACAGACAGCTGCACCCATTTGTGGTCAGAGCATGGAATACTTTTTGTAAATCCTTCAAACTCTTCATCTCACTCTTTTAATTCCAATTTATACTTTTATTACTAAAATCTCCCTTTAGTAACGCCCATTAAATATTTACTATATTCTATAGGAAAGAAATATCACTTATACCCATAAAGAATAAAATAATTCTTTTCAAGACTTTTTCATTTTGTACATTTAGTCAGTACCTGTCTTTCTAAAATTCTGTTTAATCCACTGAATGGTTCTCTTGTCTTCAACTCCTTGTCTTTTCCTCACTATTTTAGGCAATATTTTTAAAAAGCCTATAATCAATCATTCTCTGATTCCTTTAGTTCTATTCACTCAGCAAAATTTCAAAGTGAAGTGAAATTAAATAAAATTTACAGGCACTGCCAAATTCCAAACCTACTCACCTGGCCAAATAGACTTTAGAAAAATGTTCTTCAGTATAAATTTTAATTTTTTCCTATTGGTTAAAAATTCTTTCCAAGGGATGTCAGACAAATAATACAGAGAGAAACATTTTAGTTTTAACTAATTAATATTTTAGACAAATCGAGATTCTTACGATGGAGACCACTGTTTATTTAAACAAAAAAGCAGAAAAATATGTATCAAATGAACTACATAAAATATGAAACATTTATAATTTAAAATGCCTATTCCATTAGAATCACCCTTTTGCAATTTTTCTAGCCAGAGAGAGCAAATAGATTATCCCCGTGAATTTACAGGTGAAGTTGAAGTGGAAGCATTTTACCTGCTTTATTGTACTGACTGGTCGTAAGTGCTAGTCTTAGGCTGGACACTCAAGAGGGCAGTTCTGACCAATCAAAGAGGATGTTTGGGAGTCACTGGAGTTCTTCCCATGCTCATGTTCAAATCATGTGCTTACTTTTAGGCCCTGTTACATTTTTATCAATTTGTGTTGGGTTCTTTCTGCTAAAAACAATTAACTCATTCCTCTGTGTATTTTTAAAGCAAAATAAATACTAATTTATTTTTCCCAAAATTTATGTTGACATATCATTATGTCAATTGGAATTAAGAGCTGTGGATTCTGGGTTGCCAATATCTTTTATCAATGGGTCCACTTGGTTACATGGAAAGCATGGGCCACTGCATTTTGGGAGAAGGAAAAAACAAAGGGCATAAGATCTGTTAAGCAGGATAAGAGACATATGAAAATATAGCTAGCTACCATAACATCTGATAAGGACCAGATTAGTCTTGATCTGCTCTAGGTTTGTTTACATTGGAATGAGACAGTCTTAACTATGAGTTTGGTTTTGAAATAACTGATTTGAAATAAACAGAACATTTTAGTAGAATTTCACACTGTTAAAAAAAAACTTGGCTTAAACTCCTAGAAAGTAGATCATATTCCTTTTCAAATATTGTTATTGTTAAAAGTGCAATATATTATACCTTGTTAGTGAATATCAGGAGAAAGCTTGAACAGGATAATGGCGAATCACTTTTTGGGTTTAATTTCCTCATATTTGAAATGAGGTTAGCAACTAGATGATTTACAAAGTTCCTTTCAGCTATATGAATCTAAGATGGAGCTGTACTTGAGAAAAGAAAGCGAAATTAGGAGACTCTCCAAAATAACATAGAATTTAAAAGACGATTTTGCCTCGAGTGGAAAAAAAATAGAAACATTAAGCTATGAGCAGATTAAAGGAATTAAAGATATAGATCATTGTTAACAAAATAATCTACATAGATTCTATGTGTGCCAATATTCCATCATATGAATTAAATGACTAGAAGACAGGTCAAATTTGGTTGTCTTCATGGTCCCGAACACAAGGGATTGGAGAGTTCCATGTTGCTGGCTTTTTTTAGGCCAATCTTGATATTATAGTTAATTGCAATGACAACATCCTTTGCTCAAATATACTGCAGTTAATAGAGACATAACATCTGTCAGCCAATAAGTTTAAAGTATAATACCAAGACAGAGACATTATTTGTTAGGTCTCCAGGATAAATCACTGGAGTAATGGTGCTCCATTAAAGAGAGAACGCTAGTCCAGAAATTCTGAAATAATGGGAGCAATTGCCCAGAGAGCTTTCTTCACCACCCCCTCCCCCAACCAGCTTTATTAATCAAACAAAGAGAACCAAATCCTGGACCAAGGTCTATGGTTCATATGAAGAAGAAGAATCCTAGTTTTTCCATTATTTTCTCTAATATCTATGATTGTGCAAATCTAAATTAAAAACATTGGGAACATTCAGAATGTTCGTCATGTATTTTTAAGGCAAAATAACAGCTCAATATAGTACATTATGTACAGAGAAAAGAAAGAGAATAGCTTAATACCAGCTTTATGAAATTAACTGGCTCCAAATAGAGAAATAGCCACTAGGTCAGCTTTCAAGTTTTTGTCTTAAGTATTAATAGTTTTTTAAAAAAGGAAACTGATTCTTGAAGAGTCTAAGGAGATCAAGGATTCCTCAAACATATGCAGATTTTACATAGACAAACTGCCCCTCACAACACGAAAATTTTACTGATGTCTACTTAATGAAATGTTTGTTGGAAACAATTTTATTTCTTTCTCAGTATCCTGTGATGTCCAATCTATTCTCAAATATCTCTTTCTCTCTTTCTCTCTCCCTCTCTCTTTTTAGTAATAAGCTATTTCCTGTTTTTACTATCTGGACCGGTATCGTCCCCAAATTTGATTATGCATTCAGAAATTCTGAAGTACCTATATTTTTATGGGAAGTAATGAACAGATATCACAAAATGTGATGATAATGTTTTGAGATGTTTAAAAACAACAAATTTAGCAGCTAAATGAATAGTGTTTCCATCAAAGTACTCACCTTCAGAGACTAGATGTTTGGAATATACTCTAAACAATTTTTGAACTTCTATTTTGGAAAGTGCTTCAGAGCCAATGAGTGAGCAGTGTCAAAAAATTACTCTCATGATTATATAGTCTATCTTTTATACTAAAAGTCATGTTACCTAGCTTGATCACCCAGCTTGTTCAGAAGTCTTGACTCCTTTATTAGTTAGGGTTTAGGGAGGAAACATATTGCTGACTCACACTGTGTAGGTGTATGTGTGTGTGTGTGTGTGTGTGTGTGTGTGATGGAGGAGTCTTTAATAAAGGGTCTATTTACAAAAGATGTGAGAAGGGTAATGGGAAATCAACAAGGGATGGCGGAGCCCTTACACTCCCTGGAGCAGGGGACTTTGGAGGAGGAAGACAGCCACATCCCTGAGCTCATACTCTTCTTTGCCTTCCATTTTCTGATGGTGTTTCCCTTTGGCCAAACTTGAGAGAAAGCCAGAGAACTGGGGAGCCTTAATACAGCCTCCCAGGACACGGGGCTGAGTGGAGAGGCATGGAGAGTGGTTCTGGAGGGGCAAATGGGAGAATATCCAGCACAGCCATTAATGACTTTCATCTGTTAACAGTAACCCAAATCACTCCACTGAGGACTGTCAGGGGGATGGAGTGCAGCTTCTGAAGGCAATTCTAAGAGAAGTGTTCCTTATGTAAACTGAGCATGTAAACTCACTGGAATAAGTATGCAGCCAACAGAAGAAATGAATATGTTTTAGTTTATTTATTACAATTCAGCCTTATTCCTTTATGGTCATGCTTTATCCTTTGATAGGAACACATTTGAATGGCTTTTGATATATTCAATCTAAGACATTTTCATAGTCCTTTAGGTAGAACAAATGTATTCTTTGTTGAGACTTACAATAGAGAATGGAAAAATATAAAATGACACATCAAAAGTATACATGTCTCTTTTTAATGGAGTCATCTGCATTCATTGTCTATGTGCGTAAGTGAAATAGAGTCCTGAAAATCTAACTTGGATTTGGGAATGGGAGGATTAAAACCAGAAATTATATATATCTGTAATAATACAAATCTGCCTGCTCTTGGCAGTTTTTACTTCATTGAACTGATTTCAGTGCATTGGCAGGCTCGATGATGTTTTATTTTATGCTGGAAATTAGGAACGTCGACAGTAATCAGAGTGCCAAGGACAGAAAAAACAAATTATACTGAGTGTGCTTTGAAAAGCACTGGAAGTGTTGGTCCCCAGTCCTTGACTTGCTGGATTTGGGTTTGGATTACCTAACTGGGCTTCTAATTCTCCGGTCTAATCAAGCCATCTTTCAAACAAAATAGGAAATGGAACATTTTTTTTCTATGAACATCATGTCTATTTTTGACCTCGGTAATTCATCAGTTATTATTCATGGTCACCGTCACTGATGATTGAATAACAGTAGCCCAAAATTTTAAATGAGATACCAAGAGAAAGTGTTTATTGTACATTCTCTCAGGTGAATTGGGTAAGAACAAAATGTGTTTTCAAACTGGTTTTTGGCTCTAAGAAAACTCCAGGTCCAGATGGTTTCAGTGCTGAATTTCAGTAAATATTTGAGGAAAAAGACCAACCTTACACAAACTTTTTCAGAAAATAAAGGAGATGGGAATATGTCCCAACCTGCTTTATGAGGTCAACATAACCCTGATGCTAAAACCTGTCAAAAATATCACAATAAAAGCAAAGAAAATTGCAAACCAATATCCTTGATAAACACAGATAGCAAATCCTTCATAAAATATCAGCATATTAAATCTAATAACATGTAAAAACATATTACATAGTAACAGAGTAGGAGTTATCCCAGAAATGCAAGGTTGTTTTAATTCTTGAGAACCAATGTCTATAATTCACCATATTACCAAATATAAAAAAGATTACTTAAATAGATGCAAAATTGATCTTTTGCTTTTCTTCGCATACTTTTGTACTTATGTTCCTTTATTTTAAAAAAGGAAGAAGAATAGAAAATGAAGACCAGCTCTACACTTCAGTTTAAAACTCTAAGACTATTTGCCCATAAAGACTAGACTTAATTTTTTAAAAGCAGATAGAGTAAAATTTATAAAAGTCCTCATAACTCACATTTTAGGGGTAAATTGGACCTCAACTTAGATCAGAAATAAATCCTACAACCCTACGGAGCAACCCGCACAGTTGTGTTTTTCATACTCAGCCTGCAGGAGGTGGCCTTCCACAACATCTTCCAAACCAAGATACTGGAATCTCAGGAGCTTTGGATGTGGCTGGTGTCGACCTAAAAGGGGATGGGAGAGGCATCCAAATCAAGGATGCAGTTCGATGGGAAGCAACTTTATGCATCCATCCATCCTTCCATCCATCCATATGGTAAGCTGAGGACCTACTTCAT
This sequence comes from Balaenoptera ricei, assembly GCF_028023285.1. NCBI lineage: Eukaryota > Metazoa > Chordata > Mammalia > Artiodactyla > Balaenopteridae > Balaenoptera > Balaenoptera ricei. Next base: position 37,119,538 of record NC_082643.1, read on the forward strand.
GCAAGGCACAAAATTGATGAAAGACACGCCCTTATGGGATGTATATTCAAGTGGAGTAATAATAAACTTACCTTTCTCTTAGGTATCAGTAACCTAAGGACTAATTGTGGTGGTGGTTCTTGGTCAGCTACAGGACTGATGGCTTATAAGTGAACCAAAACGTAACTCCTACCTTTGTTCATTTCACTTCTGGCCAAACACAATCTACTTTATCATTTTTTCCATGTCTCATTTCTGTACAGGGCTCTGTTTCAGGAGCTGGCTTTACCCTTCCTCTTTGCCTGTTTGATCACAAAGAAACCTTGATAGAACATCTGTTTTTCCATCACAGGGCAATTGATTCCAGATGCTGAAGTCTGATCATTTAAGAACTATTGAGATTGGTTCAAGATGGTGGAGTAAAAGGACGTGTGCTCACTCCCTCTTGCAAGAGGACCAGAATCACAACTAACTGCTGAACAATCATCGACAAGAAGACACTGGAACTCACCAAAAAGCATACCCCACATCCAAAGACAAAGAAGAAGCCACAATGAGATGTTAGGAGGGGTGCAATCACAATACATTCAAATCCCATAACTGCTGGGTGGGTGATTCACAAACTGGAGAACACTTATACCACAAAAGTCCATCCACTGGAGTGAAGGTTCTGAGCCCCATGCCAGGCTTCCTAACCTGGGGGTCCGGCAACAGGAGGAGGACTTCCTAGAAAATCAGACTTTAAAAGCTAGCGAATTGGATTGCAGGACTTCGACAGGACTGGGGGAAACAGAGACTCCACTCTAGGACACACACAAAGTGGTGTGTGCATTGGGACCCAGGGGAAGGGGCAGTGACCCCATAGGAAACAGAACCAGACCTACATTCTAGTGTTGGAGGGTATCCTGCAGAGGCAGGGGGTGGCTGTGGCTCACTGTGGGAATAAGGACACTGGCAGCAGAAGTTCTGGGAAGTACTCCTTGGTGTGAGCCCTCCCAGAGTCCGCCATGTGCCCCACCAAAGAGGCAGGTAAGGATCAGTGCTGGGTCATCTCAGGCCAAACAACCAACAGGGAGGGAACTGAGCCCCACCCATCAGCAGACAAGCAGATTAAAGTTTTACTGAGCTCTGCATACCAGAGCAACACCTAGCTCTACCCACCATCAGTCCCTCCCATCAGGAAGCTTGCACAAGCATCTTAGATAGCCTCATCCACCAAAGGGCAGACAGCACAAGCAAGAAGAACTACAATTCTGCAGCCAGTGGAACAAAAACCACAAGCCAGAAAGATAGACAAAATGAAAAGGCAGAGGACTATGTACCAGATGAAGGAACAAGATACAACCCCAGAGAAACAACTAAATGAATTGGAGCTAGGAAACCTTCCAGAAAAAGAATTCAGAATAAAGATAGTGAAGATGATCCAGGACCTCGGAAAAAGAATGGAGGCAAAGATCGAGAAGATGCAAGAAATGTTTAACAAAGACCTAGAAGAATGAAAGAATTAACACCTAGCAGACTTAAAGAACAAACAAACAAAGATGAACAATACAATAACTGAAATGAAAAATACACTAGAAGGAATTAATAGCAGAATAACTGAGGCAGAAGAACGGATAAGTGACCTGGAAGACAGAATGGTGGAATTCACTGTCGTGGAACAGAATAAAGAAAAAAGAATGACAAGAAATGAAGACAGCCTGAGAGAACTCTGGGACAACATTAAACAAACATGTGCATTATTGGCGTCCCAGAGGAGAAGAGAGAGAGAAAGGACCCGAGAAAATATTTGAAGAGATTATAGTGGAAAATTTCCCTAACATGGGAAAAGAAATAACCACCCAACTCCAGGAAGCACAGAGAGTCCCAGGCAGCATAAACCCAAGGAGGAACACACCAAGACACATAGTAATCAAATTGGCAAAAGTTAAAGACAAAGAAAAATTATGGAAAGCAATAAGAGAAAAACGACAAATAATATAAAAGGGAACTCCCAGAAGGTTAACACTTGATTTCTCAGCAGGAACTCTACAACCCAGAAAGGAGAGGCAAGATATATTTAAAGTGATGAAAGGGAAGAACCTACAATCAAGATTACTCTACCGGCAAGGATCTCATTCAGATTCGACGGAGAAGTCAAAAGCTTTACAGACAAGCAAAAGCTAAGAGAATTCAGCCCCACCAAACCAGCTTGACAACAAATGCTAAAGGAACTTCTCTAAGTGGGAAACACAGAGAAGAAAAGGACCTACAAAAACAAACCCGTAACAATAAAGAAAATGGTCATAGGAACATACATATCGATAATTATCTTAAACATGAATGGATTAAATGCTCCAACCAAAAGACACAGGTTTGCTGAATGGATACAAAAACAAAATCCATGTATATGCTGTCTACAAGAGACCCACTTCAGACCTAGAGACACATACAGACTGAAAGTGAGGGGATAGAAAAATATATTCCATGCAAATGGAAATCAAAAGAAAGCTGGAGTAGCAATACTCATATCAGATAAAATAGACTTTAAGATAAAGAATGTTACAAGAGACAAGGAAGGAAACTACATAATGATCAAGGGATCAATCCAAGAAGAAGATATAACAATTATAAATATATATGCACCCAACATAGGAGCACCTCAATACATAAGGCAACTGCTAACAGCTATAAAAGAGGAAATCGACAGTAACACAATAATAGTGGGGGACTTTAAAACCTCACTTACACCAATGGACAGATCATCCAAACAGAAAATTAATAAGGAAACACAAGCTTTAAATGACACAACAGACCAGATAGATTTAATTGACATTTACAGGACATTCTATCCAAAAACAACAGATTACACTTTCTTCTCAAGTGCACATGGAACATTCTCCAGGATAGATCACATACTGGGTCACAAATCAGGCCTCAGTAAATTTAAGAAAATTGAATTAATATCAAGCATCTTTTCTGACCACAATGCTATGAGATTAGAAATCAATTACAGGGGGAAGAAACGTAAAAAATACAAACACATGGAGGCTAAAAAATACTTTACTAAATAATCAAGAGATCACTGAAGAAATCAAGAGGAAATCAAAACATACATAGAGACAAATTACAATGATAATATGATGATCCAAAACCTATGGGATGCAGCAAAAGCAGTTCTAACAGGAAAATTTATAGCAATACATGCCTACCTTAAGAAACAAGAAAAATCCCAAATAAACAATCTAACCTTACACCTAAAGGGACTAGAGAAAGAAGAACAAACAAAACCCAAAGTTAGTAGAAGGAAAGAAATCATAAAAATCACAGCAGAAATAAATGAAATAGAAAAAAGAAAACAATAGCAAAGATCAATAAAACTAAAAGCTGGTTTTTTGAGAAGGTAAACAAAATTGATAAACAATTAGTCAGACTTATCAAGAAAAAGAGGGAGAGGACACAGATCAATAAAATTAGAAATGAAAAAGGAGAAGTTACAACAGACACTGCAGAAATACAAAGCACCGTAAGAGACTACTACAAGCAACTCTATGCCAATAAAATGGACAACCTGGAAGAAATGGACAAATTCTTAGAGAGGTGTAACCTTCCAAGACTGAACCAGGAAGAAACAGAAAATATGAACAGACCAATCACAAGTAAGGAAGTTGAAACTGTGAATAAAAATCTTCCAACAAACAAAAGTCCAGGACCAGATGGCTTCACAGGTGAATTCTATCAAACATTTAGAGAAGAGCTAACACCCATCCTTCTCAAACCTTCCAAAAAAGTTGCAGAGGAAGGAACACTCCCAAACTCATTCTATGAGGCCACCATCACCCTAATACCAAAACCAGACAAAGATACTACAAAGAGAAAATTACAGACCAATATCACTGATGAATATAGATGCAAAAATCTTCAACAAAATACTAGCAATCAGAATCCAACAACACATTAAAAGGATCATACACCATGATCAAGTGGGATTTATCCCAGGGATGCACAGATTCTTCAATATATGCAAACCAATCAATATGATACACCATATTAACAAATTGAAAAATAAAAACCATATGATCATCTCAATAGATGCAGAAAGAGCTTTTGACAAAATTCAACATCCACTTATGATAAAAGCTCTCCAGAAAGTGGGCATAGAGGGAACCTACCTCAACTTAATAAAGGCCATATATGACAAACTGAGAGCAAACATCATTCTCAATGGTGAAAAACTGTAAGCACTTCCTCTAAGATGAGAATCAAGACAAGGATGTCCACTCTCACCACTATTGCTCAACATAGTTTTGGAAGTTTTAGCCACAGCAATAAGAGAAGAAAAAGAAATAAAAGGAATCCAAATCAGAAAAGAAGAAGTAAAGCTGTCACTGTTTGCAGATGACATGATACTATACATAGAGAATCCTAAAGATGCCACCAGAAAACCACGAGAGCTAATCATATGAATTTGGTAAAGTTGCAGGATACAAAATTAATGCACAGAAATCTCTTGCATTCCTATACACTAACAATGAAAGATCAGAAAGAGAAATTAAGGAAACATTCCCATTTACCATTGCAACAAAAAGAATAATATACCTAGGAATAAACCTACCTAGGGAGACAAAAGACCTGTATGCAGAAAACTACAAGACATTGATGAAAGAAATTAAAGATGATACAAACAGATGGAGAAATATACCATGTTCTTGGATTGGAAGAATCAATATTGTGAAAATGACTATACTACCCAAAGCAATCTACAGATTCAATGCAATCCCTATCAAACTACCAATAGCATTTTTTTACAGAACTAGAACAAACAATCTTAAAATTTGTCTGGAGACACAAAAGACCCTAAATAGCCAAAGCAGTCTTGAGGGAATAAAACGGAGCTGAAGGAATCAGACTTCCTGACTTCAGACTCTACTACAGAGCTACAGTAATCAAGACAATATGGTACTGGCACAAAAACAGAAATATAGATCAATGGAACAGGATTGAAAGCCCAGAGATAAACCCATGCACCTATGGTCAACTAATCTATGACCAAGGAGGCAAGGATATACAATGGAGAAAAGACAGTCTCTTCAACAAGTGGTGCTGGGAAACCTGGACAGCTACATGTAAAAGGATGAAATTACAACACTCCCTAACACCATACACAAAAATAAACTCAAAATGGATTAAAGACCTAAATGTAAGACCGGACACTATAAAACTCTTAGAGGAAAACATAGGAAAAACACTCTTTGACATAAGTCAAAGAAAGATCTTTTTTGATCCACCTCCTAGAGCAATGGAAATAAAAACAAAAATAAACAAATGAAACTTAAAAGCTTTTGCACAGCAGAGGAAATTACAAATAAGACGAAAAGACAACCCTCAGAGTGGGAGAAAATATTTGCAAACGTATCAATGGACAAAGGATAAATCTCCAAAATATATAGACAGCTCATGCAGCTCAATATTAAAAAAACGAACATCCCAAACAAAACATCCAAATTTGCACAATAGTTGGTGCATAGAAAATTCTGACTTTGAAAAGAGGAAACCACCCAAACTGGAAAAACTAGAAGATTCAACTCAGACTACTTCTTCTCAAGGTGGTCAGCTTTGGCAAGTTGTGCTAGTACCATTATTAATCCTTAGACTATAGCTATGTCCAAACCCAGATGCATCATGTCACTTTGGCCATAATTTTGGCCAAAACCATCAGTAGCTGTCTTTCTTACAATGAAATGATTTTGTGCACTTAAAAGAGTTTATTATTCAGATTTCTTCTCCTTAGAAACAGACCAGCTGATTGGAGAAAAACTTCTGCTGGTAAGAATGAAATGCATCCCAAGCAAAAAAACGCAAAAACTGTGGTCTTCACCATATGACATTGTTCAAACTTGATTTTTATTTCCCTGTAGAAAGACTTCGTATATGCTTTTTTTTCACAGAATGTTAGTATTTTATTCAGGTTTTTAAAATTTGGATAAATAATGGTAACATTGAAAACTCTAACATGGTGACATTTATTGGCTATTTTTCTGCTTTATTCTTGATTATCATATAACTAATGAGATTCAAATAACTAGTGGTATTTCCAGTATAATGTTCATCTTTTTTGTGGGGGGGTGGAGCGCGCACAACGTGGCTTGCAGGATCTTAGTTCCCTGACCAGGGATTGAACCCTCACCCTCGGCAGTGAAAGTGCAGAGTCCTAATGATGCCAAAAGCTCGGCCTCTGTGCACCAGTGCCAGAACGAATCTTGGAGACAGAGTTTTGGGTGAAGTAAAAAGAATAGCTTTATTGCTTTGCCAGGCAAAGGGGGACACAGTGGGCTCCTGCCCTTGAAAACTATGTGTCCCTTAATGTCTTTTATTGAAGTAGAGCTGATTTACAATGTTGTGTTAGTTTCAGGTGTACAGCACAGTGATTCATTATATATATATATATATTCTTTTTCAGACTCTTTAAGGACTTTATTTTAAAATCAAGTCTTAATGTGTAACAGGCTCACTGATGAACTCTGAAAGTAAAGGAACCAAAACTGGCAAAGATGCCTTATGATGTGGAGTGAATTCACAGATCATGCCCTTAAGGATTTTTCCAGAGGTTTTTGGAAATACCTTATGATTACAGCAGAACTTTACTTTTTCTATCTTTTTATACCCTGTCCCCATCTGGCTAGATGTCCCACAGCTTTCAAAGCATCCTGATATTTTTTTATATATAATACTACATATTTTTATTGGGATCTTTCAGTGTACTAGGATTTGTTTAGAGCTCTTGGGTTTTCATTGTTTTGGTTGGGATTTTACTTTTATGAGGTGTTAGGGCAGAAGAGGGGGTGTGTTTTATTTTTATTTTGTTTTTATTTTGATTGCCACACACTCTTCTAACACTTCCCCTGGTGTTGACCCCTCTGAAAAGATGATAATCTCACTTCCTACATCGTAAGAGAAATTCTTAACAGGTCAAGAATCATAATCAGGTTTAGACAGTTATTTTAGTCTTCCTTTTCCATCCCACTGACATTAAACCCAAGATGAGTCAAAATGTGATATGTTCCATGCGTTCTTTTCAAATATCCTTGAAATAGGCACATGGTTTCAGTTTTGTGCTGGAATAGTCTGTTCCAAAGAATTGCAGTTTTTCTGATCCTCCTTAATTATTAGCATTGTATTTCTAGAAAGTACACCAAAGAAAGCTTTTCACTGGACACAACCTTAAATAACTAAATTTAACTTTAAAGTAGATGACCTGAATCATATATAAGAAATATTAAAATCTTCCTCCCAAGACCCATGGAAGAAGAAAGGGACAAGGACTAAATACAATAAAAAATATTTTCAAAACCATTTGCTTCCAGATCCAAATTAGGAATCTACTTTCTTTTCTGACTTTGAATGGAGAAAAGGACCAATTTAATTGTGTAATCTCCTACCCTACCCTTGTGGTTGGATCTGAACCAGTATGACATGTAAGAAGTCTCGAAGGAGAGCAGAACAGTCAGGAAATGCTGTTAGTTCATACAAGTGACATCAGGAATTATGTCAAACCACATATGGCTTGATAGTCTTTTTCCTTGAGCTAGAAAGATTGCACTGACAAGAGTAAAAAGACAATACAATCTTCTTTCACTTTTTGGCAAACTTCAGGCTGGAAGTTTTATTTGCCATGTACCAGCTTTAATCCTCTTCCAAAGGTGAAACGAGGGGTCTTGGGGAGAATTTTGATCCTCTGCGCTTCTTCTCTAGTAAAATTACTCCTTTGTTGTAATTTTTTCCAGAACTGATAAATTCTATAAAATTTTTTTCAAATCATGATGACCAAGTAGTTTCCTCTTTCCCTTGTTTCTTGTAATCTTCAAAGTAGAAAGAAATTCCGTAAGTAGAGCCAGAATTGCTATTCCTAAACAAGTCATCCCATGAGCCCAAGTTACAATCTTAGTCTTGTCCCTAAGGAGGTGCCTGATCTTAAGCAAGTTATCACCTGTAACATAGGAAAAAATAACCTTTTCCCCAAAAACTGTTGTTGGAAGGTTAAATGATAGGATAATCTCAGTGAATCCTGGTTTCCTACCTGCCTGTCAGCTTTCAATCAATAATATTGAGTTAAATTGGCTTGGTTCATCTATGAATCACAAACTATTTTTCATCTAAAGAATAGTCAAATCCAGCAATTCCACTTCTGGATATATATCCAGAAAAAATTCAGACACTAATTCAAAAAGATACATGCACCTCAATGTTCATAGCAGTACTATTTACAATAGACAAGATATGGAAACAACCCAAGTGTCCATCAACAGACAAAAGGATAAAGAAGATGTGGTAAATATATACGATAGAATATTACTCAGCCATTAAAAAGAATGAAATTCTGCCATTTGCAGCAATGTGAATGGACCTAGAGAATATTATGTTTAGTGAAATAAATCAGACAGAGAAAGACCAATACTGTATGATATCACTTATATGTGGAATCTAAAAAATAGTACAAATGAAGGTATACAGGAAAACAGAAACAGACTCACAGATACAGAAAACATGGATGAAGATACAAAAAAAATACTACAGAAGTATAATCACTGTCATGTGAAAATCTACACTTTTAATCAAAGCAGGTACCTAAGGATTAATAAAGAATCTTTACTACCTAAAGCAAACAATGTATCGTTCTCAGGGGAAAATACAGAAGCCTGGTACCCTCCGAGTCATGGAGATATTTACGCCAGTTTCTACAACTCTGGTTTCCTCGATACCTTTATAGGAGAAGGCAAAGAGTATATTTTTGTGTCAACATAGATAATCTGGGTGCCAAAGTGGATCTTTATATTCTTAATCATCTAACAAAACCACCCAATGGAAAACCTTGTGAATTTGTCATGGAAGTCACAAATAAAACACGTGCAGATGTAAAGGGTGGGACATTCACTCAGTATGAAGGCAAATTGAGACTGGTGGAAATTGCTCAAGTGCCAAAAGCACATGTTAATGAGTTCAAATCTGTATCAAAATTCAAAATATGTAATACAAACAACCTATGGATCTCTCTGGCAGCAGTTAAAAGACTGCAGGAGCAGAATGCTATTGACATGGAAATCATTGTAAATCCAAAGACTTTGGATGGAGGCCTGAATGTCATTCAGTTGGAAACTGCAGTAGAGGCTGCCATTAAAAGTTTTGAGAACTCTCTAGGTATTAATGTTCCTAGGAGCCGTTTTCTGCCTGTCAAAACCACATCAGATCTCTTGCTTGTGATGTCAAAACTTTATGGCCTTAATGCAGGATCTCTGACAATGAGTGAAAAGTGGGAATTTCCTACAGTGCCCTTGGTTAAATTAGGCAGTCCTTTTATGAAGGTTCAGGATTATCTAAGGAGATTTGAAAGTATACCAGATATGCTTGAATTGGATAACCTCACAGTTTCAGGAGATGTAACATTTGGCAAGAATGTTTCATTAAAGGGAACGGTTATCATTATCGCAAATCATGGTGACCGAATTGACATCCCACCTGGAGCAGTATTAGAGAACAAGATTGTATCTGGGAACCTTCGTATCTTGGACCAATGAATGAAAAATGTTGTGCACACTTTATACTAATTATGGGTTAAACAGTTTCTTACAATGAACTGTTCTCTAGGATTATAAAATGGGCAGGTAATTTATTATGTTACTGTACGCTGCAGTGTTAATTTTTAAGTTGAGTTTTCTGCGGTATGCTTTTAGTCTATGAAAAGCACAGGTGGAAGCAATACTTTGCTTTTTGAAGAAGATCCTGAAAGTTAAATTCATCTTAAAGTGCAATATTGTTTAAACTTAAAACTGGGGTAGCTCTGATGGAAAATCTTTTAACAGAGGCCTCAATGATGGTCACTTTGAACTGCTTGTGATTTTAAAAATAAAGCTGTGAAGAAACACACGTGTAAAAAAAAATCAAAAGTATTCACAAAAATATCTCCATCAATAGTTCTTTTTTCCTTCAAGTTTTTTTTTTTTTTTTTTCTCATTTTTTTTTTTTTTTAAACATCTTTATTGAAGTATAATTGCCTTACAATAGTGTGTTAGCTTCTGCTTTATAACAAAGTGAATCAGTTATACATATACAATATGTTCCCATTTCTCTTCCCTCTTGCATCTCCCTCCCTCCCACCCTCCCCATCCCACTCCTCTAGGTGGTCACAAAGCACCGAGCTGATCTCCCTGGGCTATGCGGCTGCTTCCCACTAGCTATCTATTTTACATTTGGTAGTGTATATATGTCCATGACACTCTCTTACCCTGTCACATCTCACCCCACCCCCTCCCCATATCCTCAAGTCTATTCTCTAGTAGGTCTGTGTCTTTATTCCCGTCTTGCCACTAGGTTCTTCATGGCCTTTTTTTTTTTTTTTCCTTAGATTCCGTATATATGTGTTAGCATACTGTATTTGTTTTTCTCTTTCTGACTTACTTCACTCTGTATGACAGACTCTAACTCTATCCACCTCATTACAAATACCTCCATTTCATTTCTTTTTATGGCTGAGTAATATTCCATTGTATATATGTGCCACATCTTCTTTATCCATTCGTCTGTCGATGGACATTTAGGTTGCTTCCATGTCCTGGCTATTGTAAATAGAGCTGCAATGAACATTGTGGTACATGACACTTTTTGACCTATGGTTTTCTCAGGGTATATGCCCAGTAGTGGAATTGCTGGGTCGTATGGTAGTTCTATTTGTAGTTTTTTAAGGAACCTCCATACTGTTCTCCATAGTGGCTGTATCAATTTACATTCCCACCAACAGTGCAAGAGTGTTCCCTTTCCTCCACACCCTCTCCAGCATTTATTGTTTCTAGATTTTTTGATGATGGCCATTCTGACCGGTGTGAGATGATATCTCATTGTAGTTTTGATTTGCATTTCTCTAATGATTAATGATGTTGAGCATTCTTTCATGTGTCTGTAGGCCATCTGTATATCTTCTTTGGAGAAATGTCTATTTAGGTCTTCTGCCCATTTTTGGATTGGGTTGTTCGTTTTTTTGTTATTGAGCTGCATGAGCTGCTTGTAAATCTTGGAGATTAATCCTTTGTCAGTTGCTTCATTTGCAAATATTTTCTCCCATTCTAAGGGTTGTCTTTTGGTCTTGTTTATGGTTTCCTTTGCTGTGCAAAAGCTTTTAAGTTTCATTAGGTCATATTTGTTTATTTGTGTTCTTATTTCCATTTCTCTGGGAGCTGGGTCAAAAAGAATCTTGCTGTGATGTATGTCATAGAGTGTTCTGCCTATGTTTTCCTCTAAGAGTTTGATAGTGTCTGGCCTTACACTTAGGTCTTTAATCCATTTGGAGTTTATTTTTGTGCATGGTGTCAGGGAGTGTTCTAATTTCATACTTTTACATGTACCTGTCCAATTTTCCCAGCACCACTTATTGAAGAGGCTGTCTTTTCTCCACTGTATATGCTTGCCTCCTTTATCAAAGATAAGGTGACCATATGTGTGTGGGTTTATCTCTGGGCTTTCTATCCTGTTCCATTGATCTATATTTCTGTTTTTGTGCCAGTACCAAACTGTCTTGATTACTGAAGCTTTGTAGTATAGTCTGAAGTCAGGGAGCCTGATTCCCCCAGCTCCATTTTTCGTTCTCAAGATTGCTTTGGCTATTCGAGGTCTTTTGTGTTTCCATACAAATTGTGAAATTTTTTGTTCTAGTTCTGTGAAAAATGCCAGTGGTAGTTTGATAGGGATTGCATTGAATCTGTAGATTGCTTTGGGTAGTAGAGTCATTTTCACAATGTTGATTCTTCCAATCCAGGAACATGGTATATCTCTCCATCTATTTGTATCATCTTTAATTTCTTTCATCAGTGTCTTATAATTTTCTGCATACAGGTCTTTTGTCTCCTTAGGTAGGTTTATTCCTAGATATCTTATTCTTTTTGTTGCAATGGTAAACGGGAGTGTTTTCTTAATTTCCCTTTCAGATTTTTCGTCATTAGTGTATAGAAATGCAAGCGATTTCTGTGCATTAATTTTGTATCCTGCTACTTTACCAAATTCATTGATTAGCTCTAGGAGTTTTCTGGTAGCCTCTTTAGGATTCTCTATGTATAGTATCATGTCATCTGCAAATAGTGACAGCTTTACTTCTTCTTTTCCGATTTGGATTCCTTTTATTTCTTTGTCTTCTCTGATTGCTGTGGCTAACACTTCCAAAACTATGTTGAATAATAGTGGTGAGAGTGGGCAACCTTGTCTTGTTCCTGATCTTAGTGGAAATGGTTTCAGTTTTTCACCATTGAGGACAATGTTGGCTGTGGGTTTGTCATATATGGCCTTTATTATGTTGAGGAAAGTTCCCTCTATGCCTACTTTCTGCAGGGCTTTTATCATAAATGGGTGTTGAATTTTGTCGAAAGCTTTCTCTGCATCTATTGAGATGATCATATGGTTTTTCTCCTTCAATTTGTTAATATGGTGTATCACATTGATTGATTTGCGTATATTGAAGAATCCTTGCATTCCTGGGATAAACCCCACTTGATCATGGTGTATGATCCTTTTAATGTGCTGTTGGATTCTGTTTGCTAGTATTTTGTTGAGGATTTTTGCATCTATGTTCATCAGTGATATTGGCCTGTAGTTTTCTTTCTTTGTGACATCTTTGTCTGGTTTTGGTATCAGGGTGATGGTGGCCTCGTAGAATGAGTTTGGGAGTGTTCCTCCCTCTGCAATATTTTGGAAGAGTTTGAGAAGGATAGGTGTTAGCTCTTCTCTAAATGTTTGATAGAATTCACCTGTGAAGCCATCTGGTCCTGGGCTTTTGTTTGTTGGAAGGTTTTTAATCACAGTTTCAATTTCAGTGCTTGTGATTGGTCTGTTCATATTTTCTATTTCTTCCTGGTTCAGTCTCGGCAGTTTGTGCATTTCTAAGAATCTGTCCATTTCTTCCAGGTTGTCCATTTTATTGGCATAGAGTTGCTTGTAGTAATCTCTCATGATCGTTTGTATTTCTGCAGTGTCAGTGGTTATTTCTCCTTTTTCATTTCTAATTCTATTGATCTGAGTCTTCTCCCTTTTTCTCTTGATGAGTCTGGCTAATGGTTTATCAATTTTGTTTATCTTCTCAAAGAACCAGCTTTTAGTTTCATTGATTTTTGCTATTGTTTCCTTCATTTCTTTTTCATTTATTTCTGACCTGATCTTTATAATTTCTTTCCTTCTGCTGGCTTTGGGGTTTTTTTGTTCTTCTTTCTCTAATTGCTTTAGGTGCAAGGTTAGGTTGTTTATTCGAGATGTTTCCTGTTTCTTGAGGTAGGCTTGTATTGCTATAAACTTCCCTCTTAGCACTGCTTTTGCTGCGTCCCATAGGTTTTGGGTCGTCGTATCTCCATTGTCATTTATTTCTAGGTATTTTTTGATTTCCCCTTTGATTTCTTCAGTAATCACTTCATTATTAAGTAATGTATTGTGTAGCCTCCATGTGTTTGTATTTTTTACAGATCTTTTCCTGTAATTGATATCTAGTCTCATAGCGTTGTGGTCGGAAAAGATACTTGATACGATTTCAATTTTCTTAAATTTACCAAGGTTTGATTTGTGACCCAAGATATGATCTATCCTGGAGAATGTTCCATGAGCACTTGAGAAAAATGTGTATTCTGTTGTTTTTGGGTGGAATGTCCTATAAATATCAATTAAGTCCATCTTGTTTAATGTATCATTTAAAGCTTGTGTTTCCTTATTTATTTTCATTTTGGATGATCTGTCCATTGGTGAAAGTGGGGTGTTAAAGTCCCCTACTATGATTGTGTTGCTGTCGATTTCCCCTTTTATGGCTGTTAGTACTTGCCTTATGTATTGAGGTGCTCCTATGTTGGGTGCATAAATATTTACAATTGTTATACCTTCCTCTTGGATCGATCCCTTGATCATTATATAGTGTCCTTCTTTGTCTCTTGTAATAGTCTTTATTTTAAAGTCTATTTTGTCTGATATGAGAATTGCTACTCCAGCTTTCTTTTGATTTCCATTTGCATGGAATATCTTTTTCCATCCCTTCACTTTCAGTCTGTATGTGTCTCTAGGTCTGAAGTGGGTCTCTTGTAGACAGCATATATATGGGTCTTGTTTTTGTATCCATTCAGCCAGCCTGTGTCTTTTGGTGGGAGCATTTAATCCATTTACATTCAAGGTAATTATCGATATGTATGTTCCTATTCCCATTTTCTTAAATGTTTTGGGTTTGTTATTGTAGGTGTTTTCCTTCTCTTGTGTTTCTTGCCTAGAGAAGTTCCTTTAGCATTTGTTGTAAAGCTGGTTTGGTAGTGCTGAACTCTCTCAGCTTTTGCTTGTCTGTAAAGGTTTTAATTTCTCCATCACATTTGAATGAGATCCTTGCTGGGTAGAGTAATCTTGGTTGTAGGTTCTTCTCCTTCATGACTTTAAGTATATCTTGCCACTCCCTTCTGGCTTGCAGAGTTTCTGCTGAATGATCAGATGTTAACCTTATGGGGATTCCCTTGTGTGTTATTTGTTTTTTTTCCCTTGCTGCCTTTAATATGTTTTCCTTATATTTAATTTTTGACAGTTTGATTAATATGTGTCTTGGCGTGTTTCTCCTTGGGTTTATCCTGTATGGGACTCTCTGTGCTTCCAGGACTTGATTAACTATTTCCTTTCCCATATTAGGGAAGTTTTCAAATATAATCTCTTCAAATATTTTCTCAGTCCCTTTCTTTTTCTCTTCTTCTTCTGGGACCCATATAATTCGAATGTTGGTGCGTTTAATGCTGTCCCAGAGGTCTCTGAGACTGTCCTCAGTTCTTTTCATTCTTTTTTCTTTATCCTGCTCTGCAGTAGTTATTTCCACCATTTTATCTTCACTTATCCTTTCTTCTGCCTCAGTTATTCTGCTATTGATCCCATCTAGAGTATTTTTAATTTCATTTATTGTGTTTTTCATCATTGCTTGATTCCTCTTTAGTTCTTCTACGTCCTTGTTAAATGCTTCTTGCATTTTGTCTATTCTATTTCCAAGATTTTGGATCATCCTTACTATCATTATTCTGAATTCTTTTTCAGGTAGACTACCTATTTCCTCTTCATTTGTTAAGTCTAGTGTGTTTTGACCCTGCTCCTTCATCTGCTGTGTGTTTTTCTGTCGTCTCATTTTGCTTATCTTACTGTGTTTGGGGTCTCCTTATCACAGGTTGCAGGTTTGTAGTTCCCGTTGTTTTTGGTATCTGTCCCCAGTGGCTAAGGTTGGTTCAGTGGGTTGTGTAGGCTTCCTGGTGGAGGGAACTAGTGCCTGAGCTCTGGTGGATGAGGCTGGATCTTGTCTTTCTGGTGGGCACGTCCACGTCTGGTGGTGTATTTTGGGGTGTCTGTGGCCTTATTATGATTTTAGGCAGCCTCTCTGCTAATGGATGAGGCTGTGTTCCTGTCTTGCTAGTTGTTTGGCATAGGGTGTTCAGCACTGTAGCTTGCTGGTCATTGAGTGATGCTGGGTCTTGATGTTGAGATGGAGATCTCTGAGAGATTTTTGCCGTTTGGTATTACGTGGAGCTGGGAGGTCTCTTGTGGACCAGTGTCCTGAAGTTGGCTCTCCCACCTCCGAGGTATGGCCCTGATGCCTGGCTGAAGCACCAAGAGCCTTTCGTCCACACGGCTCAGAGTAAGAGGGAGAAAAAATAGAAAGAAAGAAAGGAAGGAAGGAAGGAAGGAAGGAAGGAGGAAGGAAGGAAGGAAGGAAGGAAAGAAAGAAAGAAAGAAAGGAAAGAAAGAAAGAAGCTATAATATAGTGAAGTAAAATAAAGCTATTGTAAAGCAAAGCTATACAGACAAAATCTCCCCCAGAAGCATATACATATACACTCACAAAAAAAAAGGAAAAGGGGAAAAATTAATATATCCTGCTCCCAAAGTCCACCTCCTGAATTTGGGATGATTCGTTGTCTATTCAGGTATTCAACAGATGCAGGCACATCAAGTTGTTTGTGGAGTTTTAATCCGCTTCTTCTGAGGCTGCTGGGACAGATTTCCCCTCCTCTTCCCTGTTCGCACAGCTCCTGGGGATCAGCTTTGGATTTGGACCCGCCTCTGAGTGTAGGTCGCCTGAGGGCGTCTGTTCCCGCCCAGACAGGACAGGGTTAAAGGAGCAGCTGCTTCGGGGACTCTGGCTCACCCAAGCCGCGGGGAGGGAGGGGTACAGAGGAGGCGGGGCGAGCCTGCGGTGTCAGAGGCCGGCGTGACGTTGCAGCAGCCTGAGGCGCGCAGTGCGTTCTCCCGGGGGATGTTGTCCCTGGATCACGGGACCCTGGCAGTGGCGGGCTTCACGGGCTCCCGGGAGGGGCGGTGTGGAGAGTGACCTGTGCTCGCACACAGGCTTCTTGGAGGCGGCAGCAGCAGCCCCAGCGTCTCACGCCCGTCTCTGGGGTCCGCGCTGATCGCCGCGGCTCGCGCCAGTTTCTGGAGTTCGTTTAGGCGGCGCTCTGAATCCCCTCTCCTTGCGCGCCGCGAAACAAAGAGGCAAGAAAAAGTCTCTTGCCTCTTCGGCAGCTGCAGACTTTTTCCCGGTCTCCCTCCCAGCCAGCTGTGGTGCGCCAACCCCTTCAGGCTGTGTTCACGCCGCTAACCCCAGTCCTCTCCCTGCGATCCGACCGAAGCCCGAGCCTCAGCTCCCAGCCCCGCCCGCCCCGGCGGCTGAGCAGACAAGCCTCTCGGGCTGGTGAGTGCTGGTCAGCGCCGAGCCTCCGTGCGGGAAGTGCGGGAATCTCTCCGCTTTGCCCTCCGCACCTCTGTGGCTGCGCTCTCCTCCGTGGCTCCGAAGCTTCCCCCCTCTGCCACCCGCAGTCTCTGCCCGCGAAGGGGCTCCTAGTGCGTGGAAATCTTTCCTCCTTCACAGCTCCCTCCCACTGGTGCAGGTGCCGTCCCTATTCTTTTGTCTCTGTTATTTCTTTTTTCTTTTGCCCTACCCAAGTACGGGGGGAGTTTCTTGCCTTTTGGGAGGTCTGACGTTTTCTGCCAGCGTTCAGTGGGTGTTCTATAGGAGCAGTTCCACGTGTAGATGTATTTCTACTGTATCTGTGGGAAGGAAGGTGATCTCCGCGTCTTACTCTTCCGCCATCTTCTCTCCTCCCTCTTCCTTCAAGTTTTGAATTTTATTTTATTTATTTTTTATACAGCAGGCTCTCATTTGTTACCTATTTTATACATATTAGTATATATATGTCAATCTCCTAATTCATCCCACCACCAACACTCCCCAACCAGCCCCTGCTTTCCCCCTTGGTGTCCATACGTTTGTCCTCTACATCTGTGTCTCAATTTCTGCTTTGCAAACTGTTTCATCTGTAACATTTTTCTAGATTCCACATATATGCATTAATATACGATGTTTGTTTTTCTCTTTCTGACTTACTTCACTTGGTATGACAGTCTCCAGATCCATCCTCGTCCCTACAGATGACTCAATTTCGTTCCCTTTTATGGCTGAGTAATATTCCATTGTACATATGTACCACAATTTCTTGATCCATTCGTCTGTTGATGGGCATTTATGTTGCTTCCATGACGTGGCTATTGTAAATAGTGCTGCAATGAACATTGGGGTGCATGTGTCATTTTGAATTATGGTTTTCTCTGGGTACATGCCTAGTAGTGGGATTGCTGGGTCATATGGTAATTCTATTTTTAGTTTTTTGAGGAACCTCCATACTGTTCTCCATAGTGGCTGTATCAATTTACATTCCCACAAATAGTGCAAGAGGGTTCCCTTTTCTCCACACCCGCTCCAGCATTTGTTGTTTGTAGATTTTCTAATGATGCCCATTCTAACTAGTGTGAGATGATACCTCATTGGAGTTTTGATTTGCATTTCTCTAATAATTAGTGATGTTGAGCATCTTTTCATGTGCTTCTTGGCCATCTGTATGTCTCCTTTGGAGAAATGTCAATCTAGGTCTTCTGACCATTTTTTGATTGAGATGTTCATTTTTTTAATATTGAGCTGCATGAGCTGTCTATATATTTTGGAGATTTATCCTTTGTCCATTGATACGTTTGCAAATATTTTCTCCCATTCTGAGGGTTGTCTTTTCGTCTTATTTGTAATTTCCTCTGCTGTGCAAAAGCTTTTAAGTTTCATTTGTTTATTTTTGTTTTTATTTCCATTGCTCTAGGAGGTGGATCAAAAAAGATCTTTCTTTGACTTATGTCAAAGAGTGTTTTTCCTATGTTTTCCTCTAAGAGTTTTATAGTGTCCGGCCTTACATTTAGGTCTTTAATCCATTTTGAGTTTATTTTTGTGTATGGTGTTAGGGAGTGTTGTAATTTCATCCTTTTACATGTAGCTGTCCAGGTTTCCCAGCACCACTTGTTGAAGAGACTGTCTTTTCTCCATTGTATATCCTTGCCTCCTTTGTCATAGATAGTTGACCATAGGTGCATGGGTTTATCTCTGGGCTTTCAATCCTGTTCCATTGATCTATATTTCTGTTTTTGTGCCAGTACCATATATATTTTTTTAAAGTAATAACTAGGATTATTACTTATAACATTATACCAGAACATATAAGATTTTTAGAAATTTCATGTAATGTCTGAAACATTTATATTAACATATTTCCATACATATTTCCATACAAATACAAGATTTTTAGAAATTTCATATAATGTCTGAAACATTTATATTAACATATTTCCATACATATTTCCATACAAATACAAATATAAGATTTTTAGAAATTTCATGTAATGTCTGAAACATTTATATTAACATATTTCCATACAAATAACCCAATGAAAGTTTAGTATTAGTTGTTTTGTTTGCTTGTTTATACTGCAGGTTCTTATTAGGCATCAATTTTATACACATCAGTGTATACATGTCAATCCCAATCGCCCAATTCAGCACACCACCATCCCCACCCCACCGCAGTTTTCCCCCCTTGGTGTCCATATGTCCATTCTCTACATCTGTGTCTCAACTTCTGCCCTGCAAACCGGCTCATCTGTACCATTTTTCTAGGTTCCACATACATGCATTAATATACGATATTTGTTTTTCTCTTTCTGACTTACTTCACTCTGTATGACAGTCTCTAGATCCATCCACTTCTCAACAAATGACTCAATTTCGTTCCTTTTTATGGCTGAGTAATATTCCATTGTATATATGTACCACAACTTCTTTATCCATTTGTCGGTTGATGGGCATTTAGGTTGCTTCCATGACCTGGCTATTGTAAATAGTGCTGCAATGAACATTCCGGTGCATGTGTCTTTTTGAATTACGGTTTTCTCTGGGTATATGCCCAGTAGTGGGATTGCTGGGTCATATGGTAATTCTATTTTTAGTTTTTGAAGGAACCTCCATATTGTTCTCCATAGTGGCTGTATCAATTTACATTCCCACGAACAGTGCAAGAGGGCTCCCTTTTCTCCACACCCTCTCCAGCATTTGTTGTTTGTAGATTTTCTGATGGTGCCCACTCTAACAGGAGTGAGGTGATACCTCATTGTAGTTTTGATTTGCATTTCTCTAATAATTAGTGATGTTGAGCATCTTTTCATATGCTTCGTGGCCGTCTGTATGTCTTCTTTGGAGAAATGTCTATTTAGGTCTTCTGCCCATTTTTGGATTGGGGTGTTTGTTTCTTTAATATTGAGCTGAATGAGCTGTTTATATATTTTGGAGATTAATCCTTTGTCCGTTGATTCGTTTGCAAATATTTTCTCCCATTCTGAGGGTTATCTTTTCGTCTTGTTTATGATTTCCTTTGCTGTGCAAAAGCTTTGAAGTTTCATTAGGTCCCACTTGTTTATTTTTGTTTTTATTTCCATTACTCTAGGAGGTGGATCAAAAAAGATCTTGCTGTGATTTATGTCAAAGAGTGTTCTTCCTATGTTTTCCTCTAAGAGTTTTATAGTGTCCAGTCTTATATTTAGGTCCCTAATCCATTTTGAGTTTATTTTTGTGTATGGTGTTAGGGAGTATTCTAATATCATTCTTTAACATGTATCTGTCCAGTTTTCCCAGCACCACTTATTGAAGAGACTGTCTTTTCTCCATTGTATATCTTGGCCTCCTTTGTCATAGATTAGTTGACCATAGGTGCATGGGTTTATCTCTGGGCTTTCTATCTTGTTCCATTGATCTATGTTTCTGTTTTTGTGCCAGTACCATATTGTCTTGATTACTGTAGCTCTGTAGTAGAGTCTGAAGTCAGGAAGTCTGATTCTTTCAGCTCCGTTTTATTCCCTCAAGACTGCCTTGGCTATTTAGGGTCTTTTGTGTCTCCATACAAATTTTAAGATTGTTTGTTCTAGTTCTGTAAAAAATGCCATTGGTAGTTTGATAGGGATTGCATTGAATCTGTAGATTGCTTTGGGTAGTATAGTCATTTTCACAATATTGATTCTTCCAATCCAAGAACATGGTATATTTCTCCATCTGTTTGTATCATCTTTAATTTCTTTCATCAATGTCTTGTAGTTTTCTGCATACAGGTCTTTTGTCTCCCTAGGTAGGTTTATTCCTAGGTATATTATTCTTTTTGTTGCAATGGTGAATGGGATTGTTTCCTTAATTTCTCTTTCTGATCTTTCATTGTTAGTGTATAGGAATGCAAGAGATTTCTGTGCATTAATTTTGTATCCTGCAACTTTACCAAATTCATATGATTAGCTCTCGTGGTTTTCTGGTGGCATCTTTAGGATTCTCTATGTATAGTATCATGTCATCTGCAAACAGTGACAGTTTTACTTCTTCCTTTCCAATTTGGATTCCTTTTATTTTTTTTCTTCTCTGATTGCCATGGCTAGGACTTCTGAAAGTACATTGAATAAAAGTGGCAAAAGTAAGCATCCTTGTCTTGTTCCTGATCTTAGAGGAAATGCTTTCAGTTTTTCACAACTGAGAATGATGTTTGCTGTGGGTTTGTCACATATGGCTTTTATTATGTTGAGGTAGGTTCCCTCTATGCCCACTTTCTGGAGGGTTTTTATCATAAATGGTGTTGAATTTTGTCAAAAGCTTTTTCTGCATCTATTGAGATGATCATATAGTTTTTGTTCTTCATTTTGTTAATATGGTGTATCACATTGATTGATTTGTGTATATTGAAGAATCCTTGCATCCCTGGGATAAATCCCACATGATCATAGAGTATGATCCTTGTGTTGCTAGATTGTGTTTGCTAGTATTTTATTTTAAACATCTTTATTGAAGTATAATAGCTTTACAGTGCTGTGTTAGTTTCTGCTTTATAACAAAGTGAATCAGTTATACATATATATATGTTCCCATATCACTTCCCTCTTGCATCTCCCTCCCTCCCACCCTCCCCATCCCACCCCTCTAGGTGGTCACAAAACACCGAGCTGATCTCCCTGTGCTATGCGGCTGCTTCCCACTAGCTATCTATTTTACATTTGGTAGTGTATATATGTCCATGACACTCTCTCACCCTGTCACATCTCACCCCTCCCCCTCCCCATATCCTCAAGTCCATTCTCTAGTAGGTCTGTGTCTTTATTCCCGTCTTGCCACTTGGTTTTTCATGGCCTTTTTTTTTTTCCCCGTAGATTCCATATATATGTGTTAGCATACTGTATATGTTTTTCTCTTTCTGACTTACTTCACTCTGTATGACAGACTCTAACTCCATCCACCTCATTACAAATACCTCCATTTCATTTCTTTTTATGGCTGAGTAATATTCCAATGTATATATGTGCCACATCTTCTTTATCCATTCATCCGATGATGGACACTTAGGTTGCTTCCATGTCCTGGCTATTGTAAATAGAGCTGCAGTGAACATTTTGGTACATGACTCTTTTTGAACTATGGTTTTCTCAGGGTATATGCCCAGTAGTGGGATCGCTGGGTCGTATGGTAGTTCTATTTGTAGTTTTTTAAGGAACCTCCATACTGTTCTCCATAGTGGCTGTATCAATTTACATTCCCACCAACAGTGCAAGAGTGTTCCCTTTCCTCCACACCCTCTCCAGCATTTATTGTTTCTAGATTTTTTGATGATGGCCATTCTGACTGGTGTGAGATGATATCTCATTGTAGTTTTGATTTGCATTTCTCTAATGATTAATGATGTTGGGCATTCTTTCATGTGTTTGTTGGCAATCTGTTTATCTTCTTTGGAGAAATGTCTATTTAGGTCTTCTGCCCATTTTTGGATTGGGTTGTTCGTTTTTTTGTTATTGAGCTGCATGAGCTGCTTGTAAATCTTGGAGATTAATCCTTTGTCAGTTGCTTTATTGGCAAATATTTTCTCCCATTCTGATGGTTGTCTTTTGGTCTTGTTTATGGTTTCCTTTGCTGTGCAAAAGCTTTTAAGTTTCATTAGGTCCCATTTGTTTATTTGTGTTCTTATTTCCATTTCTCTGGGAGCTGGGTTAAAAAGAATCTTGCTGTGATGTATGTCATAGAGTATCTGCCTATGTTTTCCTCTAAGAGTTTGATAGTGTCTGGCCTTACACTTAGGTCTTTAATCCATTTTGAGGTTATTTTTGTGCATGGTGTCAGGGAGTGTTCTAATTTCATACTTTTACATGTATCTGTCCAATATTCCCAGCATCACTAATTGAAGAGGTTGTCTTTTCTCCACTGTATATGCTTGCCTCCTTTATCAAAGATAAGGTGACCATATGTGCGTGGGTTTATCTCTGGGCTTTCTATCCTGTTCCATTGATCTATATTTCTGTTTTTGTGCCAGTACCAAACTGTCTTGATTACTGTAGCTTTGTAATATAGTCTGAAGTCAGGGAGCCTGATTCCCCCAGCTCCATTTTTCGTTCTCAAGATTGCTTTGGCTATTCGGGGTCTTTTGTGTTTCCATACAAATTGCGAAATTTTTTGTTCTAGTTCTGTGAGAAATGCCAGTGGTAGTTTGATAAGGATTGCATTGAATCTGTAGATTGCTTTGGGTAGTAGAGTCATTTTCACAATGTTGATTCTTCCAATCCAGGAACATGGTATATCTCTCCATCTATTTGTATCATCTTTAATTTCTTTCATCAGTGTCTTACAATTTTCTGCATACAAGTCTTTTGTCTCCTTAGGTAGGTTTATTCCTAGATATTTTATTCCTTTTGTTGCAATGGTAAAAGGGAGTGTTTTCTTAATTTCACTTTCAGATTTTTCATCATTAGTGTATAGAAATGCAATAAATTTCTGTGCATTAATTTTGTATCCTGCTACTTTACCAAATTCATTGATTAGCTCTAGGAGTTTTCTGGTAGCATCTTTAGGATTCTCTATGTATAGTATCATGTCATCTGCAAACAGTGACAGCTTTACTTCTTCTTTTCCGATTTGGATTCCTTTTATTTCTTTTTCTTCTCTGATTGCTGTGGCTAACACTTCCAAAACTATGTTGAATAATAGTGGTGAGGGTGGGCAACCTTGTCGTGTTCCTGATCATAGTGGAAATGGTTTCAGTTTTTCACCATTGAGGACAATGTTGGCTGTGGGTTTGTCATATATGGCCTTTATTATGTTGAGGAAAGTTCCCTCCATGCCTACTTTCTGCAGGGCTTTTATCATAAATGGGTGTTGAATTTTGTCGAAAGCTTTCTCTGCATCTATTGAGATGATCATATGGTTTTTCTCCTTCAATTTGTTAATATGGCGTATCACATTGATTGATTTGCATATATTGAAGAATCCTTGCATTCCTGGGATAAACCCCACTTGATCATGGTGAATGATCCTTTTAATGTGCTGTTGGATTCTGTTTGCTAGTAATTTGTTGAGGATTTTTGCATCTATGTTCATCAGTGATATTGGCCTGTAGTTTTCTTTCTTTGTGACATCTTTGTCTGGTTTTGGTATCAGGGTGATGGTGGCCTCATAGAATGAGTTTGGGAGTCTTCCTCCCTCTGCAATATTTTGGAAGAGTTTGAGAAGGATAGGTGTTAGCTCTTCTCTAAATGTTTGATAGAATTCACCTGTGAAGCCATCTGGTCTTGGGCTTTTGTTTGTTGGAAGGTTTTTAATCACAGTTTCAATTTCAGTGCTTGTGATTGGTCTGTTCATATTTGCTATTTCTTCCTGGTTCAGTCTCGGCAGGTTGTGCATTTCTAAGAATCTGTCCATTTCTTCCAGGTTGTCCATTTTATTGGCATAGAGTTGCTTGTAGTAATCTCTCATGATCGTTTGTATTTCTGCAGTGTCAGTGGTTACTTCTCCTTTTTCATTTCTAATTCTATTGATTTGAGTCTTCTCCCTTGTTCTCTTGATGAGTCTGGCTAATGGCTTATCAATTTTGTTTATCTTCTCAAAGAACCAGCTTTTAGTTTCCTTGATTTTTGCTATTGTTTCCTTCATTTCTTTTTCATTTATTTCTGACCTGATCTTTATGATTTCTTTCCTTCTGCTAGCTTTCGGGTTTTTTTGTTCTTCTTTCTCTAATTGCTTTAGGTGCAAGGTTAGGTTGTTTATTCGAGATGTTTCCTGTTTCTTGAGGTAGGCTTGTATTGCTATAAACTTCCCTCTTAGCACTGCTTTTGCTGCGTCCCATAGGTTTTGGGTCGTCGTGTCTCCATTGTCATTTGTTTCTAGGTATTTTTTGATTTCCCCTTTGATTTCTTCAGTGATCACTTCGTTATTAAGTAGTGTATTGTGTAGCCTCCATACGTTTGTATTTTTTAAAGATCTTTTCCTGTAATTGATATCTAGTCTCATAGTGTTGTGGTCAGAAAAGATACTTGATACAATTTCAATTTTCTTAAATTTACCAAGGCTTGATTTGTGACCCCAGATATGATCTATCCTGGAGAATGTTCCATGAGCACTTGAGAAAAATGTGTATTCTGTTGTTTTTGGGTGGAATGTCCTATAAATATCAATTAATTCCATCTTGTTTCATGTATCATTTAAAGCTTGTGTGTCCTTATTTATTTTCATTTTGGATGATCTGTCCATTGGTGAAAGTGGGGTGTTAAAGTCCCCTATTATGATTGTGTTGCTGTCGATTTCCCCTTTTATGGCTGTTAGTATTTGCCTTATGTATTGAGGTGCTCCTATGTTGGGTGCATAAATATTTACAATTGTTATACCTTCCTCTTGGATTGATCCCTTGATCATTACATAGTGTCCTTCTTTGTCTCTTGTAATATTCTTTATTTTAAAGTCTATTTTGTCTTATATGAGAATTGCTACTCCAACTTTCTTTTGATTTCTATTTGCATGGAATATCTTTTTCCATCCCCTCACTTTCAGTCTGTATGTGTCTCTAGGTCTGAAGTGGGTCTCTTGTTGACAGCATATATACGGGTCTTGTTTTTGTATCCATTCAGCCAGTCTGTGTCTTTTGGTGGGAGCATTTAATCCATTTACATTCAAAGTTATTATCGATATGTATGTTCCTATTCCCATTTTCTTAAATGTTTTGAGTTTGTTATTGTAGGTGTTTTCCTTCTCTTGTGTTTCTTGCCTAGAGAAGTTCCTTTAGCATTTGTTGTAAAGCTGGTTTGGTGGTGCTGAACTCTCTCAGCTTTTGCTTGTCTGTAAAGGTTTTAATTTCTCCATCACATCTGAATGTGATCCTTGCTGGGTAGAGTAATCTTGGCTGTAGCTTTTTCTCCTTCATCACTTTAAGTATATCCTGCCACTCCCTTCTGGCTTGCAGAATTTCTGCTGAAAGATCAGCTGTTAACCTTATGGGGATTCCCTTGTGTGTTATTTTTTTTGTTTTTCCCTTGCTGCTTTTAATATGTTTTCCTTATATTTAATTTTTGATAGTTTGATTAATATGTGTCTTGGCGTGTTTCTCCTTGGATTTATCCTGTATGGGACTCTCTGTGCTTCCTGGACTTGATTAACTATTTCCTTTCCCATATTAGGGAAGTTTTCAATTATAATCTCTTCAAATATTTTCTCAGTCCCTTTCTTTTTCTCTTCTTCTTCTGGGACCCTTATAATTCGTATGTTGGTGCATTTAATGTTGTCCCAGAGGTCTCTGAGACTGTCCTCAGTTCTTTTCATTCTTTTTCCTTTATTCTGCTCTGCAGTAGTTATTTCCACTATTTTATCTTCCAGGTCACTTACCCATTCTTCTGCCTCAGTTATTATGCTATTGATCCCTTCTAGAGTATTTTTAATTTCATTTATTGTGTTTTTCATTGTTGCTTGGTTCCTCTGTAGTTCTTCTATGTCCCTGTTAAATGTTTCTTGCATTTTGTCTATGATATTTCCAAGATTTTGGATCATCTTTACTATCATTATTCTGAATTCTTCTTCAGGTAGACTGCCTATTTCCTCTTCATTTGTTAGGTCTGGTGTGTTTTTACCCTGCTCCTTCATCTGCTGTGTTTTTTTTTGTCTTCTCATTTTGCTTATGTTACTGTGTTTGGGGTCTCCTTTTCACAGACTGCAGGTTCGTAGTTCCCATTGTTTTTGGTATCTGTCCCCAGTGGCTAAGGTTGGTTCAGTGGGTTGTGTAGGCTTCCTGGTGGAGGGAACTAGTGCCTGTGTTCTGGTGGATGAGGCTGGATCTTGTCTTTCTGGGGGGCACGTCCACGTCTGGTGGTGTATTTTGGGGTGTCTGTGGCCTTATTATGATTTTAGACAGCCTCTCTGCTAATGGATGTGGCTGTGTTCCTGTCTTGCTAGTTGTTTGGCATAGGGTGTCCAGCACTGTAGCTTGCTGGTCGTTGAGTGAAACTGGGTCTTGATGTTGAGATGGAGGTCTCTGAGAGATTTTTGCCGTTTAGTATTACGTGGACCTGGGAGGTGTCTTGTGGACCACTGTCCTGAAGTTGGCTCTCCCACCTCAGAGGCACGGCCCTGACGCCTGGCTGGAGCACCAAGAGCTTTTCATCCACACAGCTCAGAGTAAAAGGGAGAAAAAATAGAAAGAAATAAAGAAAGAAAGAGGATATAATATAGTGAAGGAAAATAAAGCTATTATAAAGGAAAGCTATACTGACAAAATCTCACCCAGAAGCATATACATATACACTCACAAAAAAAGGAAAAGGGGAAAAATTAATATATCCTGCTCCCAAAGTCCACCTCCTGAATTTTGGATGATTCATTGTCTATTCAGTTATTCAACAGATGCAGGCACATCAAGTTGTTTGTGGAGTTTTAATCCGCTGCTTCTGAGGCTGCTGGGAGAGATTTCCCTTTCTCTTCTTTGTTCGCACAGCTCCCGGGGTTCAGCTTTGGATTTGGACCCGCCTTTGGGTGTAGGTCGCCTGAGGGCGTCTGTTCCCCACCCAGACAGAACGGCGTTAAAGGAGCAGCTGCTTCGGGGGCTCTGGCTCACTCAGGCTGGGGGGAGGGAGTGGTTCAGAGGAGGCGGGGCGAGCCTGCAGCGGCAGAGGCCGGCGTGACATTGCACCAGCCTGAGGCACGCCATGCGTTCTACCGGGAAAGTTTTCCCTGGTTCACAGGACCCTGGCAGTGGCGGGCTGCACCAGCTCCCGGGAGGGGCGGTGTGGAGAGTGACCTGTGCTCGCACACAGGGTTTTTGGTGGTGGCAGCAGCAGCCTTAGCGTCTCACGCCCGTCTCTGGGGCCCGCGCTGATCGCCGCGCCTCGTGCCTGTCTCTGGAGTTCGTTTAGGCGGCACTCTGAATCCCCTCTCCTTGCGTGCCGTGAAACAAAGAGGCAAGAAAAAGTCTCTTGCCTCTTCGGCAGCTGCAGACTTTTTCCCGGTCTCCCTCCCAGCCAGCTGTGGTGCGCTAACCCCTTCAGGCTGTGTTCACGCCGCCAACCTCAGTCCTCTCCCTGCCATCCGACCGAAGCCCGAGCCTCAGCTCCCAGCCCCACCCACCCCGGCGGTTGAGCAGACAAGCCTCTCGGGCTGGTGAGTGCTGGTCGGCGCTGAGCCTCTGTGCGGGAGTCTCTCCGCTTTGCCCTCCGCACCCCTGTGGCTGTGCTCTCCTCCGTGGCTCCGAAGGTTCCCCCCTCTGCCACCAGCAGTCTCTGCCCGCGAAGGGGCTTCCTAGTGCATGGAAACCTTTCCTCCTTCACAGCTCCCTCCCACTGGTGCAGGTCCCGTCCCTATTCTTTTGTCTCTGTTATTTCTTTTTTCTCTTGCCCTACCCAAGTACGTGGGGAGTTTCTTGCCTTTTGGGAGGTCTGACGTTTTCTGCCCGCGTTCAGTGGGTGTTCTGTAGGAGCAGTTCCACGTGTAGATGTATTTGTACTGTATCTTTGGAAAGGAAGGTGATCTCCACATCTTACTCTTCCGCCATCTTCTATCTGGGATCTGTTTGCTAGTATTTTGATGATGATTTTTGCATCTATATTCACCAGTGATATTGGTCTGTAATTTTCCCTTTTTTTTTTTTTGTAGTATCTTTGTCTGGTTTCAGTATCAGGATGATGGCGGCCTCGTAGAATGAGTTCCTTCCTCTGCAATTTTTTGGAAGCGTTTGGGAAGGATGGGTGTTCGTTCTTCTCTAAATGTCTGATAGAATTCACCTGTGCAGCCATCTGGTCCTGGCCTTTCGTTTGTTGGAAGATTTTTTTTTAATTGATTAATTAATTTATTTATTTTTGGCTGTGTTGGGTCTTCGTTTCTGTGTGAAGGCTTTCTCTAGTTGTGGCAAGCAGGGGCCACTCTTCATCGCAGTGCGTGGGCCTCTCACTATCGCGGCCTCTCTTGTTGCAGAGCACAGGCTCCAGACACGCAGGCTCAGTAGTTGTGGCTCATGGGCCTAGTTGCTCCGTGGCATGTTGGATCTTCCCAGACCTGGGCTCGAACCCGTGTCCCCTGCATTAGCAGGCAGATTCTCAACCACTGCACCACCAGGGAAGCCCTGTTGGAAGATTTTTTAATCACACTTTCAATTTTATTACTTGTGATTGGGCTGTTCATATTTTCTATTTCTTCCTTGTTCAGTCTTGGAAGGTTATACCTTTCTAAGAATTTGTCCATTTCTTCCAGGTTGTCCATTTTATTGGCAGAGTTGTTTGTAGTAGTCTCTTATGATGCTTTGCATTTCTGCATTGTCTGTTGTAACTTCTCCTTTTTCATTTCTAATTTTATTGATTTGTGTCCTCTCTCTCTTTTTCTTGATGAGTCTGGCTAATTGTTTATCAATTTTGTTTACCTTCTCAAAAAACCAGCTTTTAGTGTTATTGATCTTTGCTATTGTTTTCTTCGTTTCTATTTCATTTACTTCTGCTCTGATCTTTATGATTTCTTTCCTTCTACTAACTTTGGGTTTTGTTTGTTCTTCTTTCTCTAGTTCCTTTAGGTGTAAGCTTAGATTCTTTACTTGAGATTTTTCTTGTTTCTGAGGTAGGATTGTATTGCTATAAACTTCCCTCTTAGAACTGGGTTCACTGCATCCCATAGGTTTTGGATCGTCATGTTTTCATTCTCATTTGTCTCTAGGGATTTTTTAATTTTCTTTTTGATTTCTTCAGTCATGTCTTGTTTATTTAGTAACGTATTGTTTAGTCTCCATGTGTTTGTTTTTTTTACGGTTTTTTCCCTGTATTGATTTCTAATCTTATAGCGTTGTGGTCAGAAAAGATGCTTGATACAATTTCAATATTCTTAAATTTACCAAGACTTGATTTGTGACCCAAGATGTGATCTCTCCTGGAGAATATTCCATGTGCACTTGAGAAGAAAGTATAATCTGCTGTTTTGGGATGGAATGTTCTATAAATATCAATTAAATCTATGTGGTCTGTTGTGTCATTTAAAGCTTGTGTTTCCTTATTAATTTTCTGTTGGAATGATCTGTCCATTGGTGTAAGTGAGCTGTTAAAGTCCCCCACTATTACTGTGTTACTGTCAATTTCCTCTTTTATAGCTGTTAGCAGTTGCCTTATGTATTGAGGTGCTCCTATGTTGGATGCATATATATTTATAATTGTTGTTTCTTCTTCCTGGATTGATCTCTTGATCATTATGTAGTTTCCTTCCTTGTCTCTTGTAACATTCTTTATCTTAAAGTCTATTTTATCTGATATGAGTATTGCTACTCCAGCTTTCTTTTGATTTCCATTTGCATGGAATATATTTTTCTATCCCCTCACTTTCAGTCTGTATGTGTCTCTAGGTCTGAAGTGGGTCTCTTGTAGACAGCATATACATGGATTTTGTTTTTGTATCCATTCAGCAAACCTGTGTCTTTTGGTTGGAGCATTTAATCCATTCATGTTTAAGATAATTATCGATATGTATGTTCCTATGACCATTTTCTTTATTGTTACGGGTTTGTTTTTGTAGGTCCTTTTCTTCTCTGTGTTTCCCACTTAGAGAAGTTCCTTTAGCATTTGTTGTCAAGCTGGTTTGGTGGGGCTGAATTCTCTTAGCTTTTGCTTGTCTGTAAAGCTTTTGACTTCTCCGTCGAATCTGAATGAGATCCTTGCCGGTAGAGTAATCTTGATTGTAGGTTCTTCCCTTTCATCACTTTAAATATATCTTGCCTCTCCTTTCTGGGTTGTAGAGTTCCTGCTGAGAAATCAAGTGTTAACCTTCTGGGAGTTCCCTTTTATATTATTTGTCGTTTTTCTCTTATTGCTTTCCATAATTTTTCTTTGTCTTTAACTTTTGCCAATTTGATTACTATGTGTCTTGGTGTGTTCCTCCTTGGGTTTATGCTGCCTGGGACTCTCTGTGCTTCCTGGAGTTGGGTGGTTATTTCTTTTCCCATGTTAGGGAAATTTTCCACTATAATCTCTTCAAATATTTTCTCGGGTCCTTTCTCTCTCTCTTCTCCTCTGGGACGCCAATAATGCACATGTTTGTTTAATGTTGTCCCAGAGTTCTCTCAGGCTGTCTTCATTTCTTGTCATTCTTTTTTCTTTATTCTGTTCCACGACAGTGAATTCCACCATTCTGTCTTCCAGGTCACTTATCCGTTCTTCTGCCTCAGTTATTCTGCTATTAATTCCTTCTAGTGTATTTTTCATTTCAGTTATTGTATTGTTCATCTTTGTTTGTTTGTTCTTTAAGTCTGCTAGGTGTTAATTCTTTCATTCTTCTAGGTCTTTGTTAAACATTTCTTGCATCTTCTCGATCTTTGCCTCCATTCTTTTTCCGAGGTCCTGGATCATCTTCACTATCTTTATTCTGAATTCTTTTTCTGGAAGGTTTCCTAGCTCCAGTTCATTTAGTTGTTTCTCTGGGGTTGTATCTTGTTCCTTCATCTGGTACATAGTCCTCTGCCTTTTCATTTTGTCTATCTTTCTGGCTTGTGGTTTTTGTTCCACTGGCTGCAGAATTGTAGTTCTTCTTGCTTGTGCTGTCTGCCCTTTGGTGGATGAGGCTATCTAAGATGCTTGTGCAAGCTTCCTGATGGGAGGGACTGATGGTGGGTAGAGCTAGGTGTTGCTCTGGTATGCAGAGCTCAGTAAAACTTTAATCTGCTTGTCTGCTGATGGGCGGGCCTGGGTTCCCTCCTTCTTTGCAACTGAATACTGGAGCCTACCTGGCTCTTTGGTGGGGCTTATGGCAGACTCTTGGAGGGCTCACGCCAAGGAGTACTTCCCAGAACTTCTGCTGCCAGTGTCCTTGTCCCCAAGTTGAGCCACAGCCACCTCCCACCTCTGCAGGAGACACTCTAACACTAGCAGGTAAGTCTGGTCCAGTCTCCTATGGGGTCACTGCTCCTTGCCCTGGGTTCTGATGCACACGTTACTTTGTGTGTGCCCACCAGGAGTGGAGTCTGTTTCCCCCAGTCTTTCCGAAGTCTTTCAGTCCAATCCGCTAGCTTCAAAGTCTGATTCTCTAGGATTTCCTCCTCCTGTTGCTGGACCCCTAGGTTGGGATGCCTGACGTGGAGCTCAGAACCTTCACTCCAGTGGGTGGACTTCTGTGGTATAAGTGTTCTCCAGTTTGTGAGTCACCCACCCAGCAGTTATGGGATTTGATTTTATTGTGATTGCACCCCTCCTACCATCTCATTGTGTCTTCTCCTTTGTCTTTGGATGTGAGATATCTTTTTTGGTGAGTTCCAGTGTCTTCCTGTCGATGATTGGTCAGCAGTTGTGATTCCAGTGCTCTCACAAGGGGGAGTGAGCATACTTCCTTCTATTCCGCCATCTTGAAACAATCCCGTCAAATTCTCCTAGTTTCTATTTTTGATTAGTTTTTTTTTGTTTTTTGTTTGTTTTGTGAATGAATCCAAAGAATGATTATTATAAGACAGAAAAGTAATAAGTGTCAGTCATCCACAATTTCTGTGAATCCCAATCTCACACAGAGATCTAAGGCTGTCATCTGAAGAACTAAAAATATAAAATGATTATCTACTTAATGAATTTGTCCTGTTCTTTGGAAAGAATTGTGCAAGTTTATTTCTTCAGCAACCACTCTGTAGACTTAAGGAAAATTAATAAGATTTATCTTTATAACCCTTCTCTCATAACTCTTGTCCCACAGTTCAAGTCATATGTGTAGAATTTGGGTTCTTTTGATAACAGACATCCAATGTTAATGGAGGGTATTTTGAAACTTAACAAAATGTCTGGGTTTTGTTATGGAACAATCTGCATGAATCTCTTGATGATATTGGGAGTGGGAAATCTGCCAGGATTATTGCTTCCACTTAGTGACTAAACACAGAAAGCCTTTCTCCAGTATGGTGAATATTGAGAAATTTGGATTTTCACAGTTTACAAAGCCCTCTTTCTTTGTAAAAAAAAGTGATTAATTTTTTTTTTTTTTTAAAATACCTGGATAAAAGGAAAATTTCAAGTGATCATTTGTGACTTTATTTGTATATTTCAGTGATTCTTAGCCAGGAGCAAGTTCAGATGTCTAAAGTATTTTGGTTGTCATGATTGGGGGGAATTAAGAAGGGCTTTGTGAATGAGATACTATTTGCAGTAGAGGTTGACAAATAGGGAAATTTCAAGGGTCTGTGTGTCTGCACAAGTCAGGACAGAGAGATTGAAATCCGTGGGACATGTTTGGAGATTGACAAGCAGTTTAATTTGCTTGGTGTGAGAAGAGCTGAGATGCATTTGCACAAAACCCAGGACGAGATTGGGAACATCTGATGGATTTTGAGCAAGCAGGTACCATGGTCAGAATGTGATCACATGAAGGATATTCTGATAAAAGCACATAAGATGGACTGGAATAGGAAGCTGAAGGGGCAGGAAGTTGTCCTCAGGATGGAGGCAAGAGTGGTTGAAGGGAATGGATGAGAGAGCACCGACTGCAGAATATTGCAGAATTAGACTTGATCCGATATGAGTTGATCATGCATTGACTGTGGGGGACAATAAACGAGGAGGACCTGGAGAGGACACTGAGGTTTTGAACCTGAGGACTTGGAGAACATAGAGATATTCACAGATATAGGAACACTAAAGGGAGAATCTGGTTTCAACAAGAAACCAACCAAGAATAAGTTCCAAAAAATGGCTGTCTCTAGCATCTGTGTCCCCAGGGGACATCCCAGTTGCTTTTAGCCTCTCCAGGAGATTCTCCAACATTAACAAGGGGGTCTGACCCAGGTTCTTTTCAAATGACTACTTTTGTGCTGGGACTCGGTGCCTGTGTGGTTTTGTGCATGCTCTTTAAGAGTGGAGTCTCTGTTTCCTACAGCCCTCTGGCTCTCCCATACTCAAAGCCCTTCTGGCCTTCAAAGCCAGACATTCTGGGGGCTCATTTTCCCAGTGCTGGAACCCCTGACTGGGGAGCCCAATGTGAGGCTCAGACCCCTTGCTACTGGGGGAGAACCCCTGCAAATGTGATTATTCTCCTGTTTGTGGGTCACCCACCCAGGGGTATGTGTCTTGACTATACAATGTCTCCATCCCTCCTACTTCACTCATAGTGGTTCCTTCTTTATATCTATAGTTCTGAAAACATTTTTCTGCTAGTTTTCATGTTGTTCTCAAAAATGGTTGCTTTGTAGATAGTTGTAATTCTGGTGTGCCTTTGGGAGGAGGTGAGCTCAGGGTTTTTCTACCCTGCCATATTGACCACACCTCTCCTTTCTTACTTTTGAGTAGTTCAGGCAAGGGGCAGAACAAGTTGACTTTAATTTCCTTGTCTTTGTAATAGACCTGTCATGAGGATTAGATGTGCAAAGAAGGCTCTCCATCACTGGGGTATCCCTGGAGGAGCTGTTTGCTTTTTTATTGTTGAGTTTTAATAGTTCTTTGTATATTTTGGATAACAGTCCTTTGCCAGATGTGTTTTTGTGAATATTTTCTCCAAATCTGTGTCTTGTCTTCTCTTCAATTCTCTTAACATTGTCTTTTGCAGAGTAGGAATTTTTAATTTTAATGAAGTCCACCTTGTCATTTTTTTTCATGAATTGTGCCTTTAGTATTCTGTTTAAAAAGTTATCTACATAACCAAGCCCATCTAGGTTTTCTCCTATGTTATCTTCTAGGAGTTTTATAGTCCACTTTGAGTTAATTTTTGCAAAGGGTGGTGTAAGGTCTATGTCTAGATTCTTTGTTTTTTTATGTTGACGTCCAATGGTTCCAGCACCATTTGTTGAAAATAATATCTTTGCTCCATTGCAATGCCTTTGTTCTTTTGTCAAAGATCAGTTGACTATATTTATAAGGGTCTATTTCTGGGCTCTCTATTCTCTTCCATTGATCTATTTGTCTATTCTGTTGCCAGTACCATACTGTCTTGATTACTGTAGCTTAATAGTAAGTCTTGAAGTCTGGTAATATTAGTTCTCCAACTTTGTTCTCCTTGAATATTGCATTCACCATTCTGTATCTTTTGACCTTCCATACAAACTTTAGAATCAGTTTGTTGACATTCACAAAGTAACTTTTTGGGATTTTGACTGAAATAGCATTGTCTCTATAGATTGAATTGGGAAGAATTAACATCTTGACAGTATTGAGTCTTCTTATCCACAGACATGGACTATCTCTATTTATTTCTTCTTTGGTTTTGTGCATTATAGTTTTGTAATTTTCTGCATATAGATTGCGTACATATTTTGTTAGACTTATACCTAAGTATTTCACTTTTTTGGCGCTTATATAAATGTGTTTTAAATTTTAAATTCCATGTGTTTATTGTTGATATATAGGAAAGCAATTGACTTTCACATATTAACTTTGTATCCTGCATCTTTTTATAATTGCTTATTAGTTCCAGGAGTTTTTTGGTTGATTTTCTTTCAGATGTTCTACACAAATCATGTTACCTGTGAACAAGGACAGTTTTATTTCTTCCTTCCCAATTTGTACACATGTTATTTCATTTTCTTGTCTTATTGCTTTAGTTAGAACTTCCAGTATTATGTTGAAAAGGAGTGGTGAGAAGGGTCATCCTTGCCTTATACCTAATTTTGGTGGGAAAGTTTTAAGTTTCTCCCTGTTTGGTATGATGCTAGTTGTAGGCCTTATTTAGATAATCTTTATCAAGCTGAGGAAGTTTCCCTCTATTCCTAGTTTATTGAGAGTTTTTTATCATGAATAGGTGCTCAATTTTGTCAACTGCTTTTTATGCATCTATTGATATAATCATGTGATTTTTCTTTTTTAACCTATTGATGTAATGGATTATGCTGATTGATTTTTGAATGTTGAACCAGCCTTGTATACCTTGGATAAATTTCACTTGGTCATGGTGTATAATTCTTTTTAATACATTGTTCGATTTATTTTGCTACTATTTTGTTAAGGACTTTTACATCTATGTTCATGAGAGATATTGCTCTGTAGTTTTCTTTTCTTGAAATGCCTTTGTCTGTCTTACCAAAAAGTAAAAGGGTAATACTGGCTTTGTAGAATAAGTCAGGAAGTATTCCCTCTGCTTCTATACTCTGAAAGAGATTGTAGAGAATTGGTATAATTTCTTCCTTAAATGTTTGGTAGAATTCACCAGTGAACTCATCTGAACCTGATGCTTTTTGCTTTGGAATGTGATTAATTACTGATTTAATTTCTTAACAAACATAGGCCTATTCAGAGTGTCTATGTCTTCTTGTGTGAGTTTTGGTAAATTGTGTCCTTCAAGGAATTGGTCCATTTTGTCTATGTTATCAAATTTGTGGGCCTAAAGTTGTTCATAGCATTTCTTTATTGTTCTTTTAATGCCCATAGACTCTGTAGTGATACCTTTTTTTTCATTTCTGATATTAGTAATTTTTGTCTTCTTTCTTTTTTTTTAATCTTAATTAGTCTGGCTAGTGGCTTACTGATTTTAGAACTAGATTTGTTTTATTGATTTTTCTTTATTGATTTCCCATTTTCAATTTCATTGATTTCTGCATAATTCTTATCATTTCTTTTCTTCTGCTTATTTTGTGTTTATTTACACTTCTTTTTCTATTTTCCTAAGGTAGATGATCTACCATTTTTAAGTTGTTCTTCTGCTATGCCTGACCTAATGTCCTGGTTTCCTTTCTGTTATGGGTTGAATTGTGTCTCCCTAAAATTCATATGGTGAAGTCCACACCACAGTACCTCAGGATGTGACCTTAATTGGATCATTGCAGAGGTAATCAAGTTAAAATGAGGTCATTACTGTGGGTTCTAATTCAATATGACAGATGTCCTAATAAAAAGGGGAAATTTGGGGACAGATGTCCACAGGAAGAATGCCATGTAAACCTGAAGATGACCATCTACATGCTAAAGAGAAAGGCCTGGAACAGATCCTTTCCTCACATCCCTGAGAAAGCCACCTTGATGTAAGACTTTTGGCCTCTGTGAAACAAGGTATTTCTGTTGTTAAAGCCACCCAGTTTGTGGCATTTTGTTATGGCAGCCTCAGGAAACTAATATACCTTTCGACCAGCAGAGGTGCTATTGTCTGTCATCATTATTACCCCACAGACCCCTTACCCCAGTCTACATTTGTCATAGTTGTCTAGCAACTCACCCCCCTCCTTACCTGGTTAAATCTAATTCTTTGTATACTCCAGGCCTGAACTTACTCAGCAAAACACCATGGGAGCCAAATACATCCATGCCTACTGGTCTCACTTGTAATCCAGGTTAGCTAACCTCAAGTGGGCTCTTGGTGATGCCCAGCTGCCATACTACATTTCCCTAGTGTCCATTCACTCTCCCACCATCCAGAATGACCACTACAGACCTGTTCTCTTTTCAGTCTTCCAATACCTCCTTCTCAACCACATGCTCTTATGATGACCTTGCTGACTATAAGAAGAGAATTTCTGTATGCTCCCCACCACATGCACCCACCCACCTATATCTGTATCAAGATACTCTGCTTTCTCTCTTGTTATTATGGATGAAT
Source organism: Balaenoptera ricei (assembly GCF_028023285.1). NCBI lineage: Eukaryota > Metazoa > Chordata > Mammalia > Artiodactyla > Balaenopteridae > Balaenoptera > Balaenoptera ricei. The sequence continues at coordinate 37,156,679 of NC_082643.1, forward strand.
CATCTTTGTTCTGTCTTCAGCCTGCTCCTCCCTTTGTGCACCATATTCTGTCCCTCCTTGCCTATTTAAGAACAACTGTTTCAGTGATTATTCCTGCATCTTTCTCATCAGTCTGGTTATGGGCTGAGTTGTGTACTCCCCAAATACATATGTGAACCCCCAGTATCTCAGAGTGTGACTGGAGATAAGGTCACTAAACACGTAATTAAGTTAAAATGAGGTCATTATGGTGTACCCTAATCCAGTGTGATTGTGGTGTCCTTTTAAGAAGAGGAGATGAAGACACAGACATACACAGATGAAAGACAATGTGAAGACACAGGAGAAAATGGCCATCTTCAAACCAAGTAGAAAGGCCTCAGAGTAAACAAACCCTACTGACCCCTCAGAAACCTAGCCTCTAAGACTGTAAGAAAATAAATTTCTGTTGTTTAAACCTCTTAGTCTGTGGTACTTTGTTATGGCAGCCTTAGAAAAAGAATACAAGCTTACAAACATGCTATAATTTCTCTCACCTTAAATAACCCAACCCTTTCTTGATTCCCCATCTCATTTCAGCTGCTTCCTCAGTTCCTTTACAGAAAAATTTTGATCTTTCTGTATTGACTCTCCACTTCTCTCAGTTTCTTTTCTACCCCATTTTCTGATCTCTAAACACTGGAGTGTCCCAGGGCTTAGTCCTTGAACCTCTTTGATTTTCTCTCCATACTTATTCCTTATGTGAATTAGTAATAGTCTCATGGTTCTTAAACACCATCCATAAGTTAGCACCAGCTCAATTCATCTCTCCAAATATATTCAGAACTGACTACTATCACTCTGGTCCAGTCTTCCCTCTTCTCTCACCAGATTTATGGTAATTGCTGCCTAACTTTCCTGCTTCTGCCTTGTCTTTGCCAAGGCCTACCCCCTCATTTCAACCTCAATATAGCAAAAAGGTTGATTCCTTAAAAATATGTTAAATCATAAAACTGTTTGTCTTAGATCTCTCCAATGGCTTCCTTTATTACTCAGAATAAAAATCAGCCTTTTAGGCTCTAGAATCTTCTCCCGCACTCCCTGTATCCATTACCTCCCTGAGCTCATCACTTTCCTTACTTCATCCTCCCTCACTCAGCTCCAGCCATGCTGTTTTCCTTACAGCTTCTTAAAGATGCTAGGAACTCTCCTACTTTGGGGTCTTTACACCTGCTAACCTCTCTGTTTGGAATGCTCTTCCCATGAGAGATAGCCCTTATATCGCACTCACAGTGGGCCAAGTCTATTCCAGTAGACTTGCAGATATGAAAATGCTTTGCAGATAGGAACACATTTCATCCACATGTCCTCCTTTCAGATCTCTGATCAATCTTCTCCTTGCCAGAAAGGTCCTCTCTGACTCCTTATACAAAAAAGCAACCCCCTCCCCATTTGCCTCCTGCATCTCCCTATTCTCTTTACTGTATTTCCACCCTTAGCTCTTATCGTTATCAGTCATGAGGTATATTTATTTGTTTTTTTCTTATATGTTTTTCTTCATTGCAATATCTATAAACTTTATGAGGCCAGGAACTTTATTAGTTTACTGCTTGTTGAATCACTGACTGATTGACTAACTGAATTTTATGCTTGATGTTACCTACAAATCAACCTGCAATCTATAGCCCATTAACAAGGTCTCCTGGGTCTTTTCTGTGGCCCAAACATTGCATGTGCCTGCCAGGTCCTGTGGGTATAAAGAAGGGCTGGGAGGAGGTTTTGAAAAATATTTGTCACCCTTCTCAAAAAGAACTTTTTTGATAGGCTGCTAGAAGTGTTCTAATACACATGACACAGCACAATACTTTTGCTGGGTGTGGTTAGGGATGGATCCTAGAGAGCTCACACAGTCAGGCTCAGCTTTTGTAAGAAATAGCATTTTGATCCTGGTCTTGAAGGATTTGGTAGAATCTCAACGTGAGCAGTGACATAGACGTGGGAAAAAGGCAAAAGTTTCAAGATGATACCTATTAAATATTTGGGTGTAGTCACATATACATTTAACAGCTATTTGGTCCTAACCCAAAGATAAAGAATACACACATATACATATTTACAAAATAACATACTAGTTTATTCAATGTTTTGTAACTTTTAAAAACTAACAATAGATTAACGCCACCTTTTTGAAACAAATCACATCCAGTCTTATTGAATTTGTTTCCTCAGCTGTAAAATAAGCATAATAATACCTTCTTCATCAGGTTAGTATAACTTCATGGGTTCAAATTCTGGCTCTGCTACTTTTAGCTATGTGACCTTGGACAAGAAACTTAGTGTCTCTGTGCCTCAGTTTCCTCATATGTGACATGGGGCTAATAATAATAGGTATCTCATAGAGTTGTTTTAAGAATTCAGTGAATGAATAAATGTGAAGTGCTAGAGCAGAGGCTGAAACAAAGTCAAGCTCTGTAAATGCTGACTATCATTATTATTATTAGGTGAGGATTAGCTATGATAACCCTGTGAAAATGATTTGTCACACTGCATAAGTGTAGGAGGAGCTTCAAGTGTGTATGTGTGGGTGTGTGCATTTTTAGTCCTTGCCACAGCATTGAAGAGTGGGTAAAGTTGTGGGATCTGTAGCTATGTTGTTCAGAATCAAATTCTGGATCCACATGTACCAGCTGTGTTTATTGGCATATTACTCAACCTCTCTTTTCCTAAATATCCTCACTCATCTTAAAAGTGAGAAGAATAATAATGATAATAGTAATAATACTTCCTTTATTGTATAGTTTTGTGGCATAAATGCAATACTACACACAAAGTGCTTTTCCATTGACTCGGCATAGTGAACACTTAATGAATGTTAGCTATTGTTATTAGCTCTTATTTGTGATGGATCCAACGTCACTGAGACCTTAATGTACCAACACTATTAATTCTCCAAGTTTTACAGCACAGTCTGACCTTGTGTGTCCATTTTGGCTAGTAAAGCTGATGGTGAGAGGCTGAATAATAAGTCGCATCCTTGGACTTAGCTTATCCTGCCTTATAACATGCAAACACTTAATACTAATCTGGATTTTTCCCACCCTGGCTAATCATTACTTCTCAAAAATGCTGGCAAAATCTGAAAATAATCTTCAGATCTGTCATTAATTTAAGAAGTAATGCTTTCCATTGTGGCTAGCTTTCTCAAGTCACTCTCCCATTGAATTACATTCATTACTGTGGTGGGTATTCATTTTTGTTAAATTAATCTTTTAAGAGTGAGTAATGACCATAAGAGTTGGAATATTTTTCTTCTCTGAGTGAGAGATGCAGTTCAGAAATTCAACATGACCTGACCAGAATAGCAGAGATCTGTGGAACTGCTCACAGGGCATGATGAAGGCTGTCACCGCTGTTATCTTTAAAGCAGTCATTGTGTTACTTGATGTGACATCCTGACATATCACTGGTTACATAGAATCTCCAGATGCTTCACTGAAACTGATGATAACATTTGCCTGTTAACTGGGTCTTATTTGGTCTTTACTCTGAGATTGGCTAAAGGCTAAAATGTAGTGTGTGTGCGTGTGCATGTGCATGTATGGGTGTGTGTGTGTGTGTGTGTGTTTAACTGAGGACAAACTCACTCACTCCAAAAATGTCATTTACAGTTGCCACACAAAAAACTTTGTTTCCAGAATCGTACAATAATACCTAAACTGATCTGTTTTCCTTAGAGATGCATCTCTAACAGATGTGCTTACATTTATATGCAGGATATTTGATTGAAATATTAATTTGTGTTTTATTTCTATTACTTTAGGGTTTTGCTTTTGCCCCCATAATGTAGCTAGGCATTTATGTTCCCTTAGCTCAGGGGTCTTTGGGGCTACAGATAAAAAGGAGCAATCACCAGACATCCACAAGGCAATTGCCTGTCCTACCTTTGGCTCCTGAAAGCCTGAATTCATTGAGAGGAATGATGTTGGTCCTCACTGAGGGAGAGGATGGAGGAGAGTATTTGGAAATGTGGAAGCCATCACAGGGAAACCAGAAGGAAGTGAGAGTACCTGAGACGAGAGGGGATAGTTGAGTTGAGGGTGTCTGTGTTTGGTACTGTACAGCGACCCCTCCATGGATGATTGGGAGGCCAGTAAAGAGCCCACTGTGTGCTCTTCAGCCTTGAAAACAGCGGTGAAGCTCTCTGAGGACCAGTGCCCATTGAGAGGGCATCTCTGCGTTTCCTGGGAACCAAGAGGCATTGACTAGGAGAAAGGACAACAGGAATGAAGACAGTGCCAAAACTGACACCTCACTCTTTTTTCTGGGAATGGGAGAGCCCCAGATTGGAGCAGGACCTCTTTGAGGGTGGGGAGGGATTCTCAATACTGACCAGATTTTGCCACTGACTTCATTGAGTGTGAGGTCACAGCAGATTTAATGATTTAGAGAAATAAATGAATCTGAGATTTCCTGTATCCAAGTGTTGTGAAAGAAAATCCACACCTCCCGAATTTATAAGCCTATAAAAGAAAGGTGGAACGGTGATTGTGACCCTGCAGGTCCCATGACACGTTGTGGTGTGGGTCAGGAGAGGTGCTCATCGTGGAGCCTGTCCTGGTACATAGTCTGGTGCCCTCGGAGAGGGTGGATCTAGCCATTTTTGTGTGACACTGTGCAGAAGAAAGTCTCTTACATGACCTCAGACCAGGTGAGCTCATAACGGTCATGAGTTCTCTCTGCTAACAAACTGGAAGGTGCACGGAGAAAGAGGCATGGTTTAAAGTGACCGCAAGGGCTAAGGCAGTGTTCCTCAGGTGAATCTTGAAGTGTTTGCTTTAAGAAACCTATTTCTCACTCCAAGCTCAAGAAACACCATCCTTCTTTTGTCTCTGTAGTTCACCAGAAAAAGGTGGAACTTGAGTAGAAAATGCAACATTAATTGGACAATACTGAATACCACTTAAAGAAAAAGAGATTAAGTGAAAGTAATGGACTCTTCCAACCATATCAGAATCCATTTAAGCCACGAGTGAACTCTCGTCTAAAACATTTACTGCCAGGGTTCCCCGCTTTTTGTAAAAATGATCATAGGCCCTTTTGGCGGTCTAGTGAAGCCTGTGGATTCTTTCTCAGAATGACGTTTTAAAATACATAAATTCAAAAAGAAACAAATTGTATTGAAACAGAATTATCAAAGTGTTAAGAAAAACAATATTGGGCTATGTTTACATTTTTACTTCTTAAGACATCAGATATTAATATGCAGTAATGGGTCTAACAATCACCATAATTTTGAAGTAGTGATAAGCAAAAAGTAAAATTTGAGAGATATGAAAATATCTGTGCTTTTTTTTTTTTTTTTTTGATGACCAAGCCAATGGAACTCTACTAATGAAAGGAAATACTGAATTTTTGTTAGGAATTAATGAAAATAAAGATTAATTTTTCCCCATTCAAATTCATAGGTCTCCCAAATTCTATCAGATTAAAAAGCTTTTGGTAGCATTTTGATGGAAGCATAAATCTTTTATGATGTGCGTGGGGTGTGTGGGTGTGTGGGTGTGGGTGTGGGGGTGTGTGGGTGTGTGGTATGGACGATTTGTTCCAATTTAGACAAAATTTAAGTTTTCTTCTATGGCTGGACTGTTTATTTGCCACCTCCTATGAGCTGTTTTGGGGGATTCTTAGAAGATTTTTGTGTTGTTTCCAAATAAAGCTATCAAATACCTCTATGAGAAAAGATTTTCAAAACATGTTTTGTCACAGAAAGGAGCTTCTCTGAGTCTAGAGAAGCTTCAGGCTTTTTCCTGGAGCCACTGGATTTGGTGACAAGCTCAGCCACTCCAGAGTCAGAATAAATGGAAGCATTGATCCAGAACAAAAGCGAAAAGAAATTTTAAAAGGCCTCTGCCCGGGAGAAGGAAAAGGGGTGAAGGGTCAGGCTGCCAAAAGAGAAAAGACCTAAGCCTTCTGATGTATTCACTTTTAGAGAGGACTGGATCTCTTCTGAGGGGATGACGGTTTCTTAATCAGAGCAAGCAGCAGTGTTGGCAAGCTAAAATATTGCTTTCATAAGATTTGTCTCTCAAAAGGAGAATTAAATGTCTCTTAATGTTCTCTTTGAAGTTCCTCTGAGTAGTGGCCCTGTTTATTATTTTGCATGAAGACCAAGCACCATGTACTTTGCTTTTTCTTCATGACAGGAATAGAATTCCACTCAACATGCAGAACGATATCACAGACTGTTTTCTAGGCTTTCCCGTTGGGCTCCCTCAGCACAAGCACTCTGCTTAGACACCTGTCTGAAGTGTGTTTCCTTATACTGTCGGTCTCTCTCCCTTCCACATCCACCCACAACTTACACAAAAACACACAAACCTGGCTTTTTGTATGGTGCACATACGGTCTATTATTTTTGTCTATTACACTTGAATTTCATACTTTTAGGTTAGGGGAAATAGTTTTGGAAAAAGCAAATTTCAGGTATTTTGAAATTATCAGTGCTGTTTTACAAAGCAAAGCAAAAGCATGATTCCAAGGTGACCAATATGGCTAAAGCATAAAATGACAATAAATGTGCAGTAGGCACAAGCATGATAATTCCACAGTACGTAGTATTAGGGAAAAGAAGCTTTTAAATGTCTGAATATTACATGTTGGTACCAGACACAGAAGTAAAATAAAGGGTTTACGTTTAGCTTAGATTCTTAGTAGCACCTCTGTTCCCAAATACTCTGGACTGTTCCCTACTGCAACATTTAAATTGTTGATTCCAAGCAGTCTGATTTCAAACATAAACAACATCATTCAATGTATCCAACAAACTTGTGGCCAGAAGAACCTGCCTGCAATAAAGACCTTGGAAGTGAGTATACAGGCAGGGAGCCTCATCTTAGAGACGCTTAGCAGTGTGTTCAGGGTCACAGAAAGGTTGTTGAAGGTTCTCCCCTGAGAAGATATGTGATATCAAGTCCCAGGTCTACAATTCTCCCCTCTTCTCTAGAAAATTCTTTTCAGATGAAATGTCAGCTTTAAAAGTCTATTATGGACTGGTCTCTCATGACATTTTATTTTACAGAGAATAAATTGCTGGCCAGCAAAGCTAACTTCATTCATTTGATCTTCGAGTTCTGCATTCCAGATATTTAAGCCCTTGTATTTCGTCAAGTCTGGTAATTCCAGTTTTCTCCTACTAATTGGGATTGTGAGAAATGGAAGCCTCCTTCTTCTTTAATTTACCTTTATTCCTTTTGAATATCTGGATACTTTATTTGATTTTTTAATGATTGCTTGCTTTAACCACAGGGTCAAATTCTTGTATTAGTCATTCATTTGGAGACAGTCTAGTGGGAATCTGAACCCAAATCGTCAAGGGGGCTGCTTTTCTCTCCCATATGGGAAAGTGGAGATTAAACTAGCTCGTGTTTCCTTTCTAAATAGACTCCATACAACTTTGAATCAGGGTATACAAATGTCCTCACCTCAATCAGTTAAAGGTTTGATTTTGCTGGAAAATGAGATAATAGTAAACTAGAGCAAGAGTTTCCTTTATTGGGCTTATAGTACAAAGGGCAACAGGAGGAAAAGAGAATTTTCTGATTCACAAAAAGGCACCCACTTTTTATAGACTTACACATAGCATTTTTCCAGGCATGATCTCAACAATATTCATTCTTTGGGGGCAAAATAAGTTGAATACTGAGGATTACTCATCCTACTTTTGGGATAGGAAAGCTAGGGCTAAAGTAGAGACAGCAGAAGTGCTCAGCAGTGCTCAAAATGGGACACTGATTCCCCATCCTGGGCTTGAAGCCATACACAAGCCTACATGTCCTTGTCTTTTGAAGTAAAAGGCTGACTCAAGAGTTAATGATTAGGAAATGTGAAGAGATAGAAACAAAGAATAGCTGTTGGGCTGGGGAACTGGTAATAATTTAGACTGTAAATCTGCCACATAGCAGAATCACTGAACTCATAGTTCCCTGAAAGATATAGATAAAGGCTTAACACACATTCCTAAGTTGTTTTTATAGGAAGCAGACTCCCACCAGATGAAAACTGCTGACTGCAAACACATAGAACCTAGACTGGTTGAAACCAGAAAGCTGATGATGCTTGAAAATTCACCTTGATGCCAACCAATCCGAGAACTGTGCATGAGCTGATCATGCACACTGCAGCCCCCTCCCTCACACTGACTTTAAAACCCCTTCCCTGAAAGTCATCGGGGAGTTTGGGTCTTTTGATCATGAGCTGCCCATTCTCCTTGTTTGGTGCCCTGCAATAAATGCTGTACTTTCCTTCACCACAACCTGGTGTCAGTAGATTGGCTTTACTGCACATGTGGGAGTGGACCCAAGTTTGGATTGGTAATAGGCTCATACAGTGAGATGCCACACATCTGTTACACTGTAAGATGTCCTTTTACTTGATAAAAAAAAAAAGCAGACCACAATCTTCTACATTTGGGTGATTGTGTGACCACTTCTGAGCAATGTGGGCTCAGAGTCCCTGGGCGTGATGGCCAATTTATTTTTTATTAAACCACTTAGTGGCGGTCTTGGAAAAAACATAATTCTGAGTGTGTTATGGTGGTTATTTCAGACAGTTAAGCACCAGGAAGAAAGACTAATGCTGCTGCTGCAGGGTGAAACTGGTTGTGGTCCACTTAACTACTCCATATGTGCTGATGCAGCCTGCTGAACCCGGATACACCTCTGGGAGACGTCAGTGCTTTTCTCCTTGTATGTTAAATGATGCACCTCTTTTCCCATTTATTGTGCATAACGTTTCTCACTTTCTGACCTAAGTTACATTTTTACCCAAGTTACATTTTTGGGGGCAGTGAAGTTGGCTAGTCACAGGTGGGGCTTCTTCAGGCTGTATACTATTGTCTTTCAAAACAAATAAGATTTTATTATTATTATTATCACAAAAGTGACACCTAATTATTGTAGAGGATTTAGGGTATTCAGAGTTAACATTTTAGAACATATATACATATATCTCTTTATATTCTATATTTTCAAATAAATTTGTATCATATTGTGTATACTATTTCGAACACTTTTCCATAGGACTGTGAAAAATGTGAACATTTTCCCACTATCTTTAAATAGTCCTCTACAAAATGATTTTTAAAGACTGCATAGTATTTTATTGTCTGTAATTTACATAATTTAAAGAATACTTACTTACTTTTTGAACATTTGTGTAAATTCTAATTTTCAGCTACCATAAACAGTGCTCCTATGAACACATCTGTAGAGAAATCTTTGAGTGCATCCATACTGATTTCTTTAGAATAAGTTCCTAGAAGTAAAAATATTGAACAAGAGGACATGAACAGGACTAAGGCTTTTCATATGTATTGTCAAATTGCCTTCCAGAAAAAACTGTACCCAGTTACATTCCACCAGCCACACGCTCCTGGCCTTTCTTTTATGTTACCTCCGACTGGTTTACTGCTTCTCCATTTTGACTTGATGCATCTTCACAAAATTGCAAACCCAGGTTTTCCAGTGAAGTGATATCTTTTCCTCTATTTTTCATGCTTTTCCCTGAATGCAGATATGTCCTCAGAATCCTTCTTGGCACAGAATTTTAGGCATAAGAAGTTAAATGATTACAAGTGTCCCACATGAGGAAACCTAATTGCCATCACCGCCTTATGGCTGAAATAAGACAGCAGATGGTTAGAGACCAGACAGTCAGTGGTATCACATGTCACTCTCCACTATGTAGACTTGGCAGTACAGAGGGCAGGAAAGGACTGGAGCAGGAGACCAGCATTAGTGGTTTTGTGCCTACCAAGAAATCAGGCCTACTAATAAGGAGAAGGTCTCAGAGCACTGATTATGGTCTCCCTTTCAGATCCAAGGTTTGGCTACAGCATGAGGGCCTGTGGGAGGAAGAGGAAAAGCTACACAGATTCCTCAAGAATTAGGTAGCTGAAGAGGGCTCCATTAAGGAAGCTTCCCACTCTGTTAGCTAATAGAACACTTATACTGTTCTAAGACGGCAGTGATTTTTAAAATCCAGGTTAAGCTGCTGTATCTTTTCCCATGTCTGAATTTACTGTTACAACTTGTCCAGAGGTATCATTTAGTAGCTGCTGGGGAGGCCGCTAGCTGTTTGTGGTTGTGAGTGATCAGCGCTGGGCCACCGACAAAGGTTATCGATTCAGACATAAGCCCTTATTGGCGCTGCCTGAATGAGGATCTCCTGGCTGGTCCTTTCTTCTCTCCTGGCTGCTGACCAATCGCCTGGAGAACCAGACCTTCTAGCCTCTGTACCGCTCTCTGTGAGCATGACCCCATGGGACAGCTTCTCGGGCCAGGCCTGAACATTTGAAAGCAGGAAGGGGTGGGGATGCGAGGGCCTGCTTGTGATTTAGAACAAAACCAAACCACTTTGAAAATCAATTTTTAACTGCCTTAGCTCTCACTTTGTAAAACATTTCTCAACAGAGTTTTCTTTATTGTGACAGTGAGATGTTTCTTCTGCCAGCATTAAAAAAATCCTTTTAATTTTAGTGGTTTGCCTTGTTTTTCTAAAAGAAAAAAATTATGTGCACACAATAGTTCAGGAAAAAAAACCAAACAGAACCTTGACGCTTTGGACCTTCTTCAGCTAGATTGCTGGCAGACTTACAAAAGGCTTTCTTAATTGTAAAATATGCCAGGAAGCAGAGAATGTTTTCATTCTCAATTCATATATTCTTCTCGAAAGAAAGCATGGTTTCCCAGATAACCTCTTACCTTCTACCTTCCCATTGACCCTCTGGCAGAAGTCGAGCCTGTGCTCCGTGTGGGCCCCCTCCCCACCCTTCTTTCCTTTCTCCTCCTCTCATTCCTCTTGCTCTCCTCCATCCCCACTGCCTTTTCTCCTAAGTTCTTGAAAGTTCTGCTGTTTTTCATTATGACGTAACATGGCACTTGATAATATTACAGCTTAATCATTGAAAACAAAGATATAGTTTGTGTTCTGGTTACGTGTATGTGTGTGTATATGTGTGTGGTGTGTGTGTGGTGTGTATGTGTGTGCATGTGTTAATAACATCATAGTCTCATAAGTGTGTTCCCTCTCTCACTTGCCCATTTATATGAACTGAAATATGGGAAAGAAGCAAATTTCATGTCCAATAAGTGGGTCCATTACCGAAGACTGGAATCCTCATGCCTCTTCAGAATGAAATGAGGCAGGCTTTAAGAGAATATTTTGTTATTTGATACACACCTTCTTTTACAAACCCAGGACTTATTGTTTTATAACTGGAAGATTGTACCTTTACCACCCATTTCATGTGCTTCCCCGCCCACCACCTCCACACACCCACTTCTGGCAACAAACAATCTGTTCTCTGTATGTATGAGTTCAGGGTTTTTTTTTTTTTCAGATTCCACATATAAATGAAATCATACGGTATTTTTATTTCTCTGTCTGACTTATTTCGCTCAGCATATACTCTCAAGGTCCATTCATGTTGTCACAAATGGCAGGATTTCCTTCTTTCGTATGGCTGAATAATATTTCTTTGCATTATATTCCACATTTTCTTTACCCATTCATCCATTGATGGATTCTATTGATACACATTTTTGTGCATTTTATCTTCACTCTCTTTGTTTTTGTCTTCTCTCTCTCTCTCTCTCTACACACACACACACACACACACACACACACACACATTCCAGACCAGCCTATTTTATAGCTCTAACTAGCATCTTTTTTGTGTGTGTGAATTTAGGTCATTGTCATGCTTTGCTCTCTGACTTTGGTTCCCATTCTTGATTCTGAATTCAAGTTTACAGGCATCTACGGATGGAGAGAAAGGGGCCATGACAAGGTTCATTTGCCCTGCCTAGGATGCTTGTTTTTCTGGTACCTAGTGAATGAGTTGGCTTTGTTCAAATGACACCAATAGTTAGTGGGGTTGAAAGCCATTCAGGCTACCATGTTAATGTGGATGGGGATCATTTGCCCTGTAGTGTCAGTTTCATGAAAGCCAACGTTCATGCCAACTGTTCTCTCTTCTACTCTCTATGTGATCAGGAAACAGTGAAATTTCCTAGGAAGTAAACTCCAATGAAGCCTCATTAATTAAGAAAATAGTAGTTGGGTATTTTTTTTTATTCAATTAACTTGAGTTAAAGCTAGTATTTAACTCAATTTAATTGAATTGAGTTAAATACTATAAAGCTAATCTATCTGTGGAAGATTGTTGAACAAGAGAATAGTGTACACAAAATATTCATTTTACTTGAAACCACATTTTAAGCAGATCAGAAGCATTCTTTCTTTTACAAATAATTGTTAAAACTACAAAAATTTTTATATAATCATGACCTTACAAAAACCTTGAAGAATAAAATCAGATTTCCTTAAACATATGAATAATAACAATAATAGGCCTTACATCTATGTAAGAATAGGGCTAACAAATATTTATCTCAATATTTTTATTTGAGTATCATAATAGTCTAGTGTGGTATGGCAGAAGTTGTTATCTCCATGTGCTTGTTGGGGCTAATTAACTTTAGTTGCCATAGCAGGTAAACCCTGGAACCTCGGTGATTTAACCCCACAAAGGTTTCTTTCTCACTCAGGAAAAGTCTGATGGCAACTGGGCCACCCCTCTCAATCTTGCAGCTACACCAAATTGGACGTCTAGAATATATGGCCTCCAAGGTTGCTTCAGCTGAGAAAGAATGAGATGGAGGCGGTACACTGGCTTACACCTGACTTGATCTAGAGTGACCCAAGTCATATGTTCTCATGTTTCATTGGCTTGAATTAGTCACATGGTCTCAACCTAACTACAGGGAGGTTGGGAAGTGTATCTGGAGAGCTCTACCTTTCTCTGCCACACACATTTCACAAATAATAAAACTCTTAATGATAAGTAACTTCTAATTCATACAGATACTAAATGGAGAAACTAGGTCTTTACTCTGGTCATTTGACCCCAATTCCAACGGATTTGTACAGCAGTATTTATTTTCTACATAATCTAATCACATAGATAGTTTAATTTTAAAAGACTCTCATTTAATCCTTAAGGCATTGAGACAGTTATATTTGTGCACATTTGGGGGAAAAATAAGGAAGGATCCTGATTATTCCTGTTATAAACACTACATGGAATCCTTTTTAATGATGATATTAGTACATGGATCACTTTGCAGGCTTGTTACATTTTCTTGACTCCCCACATAACCAGATCTGTGCTGAAGCAGTGGTGGAATGGAAAGACCTCTGGCTTTGGGGTCAGATAGATCTCCATTCCTATCCCTGTATCACCACTTGTTGTGTAATATTTTGAGCAAGTTATTTAACGTCTATTACTTTCATTCTCTTCATTCATACGATAGAGATAATAATATCCACCATGTAGACTCCCTTTTTTGTTTGTTTTGTTTTGTTTTTAGAGTTAAGACAACATTCATGTAGACTTCTTAAAGGTATAAATATGATAATATTTATAAAATGCCTGGAAGAAGTAAATACTCAAATGTTATTTTTCCTTTTGTATCCCTTAAAAAGGAGCAAGTTCAAAAGCAAGGTATCTTAGATTTAGAGGATAAAATACAAATCAGCCTTAATACAAAGAAATTTCATCAAATCTTTAAAAAATATATAAATACTTAAACAATGGAAAAAACTGCCCAAGTCAGCAATAAAAAGCAATGTGAAAAAATCCAGAGATAGACCCTCTGGTTGGATTTGTGAGGTTAGACTGATGAAATACGGGCCGATCTCTATTTCTTGGAGTTGATAAGTGTAGGGTTTGATGGCCCATCTGGTACCTTTTGTCTCTGCATGACCCCATGCTTTATTTTACACAGGAAGAAACAATGGGATGATAAAATCTAATTGCAACAGTGATAAACTTTCTATACGAAAGTCTGAAGCTGTTGTCAGTTGGACTAGTCAGAGGACTTCCTGGGAAACGTCAGAGCTGGGATGGGGAAGGGTGGAAATGGAACTTTCTGTGTGTTTGACTAGCAGGTCATAACCAGCTCTCCCGTGTCCCAAAGTCATTATCACTCGAGGGAAAATAGCTCCTGGTTTTCTAGGACAATGAAAACAGTGCTAGATTTTGAGCATACTATGGCAGAATATCTTCTCAGCTGTATGGAGAATGTGTATTTGACATATGGAATCCAGTGGAGAGATAATACGCTTTCAGATTTCCTTGATTTGAACATTGTCAAAGAAGTCCAAGTCTTAAGAATAATACACATCCCCAATTGCAAAGGATTTTAACTTTATCCTTTCCCTTTTGGAGGAGTGAAGTCGCCTTGGTTGGTTTTGTTATAAAGTGAACAGTGAAAACAGAATTGCAAAGAAGTTGGAATTCAGCATCTCCCAGAATGACTTTTCATAGAGATTGCCAAGAGCAGCTCTCAAATGCCCTGGTTAATTTGTTCTGGGGTCTTGTAACTCTTCTGATTGGAGGAGTCTGTGATGTAATAGTCAAGGGGTATTTCTCAGTGAAGGGTGGTGTGGACTGGATATAAACTAGTGACTCTAAAACCTAGAGCAGGCAAAGTGCTAGAGACATAAATTGTTGCTTTCTGTTCTCAGAACTTCCTCTTACAGTTTTTAAAAGCAATTTTTAAAGTTCTGATTTTTGTTAAAGACCTATCCTGAGCATTCTGGATATATGGGAAATTAGCATTTTGTGAGCTAGGGTGGATTTTTTGTTTGTTTGTTCCTTAACATTTCCTTCCAAAATGTCAAGTAACAGTAACATTTCCATTTTGCTCTTTAGTTGACTGAGCCCCAACTCTTCTGAGACACTGTTTTAGGTTTTGGATACACAGAGGTAAAAAAGAAGAGGGCTCTGCTCTCATGGAGCTGACATTCAGGCCCTCGAACTAGACGGTGTGGTAATCTGTGTCACATGCATTTTTAATTGGATCCCAGGCCTCTTTCATGTCACTGACCACTTCTACATGAATTGTGCTTTCCTGCATTCATTCATTCATTTTTTTTAACCTTTCCATCCATTTTACAGAAGGCCTAGAACTCACCCAGGACTCCTGAGCAAACATCTTCTACAGTCACTGAAGAAAGAGGTCACAGTAGCTTCCCCAAGGTTTCCGTGTTCCATGGAAAACACTTTTTAATCAATCTGCGGTTCCAATTTAGGGATGTTGGAACCTGGAGATGATGAAGGCTCACTGACAGTAACAAAGTTCAAATTCGTTGTTCTGAGGATCATGCCATTATGAGGAGTTTAAAATTTGGAAAATGGCTTTACAGAAATAAAAATAACAATCAAAATGGATAAAAGTTTTTGAAAATGACTTAATCAGAGTATATTCAAGTTATTAAACTTGGAGATTGGAACTTGAGAGACCTCCTGCCCTTCCAACGTTCCAATGTCCTGCTCTTCCAACGTGTTCCAAAACACAGTAAAGAGAAAAACCCCACTGGCTAAGAAAAATGTTGCCTGGCTGTGCTGTAATTCAAAGCAGATTTCTAAATCTTCCTCCTGAAAATTTCTTGAGTCTCAGAACTAAGGGCAAAACCACAGGCTGTGAGCATGAGTGATCCTGCCAGCACGAAGGCTGGGACTGCAGCACCTTTGAACAAATACTCTGTCAAGGCAAATACAACAGAAATCAAACCAGTTCTTTGTAGCTTCCTTCTCTCTTAGCCTGCCTGTGAACTATGCCTATGCATTCCATGAGTTTAAGAACTCTTCACAGAGTAGATGTGTAGACAGAAACTGGACAAAGTGGTTGAACAAATAGGACACAAGCTGACCTTCCATACTCCACACCCATTTCTGCTTTTTTGGCTTTGTTAAAGGTACTTCTCATTCTTTGGTCACATGGCCAGGAGTCATCTATGGAATCTCCCCTTTCTTTGTTCCTAATATCCACTGGTTTCCAAAAATTTTTGATTCTGTTGCCAAAATAATCTTTTTTCCTGTTCTGGTTACTCACTTTATTTCTACTTCCTAATGTCCCAATCGCTCTCCCAATACTTCGGTCTACTGAGATTATTGCTTTTGTCAAGTGACCAATGACTCCCAAGCTCCTAACACCCAAAGTCACTGTTCAGTTTCAACCTTAGCCCTTGTCTCAGCCTGATTCAATAATGCTGTTGGAGGACACCTCTCTCTTTAGAATATCCTCATCCCTCGGCTACTATGGCGCCACCGACCCCTGGCTCTTTCCCTCTGGTCGTGCCTCTGCCCAGCATCTCCTTTGCTGATGCTTCCACCTTTGCCCAGCCTGTAGTGAACAGAACTCAGCCCCCTTCTCTGCAGTTTCCAGGTGATCGAATTCATTCTCAAGTAGTTATTAGTTTATTAGTAAGGTAATGCATTCACTTGACTGAGCATTTTTTTATTGAAGTATAGTTGATTTACAATGTTGTGTTAGTTTCAGGTGTACAGCAAAGTGATTCAGTTATACATACTGATTCTTTTTCATATTCTTTTCCATTATAGTTTATTATAAGATATTGAACATAGTTCCCTGTGCTGTACAGTAGGACCTTGTTGTTTATCTGTTTTATATATAATAGTTTGTATCTGCTAATTAATTTATCCCTCCCCTTGCCTTCCCCCATTTCCCCTTTGATAATCATAAGTTTGTTTTTGAAGTCTGTGAGTCTGTTTCTGTTTTGTAAATAAGTTCATTTGTATCATATTTTAGATTCCACATATAAGTGATATCATATGGTATTTGTCTTTCTCTTTCTGATGTACTCCATTTAGTATGATAATCTCTAGGTCCATCCATGTTGCTGCAAATGGCATTTTTCATTCTTTTTTATGGCATATATATATATATATATATATGCCACATCTTCTTTATCTATTCATCTGTTGATGGACATTTAAGTTGCTTTCATGTCTTGGCTACTGTAAATGAACATTGGGGTGCATGTGTATTTTCAAATTAGAGTTTTCTCTGGATATATGCTTACAAGCAGGATAAAAACACTTATCAAAGTGTGTATAGAGGGAACATATCCCATAATAATAAAAGCTATTTATGACAAACCCACAGCCCACATAATACTCAAAGGTGAAAACCTGAAAGCCTTCCTGCTAAAATCTGGAACAAGACAAGGATGCCCACTCTCACCACTTCTACTCAACATAGTATTGGAAGTCCTAGTCACAGCCACAGCAATCAGACAAGAAAGAGAAATGAAAGGTATCCAAGTTGGAAGGGAAGACGTAAATTTGTCTTTATATACAGATGACATGATACTATATATATAGAAAACCTTAAAGACTCCACACAAAAACTGCTAGAACTGATAAACGAATTCAGCAAGGTAGCAGGATATGAGATTAACATACAGAAATCAGTTGCATTTCTTTACACTAACAATGAAATATTAGAAAGGGAAAGTAAAAAAAAAAAATACTTAGGAATAGACCTGACCAAGGCGGTGAAAGACTTATACCTGAGAACTATAAAACATTGATAAAGGAAATCAAAAATGATTCAAAGAAATATAAAGATATTCCATGCTCTTGGATTGGAAAAATTAATATTGTTAAAATGACCATGCTACCCAAAGCAATCTACAGATTTAATGCAATCCCTACAAAATTACCCATGACATTTTTCACAGAACTAGAACAAGTAATCCTAAGATTTATAGGGAACCAGAATTGCCAAAGCAATCCTGAGGAAAAAGAACAAAGCTGGAGGCATAACCATCCCAGACTTCAGACAATACTACAAAGTTACAGTAATCAAAACAATGTGGTATTGGTGCAAAAACCAATATATGGATCAATGGAACAGAATAGAGAGCCCAGAAATAAACCCACACACCTACGATCAATTAATCTTCGACAAAGGAGGCAAGAATATACAATGGAGAAAAGATAGTCTCTTCAGCAAGTGGTGTTGGGAAAACCGGACAGCTGCATGTAAATCGATGAAGTTAGAACACTCCCTCACATCATACACAAAAATAAACTGGGCTGAACATTTAAAAACATAGCCATATGAAAAATAATTGTGACTGTTTACCTTCACTCCCACATCCTCAGTAGTTCCTCAGGCTCAATTACCTTCAACCATTTGTATTTTTCTAGCCTTTGCTTTATCCCTGATACTCTAAGAAGTATATTTACATCTCTATTAATTGATTTGTTAACTTTAGATAACACGTATTAATTCCTCACTATGAAAGAAAAGGAATTAGCTTACTTACACTTCCTTCCAAATTTTTTGTTGTATTTTATAGATCATTGTTCTATTGCTTACCTTTATAAAATAATTGCAGCCCCATAGATGTCACCAGCTGTAGAAGGTAAGGCTTACCTTTTTACTGTGACAGACAGGAAGTAGTGCTGCCTGTGCTTTTCCCACTCTATTCCCTCCCCCACTTTTGCATCTGAGCTGTGCATTGCTTTCTAGTCACCTTGCTTTCTCTTTGATTCTTTTCCTCTTTCCTGCCTTCTATAATTTTTTAAATTGAAGTATAGTTAATTTTTACTGCTGTGTTAGTTTCAGGTGTACAGCAAAGTAATTCAGTTACACATATATATTCTTTATATATGTATTCTTTTTCATTATAGGTCATTACAAGGTAATGAATATTCCTGCCTTCTATTAGAGTGATCACATTTTCTCTATTCCTCAGGTCCCTTTACTGATGTGAAAAGTTATACCTACACTATATATTTTTTTCAGTGGTTACCCTTAATATTTTAATGTGAATACTTCCAGTTACTTAACATTAATCAATGTCTCTATCTTCTTCTGAAAGAAGGTGGGATCATAAAATGCTTTAACCCATATCCCTCTTCCTGTCTTCCAAGCTATTGTTATTTGACGTTTTGGTTAAACCTGGATTTATAACTCCCCCAAAGAGATTATTTAGATCTACCACAGGTGAGAGCTGTGGAGATGTCCTGCTCAGATGTCCCTTTGAGTGAGAATTTACTGCCAGGGGTGAAGTTATCTGACAGCCTCCATTTGCTGCAGCTTCAGGACCCACCTCAGTGTATACGCTGAAGCCCTGCTTCCTGAGGGATGCCCCCAGCCAAGAGCTCATCTCAGGAGGAGCCCTAGAGCCCCTATTCTGCCTGGAAGGTGGCTGCTTTACTAGCCTGCCTTGTGGGGCCGAGACTTTCTTAGAGATGCACTGCCATCTCAGGCTCTTCCTTCCCAATCCTTCATTACTCCTGTCCCTTCTCAGGTGTCAGACCGGTGTCATGTCTGAAGGATTTTCCTGGAGACTGCTGCTTCCTCCCTCCTTAATTTTCACAGGAATTTCCCTGCAGCAAAGCTCTTGCACTTCTGATTCCATCATGACATCTGCCTCCTGGTGAATCCAAAATTACACCAGTGTTTTCTAATCATTCCTTTGTTCACTTGTGCTTCTTGTACTCCTGCCATTCAGTTCAGCCTAGATATCTTCTTAGGGCATCATTCCCATAATCCCTAGTTTGGCGTACAAGGCTCTGTATGACTGGATATCGCCTTACCTGTCCATCCTCATCCCACACCTCCACCAGTAAATATATTAGTCTTTTAGCTTTTCAACTAAGCTAAGCTTTCTCCTTCTTTAGGGCTTTTCTGTGCCGGCTCTTTTGCCTGGAGGTTTCTTCTTCTGTTCTTTGTAGAGCTAACTCCTTTTCATCTTTACATCTCAGCTTAAATATCACCCCTTTAAGGAGGCCTTTCCCTGATTACATCTCCCCCCTCCTAACTTTTTATTCTCTAATGCAGCAGTTAGTTATTTTTATTTCTAATATCATTTCTGTAATTATTTACTTATCAGTTTTCCACTACATAGCAAGCAGAGATTATGTTTGTTTCATTCACCACTGTAGACTCAGCACTTAGCACAGGACTTGAAATAAAATAGATACTTAATAAATATTTATCTAATGAAACGATATCCCCTTCTTTCATTTTCACTGACACCATTCTTACCTCTTGTCTGAATCATTGCTATAGGGTACTTTACAGTCTTACTGTTCACCACTGCTAGGTTAATCTTCCTGAGTGTAGAACTTGTGATGTTTATTTCTGCTCAAAAAAGCATGAAGGACTCCCCATTGCTAATGACTGAGACCACTCAGCCTGGCGCCCCAGGGCTGCCACAGCATCCCTCTCTGTAGCCTCATATCCCTACATGAGCCCCACCCGTGAGTCAAACTGGACCATTACTAGTCACCAAACACATCTGGGGTTTCCTATCTCCATACCTGTACTACTCTAGATCCCTCCCTAGACCCTTTCTCTACTTCTTCCTCCCTCTCACCACCTTTTTAGGTCAAAATCTACCAGGACCTTCTCAGTACAAACTCTTCCTCATCCTACTAAATGAATGTGCATCCTCCTAACTCCTGCTCTCAGATCTCTTGGTTTGAGGCTTAACACCTGCCCACACTTTCTTTATGTTACAATGATTGTTTCCTTGTCTTCTTTTCCTTTACTGGAATCCAAGATCTTTCACGACAGGGACTCTCTTACACGTCTTTGTGTTCTTTACAGTGCTGACCACAATACTTTTCTATTAATATGTTTTTATTTTTTAAACTTTTATTTCATTTATAAATAATAGTTTAATATGGATACCACTTAATTTTTATGAATACAAAATAATACATGTATATTATAGAAGAAAGATAAAAAACTCAGAGAATAAAAAATAAAATCAATGGCAATTACACCACCTTCCAATCATTATTTCTTAGAATTCTGTTGTGTATCTCTTTTTTTCTATAAAAGATATTTGTATTAGCAGAGATTATACTGAATATAAAATGTGTATTGGAGAGTTCAAGTGTCACTGGGAATATGGTGGCAATTAGTTTTAATCTTCTCTTTTCTCCTGGAAATATGCAAACAATAGGAGAAAACAAACAAAAAACTCAAAATAGATTTAAGCAAAGGTAAGAGACAAAGGAAACAATGCAGTTTCAAGTTTTCACAAGGAGTGAACGGGAAGTCTAACATCACTTCTGCACATAAGACCAGACAGTCCAAAAGACTGGAACGACTGGGTGTCCTCTGAGTTGTCAAGCAGGCTTTCATTTCAGAACAAGAGGGCTCCACCCCAAGAGGGGTGAGAGAAGACAGGGCAGATTTCCGGGGGAGGCAGGGAGGAGAGTACAGAATGTGCCCTGGGAGCCCCGAGGTAGTAGTTCTTAGAAAGCAGGAGCAAAACATGACTCCCAGAATGGTGTGATGACCAAGAGCAATGAAGAAATCTTGAGCCCCCAGGAGTCAGGTAGAAACCCTTCTGAATGCAGCTGGGCCCTAGAACTTGTTCTATGGCATATTTGACTGCTTTCAATTGCATCATAATCAATGTGTACGGTAATTGGAGAGACAATTTGGAGCTCTAGATGTTACATGCATTTTTCCAGAGAGGGTTTACTTTTGCTTCTGACAAATGTTTAGGTTACAGGTAACTCATGTTAATTCAATTCAAGATTAAGCTGATTTGACACTGGGTTTTAGTCTTTGAGGTGTCTGGTCTATGTATGACTCACCCTTATTCTTAGACTCTTGCTCCTTGGCTGGTTTTTGTGTTAGTTTCCTGGAGTTGCCATTAAAAATTGTCACAAAGGTGGCTTAAAACAAGAGAAGTTTATTATCTCACAGTTCTGGAGGCCAGAAGTTCAAAATCAAGATGTCAGCAGGGCCATGCTCCCTCTGAAGGCTCCAGGGAAAAATCCTCCTCTGCCTTTTCTGAGCTTCTGGCTGTCTCAACAGTCCTCAGCATTCTTTGACTTGCAGCTGCATCATTCCAATCTCTGTCTCTGTTGTCACTTGGTCTGCTCCCATGTGTGTCTGTGTCTTCATATTTCTTCCCTTTTCTTATAGAGACACCAGTCGTGTTGGATTTAGTGACCACCCTACTCCAACAGGACCTCATCTTAACAAATTATACCACTGAAGACCCTATTTCCAAATAAGTTTACATTCTGAGGTTCCAGGTGGACATGAATTTTTAGGGGACGCTATTCAACCTAGTACAACCTTGAACTCCAGTTTTGTCCCTCTAGCCCTGTGAGAGTTCTGAAAGCTCTGCTCAAGTTCTCATATTTTTAGCCATCATTTCAGAATAAGCAAATGCCTTGAGGGCAAATGTGGCACCAAAAGTCTGTCTTACCTTCTGTGTTTCCTTTCTTAAGGTTTTTTGTTTGTTTGTTTCTGGTAGTTTGTACCTTTTAGTTATGTATTTTTGATAGGGAAAGTTGATTTGATACAAGTTTGCTTATCATGGCCCGAAATCATGAGCATTTAATTTCTGTTTGAGCATTTAATTTCTGTTTGGTACTTTTTCCAAACAGCCTGAAGAACTTTCTTTAGAATTCCTTGCAGTATGAGCTTTCTAGTGATAAATGCTGTTAATTTTTTTTAAACTGAAAATATCATTATTTTGTTTTTGTTATTGAAAGATTTTTTTGCTAGATATAGAATTCTAGATTGATGTTTTTTTCTGTCATCACTTTAAAAATGTTGTTCTACTCTCTTCTGGCATCCATAGTTTCTAATGAGAAGTCAGCCAACAATTGAATTGCTGTTCCCCTGTATAAAATGTGTCATTTTTCTTTTTCTTTTTCTGCTTTCCAGATTTACTCATTATACTTGGCTTCTGATTCTGACTTCTGACTTTTGAGTCTGACTCTGATGTTTGGCTATCCTTCTTGATGTTCATAGAATAGGCTGAATCTGTAAGTTTATGTATTTCATCAAACTTGGAAAATGTTTGGTCATCACTTCTTCAGTTTCTCCCCAATTTATTCTCTCTCCTCTTTATGGGACTCTAATTACATGCGTGTTCTACCACTTGACATTATCTAATAGATTCCTGAGACGCTATTCTTTTTTCCTCATTTTTTCCCCTTCTTCTCTGTGCCTGAATAAAGTTAGGAATCCAAGAAATACTCAAGAAATAATTTTCATTGCAAATGGGAAACAGAATGTGCACTAGAGGAATGAATATACATATACGTGTAGCAACAAGGAGAAAGGCACATAGACATATGAGGAGGGGTTAGGTCTTCCTAACGTGCCTATTGAATGTCCTGATTTCCCAGATAGAATATTTATTGTACTTAACAAAACATGATATAACATGCAACTAATAGCACATAAACAGTTTTGTAAAATACAATATGTAAGCCATAGTTCAATGTGTTCTGTGAGGGTGTAAATGAAGACTTTTTCCATCACACGGAAATTAGGGGAAAAATTCTTATTTCCATCTTGTGGAGACACCTAGTGGTATAGCATCTGTTTGTGAGTTCTTTTCACCACCCTCCTCCATCTATTTAAATTTTGATATACTTTTTCATGGGGGAAGATTTCAGATAGTATGTTTATTTGGAGAAAACTACAGTGAAGAGTGGGAGATGGGAGAAAATTTGGAGATAATGCATTATTGCAGAGCTCACAGAAAAACCAAAGAGAAGTAAATTAGGGGGTTCCCGCCTTGTTACCCAGAACAGAAAGGTGAAAAGAATATTGAAAGATGATAACATTTCAATGGAAGTCAAAGATTTTGTTATCTCAGGATTTTATCTATATGCAATTGCATAATTAGAAAATATGCAATTGCTATTTCTCTACTTCATTAGTTTTTGAGTAATCCTTACAGCTTTTCTCTTTAAAATTTTTTTATAAATCATGATTTATTATTATGGCTCTGTTAATGTGTATTTGGTTAAAGGCACGGTATCAATGCTTTAAAATATTTGAAAGCAATGTTTAAATAACTGATAATATTCACATACAAACATTTTTTTTACACACGTAGAGTTAGCAAGATGCACTTGAATACACAAGAGCATTTATCTCAAGGGGAAAATGTTGCTATGAAAGTTTGAACCTTTTTTGGGTAAAGATATTAATTTTTAATTTAGTAGAGTAACTTGGTTATAGAATATAAATAAATAAATCTATTCTCTACCCCCAGTCCATTAATGCTCAATTTAAATTTAAGAATTTCAAGATAAACTAATCAGGAACAGTTTTTTTTCAAATCAAGCCAACCATCAAGCTCCTTTGAAAAATACATTTTCCTCTCTGCTTTGAGAATAATCATTGATCTTCTGTTTGTTGTTTTACTTGTGGGCAAATGAAAGCACGTGAGGATCAGGGAATCCCATAGAATAATGCCATCTCATTGACATTAAAACCTGCAAGTGGGGTCGTAGATCTCTTGAGATGGTGCTCAGCTCCAGACAGTGCCTCTGATTCTCCTTCCTTGGAATGCTGACTGCTGAAGGGGGACGTGACTGGAAGTGGAGCCAACAGGAGAGGAATGGAGGTCCTCTGAGACCTTATGGAGAAGATATCTGACTTTAGCTTTTCCAGCTTCTTGTGTTGGCCTGAAGTAGGGAGAGGTGTGGGCATGGGAGGCACTAGGGCTGGCAGCTTGATGCAGACATGGAGGGTGAAGCTCTTACTTCTTGGTGGTTCTTTTCCAGTCCCCCAGTTGTGTTTGCTGAAACTTCAGGGAAGGAAGCACTCAGATGTCTAGGTGTCTTAACTGTGCAAACCCCTGGATAACTCAGGTGTAAGCAGCCCTCTTCTCTGTGCTCTAGGTCGTTTGCTTTTTCATCTGTTTCAGCCTCCTTTTAACATTTCCTTTCTCAACTCCCAGTCCTTAGGTCCCCTCTTTCTTGCTCAATCTCCCAGTCCTTAGGTCCTCTCTTTCTTGCTCAATCTCTGAAATCTCAGGAAAAAATTGAATGTGAGACATTTACATTTTTTGGTTAGGGGGAGGTGATAGATCTATTTTAAGACTTAGATCTCACTGTGGAATGAAAGTCTTTGTTATTAGCCAATCCAGGTAGGAGGAATTTGGGGTGGGGAAGAAGAGGTTCATGTCATCTATTTAGAGGAAAGCCAACCTTAGACCAATGATGTAGTCTAAAACATTTATATACGAGTTGTAAGTCATTAAAGTGTAATCTTCTGAGGTGCTGGAATTCCAGTTGAAGTGCTGGATGAGCTGAGTTGGAGACTAACTGGAACCTTCCTGTGCAAACAGAAAATCTCAACACAGTATTTCCTGATTACCAGCTTCTCTGTCTTATTCTTCTAACAGACCAGACACTCCTTGATCAGAATCTGCATCAACACTTTGCTTAGGAAATTCAATCTTTTAATGCCATTTCCAAGGAATGTTCATTGATTGAGGCTGACTCACCATCCCAAAGAGTTCTAATTGGATAATAGGCTATCGTGTCTAATTTTATCAGTCTTGGAAATGTTCTTTCAGGTAGTTGTACTAGTTAATTAATCCTGTTCCAGTTGCCTTTCGGAACGGATATCTCAGCTTACTCTCAAAACTGGACATTCATTCAGTCATGCTAAACTCTTGAGTCCTAAGATGAGTAAAACCCCAGAATTTCACAATTATTGATCTTAGATATCATATAGACAAAAGCAAGATAATCAGGATAAAATACCCCATAATGCATGGAAAACGGCTTCCCTGCTCAAGAGAGGTGAGAAGCCAAGAATAACTCCGTGTGCCAATTTCATAGACTCAGAGACTTTATAGCCTCCAAGTGCCATGGAGATTCTGTTGTCGTTTAATGCTTTTCGCTGTTTATGTTACAGTTAACGAGGTCAGCAACTCAGGTGATCTCAGGAGCAGAGGGAAAGTGCCTTTTCCTGCCTCTCCCAGCTGCCCCCACCCTTGCTTACTGATGACTAGGGTGCTGCTAATGGAAACTGAGATCATTACATATTTTAAGGGTGTTAAAAAAATCCAAATTACTCCAGAGAGATAACACAGATTTAAATCCAAAAAGAGTGATAATAACTGAAAGGTTTCCCTTTCTGGAGAAGAGAAGGAAGAGAGGGACTGGAGGGCACTAGTAATTCAGGTGATCAGTTTTGTCCAAGAGCTACCAGCCTGTTGAAAAGAATTGTAGTGAAACTTGTATTAATACAACTAAATGCAGATTTTTACATACTTAAAATCCCCAGAGAGTTGTTCATGAGTGTTGTGAGCTAACGTTTATGCTGGGCAGCAAGGGAAAGCTTCGGAAAATATAAATGTCCTGCTGAACATATATATAGTTTTGAATATTGAAAATATTCCTTGTAGTGGAGGTTTTCATTGTGTTTTTTTGGGGGGAGGGGTTATAACATCTTTATTGGAGTATAATTGCTTTACAATGGTGTGTTAGTTTCTGCTTTATAACAAAGTGAATCAGTTATACATATACATATGTTCCCATATCTCTTCCCTCTTGCGTCTCCCTCCCTCCCACCCTCCCTATCCCACCCCTCTACGTGGTCACAAAGCACTGAGCTGATCTCCCTGTGCTAGGCGGCTGCTTCCCACTAGCTATCTATTTTACGTTTGGTAGTGTATATATGTCCATGTCACTCTCTCACCCTGTCACATCTTACCCCTCCCCCTCCCCATATCCTTAAGTCCATTCTCTAGTAGGTCTGTGTCTTTATTCCCGTCTTGCCCCTAGGTTCTTCATGACCTTTTTTTTTTTTTTCTTAGATTGCACATATATGTGTTAGCATACAGTATTTGTTTTTCTCTTTCTGACTTACTTCACTCTGTATGACAGACTCATTGTGTTTTAAATGCTCGTCTATATTACCTTTTTAGAAACAAGTGGAAGATAGTCTTATTTTCCCTTGGTGTTCATGAAACACAAGCTTTCTCCCTGTAGCTCGCCTACTCCCAGAAACTGTGTGCATGCTTACACACATACACACAACACACACACAACACACACACACACACACACACACACAGTTAAGAAGCAATAATTCAGGATTTCTGAACATCTTTATTTAGACTATTTTCTTTCAAAATAATGAAATGTATTACACGTCCTTTTTAATGAAGGGAAAGCAAACACTCTAAAAGATATAACATCTGCTGGAAATATAATCTAAATTGAAAACTTGTGCAGACGTAAGGAGCAAGGGAGAAAATATAGGGACAGGAAGTATGGCAAGATGTTAATGCTAAAAGCAGTTTTTAAAAACATCATGCATGATAGAAAGTACATAGATGAAATATTTTTGGAGCAAAAAAAAAAAAAGATAAAACCCCAAACTTAATCTTATCTGAAGACTGACAGCAGTGCTTATTTGCTCTAGGCATAATTAATCTTGTAATGTATTCTCACGGAGTTTTCAAATCTTCAAAGATGGAAAGGCGATATGCCCTGACCATCTGAGGATTTATACTTTCTTTCAGGAACAGTAATTCTTATCTAAAGAACTAAAATCATTAATCCCTTACAAGGGACTAAGAACAACTTCTTATTTTTTTTCCTCATTAATACCTAAAGGAAGTTTTGTGTTTTTTAGCTAATGAAATGTAGTTTTCTAAGTAACCAATTTCACTCAGTCCTTTTGGTAAGAGAATGTCAGTTTGGTATAGGGAAGAGAAAACCAATTCGTGGATAGGATTGTTTACCTAGCAAGGTAGAGGTGTTGTGAGAATAAAGTGAGGTAAAAGTTGAAAAATTCATTGAAAAATTATAGAAATAAAGCACAGAAAGTGCAAGGTGACATGATGCTGTCTGAGTAACTGTCACAGTTGCAGGGAAGTATAGTACCACACACTCCTGCAAGGTTTGGTGTCTAGTGCTGTGGGTGGGTGTCTTAGTTTTGGCTTCTGTACCAAGATACCATAGACTGGGTGGCTTAAACAACAGACATTTATTGCTCTCAGTTTTGGAGGCTGGAAGTCTGAGATCAGGGTGCCAGCATGTTTGGGTTCTGGTGACCACCTGCTTCCTGGTTATGTTCTCATGTGGCCTTCCTTGGGTTTATTCTCTCTCTGTCTCTCTGTGTAGAAAGAGATCCCACATCTCTTCCTCTTCTTATAAGGGCACTAATCCCATCATGATGGCCCCACCCTCATGACCTCATCTAACCCTAATTACCTCCCAAAGGCCTCACCTCCAAATACCATCACATTGGGGGATAGGGCTTCAACATATGAATTTCCATGGGACACAACACATTCAGCCTATAGTAGAGGGTAGATTAGGCAACCACTGGTGTAGTATAGTTTCAAAAGTCTACACCACTTCCTCAACAAACTCTATCCACTTCCTCAACAACAGAACCACCGCTTCGGACAGAGATACTGGTCCCAGAAAGCTTCTGCTGAAAGGCCTTCCCTACAAGGTTGAGGTAACAAATTAACATCCTTTATCAGGTTAACCAACTGTCACCTACAAGAAAGCCGAGCTGTGAGGGAAGGGAACACAGGACAGATAGGTCGTGAAGTTGTGAGTGTAGGATGGAAAGTTCTAGACCTAGTTCATTGAGGGCAGGACATGCACTTGGCAGTGACACGGGGGAGATCCTGGTGATCAAGGAACAGCCCCAGGCATTGTGTCACTGGTGGGGAATAGAAGGCATAGGAGAAGCTATGGGAAGTATGGGAAGCTAGGGTCACGCTGGAGACACGTTGCCTGTGATGCATTGTGGCTGCAGCCTCACCCTATAGCCTGACCTCTGTTCACTTATCTCTAAGCAAGTCCATTCTGCTCACAAGTGTATCTTTGTTTCCTGACCTGCACACAAATATCACGACCCGTGTCTGAGAATGTTGGGAATTTTATTAGGTCCATAAAGTTTTAGCTGTGGTCTAATCCACCAAGGCCAAAATAAATAAATAGAGTGTAAGGGTAACAGGTTTTTTTTTTTAAACCTTGCTTAAAGAAAGAAAAACTACTGAAGCTCTAAAATAACTTTGTCACAGTGGCTTTAGAGGGGATTTCTTCTTACCAACCCAGGATTCTGTAAAGGGCAGGCTGAGAAGCTGCAGTCAAAATGCAGCCAACAAATTCTTTGCAGATTTCTCTGGGAATATTCGGTTCTGTGGAGTTAGGTTAAGAAGCTAAAATGATTGATAACCGATTGGCCACGGGCCTGAAGCTAACTGGGTAAAAACAGCCAAAAGTCTAGGCTTTTAAGAGTTGGGCTTTGTGGGCAAATATTAATGAGAGAATTAATTACTATTTATAATGGGATAAACTTCCTAGTGATCTTGTCATTTCTCTACTTTCCTCAGGTTCAAAATCTGTATCATTCAAATCTCTCCAGCTAGCATCTATTGGTTGTGTCATGAGAATAATATTTGTTATGGTTACTACTAAATATAATAATGTTTTGAGTGCTTCCTATGGGCCAGGCACAGTTCTAAGAACTTGAAATGCATCAACTAATTTACTTTTCACTATGTGAAGTAGCTACTGGATACTGAAGTACCTTCCAAAGATGAGAAAACTGATACATAGATCAGGTAAGTAAATCGCCTTAGATCACACGGCTCGTAAGTTGAGAACATGGGATGTGTAAAGTATATATAATACTTAGCGCTCAGCTCTTGAGGTCATAAAAAACTTACTGAATTCCTAGCTACTCTTTTGCTCAGTGCATCTTTCACCATCATTGTTGTCAAGAACACCTGGGGGTGTCCAATAGGTGTACTAGGAAGGCAATTAATAGTAGTGGAAAAACCATAATGTTGCGTGGAAATGGCAAGAGTCAGAACAACAGTAGAATATAACGCTCCCCATTTGAAATGTAAGTATTCAGACATATACTACCATATATTATTTGCAACATATGCATGTTTGTAAGAGACAAGGCAGCCTCATGAGGGTGCAGCTTCCTGCTCCATGGGGAGGGGGATGGGAAGGGTGGTGGTGAGAGTCTGGAAGCAAAAATGGGGACCATTGTTGAATCTGAGTGATATGATGATTATTCTTTGTACTTTTGTATTTCTTAAATTTCTAGAAATATGATAAAAAAGAATATTTATGGAAGATGCTGATTCCTGAGCTGACAAAGCCTTCATTTTAGCTGAGAGTCAGGACATGCAGATAAAGAGGAGACTAAAACGATAAGGTGTGTAAGACTTGTGGGGCTTCAGAGGAGGGTTTACTCGAGGTCAAGAGAATGGGGAGAAGCCTCATGGAGGAGGGGATATGTGAGCTGGGCCTTGAAGGGTTAACCTAGCAAGTGGGGAGAAGGGAATTCCAGGCAGGGAGCTGAGCAGATTCCCACGGTGGAGTGGACACCTAAGGGCTACATTCACAGGACCACCAAAGGCCAAATGAGACCGTGTCAGCAGAACATCTAGTCTGACCTGGCGCATTAAAAATACATTTAATTAAGGCAACACCATACCACAGAAGAGGCACTCCCCAGCCTCTGTGTCTGTGCTTATTCGGTTTTCATGATTCCAGTGGATCATTGTTGAGAGTCACACTGAAAGGTATTTCCTACTAGGAACCTCAGAGGGTGCATGACAGTTCCAGTAGGCATTTTGTTTATGAAGACAAACTCCCACTTTAAGATCCACTGCAAAAAGGACCACTGTATCTTTCTAGAACATTGTCTCTTTGTTTTCCACCCAGATCTAGCTCAGAAGTGGTATGAGAAAGTTCACTCCATGGAACTCAAAACATATTTATTTTCATTTTTCACTCATTCATTGAATTCCAACCACGTGCTCTCAAAAACCACCAGAAGAGTGAAGATGTACACATCACCAAAGTACCTGAGTTTGTCTCAATGCTGGGCAGAAGTCCGTGTCCCATGGGAGGCATACATAGAGTTGTGTGAGAGTGGAGAAGAAGGATGATTATAGCTTTGCTGGGAGATCTTGGAAAACACGAATTCCTGATCATTCCTTGGATTTCCAGTCGGGGTAGTAGCTGCTTTCACAGCCGCTGCGGCCTGTCTTCTCTGATTTAGCTGAGGAGCTTATCAGAACATGGACTGAAAAATTCTCCTTGGTCTGTTCACATGGTATGACCACGTGGGGCATTTACCATAAGCCCCCTGAAGAAGGAAATAGACGTGTGCATGGGTGTCTTCTGAGTGTCCCGGCTGGAGAAGGAGGAAGTGACGTAAAACCCAGCTCCTCCCCCACCCACCCCGAGTTCTGCAACACACACCCTTAGGCTCCCCCTAGTCCCAATGCTCAGTATCCTCACAGTCTGGGTATCTCCTTTTAGGGTGGATGTGGCAGGTGATAGATTGTGAGATGGATGATAGATTGTGAGATGAATGATAGATTGTGAGATGAATGACTTCTGATGGACCAGCACTGATGTTTCTGGGTGGCGTCCGTTTGGCGGTTGGTCCATTTCCCTGAGGGGAGGTAAATAGCCCTGAGGTGGGTCTCCGGGCCTCCCCCAGATGGCTCGCAGGCGGCAGCACTCCCAGAGCGGCCTCAGTTCCTCTGTGTGAAGTGCTTCTCTGACCCCCTTTGCCCCATCCTGCTCAGTAGGGCCAGGCTTTCCCTGTTCCTTCCCCCTCAAGGCTATCATAGCAGAAGTAGTGTCTTATCTCTTACTGATTTATTGAGTGGCAGTAGATGAGGGAAGTTTAATTATTGTCTCAACTGCTTTTCTTATTCAGAAGAGCAAATTCGACACTAGTGAACAAAAACATTTTTTTATGGTCAGTTCTCTCTATCTCTAAGTCAATGTATTTCCACACATAAACATATCCAGGACCTGAACCTAAATATATTGAATGTGACTTTTCTTCTCTTTCATCCAAGATGAGATAAAATAAAACGATTTCAAAAACTCCCCCATACATCCTGCCAGTTGCTTATTTTATATTTTTGTGTGTCCCTATTGATATTAACAAGCTGAGAGGGCTTTTAAAAGAAAACCCACAGAGGTAGCTGATAATCAAGCAGAATAACTTGGATCTGGGCAATGGAAGAGCAGCAGAGATCCCCTTAGTCCTTTCTCACAGCCCTGAAGCTGCAGGATTTAAGGCTAATTTAACTTTTGGAGGGCAAGAATTCAAAGTCCTTCAACTCTTGCTGGCAGTATTGCAAAATGTCTAAAAAGTATGGAGCCAGACTCCCTGACTAAAATCTCGCTTCTGATACTTACTGGTAATGGAACTCCATTCTTACACTCCTTCATCTGTAAAATGCAACTCACAGGCTGGGATCTGTGGAAGCAGATGGAATTTGGTGTGCAGGGCATTGATTAGAGATCAGCACCTGTGGAAGGAAGAGGGAGGAAGCGTACTGGGCAGAGGGAGAGTTCAAAGAGTGATGCAACCTGACAATGCTGGGGCTGGGCCAGTGGGGAGCCCTGGAGGGAGTTATCCCTGGGCAGGGGAAGGGTTCAGCCTTTCTTCCCACACACTTTCTGGATGCAGCCTACCTGGGTAAGAGCAGTACAGGACAGGGCTGCTCTGCAGCTGAGATAGGCCCTGAGGGAGCTGGAAGCTGTCTGTGGACCACATCCCTCTGTGACGGACCAGAGTTCTTGGCCTCCTTAATAAATAGAAATTGATAAGAGGCCAGACAAGAAATTCAGGCAAGGCTTTATTGGGGTCCCTGCTGCAACGGGGGGGGGGGTGCTGAGCGAGAACAAACAACAGGTTCCCTTGCTGGCTCTCTGAGGGGAGTGAGCTGGTTCCTTATATGGGGTGAGGGGAGGGGAGGGTCCAGGGGTCAGGCCAGAGGGCTGGCTTAGGTGTTTCACCCACCCCTTTGGTGGTGGTGTGTGCAGGGGGCATGCGCAGTACCCTGCTTTTGCTCCCGGCTCTTCAGAAGTGGCAGTGGGGTTTTTTTTTTTTTTTTTTATCTTTTTGTATCTTCTTGTTCATAATTTGCCCCAACTGTGCATGCGTGCAGTTATTTTTAGTCCTGTATAGTTTCTTTGTATTTTGTTGCTCAAGGAGACCTTTGTCCAGGTGCA
Organism: Balaenoptera ricei; assembly: GCF_028023285.1. Lineage (NCBI taxonomy): Eukaryota > Metazoa > Chordata > Mammalia > Artiodactyla > Balaenopteridae > Balaenoptera > Balaenoptera ricei. The sequence continues at coordinate 37,189,341 of NC_082643.1, forward strand.
GGCACTGCAGCAAAGGGTCCCAGGTCCCAGCCTGTCTCACCTCTCCTTGAAGGGGATCTTGGTCATGCATCTCCATGTCTATCAAAATTCGAATAATAATACTATCCACCCCATGCGGCCGTTATGAGGATTAAGGGAGTTATACGAAAGGGTCTTAGAAGAGTGTTTGCTGCTATTATTGTGTTCCATGTGTGTGTGCCTGCTTCGGTTCCAGGATGAGAATCTTGGAGAATGTTTTCTAGAATGTAATGAACGAAAGTGAGTGCTTCCACATCTCGTTTGCCCTCCATCACTGCAAATTCCCTTGCTTGAAGTTCATAGGTTATTTTATGTGCCACGTTATCAGGTAATTCCAATGCTCTTGAATTCATCTTCTTCTGGACATTATGGGTGTTACAAAGCCTTTGAATTGCCCTGGGCAGCCATGATTTAAAACTTGGTCTGTTTTTCCTATTAGATGATAAAATATAAACAGCACGGGAGCCAAGCAGAGCTAAGGGAGGATGTGAATCAGGTTGGGTCCCCCAGGGAAGGTTGACCAAATATAAAAGGGAGCACACAAACCACTGATCCAGACTCTGGAAGGCTAGGGGCTCTGCAGGGTGTCCTTGGTCTAGCAGTGTGGGGTTTTGGGAGCACAGAAGGCCTGGCCTCACTCTCTAGACTGGCTGGCTTCTAAAATTCCATTCCCACCTGGGCTTGTCTCAAATACTGTAAGCTCTGGGAGCAAAGACTTTTGCCCTTTAATATAGTCTTGTGTTAATTTTCAGACTGAATTGGGTATCAACGAGCTCAGTCTAAGAACAGAGGAGAAAATGTTTACCTCCTGGGAAATAGTGATTGGTATGAGGAAATATTCATTTAAAGAATGAATCTAGGAACCAAAGTCTTCACTTCTGAGGAGCTCACAGTCTAAAGAAAAGAGGCAGCATGAACTCAGAAAAATATTTGCAAATGTATACATAAAAATATGAACTTACCATGAACTCTGAGGGTTCTATGTCACTGCTAGGCGAGTTACTGAAGGTGTTATTGGGAGTGGGACCTGGAAAGATAAGTCTGGAAAGAAATGAGGAAATAAACATTTTGAAGGAGGCTTTGAAGGAGGGAACAAGATCATGGTTGTTGGAAGAGAAGACTCCCAAGTGTGAGTGTTACTTGCATCTGAAATCACATCTCTCACTTTGGCATTCCTAGGACTTTGCATAGGATCTGGCACACAGTAGGACTTTTAAAATGTTGGTTGTACCGAGGGTAATCAGTCAGGCTGCTGTGTAGTGGGAGGGTTGGATTGGATGGGAACAAAGGCAGAGAGGGATGGTATGGCCAGGACCAAGAGACAAGAGGTCCCAGTGGGCATGGGGGCGGGGGGAGACCTGGGTGGGAGGGGGGACCAGGGGGCGGGGCAAGTCTGAGACTTGGTGTAGATCTGTGTCTCCCAGGCAGGGTCTATAGGCATATTCTCGGGGCCAGCAAGTCATTTCTAAGAATTTGAAAATGCTGTCTTTCCTTTTTGATCATCTGGATGACCACATGATAACTGAACCCTGCCGTGCAATTAAGGTGCTGTGTTTTCTTTGTATTTGTGGTTGAGTGTTGGCACCATGTAATTACCAAAATGATAGCATTGAACTTTTAAATATGCTACTAAGTATGTCTGGCTGCTATTAGTTTGGCTGCTTCTAATGTCAAAATCACAATAATCCTTCCTCACCCACTGCTGTTCAGTAGAAGGTTGTTTGTCCAGGAGTCTAAACACTGGCTGTGCCCAAAGAACAAAATTGTCCTAAATGATTTTAAAATAATTGTAAAAAAAAAAATCTCTTCATTGTCATAAAGAATGATCAGCTGTAGGGTATGTGTTCTAGTGAATGGCCTGGGAAATCAGAGGCCAGTTACCTGGGGCAGCAAGGAGATGTGAGCGGCCGTAAATGGTCTCTGTAGAATCACAGCAATCTCTCTCTCTCTCTCTCCCTTGTTAGTAAGATGGAGTTGTGGTGGTTCTGGATTGTTCATGTTTTGCCAGGTAACACCTAAGCCAAAGCGTTAACTTTAAAATATTACATTGATATTTGACAAATATATTTCATGTATCCCATATCTTTATCTAAATACTGGAAAGAAAAAAATCAGAGGTTGCATTCATGAAATATGAGGATAGAGCAAGTGTTTTTCCATCCCAGTGAACTTTTGGAGTTAAGAGTTTTGAAATATTGGGAATACTGATGAAGTCATAAAAAAAAGTCCAGACCATGTCTTATTTTAATCAGTTCCAAAGACAAAAATTACCTGTTTGCAGTGAAATTTGCACTTGAATGGAGCTTTCATAGAGCAAGATTTTGATTTCTTAAATGGTGTAATATAGTGACATGCTGATTTGGTATGCAAGAAAATGGAACGGTGTGGCAGAGTCATGTACTGTGTAATTGTTGAGGGCTAAGAAGCAAAGACAAAGGTGGGTTTCCTATGTAAATGATGCAGCTGTGTCAAATGATGTCCCAGTTCACTCTAAGGAGGAGATTTTTGCAGCTGCTGAAATAGAGAAAAGAGGTTGCAGGACTGGGTCACTGTATGGGAAACAGTAGCACAGATATGCTGGACTCAAATGATGCTGCCCAGGAGCAGGTAGACCCACAGAGTCACCTTGTGAATGGAGTCTGGTTGTGGCATATTAATACTATCTAGTTGCTGATTTACTGTAAGGTAATCCTCCAGGGCAGGTATTTTTGTTTTATCGTTGCGTCTTCAGAACCTCTGACAGTGCCTGGCACACAAGAGACACTAAGTAAAATCCTTTTGGAATGATTACATTGGAATTTGATTGGTTTTGCACTTTTGCTGTCTTTACTTTGTGCATTTGTTTTTGTTTTCTTGTTGAGTAAACACTTTATGCTCAAGAACTTTAAACCTAGTTCTATGTTGTTCATATTTAAATAAGATTTAAAAGAGTTAAATTCAACAGCAAGGGTCCTTTTTTTGGCTGCATCACATGTGGCTTGTGGGATCTCAGTTCCCCATGCAGGGATTGAACCTGGGCCACCGCAGTGAAAGCTCAGAATCCTAACCACTAGGCCACCAGGGAACTGCTGGTAGAGGGTCTTTTATTTTTATAGGTGTCTATACCTTGCTGCAGTCTGTCCAACACTGTAATGGGGCAGAAGTAATCGAGTTACAGATCCGTGTTGTATGTGCGTTACAGGAGAAGGGGCAGAAAGTGAAACAAAGCAGAAAGAAAAGAAGATGAGAGATGTAGCCACGATTAGGAACCTCGGGGTTTTCCAGGGGAATGACACCATCATGGCAGCGGTGGCTGAGGAGTGGCCTCCTAAACATGTGTGCACCCAGAACCTGTGAATGTGACCTTTGGAATAAGGGTCTTTGCCAGTGTAACTAAGGTAAGGATCTCAAGATGAGATCATCCTTGATCAGGGTGGGCCCTGAACCCAAGGATGGGTGTCCTTATAAGAGTCAGACAGGAGAAGCCACACAGGCACACGGCGGAGGCTGGGGGACAGGAGAAGAAGGAGGCAGAGATTGGAGAGATGCCTTCACAAGTGGGAAATGCCAAGAACTGCGGGCAGCCACTAGAAGCTGGGAGAGAGACAGGCTCCCTCAGAGCCTCCAGAAGGAACCAACTCTGCTGACACTTCAATTTCAGACTTCTGGCCTCCAGAACTGGGAGTGAATAAACGTCTGTTGTGTTAAGCCACCCAGTTTGTGGTAATTTGTTACAGCAGCCGCAGGAAGCTAACACCACAATGGGATATCAAGATAAATAAAACTCATCTTTGAACTGATGAAACATTCAAGAACTTTTAAATATTCTGTTTTCTTATAGTTTTTTTTTTTTAAATAGTCCTTCTAATAGTGGGTCTTCTAAATGGATTTACATTTGAGAAAAGAAGATGGTCAACACAAAGACCTTTAAAAACCACCTTCCCTTTGCAGTGTGATGCTCAGATTCTTACACTAAGGGCTTCTTTCTTTGGCCAGTGCCTGGGTCACTGTCACACCCCTTTCCTCTTTCACTGCCTGCACACCTTTGCTGTGTGCCCACTCCCATCAGGGCCAGACTTTCACTGCTCCTCTCCCACTTAAGAGAGAAAGAGAAAAAACAAGAAGTCTGATTTGCTGGGGAAGTTCTCCCCAGCAATTGTTGCTGACATCGAAAACCAACGCCAGATACAGCACTGTACGTCTCTCACTGACCAACATTAGAAGCTGTCCTTGGGCTTCGTAACGTGTGGTCCTATAATCATTCATCTCCTTCTCCATAGAAGGAAGACTTTTCAATGGGGCTATCCAGAAGTTAAAAAAGGAAAAGAGTACTTTTTCTCTTTATAGGTAGTTAAAAAACCCAATTTAAAACTATTTCCAAATATGCGCTGAATATATAAAATAGCAAATAATCATTGACTAAGTGCCACAACCCTGAGGTTTTATTCCTGTCAGGAAGATATGTAAATTAGATCAGTGTGGGCCTTGCAATCTTCTCTTGAGAAACCTGTGCATTCCTTTCCTGTCACAATGGCTAGAAAAGGCACTTTATATTCTCCATCCCACTCAAAGCCTTGGGTTTAGAAATGCTAACGTTTTTATCTGCTTTAACCAGAGTGGACTCGGAAGGGTGGGGAGGGGGTATTATTTTTCATTTCAACCATTCCAAAGAATGAGCTTTCCAGAATAACTTTTGTTCCTATAATAAACCTAACTAGACCTACTTATTCAATAAAAAAAAAAAAAAGGAGAGAGAGAGAGAACTTGGAAAAGCCAAGAATCTGTCAGCTCCATAATAGTGGCTGACCAGACTCTGGCTTGAACACTTGTAAGATTTCGGCAGGGCCAGAGGACTGCAGAGTGGAGGCGAGTCTTAGAAGGAAATGGCCCCAGGGCCAGGAGGTCTGCTGTCATGTGCTCTGCAGTTGGGGATGAACCACTTCACATCTGAACTTAATTCATCAGTGAGGATATCGTACAAAACAAAACTGCTTTCCCCCCAACACGGGGGACATGGGGGCGATCTCACAAGGAGGATGCTGTCAGGGGGGAGTAGTTTGATTCATGTTATAGGCATGTTCCTGAAAGTTGGGTGTGAGTTAACTTTCAAAAGTGAACTAGGTTCCCCCTCCCAAGCTTTATTGAGACATAATTGACAATAGAACATTGTGTACTTTTAAGGTGTACAACATGATGATCTGACATTTGTATATATTGTGAAATGATTGCCACAATAATATTAGTTAACACATCCATCACCTCACATAATAGTTAGAGGTTGTGTGTGTGTGTGTGTGTGTGTGTGTGTGTGTGTGTGTGGTGAGAATATTTAAGATTTACCCTCTTAGTAACTTTCAGATATATAATACAGTATTAGTAACTATATTCACCATGCGATGCATTACATCCTCAGAACTTATTGTCTTCTAACTGGAAGTTTGTACCCTTTGACCAACCTCTCCCCATCTCCCCAGCCCCCGGCAACCACTCTTCTGCTGTTCCTATGAATTCAACCCTTTTCAGATTCCACATATAAGTGAGAACATACAGTTTTTGTCTTTCTCTGACTTACTTCACTCAGCGTAATGCCCTTAAGGGCCATCCATGTTGTCACAAATGGTAGGATATCCTTCTTTTTTAATGTTGAATAATGCTTTATTGGAAAATTGAACTGGGTTTGGAATGGATTGGCGAACTTGACTAACTTTCATGTTGTGTTTCCATATGTTGTGTTCGGGTCACAGACATATTGCCCTGGCCCAGGAGAGCAAGGAGACAGGGCTCATGGAGTGGAGACAACAGTGGCTTTGGAGACAGTTCCACGTAGGCACAAATTGTTCATTTGTCACTTACTAGTGGTGTGACCTTAGGAAAAAAGATTTAACCTACTGGACTCTCCATTCCCTCAATTGTAAAGTGAAGATAACTGTAGAGAATTCAGAGAGTTGACACGGGAGCACTGAATGGGGTAACGTGGGCCCAAAGCCCTGCATTGTGCCTGGCTCCAGGGAGGTCCTCTCCATGAAAGCACAACTAATTTCATTTCTCCACACTCTAACCAGGTGAGCATCCCCTAACTCTTCATTAGTCCCATCTGCCCACCTAGGTTCCTATGTCCTGACATGCTTAAACATTCCTTTATTTCTAGACTCGGTTAAGATTTGGTTTGGCTATAAGTAACAAAGGCCCAAAATATCAGCAACTTAAACAAGGTAGAAATTTATTTCTCTCCAGTAGAAGTTGGGAGGTAGATAGTGCAGATGGCTGTTCTGCTCATGAATCTTCAGGGACCCAGGCAAATTTGGTTTTGTTCCTCTATCATGCATTCTTTCTATCCCAAGATACCTCATGATCCATTATAGCTGCTGTAGCTCCAGCCATTATGTCTCCATTCCAGCCAACAGAAATGAAGGAGGAATAAAGGAAAAAATGGGCAAAGGGCATCCCCTACTGCCTTTTCACAAAACATAAAAACACTTTTATCTCACACTGTTTGGCCCGAACTTAGGCACATGACCACTCATAAGATAGATTGGGGTGTGCCCAACTTACAGCTAGGCTTTCTGTTACTGTGGAAAAGAGCTAATGGATATTGAGGATGACTTGCAGTCACAGCTTTGTGTTAGCAGTGATTTCAGTTCCTGCCCACGTGTATTGCTGTTTTCCACCCCAAGCCCATACCAAGGGTTGCTTGTTTTCTGCACATGATCGCTGTCTGCAAAGCTTGATGATTTTCTGGACTATCACTATGATTGGCCATCCAGGTGGGCAGAGAGGCAGAATTCTGTGATCACAGCCCCCCTAGAACCACATGCAGCAGAATGGAAGTAGTTTCCCAAGTAAAAGAGGGGAAGACAGGATCTAGGGCAGACCAAATCAACAGATGTCAACTACATTCTTCCAACTTGTTAAGGGGGAAATGTTTTCAAGAGAACCCCAAACATACATGAATAAAAGGGGGAAAATGCGTGATAATGAAACTATCTTGCAACCCAGATTCCAGCCATGGGTAGTCAAGGAGCTCTCTGATTGCATGACCAGCCCAGAGCAAGATCCATCAGAGGCCTTTGGGAGGATGTGTCTATGTGCACTGGGGGCTTGCACTGGGGATGCTAACCTGGAATCAGGTGAGCCAGGTGCTGCCCATAGCCACAACCCTTGGTCCCTTAACAACACACACACACACACACACACACACACACACACACACACACACACAGCTCCTCAGTAAAAGGACAGAGGGTGATAGACAGAGGAAGTCAGAGCTGAGAAATAGGCAGAGAAAGGGAGTGAGCTTTGATGATGTATCTTGAGTCCCTTAGGGTCCCTGAGGCCAACTCCACCCCCAATATCTCAGCTTTGTAACTACAATAAGTCTTACTTTTGCTTAAACACAAGTTGGTTTTCTGTCACTGCAGGTGAGAGACATGTGACAAATATATGTCTCTCCTTCAAAATCCAGAAGAAGCAGTGTTCATAGACCTGGCTGTGATTCTGGATTTTAAAACTAATATTTAAAAAAAAGGAAAAATGAAATCATTTGTATATGTACTAAGTAAACTTAGCATTTTAAAATGAATGTAAGCATAGCAGAGGGGTTAGAAGCATGGAAAATGAATCCAGAGTACTTTGGGGCAAATCTGAGTCCCTTCACTTAACAGCAAGTGATTCTGGCAAATCACTTAATCTGTTAGCGTCATGGAGAAATAATAATAATACCTCCCTCAGATCCCTCTGAGGATTAAATGAGTTCATATTGGTAAAGCACTTAGAATAGTGCTTGGCCCACAGCATGCACATCTTAGATGTAGTGCTATTCTGGATCCTTTTGTAAATTACTAAGATTTTTCTTTTGGGGTCTCAGGTGCAGAGGTTTGAATTAATTTTACTCCTCTGTCCATGGCAAAATCAATAAATGTTATGTAAAGCAACTACTATATAGTTTACAAACTTAATATTGCCAGATTTTTATAGATTGGGATTGCTTCAAACAAGGTTAATCTACACACATAAGATTAAAATATGCACAGTTTCTCTGATTGTTATTAGCTATAAAATTCCCCACATAAATCCAGTACTACGGATGCGATGTAGCTGTTGTAAACTGTCTGTTCTATCATTGCAATTACCTTTTCTGTCAGCAATATTTTCTGAAGACTATTATTTGGAAAGTTGGGGCTCATAAGTGCTCTGTGCCATACCTGGTACCTGAACAAAAGCAAACCTGTTGCATTAGAATCATGAAGGCAACTGTCTCTGCAGACAGTCAGCAAAGCTTCAGAAATCGTGAAATATTGGGATTCTAAATCAGTAAAAGAGCTGGACTCTAGTGAGCAGATATTAAGAATTAGGTTACATTAATGAAATCTATATCTGGCCAACTGACACTTCTGAGTCCCGTTGAGGATGAAGTTGACAGTGTGAGATGTCCTGGCATTTGGAGAAGGAACACTAGCTCTTGGTTACATATATGTGAAGTTTCTGGTACTCTCCAGGGGAAAGATAGCTCAGAAATGCACATTTAAATGTTAATGATTCTGCAAAGGATTGCAGACCTTCATCCAAACATGCAGATAAACACCCTCTTTCCTCCAGCCCAGGCTGGCATCTGACTTATCCTGAGGACAGGATTGCCCTGGCCTGTAACAAGTCTCATAAATTCTCAAGGCTGGTTGTTTTCAATTATAAGAAACATCTTTCTCATTCTGACCCCTCTGTATAAAGAGATACTTTCTTCCAAAGCCAAATTGCAGAATGTTAGAGCCTGAGATGACCGTAGGGGTCTTCTTCACTTCCTGCTTTATTCTACACATGAGAGAACAGATGCTCAGAGGGGAAGAGCCTGTCCAAGGTGGCGCAGCCAGCAGCGGCATTAGGAGGAGGAGCCAGACCAGTTTCCCAAAAGATCGCCAATCATTATTAACTAAAACAGAGGGGCAGTTTTTCCTTTGTGAATTGATTTGCATGTGACTTACTAGCATTATTTGTGGATTCCACCGAATCAGTAAATCCAAGAGACAGCTAACCAGGAATGTGAGCCAGTAGGGACCAGTCATCAGTGCAATCCCAGGACAGACCAACTGCTATTGGCTGACACTCCAAACCTAGCTACATAACTGACATGGCACTCTTGTCACCAGTCTTTGCAAAGAGTGGCTAGCTGGGAATTGTCATGCTTGTCATCAAAACAGAGGGTAAAGATTTTGTTAGGTAAACCCAGCCTGTTTATAGTACCCTCCAGTGTATATAAAAGTCAGTAGTTGGTTACTAGCTCGTGTCAAATAGTTATAGGCAGGAGTATGCTATTTATACAGTTGGCATCAAATCCAGATTGTATTTCCACACGTAAATGTACTCTCCAAGCTAAGAACATTTTGATTACTACAGAGCTGATAGGATGCCAACTTTTAATTTTTAAAATTATTCCTATCATAAGCTTTTTGGCTCTTGACTGCGATGCAGGCTGGGATCTTGCTACTCGATCTGCTAAAGGAAATGTAGCTGAGGTGCAAGAGAAGAAAGGTGTAAGTCAAGAAAATAATAGTGATCTGAATTTTATCTTGTTCAGAACTTGAGTGAACATTCATAACGAGGGTAGAAGTGCTCAGATAATAGTTGTTACTGAGGGTGGCTTTTAAAAGGTCAAATCTTGATTCTTAAATGCTTCTGACCTACGTTTCCTTAATGTCTCCTTAATTTTGTATACATCCATGAGCACCCTTTGATTCCCCTGCCTCCTTTCTTCCTTTCTTTAGTTCTCTCAAATGTCCTTTCACAATCTCTAGGTTGGACTTCAGGGCAGGGTCATAAGCTTCTGTGGCTCCCAGTCTCCAGGCCTATAGCATCTGTCCTGCTGCCTGCATGAGTTTTCCTCTTTCTCGGGTGGCCCAGGGGCTGGGAGGCACATGGTGAAGTTGTGGAGACATTTCCTGAATCCTATCCTGGGCCCAGTTGGGGGCCAACTGAGACCACCAGCAGGGCCCTTGGCAGGGTCTGGTGGGCTGAACGAGCTCTGGGCTCAGGACAAGTGCAGCTGGGTGCTGGCCCTCATTCTGTGTGGTCCTGGGCAGATCGCTCAGTCTCTCTGACTGTGTTTTTCCTCATCTGTTAAGTGACATGGTTGGACTATGCAAACTCAAATTTCTTTCCAGTTCCAATGTTCATGATTCAGGAGACTCAGTTTGATTCAAGGCATATCAAATTCCATTTAATAAGACTCACGTTATGATGAGATTCCTTTCTACATCCTCAAAAGAAAATAAATATTAGTTTTGGATTACAGTAATTGAATGTGACTGCCTTTGGAATAATTCCAGCATCAGGGAGCTTATTAAGCATTAATGGAGGAGCGGAATGAGCTGAAATCTCAATCTGACTTTTCCTTTTAAATTGGACCTGATTAATTCATCTTCCACTTACCTACCATGCAAGTATCAGATAGCAACCAAGGACAGTCAGAATTCCATGCAAATCAGTTCCTCCCATGGCAGGTGGAGTTGCATGATTCTCCAGTCAGTAGCGTGTCACTATGGTAACTAGCAGGGGACCCTGCCCCCAATGTCCCCTTGTCCATCCATTGTAAGAATAATCCCTATGCTCCATTGAGCACATTCACATAGATAGAACTTGTTGGACAAAACAAAACTAGTTAAGCCAAATTTAACTAGTTGGTTAAATACTAGTGACTGGAGAGAAAAGACAAAAGTAAATGAGAGTGTTCATTTATGAAATGTTGAAATTTAAAAGAAATCAATGCCTTCCAGCTATCTGATTTGTATAAACATCCAAACCAGAGCTTGGTGTGGGGACCCCCTTGTGAGAGTCCATCCATGTGGGATGTGTTGAACATAATATGTGAGCATGTATTAAGTGTAATGGTTTAAAGTAATCCATTTGCAAAATTTCGTATGAAAAAAATTTAAAAATTTTAAAAAGTAAAACATTCAAGGTTATCCCTTTAATGTTTATTTCTCTCTCACTGCATTTGAGTGTTTTCAAAAGTCAAGGAACAAAGGGGTAAAATTACAATTAAGATGCAGGGAACCGTGTGTTACTCTGGGAGTGTCCATGAGAATGGGTCTTGCATATGAATTTGTCTGACCTGGCAGGAAAAAAAGTTGAAAAACTGCTGAACTAAAGGACTATAGACTGAGCAACCACCAGAGACTTGCAAAGGACTGAAATTTATAAGTACATCATTTTTTTCTCACTGGGATTAGTACATACACACACACACACACACACACACACTTTATTATGTAAGGTATACCTGTTCATTGCAAAGCACATATATTATCTAAAGATAAGTATAAAAGTAAGCCATATTCTCAAGTGCCACCTCAAAGAGTAACCCACCTCAAAGAGTTATTGTGATGATTAAATGAGTGACTATAGATGTAAAGCAGTTACAACAGTGTCTGGCCCAGAGCAAGCAAGCACTTAAATGAGTGTTAGCTATCATCATGATCATATGCTTTGGCATATATCCTTCTGATTTCCCCTCCCACCTGTTCCTCCCCCAGTATTTCCTAGCTCCATAAGTGGCATTATCATTTTTTAAAAAGTTATTCAGACCAAAAACTTCACTCTTCTCTCTACCTCATGCTGTGAATCCTGGGTCAATCCTGGGAATGCTACCTTTAATAAAGATGTAGAATTTAACTACTTCTCACCAACTCCATTACTACCACCCTTGTTCAAGACATAAGCCTCTCCTGCAGTGGCCTTTCAACTGGTCTTTCTGCTTCCACTCTTGTGCCCCCTATAGACTATTCCCCACACAGAAGCCAGAGTCTTCTGTCCCGTCCCTGCCCAAAACTCTCCAGCGGTTTCCAAAAGACCCTGGTCCTTGCTAGCCCACTGACCTCATCTCCCACTAGCTCCCAGCCAGGGGTCCTTCTTGCTGGGCCTTGAATGTGCCCACCATGCTTTTCTCCCAGGATCTGAGCTTGGTGTCGTCCAGGGGCAGGCTTGCAGTCTGTTCTCTGCATGTAGATTTCTGTCCAAATGTCATCTCCTCAGAGAACTCTTCCCTGATCAGGCTACTTAAAACAGTGTCTCCTCCTCTGAACTCTAATTATTTACCCTAACTTATTTTTATTCACAGCGCTTATCCCTTCCTGACATTATATTTAATATTTATTCGCTTATTGACTTTCTCCACACCTTTTTATATTGTAAACCATATAAGCATGGGAGCTCTGGAGGTTTTGTTCACTGCTATCTCCCCAGAGTCTGGAACAGTAAGAACACAGAAGTGCTTCCTATGTATCTGGTGAATGGCTGAATGAATGAACAGTGATGAATGAATGAACATATCCATGTGTATGTTATAAACTTTATCACACTGTGTATTGTTTTGCGGCCCACTTTAACATTCTATATTGAATCCTGTGCATTTTCCCTGTCAGTAAATAGACCTTCACAACACCATTCATATTGGTGGCACAATAGATCTTGCATGGTGTATGGATGTATAATAATTAATTGAAACAATGTTGTATTAATGGACCTTCAGTCTGATTTCGAATTTTTCCTATTATAAAGATTACTGACATAACATTTTTAGGATAGCCTTAAATATAAACACAGGATAAGTTGTTGAAATGAAGTATGACATAAGGTGTGTGCATTTGGGGGACTTTATTATAGCATACAGCGCCAGATCATCTTTCCGAGTAGTGGTGCTGATTTTGATCCCACCATCAGTGTTGAGGCAACATTTATTATAAGCCTTGGGTTTGATACAGAAGGATTCTGGAGGCAGAGAAGCAGGGTTGCAGTTATTGGACTTGAAAAAACAGTGACCTGTACTCACAGCATTTAAAATGTTTTGGTGGAGGTAAGTATGAGGAATGTGATAGAGACCGTTTTGAGTTGAAGCATAAATGCACTTTGGGCCTGTTGATTTGCAGAGCAGTGACAGACCTTAAAGCCAAGCAGCACAGCAACAACTTCTCCCAGCTGTCGGGCAAAATGCTTGTAAGACAAATTGTGTCGTAAAGCCTACATTGCTGCCCTAACGTAGGATGCTTACATCATGCACATTTGGATAAGGAGGGAAGAGCTCTCTCCCAGGAAATGTTACAGATTTTCAGGCATTCCAGGAGCAAAGATGTTGGACCACATTCTTGAAGACAAGGATAGGCAGTTTGGTCCTGCCTACAAGGCTTTGCCTATGATATGTCAGCCCCCGCCATCCAATTGTTTCCCTTCTGATGCTTTTAAAATGAGAGATGCCTAGGAATGAATGATTTAAAAAATGTGCATTTCTGTGGTGCTATATCCACTGGTCTTCAATGGACACCCAGCAGAAGTGGGAACAGAGGGGGTCCCCCTGCCCTAGGAAGCTGGCTCCTCAAGGTCTGGCAGCACTTGGTGTAGTGACAGATGCCTCCAAAGTGTTTAATACCCAGGGTTGGAAACAGAAGTTCTCTTGTACTCTTGAAATTTTCTGCAATCTAATGGTCAGAGAGAAGAAACTGAAAATGTGATATTCCAGAGGGCTGGGGTAGGTACTCAGGACTTCCTGTGAGCCAGTGATCAGGAAAGAAAGAAAGCCATGGGGCGGCAGGTCTGGGAAAAGCTGAGCTGTGGCCTTTCGTATGGACATCCATGTAAGTATTCCCCTGTTTCTTATCCCTGAATTATGTTCTGGGGACTTGAGTGTTGCTTTTCTTGAGGATGGTGGGGGGGCATCTGTATTTCCTGGCCCCCGGGCTGATCTAACTGTGGCCCCTCCCACTGATCTATTCTGCACACCTGCAACTCTCCCGTGCTCCAAGCTGCCTCACTCTTGAACTTGGCAATTGTGGCAGAGAATTAGATAGGTTATCACCCTGCTGAGATCGGACACACTTCTCTAGATATTCTTTCACCATCTTTGTAGTCCTAGAAAGCATCTCTGTGAGTAATAAAGGTAGCCAACTTTGAAATTTTCTGATCAAGAGCAGAATTCAAATTCTGCTAATGTTACCATGACCTTAAAGTCCTTAAAGAATAAAGAGAAGCTTTTGAAAATATTTTGTGTTCTACCCTGCTCTCCACACCTGCTCTACAGCACTTAACCCCTACAACAAGGGCTTTTCCCTGGGAATAATTTTAAATTTATTAACGTGGAAGCCCCAGAGATCAGCTCTGCGATTCTGACTCCAGCACAGATGTGTGGAATCACCAAAGAGGAGCCTTGAGAATGAAACTACTTCTCCAAGATTCTTTGATGAGCTCCCCTCTGCTTCCCAGGCCACCTCCCAGGGCACTGGTTTCCACGTATTATGCTCTTAATCTCCAGTAATTCCAGCATCACAGGCTGGAGAGTTCTCTCATTCTGAGCTTTCCAAAGGCTGCCACCCTGGGCACTGCACGGAGCAGGAGACATGCGTTAGCTCCGAACCCTGTCTCCTGGACCTGCACAGTAGAAACCGGGCTCTCCGTGACTCAGGGTGAGGGGCTGGGCTGGGGGCACTGCTGTTCTCCCTCCAGGCATCTGATTTTTATTTCCCTGATTTCACAGTTTGTTAATGACATTTTCAAAAGTTCTGTGAGCTCCAAAATTGTTTCCACAATTTCATTTTGTTTTGCATTAAAGGTTTAATTTTGCTATTTTTCGAGACTGAAGTTGTTATTGTCCTGTAATTTAGAGTGTGTGACATTTCAGTATAAAAGCCTGGTCCCTAGAGCTGTAAACTGACTCTCTGGGCCACTTGAAGGAGAACTGAATGGTTCCCTCTTGTTTTGATGGGGGGCCCTGCCCCTGCAGGAGCTGTGTCCACACAGCCCTCTCCTAGGTCATGTTCATGGCAGGTTAGAGGGAAGAGGGATTTGGCAGCTTGTTCTGCTGGAAATTCTCTTGGGCTGATAAACCAGGTGAGAGCTCTTCGGGGCTTTGCCTGCTTCAGGCAGTGAACCCTCTCTGAGCAAGTCTTGTGTGCCAGGCACAGTATGCTTGGTGCTGGGGCTACCAGCAGGGAAAAGACACAGTCTCTGTGCTCCGGTGGTTCAGAGTGGGCTGTTATATTGGAGGCTGAGGCTGTATGTATTGTAGCTCTACCACTTACTATTTGTATGACTTGGTTAAGCCACTTGTCCTGCTGACCCTCAGTTTTCTTATCTGTAAAACAGCTTCACTGTATCACCAACTGTTATATCTGTCCACAGACTGCCTGGGGCTCGAGCTCAGACATATAAACAATAGCTGCAGTCAAGTTCTTCATCCTTTAGGGACTTAGTCTGTCACCTGGACAATCACTTCCTCTATTCCTCAGGGCTGTGGTGACGACCAGTCGCATCTCTGGAAATCTCCTACTGTGGCACTGGCATGCAGTGGGTGCTCGATAAGTCTTCACTCCCTTCCCTCCAAAGCCTTGCTATGGCTCAGAGGCCTGATCTGGGACAGAGAGGTCAGGGAGGTATTTTGTTGGAACCTGGAGTGTTCCCCCATTTTATGTTTTAATTTTGTATTAATTCTTGACAGATTAAACCTGGGGGTTTCCATTAGAAATTTGATTTCCTGCTTCTCTCTTTAAATATGTTTGCCAAAAGTAATATATTATTTTAAAAAGTAATATATTATTTTATTAGCATAATTTAAGAAAGGATAGTAGCCCAAGACTTAAAACAAAATAGCAGTCATCTGCCTGCCCATTCCCAATCATGCTCCCCAGAGGCAGCTGCTTTCATTTCTTTTAACTTTATCCCTTAGCATTTCACGCTATTTTTCTAAATTATATAACAATACTGCTATTTCTTATTATAATTATTGACTTTTCTTATGAAAGATGGAAGTTGAATTCCCTTATACACACATACTTCTCTCTAGCCCCCATCCTCCCAGTGCAGTTAAATCATAATTATTTGTTAAATTAGTACTCAATGTTTGCATTTTTAGGACAATGCAAATATTGCTCATAGCTATGATTACATGTTCTTTCTTGTACAGCTTTTTGTTTTTCCTGGAGTTCAAATTGTCTTTTTTTTAAAAAAAATCTGCTTAGTGTTATGTTCCTACACTACTTAGTTTGCACATTCTCCAGGAGAACATGACTTCAGGAATGGGCTCCTTTTTTTTTTTCTTGGAGATGTTGTTTCTGGAGTATTTCATTTTCCTGCTCCAACCCAAACTTGAGGACTTTCGAAGTCTGCTACATAGCTGCTGACCTGGGTATTCCATTTATTGTTATTCAAGGAATTCTTTTCATGTCTGAAAATAGTATCTCCCTGAGATTATAGTCCTCATTTTCTGAATATCTTGCTTTATCTCTGTTTACTCTCTTGTTTTTATGGAACACATCCTCCAGTAGCTTTCTGACATAAGGTACATAGGAAGCAGATTTTTTCAGACCTTGAAAGTCAGAAAATTTTTATTGTACAATTACATTAATTTATAGTTTGGCTGCCTATAAAATTCTAGATTGAAAATATTTTTAAAATTTGAAATAGTGATAGTATTCCTCCAGAATCTTCTAGACTTCAGGGTGGTTTTGGAAAATCTAAAGCCTTGCTGATCCCTGGCCTTTGGTATATGCCCTGTTTTTCTGTCTGGGATTTCTTAGGATATTTTTCTTTAATCCCAATATTCAGAAATTTCACAGTGGTTTGCCTTGGTATGGTTTGTTTTTTGTTTATTGTCCTAAGCACTTGGTGGGCTCTTTCAATTCAGAAACTCATGGCCTTTAGTTCTGGGAAACTTTCTGGTATTATCTGATTTTTTATTTCCCTCTGTTTACTTGGTGTTCTTTCTGGAACTTCTTTAGTCAGAGGTCAGACCTTCTGAATTGATCCTCTATTTTAAAAACTCTTGAGCTGAAGCCACGACAGACCTGGGGACCACGGGCCAGATCACTCATCCTGGGGTAAGCCAGCTGCCATGGCATGAGGACACTCAAGCAGCCCTAAGGAGAGATCCCTGTGGCAAGGAACTGAGGCCTCCTACCTACAGCCACAGCTGGGGCGGGAGCTTCGAGACTAGGATGGCGTGAAAGCCGTGTGGAGAACAGGCTCTTGGTGCTCCAGCCAGGCATCAGGGCTGTGCCACTGATGTGGGAGAGCCAAGTTCAGGACACTGGTCCACAAGAGACTTCCCAGCTCCATGTAATATTAAACGGTGAAACTCTCCCAGAGATTTCCATCTCAACGCCAAGACCCAGCTCCACTCAACGACCAGCAAGCTACAGTGCTGGACACCCTATGTCAAACAACTAACAAGACAGGAACACAACCCCATCCATTAGCAGAGAGACTGCCTAAAATCATAATTAGGCCACAGACACCCCAAAACACACCACCAGATTCTGGTGGACCTGCCCACCAGAAAGACAAGATCCAGCCTCATCCACCAGAACACAGGCACTAGTTCCCTACAACAGGAAGCCTACACAACCCACTGAACCAACCTTAGCCACTGGGGACAGATACCAACAACAATAGGAACTACGAACCTGCAGCCTGCAAAAATGAGATCCCAAACACAGTAAGTTAAGCAAAATGAGAAGACAGAGAAACACACAGCAGATGAAGGAGCAAGGCAAAAACCCACCAGACCTAACAAATGAAGAGGAAATAGGCAGTCTACCTGAAAAAGAATTCAGAATAATGATAGTAAAAATGATCCAAAATCTTGGAAATAGAATGGAGAAAATACAAGAAACATTTAACAAGGACCTAGAAGAACTAAAGAACAAACAAACAGTGATGAACAACACAATAAATGAAATTAAAAATTCTCTAGAAAGGATCAAGAGCAGAAAAACTGAGGCAGAAGAATGGATAAGTGACCTGGAAGATAAAATAGTGGAAATAACTACTGCAGAGCAGAATAAAGAAAAAAGAATGAAAAGAATAGAGGACAGTCTCAGAGACCTCTGGGGCAACACTAAATGCACCAACATTCGAATGATAGGGGTCCCAGAAGAGGAAGAGGAAAAGAAAGGGACTGAGAAAATATTTGAAGAAATTATAGTTGAAAACTTCCCTAATATGGGAAAGGAAATAGTTAATCAAGTCCAGGAAGCACAGAGAGTCCCATACAGGATAAATCTAAGGAGAAACACACCAAGACACATATTAATCAAACTATCAAAAATTAAATACAAAGAAAAAATATTAAAAGCAGCAAGGGAAAAACAGCAAAAAACACATAAGGGAATCCTCATAAGATTAACAGCTGATCTTTCAGCAGAAATTCTGCAAGCCAGAAGGCAGTGGCAGGACATATTTAAAGTGATGAAGGAGAAAAACCTACAACCAAGATTACTCTACCCAGCAAGGATCTCATTTAGATTTGATGGAGAAATTAAAAGTTTTACAGACAAGCAAAAGCTAAGAGAATTCAGCACCATCAAACCAGCTTTACAACAAATGCTAAAGGAACTTCTCTAGGCAGGAAACACAAGAGAAGGAAAAGACCTACAATAATAAACCCAAAGCAATTAAGAAAATGGTAATAGGAACATACATATCGATAATTACCTTAAATGTAAATGGATTAAATGCTCCAACCAGAAGTCATAGATTGGCTGAATGGATACAAAAACAAGACCGGTATATATGCTGTCTACAAGAGACCCACTTCAGACCTAGGGACACATACAGACTGAAAGTGAGGGGATGCAAAAAGATATTCCATGCAAATGGAAAGCAAAAGAAAGCTGGAGTAGCAATTCTCATATCAGACAAAATAGACTTTAAAACAAAGACAAGAGACAAAGAAGGACACTACATAATGATCAAGGGATCAATCCAAGAAGAAGATATAACAATTGTAAATATTTATGCACCCAACATAGTAGCACCTCAATACATAAGGCAAATACTAACAGCCATAAAAGGGGAAGTCGACTGTAACACAATAATAGTGGGGGACTTTAACACCACACTTTCACCAATGGACAGATCATCCAAAATGAAAATAAATAAGGAAACACAAGCTTTAAATGATAAATTAAACAAGATGGGCTTAATTGATATTTATAGGACATTCCATCCAAAAACAACAGAATACACATTCTTCTCAAGTGCTCATGGAACATTGTCCAGGATAGATCATATCTGGGGTCACAAATCAAGCCTTGGTAAATTTAAGAAAATTGAAATCGTATCAAGTAACTTTTCCGACCACAATGCTATGAGACTAGATATCAATTACAGGAAAAAATCTGTAAGAAATACAAACACATTGAGGCTAAACAACACACTACTTAATAACCAACAGATCACTGAAGAAAGCAAAGAGGAAATCAAAAAATACCTAGAAACAAATCACAATGAAAACACGATGACCCGAAACCTATGGGATGCAGCAAAAGCAGTTCTAAGAGGGAAGTTTATAGCAATACAATCCTACCTCAAGAGACAAGAAACATCTCAAATAAACAACCTAAACTTACACCTAAAGCAATTAGAGAAAGAAGAACAAAAAAACCCCAAAATTAGCAGAAGGAAAGAAATCATAAAGATCACAGCAGAAATAAATGAAAAAGAAATGAAGGAAACGATAGCAAAGATCAATAAAACTAAAAGCTGGTTTTTTGAGAAGATAAACAAAATTGATAAACCATTAGCCAGACTTATCAAGAAAAAAAGGAAGAAGACTCAAATCAATAGAATTAGAAATGAAAAAGGAGAAGTAACCACTGACAGTGCAGAAGTACAAAGGATCATGAGAGATTACTACAAGCAACTCTATGCCAATAAAATGGACAACCTGGAAGAAATGGACAAATTCTTAGAAATGCACAACCTGCCGAGACTGAACCAGGAAGAAATAGAAAATATGAACAGACCAATCACAAGCACTGAAATTGAAACTGTGATTAAAAATCTTCCAACAGACAAAAGCCCAGGACCAGATGGCTTCACAGACGAATTCTATCAAACATTTAGAGAAGAGCTAAAACCTATCCTTCTCAAACTCTTCCAAAATATAGCAGAGGTAGGAACACTCCTAAACTCATTCTATGAGGCCACCATCACCCTGATACCAAAACCAGACAAAGATGTCACAAAGGAAGAAAACTACAGGCCAATATCACTGATGAACATAGATGCAAAAATCCTCAGCAAAATACTAGCAAACAGAATCCAACAGCACATTAAAAGGATCATATATATGATGCTTTAAAAGGATCATATATATGATCAAGTGGTGTTTATCCCAGGAATGCAAGGATTCTTCAGTATATGCAAATCAATCAACGTGATACACCATATTAACAAATTGAAGGAGAAAAACCATATAATCATCTCAATAGACTCAGAGAAGGATTTCGACAAAATTCAACACCCATTTATGATAAAAACCCTCTAGAAAGTAGGCATAGATGGAACTTTCCTCAACATAACAAAGGCCATATATGACAAACCCACAGCCAACATTGTCCTCAATGGTGAAAAACTGAAACCATTTCCACTAAGATCAGGAACAAGACAAGGTTGCCCACTCTCACCACTATTATTCAACATAGTTTTGGAAGTGTTAGCCACAGCAATCAGAGAAGAAAAGGAAATAAAAGGAATCCAAATTGGAAAAGAAGAAGTAACGCTGTCACTGTTTGCGGATGACATGATACTATGCATAGAGAATCCTATAGATGCTACCAGAAAACTACTAGAGCTAATCAATGAATTTGGTAAAGTAGCAGGATACAAAATTAATGCACAGAAATCTCTTGCATTCCTATACACTAGTGATGAAAAATCTGAAAGTGAAATTAAGAAAACACTCCTGTTTACCATTGCAACAAAAAGAATAAAATATCTAGGAATAAACCTACCTAAGGAGACAAAAGACCTGTATGCAGAAAATTATAAGACACTGATGAAAGAAATTAAAGATGTTACAAATAGTTGGAGAGATATACCATATTCTTGGATTGGAAGAATCAACATTGTGAAAATGACTCTACTAGCCAAAGCAATCTACAGATTCAATGCAATCCCTATCAAACTACCACTGGCATTTTTCGCAGAACTAGAACAAAAAGTTTCACAATTTGTTTGGAAATACAAAACACCCCAAAAAGCCAAAGCAATCTTGAGAAAGAAAAACGGAGCTGGAGGATTCAGGCTCCCTGACTTCAGACTATATTACAAAGCTACAGTAATCAAGACATTATGGTACTGGCACAGAAACAGAAATATAGATCAATGGAACAGGATAGAAAGTCCAGAGATAAACCCACGCACATATGGTCACCTTACCTTTGATAAAGGAGGCAAGAATATACAGTGGAGAAAAGACAGCCTTTTCAATAAGTGGTGCTGGGAAAACTGGACAGATACATGTTAAAGAATGATATTACAACACTCCCTAACACCATACACAAAAATAAACTCAAATGGATTAAAGACCTTAATGTAAGACTGGACAATATAAAACTGTTAGAGGAAAACATAGGCAGAACACTCTAAGACATAAATCACAGCAAGATCCTTTTTGACCCAGCTCCTAGAGAAATGGAAATAAAAACAAAAATAAACAAATGGGACCTAATGAAACTTAAAAGCTTTTGCACAGCAAAGGAAACCATAAACAAGATGAAAAGACAACCCTCAGAATGGGAGAAAATATTTGCAAATGAAGCAACTGACAAAGGATTAATCTCCAAAATTTACAAGCAGCTCAATATTAAAAAACCAAACAACCCAATCCAAAAATGGGCAGAAGACCTAAATAGACATTTCTCCAAAGAAGATATACAGATTGCCAACAGACACATGAAAGAATGCTCAACATCATTAATCATTAGAGAAATGCAGATCAAAACTACAATGAGATATCATCTCCCACAAGCAGAATGGCCATCATCAAAAAATCTAGAAACAATAAATGCTGGAGAAGGTGTGGGGAAAAGGGAACCCTCTTGTACTGTTGGTGGGAATGTAAATTGATACAGCCACTATGGAGAACAGTATGGAGGTTCCTTAGAAAACTGAAAATAGAACTACCATACGACCCAGCAATCCAACTTCTGGGCATATACCCTCAGAAAACCATAATTCAAAAAGAGTCATGAAAAAAAAAAAAAAGAGTCATGTACCACAGTGTTCATTGCAGCTCTTTTTACAATAGCCAGGAGATGGAAGCAACCTAAGTGCCAATCAACAGATGAATGGATAAAGATGTGGCACATATGTCCAATGGAATATTACTCAGCCATAAAACGGAACGAAACTGAGTTATTTGTAGTGAGGTGGATGGATCTAGAGACTGTCATACAGAGTGAAGTAAGTCAGAAAGAGAAAAACAAATACCGTATGCTAACACATATATATGGAATCTAAAAAAAAAAGTCCTGAAGAACCTAGGGGCAAGACGGGAATAAAGGTGCAGACCTACTAGAGAATGGACTTGAGGATACGGGGAGGGGGAAGGGTAAGCTGGGACAAAGTGAGAGAGTGGCATGGACACATATACACTGCCAAATGTAAGGTGGATAGCTAGTGGGAAGCAGCCACATAGCACAGGGAAATCAGCTCGGTGTTTTGTGACCACCTAGAGGGGTGGGATAGGGAGGGTTGGAGGGAGGGAGATCCAAGAGGGAAGAGATATGGGGACATAGGTATATGTATAACTGATTCACTTTGTTATAAAGCAGAAACTAACACACCATTGTAAAGCAATTATACTTCAATAAAGATGTTAAAAAATATTTTTTTTTCTAAAATCCAAAAAATAAAAATAAAAATAAAAACTCTTTTTTCTCCTATTTTCCTGTTTGTTATAATTGTTTTGTTCTATTTCTATTAAGATTTTCTCAACTTTACCTTCTTTTCTCCGATTTAACTTTTTATTTTGCATTTTTTCCTGAGAAATCTTTCTTGTTCTCTGAAAGTTTCTTTGTTTTCTTTTTAAAATAACATCTTATTCTTGTTATTTCTATTCAAGAAGGCAATATTTTCTCTTATCTCTGAGGATTTTAGATTGAGGTTTAAGTTTCCTTCGTTCCCCATCTGGTCTCTGCTTCATCGTTTTGCTTTGTTAATTTTGGTCTCTGTATTTCATGAATCTGATGGTCACTGGCTGATGATGCTGATATAGAGTGAAGTAGGGTTCAAACTGGATGTGTACCTAGCATGTTTAACACATGGATCAGATCAATTCATTTTAGGATGGAGTAGAGATAAATGCATCGTTCCATCTAATTAGTCAATGGAAATTCTCCTTAGTAAGTAATTCTGCTTATAATTTTTATATAAATGTAGAATTGGCATTTTAGGGAACAGAATGTAAAATTTAAACTAATTCTTCGATAAGAACAAAATTTCAAAGACATTTAAAATTCATGTTGTGCCACTTCTTATCCTGCCACCAGACCCCCAAAAGGGAATATATTCACTCTGCTGTTAGGGGTACTTGAGTAGGCAAGTTTGAGAAGCTAATATGAGGCAAGGCAATTTGGATAAATGCTTTGGGAACCAGTTCCTCAGTTGAGAAGGAATCCATGATATCCTCCAGCAGGTCAGAAAAATCCATCTTCTAGTTTACCAACCAGAAACAGTCATGCTTTGCAAAACACATGTTTTCCACCAAGCATCACATGAAACCTGGGGTCACAATACGAAATGATCAGAGTAATAAAAGGATGGAAATGGCCTTCCAGCTAAATTCCTATGATCCCTTGTTTAAATGAGTCCCAAACTCAGTTTGTAGTTGCAGAGTTAAGAGCTAGCTCAACTGTGGGCACTCTGTAAAAATTTATTTGCTTTTTTGTCCTGTAAGTCTGGACCCTAAGGAAATATTTTTGTTTCATTTTGCTTGCTTCTTTTAATTGATAATAACCAGTGTTGTCAAGGACTCAGGGAAACTGGAACTCAAGTAACTACTATTGGAATCTTTATTAGATGTGATTCTTGGTTGTAAACAACATAATTCATTCGGACTACTTCAAGCAAAAAAAAAAAAAAAAAAGAAAGAAAGAAAGAAAGAAAAAAGTAAAGAAAAATAAAAAAGGAATTTACTAAAGGATATTAAATATCTCACAAATTACCTCTCTAGGAAAATGCGAAATGCTTATGAAATGTCAAGGGGAAGAAACAAGAAAACATTTATCAATCTGCTCCTATTCTCCATTAGTCAAGGTTTGTCCATAGGGTGTTAACTAACTCGCACTGTGGGATTGTACCTGTATGAGGACAGAGTGGGCTCCTGTGGGTTCCAAGAAAAGCTCCGGGTAGGGGATATCAAGAGGAAAGAAGAGGTCTGTGCCAAGTTGTTTTTAGAGGAAGATTTGGGGATTGGAGGTCGAGAGTGAAGTATATAGAGAGAAGCTTTGAGGAAGTTGGGGATTTGACTAATATTGAGAAGGAAAATAATAGAGAAAGAGACTTTTAAGAAACACTACTGTGGGGACTTCCCCGGTGGTCCAGTGGTTAAGATTTCACCTTCCAAGGCAGTGGGTATGGGTTTGATCCCTGGTTGGTGAGCTAAGATCCCCCATGCCTTGAGGCCAGAAAACCAAAACATAAAACAGAAACAATATTGTAACAAATTCAATAAAGACTTTAAGAATGGTCCACATCAAAAAATCTCTTTTTTTTTTTTAAAAGAAACACTATTGTGGGTAATAAATTGGTTCTCTTCAACATCTTTAAGATATTCAAGAAAAGATCAGAATTGCTTTTAATTACTTATAGTGGTTGGACTGTATTTACTTGAATGCTATAACTTGCAGAGACTGGACGACATGGGCTCTAGTTTATGAACAGTTGTTGAAAGTACAAAGTAGTCTTCAGTTCATCAGAACCAAGTTCTTCAGTCAGAATACCATGTCCATGTTCAACTTCAGCAGACTTCTGATGTGAACTTTCTAATGGCTCTCAATCACTTGAATTGCATTACGAGCAAGATAGCTTAAAAAGGTCTCTGGAGATTTGACTCAAGCTACATCATTTGAGTATGAGCTGAAAGCCACCTTAATGAGCCTTTAAACAACTGGGTGCTTGTTCCATTTTTTCTTTCACTTTCTGACAATTCAGGAAGCATCCACAGGACACTGGATTCTTTGAGAAAGATCACACACACACACAGAAAAAGAAGGAAGATGTGAACATTTAGCAGAAAAGATTTGGAGAATTTAAAATTCATCTAATGGCATTTGGGAGCCTAGAGCAAAAGAGCTAATTTTTTTCTTTAACACCGAGAGTATCATTTCTCAGAACTTGGGGGAATAAACACGTGGACTCAGTGATTCAGGAAGCTGGAATTTCCCTTTCTCTGGAGGGAGCTTAAGTGTATGTCCACACATAACGATGAGGGGGAACCAAGGACTCAGGCTAGTTTCTGGTATCAGGAAGATACCCAAGTTCAGAGCAGGAAGCCTGGATGGCTCAGGAAGGAATTGAAGGTCATAGCAGATGATAAGCTAAGCCCAGAAACATCAGACCAAAGAGGAGTGACTGGACAGATCTGAAAGGTCAAAACAGAAAATATCTGGATCTCAATAGTTTGTATGATTTGAGGATGTGGCATTGGCCAGGAGATATGATCCTAAGTTAGAAGTTTTGGAGTAATACGTTATTTGCCACTTATTAGCTATATGACCTTGGGTAAATCATTTAACCTCTATGAGCCTTGTACTTTCATTGCAAACTGAGAGTAGTAAGGTTTACTTCCTTGTAATGATTAATGTATGTGAAATGACTGGTATAGTTCCCAAAAGGTGCTCAAAAACTAAATGATTATTTCTAAGACTGAATCTCGTTCCTGTCTCCAGGTATTCTTACCCTAACCCAGTGCTGCTTCAGAGATAGATTAAAGCTACTGCCCCTTCGCCTGACCTCCTACCTCCACACTCTTCACATACCTCTGACTCTACTCTGCTAAACTCCAATAAGACATTTAGAGGCCAATGAAGACATCTATATAGGTATGGCTGAGCTTGAATGTCCTTATTGACCTTGACTATACAAGTGACCAGGACAGGAAATAACCTCAAAAACCATGCTTTATGAGGCACAACTGAAAGGACTACAGAAATTTAGCTTGGGCTAGAAATGATAAATCCGAGGAAAGTTTGATAACTTATGAATTATTTGGTTCAATTGGATCTATTCTGGGGAAATAGTGGTGTCTCCATGGTGGCCACTTGTGGAGGATTTGAAGAGGGAATCCTCATGCTGAGAAAGAGTAAAGAATCTCCATGGTCTCCTGACTCTGAGAGTCTGTGGCTTTAGGAAGCACAAGCTGCCCACGTGGTGTATATGTGGCATTGGTGAAGGGGCCACGCTCTGTATGGAGCAGTTCCTGGACTGTCCAGCCTGCAGGCCTGGGCCATGCCATAAAGTTTGCCTCTTGGCATGTAGGGTTGGGGCCTCAGAACCCTTGTTAAGATCATTCTGTCAGAGCTCTCTCAATACATTTCCTTTCCATTCTTCTCTTTCACCAGTTGGCAATTACACGCTACAGAAAGTGTACACAGAAGGGGCTTGTTTTGGTTACCATGTAGCTGGGTGGGAAGGAGCTATGGCTGGTGGCTGATTCTCTGGGGTGACTGGGCATGGGTTATGGGAATGGAGGATGAAGTCTCTCATCAGTTCCCAGAGCAGTGCCTCACTAGCACCCTGGAGCTTGTGAATAGTGTTTAAATCAATGGTCAAAGTAGAGAGAGCAGCTTAGTCCTCATTACTCCCCAGGACTAATTGACCTCTTCTCAAAAGGTGCATTCTTGATTTGGTGAGACTCTTCCTCATCGGGAAAGGCCAGTGAAGCAAAAAGATCTAATGTGAAAGGGTGGGGGTTAGGGGTCAAGGGTGGCATTGAAGGGAGAGAAAGGTGCAGAGCATTCACTAAATCATTTCCACCAGAATAGATGAGAACAAAGGCATCACCATCCTGAGAGTATTTGTTAAGGGCTCAAACAGATCAAGCGCTGTACAGAGGCTGGTGACCTTTTCCTGCCCTGGAGACTCTCAGTTTTGTCATTTTGATGAATCTCTAAATTGTGTTCACTGAGTATCTTTGATAGCAAGTAAGTGATTTAACATAAAAGGTCCTTTGAGAGAAATGCATAGAAATGGAGTCAAGCTCAATGCCACTCCAAAGCATGCCCTTTATTTTTAACTGTTCGCCTCATTGATCTCAGTTATTAAGAAAGAAATATGAAAGAAAGAAAGAGAGAGAGGCAGAAAGAAAGAAGGAAAGGTAGAAAATGAAATTAAACAGCAAGAAACAAAACACAAAAATGAAGTTTGATTACTTTTTGAATCTTCTATCGGTGATGTAAAGCTCAGGCATTCATGCTACCACCCCCAAGAGCCAAAACATGTATTCAGTGTGTGGGAATCAAACCTCAGAGAAGCCATGTTGAATATTCAATTTGATGCCTCCCACAGAGAGTATAAATATAAAAATACAGAGCACACAAGAACATCTATTTCCAAATAAAAACAATAATGTTGCCATCCATTGTCAATGTTGTGCTTTTGTCAGCATGATGGTAATAATACCAAAGTGAATCAGAATAGAATTAACTTAAGAAGCATTGAGACTCCATTAGCCTGCAATCTGATGGAAATTTCACCTACAGGTTGTCCAATAAACCTTATAACTGTAGCTTGACAACTTGTTCCCAAGGTTGTTTTTTTTTTTTTTTTTTTTTTTTTTTTGCCCTTTACTTAGTGAGAACTTCGGTTTCTAAAATTTTTCAAGGGGCAAAATTGGCATTCTATTTTGCACTGTCCAATTTGGTAGTCACTAGCCACATGTGATCATTTAAATCTAAACTTTAAAAAAGTAAATAAAATTAAATTTTAGTTTCTTAGTCACACTAGTCACATTTCAAGGACTTCGTAGCCGTATATGGCTAGTGACTACCTTATCAGACATCACAGACATGGATCACTTCCATCACAACAGAAAATCCCATTGGAGAGTACTAATCTATATTTCTGTCTATAGAAATGTGAGTCTTCAAAGTGTAAGTTCTTAGCCTGGGGAAAACGTGCTCTCATCTAAATAACCAGACAAAGTGAAAATTTAGTGGGCATATTGGCACTTTATTTCAATTTCCCTTTGGAGAGTGGTAATCACTGAATCGGTATTGCTTCCCCATGATCCTTAGATATGGTAACCAAGGACCCTAAACAAAAAACACTTTGGTCAGCAAAGGAGTTGTATCTACCGTTGTATAAATGGCATAGTTTTTTGTTACTAAGAAGAAAAGATCCCCATAGCTGTGGCATTTTATTTTCTTGATTCTTAATGTTCGTGTTGAAAATCAACATCCATTTCCCTTCAATTGCAGAATTCTACTGAACAGACATGACAGTTCTTCCACTCTAGCACTGTGACTAAAAGCCAGCTGGAGAAAGAGCAAACAGCTCAGGGTCAGACATTATAATTCCTTCCCAGATTTCTGAGCATACTGAAAATCCACTTGGAACTGACTCTCCCTTTTTATTATGTGAAACCAGTGTTACTCTAATGCCAAAAACTAGAGGAAGACATTATAAGAAGAGAAAATTACAGACCAATATCTTTCACAAACATAAAAACAAAAATCCTTTTAGAAATAGTAAATTGAATCCAAAAATATATAAAAATGACAATACATCATGACCAAATGGGGTTTCTCTCAGGAATGCAAGGTTGGTTTGATGTTTGAAAAGTAATGTAATTCAACAGCCTAGAAAGGAAAAACCATATAATCATCTTGATTAGATGCAGGAAAAGCATGTAACAAAATTCAACATTTACTCAGGATAAAAATTCTCACCAAGCAGGAAGTAGAAAGAAACTTCCTTAACCTGGTAAAGGGTACCCATGAAAAAATCTAACATCACACATAATATATTAAGTATGAACATCATATGAATATTTCTCCCTAAGATTGTCAGGGCAAGAATGTCTGCTCTTACCCCTCCTATTCAATAATGTGCTAGTGGTTCTAGGCAGTGCAATAAGGTAAGAAAAGGAAATAAAAGGACTTCATATTGGAAAGGAAGCAATAAACTGCCTTATTCTCAGATGACATGATTGTTTACATGTAAAATCTCAAACAATCTAGAAAAATGCTATTATATCCAATAAATGAATTTTAATTAAGTTGCAGGATACAAATCCATTATACTAAAATCAATTGTACTTTTATACACTAGTAATCAATAATTAGAAATTGAAATAAAAAACAGTGGTTCTTTATTTCAAATTTACAATAGTACCCAAAACAACAATAACAGCACAAATCATGAAATAATACTTTTAGGGATAAATCTAACAAAGTATGTACAAAAGACCTAAATAAATGGAGACATATACAAGGATTAATGGATTGGATGACTCAATAGTGTCAAGATGTCAATTCATTACACAAATTAGTCTGTAGTTACAACATCATCTCAATCAAAATCTTAGCAAGTTTTTTTTTCATAGAAATAGACAAGTTTTTTCTAAAGCATAAAAAAGGATCTGAAGCCAAGATAAATTGGAGGGTTCAGTACTTGAATAACTATAAAGACACAGTAATCAAAACGTGGTATTGGCAAAAATATAAACACACATTTAACGGGACACAATAGAGTCTAAAATCCATCACATATACGATCAATTGATTTTTGATAAAAAGACAAAGACAATTCAATGGAGAAAAGATAGTCTCTAGCAAATGATAGTAGGAAAACTGGGCAAACATATGCAAGAAAAAAATGAACTTTGATCTATATCTCAGATTATATAAAAAATTAACTTCAAATGAATCATAGAACTAATATAAAACACAAAACTATAAAACCGTTAGACAAATGTATAGAAGAAAATCTTTGTGACTTTGAATTAGGCAAAGATGTTTTTAGATAGGATACAAAAACACAAACCATAAAAGGCAATTTTGATAAATTGGACTTTATAAATATTTAAAACATCTGCTCATTAAAAAACTCTAGTAAGGAAATGGAAATAAAAGGTTTGCAAACGATGCACCTGAAAGAAGACTGATAACCAGAATCCATAAAAAAATTTCTCAAATCTGAAAAAGAAAACAATACAATTTTTTAAAATGGGCAAAAGATTTAAACAGACACTTTATCAAAGAAGTGATCTGAAAGGCAAATATGCACATGAAAAGATGTTACATATAACTATTCATTTTTAAAATACAAATTAAAGAACATCACCCTTGTCAAAATACCAAGGACATTTTTCACAGAACAAGGGCAAATAATTTTAAAATTTGTATGGAAACACAAAAGAACCCAAATAGGCAAAATAATCTTGAAAAAGAAGAACAGAGCTAGAGGAATTACATTCCTTGACTTCAGACTATACTACAAAGCTACAGTAACCAAAACAGTATGGTACTGGCACAAAAACAGACACATAGGTCAATGGAACAGAATAGAGGGCCCAGAAATAAACCCACACACTTATGGTCAATTAATCTACAACAAAGGAGGCAAGAGTATACAATGGAGAAAAAGACAGTCTCCTCAATAAGTGGTGCTGGGAAAACTGGACAGCTACATGTAAAAAAATGAAATTAGAACGTTTTCTCACACCATATACAAAAACAAACTCAAAATGGATTAAAGACCTAAATATAAGACCAGAAACCATAAAACTCCTAGAATAAAACATAGGTAGAACGTTCTTTGACATAAATCATAGCAATATTTTTTTGGATCAGTCTCCTAAAGCAAAGGAAATAAAAGCAAAAATAAACAAATGGGGTCTAATAGACTTAAAAGCTTTTGCACAGCAAAGGAAACCATTGACAAAATGAAAAGACAACCTACTGAATGGGAGAAAATATTTGCTAATGATACAACTGATAAGAAGTTAATATCCAAAGTATATAAACAGCTCATACAACTCAAAATTAAAACATAAAACAACCAGATTAAATAATGGGCAGAAGACCTGAAAAGACATTTTTCCACAGAAGATACACAGATGGCCAACAGACCCATGAAAAGGTGCCTAACATTGTTAATCATCAGAGAAGAGCAAATTTAAACCACAATGAGATATCACCTCATACCTGTCAGAATAGCTATCGTCAAAAAGACTATAAATATTTTACATCTGTGTCTTTATTCCTGTCCTGCCCCTAGGTTCTTGAGGACACAGGGAGGGGGAAGGGTAAGCTGGGACGAAGTGAGAGAGTAGCATGGACATATATACACTACCAAATGTTAAATAGATAGCTAGTGGGAAGCAGCCGAATAGCACAGGGAGATCAGCTCAGTGCTTTGTGTCCACCTAGAGGGGTGGGATAGGGAGGGTGGGAGGGAGATGCAAGAGAGGGAGGAGGTATGGGGATATATGTATATGTACAGCTGATTCACTTTGTTATACAGCAGAAGCTAACACACCATTGTAAAGCAATTATACTCCAATAAAGATGTTAAAAAAAAAGACCATAAATAATAAATGTTGGCAAAGATGTGGAGAAAACAGAACCCTCGTAACACTGTTGGTGGAAATGTAAATTGGTGCAGACACTGTGGAAAACAGTATGGTGGTTTCTCAAAAGCTTAAAAATAGAATTATCATCTGATCCAGCAGTTCCACTCCTGGGTATATATCTGAAAAAGAACCAAAAACACTAATTTGAAAAAATTCATGCACCCTAATGTTCATAGCAGCATTATTTACAATTGCCAAGATATGGAAGCAACCTAAGTGTCCATCAACAGATAAATGGATAAAAAAGAAGTGGTATACATATACAATGGAATACTACTCAGCCATGAAAAAGAGTGAAATTTTGCCATTTGCAGCAACATGGATGGACTTGAAGGGTATTATACTAAATAAAATGTCAGACAGAGAGAGATAAATGTCACTTATATGTGGAATCTAAAAAATAAAACAAAATAGTGAATATAACAAAAAGGAAACAGACTCACAGATAGAGAGAACAAACTAGTGGTTATCAGTGGGGAGAAGGAAGAGGAGAGGGGCAAGACAGAGGTAGGGGATTAAGAGGTACAAACTATGTATAAAATAAATAAACCACAGGAATAAATAGTATAAAACAGGGAATATAGCCAATAGTTTATAATAACTATAAATAGAGTATAATCTTTAAAAATTGTGAATCACTATGTTCACTATGTAATGTTTACTAGTAATCACTATGTAACTTACATAATATCATACATCAACCATATCTCAATTGAAAAAAAAGAAAAAAACCAAAAGGGGGTACAATTACACACCTATTAGAATGGCTAAAAAAACCCACAACAGAAAAAAAAAATAATACCAAGTGCTGACAAGGAAGTGGAGTAACTAATATGAATGCAAAATGTTACAGCTACTTTGAAAACACTTTGCTAAGTTTCTTAAAAATTAGATATGCATTCAATTTTACCCAGCAATCCTACCCCTAGGTATTTACTCAAGAGAAATGAAAACATATGTCTTTATATAAACCTGTATGTGAATGTTTTTATCGTCTTTATTCAAAGTTGCCCAAATCTGGAAACAACCTAAGTGTTCCTCAATTAGTGAATAAATACACAAATTGTAGTATCATCCATACAATGGAATACTACTCAGCTATAAAAAGGAACGAATTACCAATAAATGCAATTGCTTTAAAAAATGCAACTTTTTTTGAATCTCAAAAGCATTATTAGTGTAAGAAGAAAGACACAAATGGCTACATACTGTATAATTCCATTTCTATGACATTCTGAGAAAAGGCAAATTATAGGTCTAGAAATTATCAGTGATTGTTAGGAGTTGAAGGTGGTGGGAGGGGACTGACTACAAAAGGGCTCAAGGGTAATGGAAATACTTGTTATCTTGATTGTGCTTGTATAAGACCCTTGCCTCTTATACATTATACAACCCAGCATCCATGGAAATGCTTAATAAGTGCCAGGTCTTATGCTTTATCTTAATTCTCCCAATAACCCATTGACACAGGTCCTAAGATTTATTTCCATTTTATATATGAAGAAACTGAGGCTCAGAGAGGTTGAATAACTTGACCACACAGTTATTAAGTGGGCCCATGATCTAAAGGTGGCTTTGTTTGGCTTTAGTTACTAGACAACAAGGGTGTTACTACTCTTCCCCTACTTCATACTAAGGTAGTACTTTTGCCATGTGCCACACCCTCCCCCTTATTTGTTCTTGAAGATATTCATTTTAACTTGATTTCACATAAGTCAAGTTGTTGGAAATAGGGGTCAGCAATTCTCTGTTGTATCCTCTAGGATGGGACTGGGGCTTGGGCACAAGTCCAGTCTGGCTGGTGAGAGAGCATGTGAGTGTGTGATTTGTCCTGACCTTCACCGCCACATCTATCCCAAGAACAGCCCAGGTCCCATGGACTCCAGAAGTGAGTCTGGACCCAGACGTCTATCCTTCAATAAGTAACCCCCACTGTCCCCTCACTGAGCCTTCACTAGTCCCACATAGGACAGCTCTGACCGCTGAGAGGTCTCTGTCTTTCTTTGGCTCTAGGTCTTGGGACCAAGGCCAAGGTTGTGTATTTTGTTGCAGCCTGCTATGATTCTTGGAGGTCCAGATTCACTCAACCATGTAACATAGATCCAGATGGACCCTACCAGACAAGGAGGCCTAAGAGATGCCACCTTAATTATCATGTTGCTGTTCATCTTTTCTCTTTCTTGGGAATGAATCTTGGTGTCATCTTGGAACATCTTATAGTTTTTCCTTGACCCCTCATGTGAAGAAAATTTTGTGTATATAAGTACAGTCATCCCTCCTTATCTGTGGATTCCACATCCATGGATTCAACCAATATGAGATTGAAAATATCTGGAGGAAAAATTCCAGAAATTACCAAAAAGCAAAACTTAAATTTGCCACTTGGGCAACAATTTACATAGCATGTACATTGTATTGGGTATTATAAGTAATCTAGAGATGATTTAAAGTATATGGGATGGGACTTCCCTGGTGGCACAGTGGTTAAGAATCCACCTGCCAATGCAGGGGACATGAGTTCGATCCCTGGTCTGGGAAGATCCCACATGCCGTGGAGCAACTAAGCCCACGAGCCACAACTACTGCACCCACACGCTGCAACTACTGAAGCCCGCGTGCCTAGAGCCCGTGCTCTGCAACAAGAGAAGCCACCACAACGAGAAGCCCACGCACTGCAACAAAGAGTAGCCCCCGTTTGCTGCAACTAGAGAAAGCCCGCGCACAGCAACGAAGACCCAATGCAGTCAAAAAAAAAAAAAAGTATATGGGAGGATGTGCATAGGTTATATGCAAATGCTACCCCATTTTATATAAGGCACTTGAGCATCTGTGGATTTTGGTATCTGAGAAGGTCCTGCATCAAATCCCCCGTGGATACTCTTTCTTTCTCTCACCACATATGACAGTTTCAACAAGTATCCACAATAGAAGAAAGTAAAGTATTTCCAGGATGCCCACAACCACCTCTTCTTTGGTCTGGCTGCCTCCTTTCAGGGCCCAGCCCCATGCCTCTCAAGTGCATGGTGGCCACAGGCTCTCCCTACTCTTAGGGTCCCCCGCCCCTCTTCAGATTCTCCACCTCAGTCTTCCTCATTAACTAGCTCATGCTAGGGTCTCCTTCAGCTCAGAAGCTCTCCAGTCTATCCTGTTCCATTGATCTATATTTCTGTTTTTGTGCCAGTACCATATTGTCTTGATTACTGTAGCTTTGTAGTATAGTCTGAAGTCAGGGAGTCTGATTCCTCCAGCTCTGTTTTTTTTCCCCTCAAGATTGCTTTGGCTATTCGGGGTCTTTTGTGTTTCCATACAAATTTTAAGATGTTTTTGTTCTAGTTCTGTAAAAAATGCCATTGGTAATTTGATAGGGATTGCATTGAATCTGTAGATTGCTTTGGGTAGCATGGTCATTTTCACAATACTGATTTTTCCAATCCAAGAACATGGTATATCTTTCCATCTGTTTGTGTCATCTGTTTTTCTTTTTTTAATAAATTTATTTATTTATTTATTTATTTATTTATTTATGGCTGTGTTGGATCTTTGTTGCTGCATGTGCGCTTTCTCTAGTTGCGATAAGCAGGGGCTACTCTTCGGTGCGGTGCATGAGCTTCTCATTGAGGTGGCTTCTCTTGTTGTGAAACATGGGCTCTAGGCATGCAGGCTTCAGCAGTTGTGGCTCACAGGCTCTAGAGCACAGGCTCAGTAGTTGTGGCGCACGGGCTTAGTTTCTCCGTGGCATGTGGGATCTTCCAGACCAGGGATTGAACCTGTGTCCCCTGTATTGGCAGGTGGATTCTTAACCACTGCACCACCAGGGAAGTCCCTGTTTGTATCATCTTTGATTTCTTTCATCGGTGTCTTATAGTTTTCTGAGTACAAGTCTTTTACCTCCTTAGGTTGGTTTATTCCTAGGTATTTTATTCTTTTTGTTACAATGGTGAATGGGATTGTTTCCTTAATTTCTCTTTGTGATCTTTCATTGTTAGTGTATAGGATTGCAAGAGATTTCTGTGCATTAGTTTTGTATCCTGCAACTTTACCAAATTCATTGATTAGTTCTAGTAGTTTTCTGGTGGCATATTTAGGATTCTCTATGTATAGTATCATGTCATCTGCAAACCGTGACAGTTTTACTTCTTCTTTTCCAATTTGTATTCCTTTTATTTCTTTTTCTTCTCTGATTGCATGGCTTGGACCTCCAAAACTATGTTGAATAAGAGTGGAAAGAGTGGACATCCTTGTCTTGCTCCTGATCTTAGAGGAAATGCTCTCAGTTTTTTGCCATTGAGAATGATGTTTGCTGTGGGTTTGTCATATATGGCCTTTACTATGTTGAGGTAGGTTTCCTCTATGCCCACTTTCTGCAGAGTTTTTATCATAAATGGTGTTGAATTTTGTCAAAAGCTTTTTCTGCATCTATTGAGATGATCATATGGTTTTCATTCTTCAGTTTGTTAATATGGTGTATCACATTGATTGATTTGCGTATACTGAAGAATCCTTGCATCCCTGGGATAAATCCCACTTGATCATGGTGTATGATCCTTTTAATGTGTTGTTGGATTCTGTTTGCTAGTATTTTGTTGAGGATTTTTGCATCTATATTTATCAGTGTTATTGGCCTGTAATTTTCTTTTTTTGTAGTATCATTATCTGGTTTTGGTATCAGTGTGATGGTGGCCTCACAGAATGAGTTTAGGAGGGATCCTCTGCGATTTTTTGGAAGAGTTTGAGAAGGATGAGTTTTAGCTCTTCTCTAAACGTTTGATAGAATTCATCTGTGAAGCCATCTGGTCCTGGACTTTCGTTTGTTGGAAGATTTTTAATCACAGTTTCAATTTCGTTACTTGTGATTGGTCTGTTCATATTTTCTATTTCTTCCTGGTTCAGTTTTGGAAGGTTATACCTTTCTAAGAATTTGTCCATAGGAAGCCCAGAGATAAACCCATGTACCTATGGTCAACTAATCTATGACAAAGGAGGCAAGGATATACAATGGAGAAAAGACAGTCTCTTCATTAATTGGTGCTGGGAAAACTGGACAGCTACATGTAAAAGAATGAAATTAGAACACTCCCTAACACCATACACAAAAATAAACTCAAAATGGATTAAAGACCTAAATGTAAGACCAAACACTATAAAACTCTTAGAGGAAAACATACGAAGAGCACTCTTTGACATAAATCACAGCAAGATCTTTATTGACCCACCTCCTAGAGTAATGGAAATAAAAGCAAAAATAAACAAATGGGACCTAATGAAACTTAAAAGCTTTTGCACAGCAAAGGAAGCTATAAACACGACGAAAAGACAACCCTCAGAATAGGAGAAAATATTTGCAAACAAATCAACAGACAAAGGATTAATCTCCAAAATATATAAACAGGTCATGCAGCTCAATATTAAAAAACCAAACAACCCAATCAAAAAATGGGCAGAAGACCTAAATAGACATTTCTCCAAAGAAGACATACAGATGGCCAAGAATCACATGAAAAGCTGTTCAACATCACTAATTATTAGAGAAATGCAAGTCAAAACTACAATGAGGTATCACCTCACATTGGTCAGAATGGCCGTCATCAGAAAATCTACAAAAAACAAATGCTGGAGAGGGTGTGGTGAAAAGGGAATCCTCTTGCACTGTTGGTGGGAACGTAAATTAATACAGCCACTATGGAGAACAGTATGGATGTTCCTTAAAAAACTGAAAATAGAATTACCATATGACCCAGCAATCCCACTACTAGGCTTATACCCAGAGAAAACTATAATTCAAAAAGACACATGCATCCCAACGTTCACTGCAGCACTATTTACAATAGCCAGGTCGTGGAAGCAACTTAAATGCCCATCGACAGACAAATGGATAAAGAAGATGTGGTACATATATACAGTGGAATAAAAAGGAATGAAATTGGGTCATTTGTAGAGATGTGGATGGACCTAGAGACTGTCATACAGAGTGAAGTAAGTCAGAAGGAGAAAAACAAATATCGTATATTAACGCATATATGTGGAATCTAGAAAATGGTACAGATGAACCGGTTTGCAAGGCAGAAATAGAGACACAGCTGTAGAGAACAAACGTATGGACACCAAGGGGAGAAAGTGGGGAGGTGGTGGTGGTGGTGGTGGGATGAATTGGGAGACTGAGATTGACATATATACACTAATATGTATAAAATAGATAACTATAAGAACCTGCTGTATAAAAAATTAAAAAAAATGTTTTTAAAGTTCGCCAGTCTAAATCAGCCTTGCCTAGCCTTCCTCCACTTCCTTCAGTGCCCCATTTTGGCAATGTGACAAGTGCTATCTCTGGTAGCACTGAGATAAAACAATGAGTTAATCCCTGCTAAGGACTGGCTGATGGATCCCCTTAACTGTTTATACATTTCTTCAACAGAATATATCACACACACTATATGCTGCCTTCCAGAGCAGTACAATGATATCATCAAGGCCCTAACAAACAGAAATGGCCTTGGTTGAGGGAAAGCCAGAGTTTGGGAGGGTCTTCCATTTTATAGCTGCTCTCTGACCCCATTCTGGAGAGCTTGTTCAAAGATCAGCCCAATTTTGCCAAGTTTTGACGCAATTGTATCTCGAGATATAAATGCTGAAATGAAACAATGCAGCAATTAAATAAGACACTTAGGTAAAATATTTGACTTTCTATTCAGTTCCCAGAACCAAACAGATACTCTGCTATTTGCTGTGTTTTCATGCCTCTCTGCAGTGCAGACACTACCAGTCAGAACCGTGACCTTATGTCCCTCTCCACTGAGCCATAAGCATCATCACCCCATACTGTACATGAGCAGTCCCCTCCCTCCTTCCACCTGATAGTATTTTCCTTCAAAAGCACAATCAATCTCATTCATTTTTGAAACAAGGTGATGGGATGCAGTGGTTTCAATCCTAGATTCTGGTGCCAGAGTGCCAGGTTCCATCTGGCTCACCACATCCTAGCTGTGTGAACCAACCTCCCGTGTAAAATGAGGATCATGACAGGACCCACCACCCTCGGGGAGTGGCGAAGATTACATGAGTTAGTTCAGGTGAAGGGCTCAGAGACGTTTCTGGAAATGGTGTCAGGCACCACATGTTAGCTTTATGATCACTGCCAGCACACACCAGGGGGCAGGGGTACTGTGCATCCAGAGATGATCTGTTCCTAGCACATCTGTTAAAGCACAAACTCAAACCTACCCTGAAGTCACCTTCTGTTTTCTCTGCGCTGTTATAAAACCTGCTATAGTTGGAAAAATTTATCAACCTTCAAAGCCCTTCCATACAGATATGAAGATGTTTCATGATAAGACAAATTAAGCTTTTCATGAACAACAAAATATGGGAAATACCCAACTTAATTAATTAACTTTTTTTGGCGGCGCCGCACAGCTAATGGGATCTTAGTTCCTTGACCAGGGATTAAACTCGAGCCCACGGCAGTGAAAGCACAGTCTTAACCACTGTACTGCCAGGGAATTCCCATAGCCAACTTAATTTAAATCCAAGTAAAACCTCTGTGAGCTACAGGAAACTCCTTCAACTTCTCACATACTAATGTAGGGGTTAGATTTCTGTGTGCCATGTTTGGGGGAGGCCAGCCTGTCCCACACATGGCTCTCAGAGAGGCTGCCCACATCTTCTCCCCGGCCTGGGCAGGATGGACTCGGGGGGTAAGGAGAGGGGCTCAGCATGAAACCCTGAGTGGTTAACGATCTGGTGTGTGGGGGGGGGCGGGGGGGGGTAGGGGGGTTTGGCCAAGTTGCTCTGGATTTTGTCAGCATGACTTTCATCCTCTTCATGGTCCCCATCAACATTGCACAAGAGATGAGAGGAAAATGCAATCAAATCCAGGTCCCATGCAGCCCTTCCCATAGATGGTTTTGTTTTTCAAGCTGAAGGAAACTTAACAAGCTAAGAATTCCCCAGCCCATCCAGAACGGAAATCTCTAGTACTTGGGATTAAAAAGTTTGCTCTAAAATAAACAAATTTTAATTTCTTTATCTTCTACTCTTCTTTCTTGCCCCTCTCCTCCTCTTCTCTTCCTGTTCCCCTCTCCTCTTCCTCTTTCTCATTTTCAGGAAACAAAGAGAATTTTCAATCTTGCTTACAATTTTTAATCTTGTTTAATCAAAGGGTAAGATAGATTTGAAAGTTCTGCTTTGGTGCTTTCATTTTGAGAAATAAAGTTTGGCACAGTTTCATCCTCATTCAATGTACTTTTAAGGTTTGGATATCCACCACCACAGGACATTGCATGTATGCACCAACAGAGACACCACCATTGCGAAATAGCAGCTACCATGGAGAACAGGGCAATGAACCATATCCCCATATGGAAAGGAAATACCCAATAAAACCCAAGCAAAGAGCCACAGATAGCTCCACTTCCCTTTTGAGCACTCTTGCACAGAGCCACTTACCCTGGGCAGGACTAATTGGTGCCAGGTGCCTTGTAGGGATGCCAGGCTGATTGATTTCCCCATCTCTTTGGGAGATTTCCCACTCTCTTTGTGGGAGGATGAGTTAATAACACATCCTTTCCTGGTGCCTGTTTGAATCTCATTTTTGGAGCTGTATCTAAAGATGGCAGCCTTCCTCTGTGGGAAAAAAACAAATCACACTGCAAATTGGGAAAAAAGTCTGGGTGATCAATGCCTGCCTCAACTGAAAAATACTGAGAAGTCCCCTGCGTTTGGGGCTGCTACTCTATCACCAAGGACATGAAAGTTACCTTATTAGGATGGTGGTTTTCAAACTGGTTATTGTAGAATGCTACTTTCCAGATAAGCTCTTACTTTGAACATTTATAATACAAAAGAGCTGGAGTGGCTGCTCTGGTTATACTGGGAGTGGGGGATCCAGGGTGCTGCTGGATTGGCTTCTTCCTTGGTCCCCTCTAGAGCCCCCCCCCCCCACTCAAGCCACGAGCTCCTCAAACAGTGTGGAAAGGCCTGTGGAATACTGAATACATATTGCCTCTGATCACACAAGAGGACACTGAGGCCGGCGGATGAACGGAGATGCCAAGGTTGTGGCGCTGGTGCTCCTGGGACACTCAGCAACCAGCCACCATTTGGACAGCACATGCTCACTACCCCTCAGCAGGAAACAAACATTTAAACCACTTTGACTAAGAATGTAAAGCCATGGATTGAAATAACTCACTTAGAGCCAGCATAACCCTTCAGGGCTTTCTCCCTTTCCTGTAGATTCAGAATTTTGTGCTCTGCAAACAAAAATATTCTGTAACAGGAGAATTGGTTTGGTTTACACGCCTGTACTAGTAATAGGATAACTTGGAGAGCCGGGCGCCCTACCATCCTGCGCTTCAGCCCCCCTTCCAGGCTTTCTCCTGGCTTCGGGGAACAGTGGGTGAGCAGCACAAGGACCAGGACAGCCTCCAGCCACGCAAGGAGGTCGTGGAGCCTGCCCCCCAAGGCCCGCAGAGACAGTCAGCCAAGGCAACAGGGTGTGTGTGTGCATGTATGTGTAAGTAACATGATTTTTCCTTCTAATTAAAAAATAAGATGGTTCATAAGGAACATTTACAAAATGCACAAAGCATAAAAGAAAGAAAGATAGTCACACAGAGAAACATTTTAAGGTGTACAGGCTTAAGACTCTTCCCTCCCTCCCTCTTCTTCATTTCTCCAAAATAGGATCACACTGTCTATAATCCCCTTTTATTTGCCTCCTGGATTGTGAGCATCTTTTTGGGATAAATACACGTTATATAATTGCTAATGGTTTCGAAATATTCCCTTATGCTATAAATCATTCAACTAAATTTCCACTTTGTAACATTTTTTTGCTTTTATAAAGAAAACTTCTATTACTATTTTTATTCATAAATCTTTGCATATTCCCCTAGAATGAATTTCTAGAGGTGGAATTGATGGTTATGTAAGGTAAACACTTTTTTTTTTTTTAATTTTTAATTTATTTATTTATTATTTTATTTTTGGCTGTGTTGGGTCTTCGTTTCTGTGCGAGGACTTTCTCTAGTTGCGGCGAGCAGGGTCCACTCTTCATCGCGGTGCGTGGGCCTCTCACTATCGCGGCCTCTCTTGTTGCGGAGCACAGGCTCCAGACGCGCAGGCTCAGTAGTTGTGGCTCACGGGCCTAGTTGCTCTGCGGCATGTGGGATCTTCCCAGACCAGGGCTCGAACCCGTGTCGCCTGCATTGGCAGGCAGATTCTCAACCACTGCGCCACTGCGGAAGCCCCAAGGTGAACACTTTTAACAGTATTATCAGACTACCTTTCAAAAGATGTTCTCAATTTTGTCTTCAGAGAAGGTACAAAGGTGCACAATTCCCTACACCTTCATCCAGGTGATGAGCCAATCCAGGTCAGACGAGGTGTCAAGGACCCAAGGGCCAGCCAAGCAGAAATACCGGCAGGACTGAGCCAAAGACAGCCTCTCCAGGGAATGGGAAGTTGTATTCAAATTGTACTTTTGTTTTACTGAGAATTTCTACAGATGTGCTATGTGTTAGGTTTCAAAAATTCACACAGAAAAGAAAAG
The DNA here is from genome assembly GCF_028023285.1 of Balaenoptera ricei. Taxonomy (NCBI): domain Eukaryota; kingdom Metazoa; phylum Chordata; class Mammalia; order Artiodactyla; family Balaenopteridae; genus Balaenoptera; species Balaenoptera ricei. The sequence goes on from NC_082643.1 coordinate 37,231,283, forward strand.
AAACCAAAACCAAACCAAAAAACAAAGAGCGCTTGTTTGTTTCCTTTTATCTCCAGAAGGTACATCAGGCAGAGCATGGACAAGGCTGCAACCTGATTTGACCTTGTGTCATTGTGTTACTATGTTACTGCGTCACTGGGAGGGGCTTGTTGATGCTGCAACGCCTCCTGAAGCTCCGCCTCCGTGCAGCTGGTGCAGAAGGTGGGGGAGGCGCAGGGGCACAGTCCACCTCTTTCCTTCTTCCCAGAGGGAGGGATGGGGCAGAGGAGTGGGGGGAGCCGAGGTTGGCCTGCCTGTTGCCTCGCTGGCCTCTAGTGGTCCTTGCCTTGTGGCCTGAGGTCTGGCTGATGGGCAGCAAGGTGACGGTGGTAGATTTCCTGTGTCTCTGACTCTCCCTCCTAAATAGTCATCCATCAAGGAACTAAACAAACAAACAAAAAAAGAATAAAAAAGCTGCCTGGTACCGTCTTTCCTGGCCCTGCCTTCCATAGCTCTTTCTTCTCTCTCTGCTGGTCTTCTCTCTGCCTCTCCCTTCAACCCGGTGTGAGGATCAGGTGAAGCGGAGGGTGTGTGGGCGGGGGAGGAGATGCTGATGGGATGTGTAAGAGGGGGTCTCCTGCTCCTACCCTAGACCCACTGAGAGCTGACCCCAGGCGCTCAGCAGACTCCCTGGGCTCTGTTCAGGGAAGCCCTCATAAAGACCTGCTCTAGGTTGGGACTTACAGAATGCTCCTCAGTCTCTTTTCCCTGGATTTTCTCTCTGTCCTTCAGCTGCCCTCTGCCTTCACCTCCCTCCTCTGCAGACTGGATGTTGCTCTTGAAGTCAACCCGTCTCCTGCCACCATCCTGGTTTCTTTTCCTTACGGTCCCTCAGACTCTCCAGCCTGGCCTTGCTCACACCTGTTTTTTCCATGCTTGTAACCAGGCTGCCGACAGCTGGAGAAAGCCACACGGCCCTGCTGATAGATGGGTGCCACGCCACACAAGTCACCTTGAACCACAGCTGGGCACTTAGTGCCCCCAGAGGCCTTCTGTTTGCTATTATTTTCCACTCTACAGAAGGATTTCCAAACCTTCTCCCTTTCTCAAGCAGTCGCTAATTACTGTACCATCCCACCTGCCCAACCCTCACACGCTTGTTTGGCGAGTGGCAACTGATCCCCTCTCCAACATTTCTCAAAGAGCTAAACAGAATCATCAAACAGGAAATCCATTATTTTGAAGAGCTGACCCAAAATGGGGTGAGGGAGGGAATGTGACAAAGACAAAGAGGAGAATGTAGCAAAGGAGGCTCCTTCTGGAGGGAAGGAAGACAAGTGTGAACTCCCCAACTCCTCAAGCTTCTGTTTAAACCCCCTTCCTTCAGGTCTCACCCGTTATGGTCAAGGGCTCCCAAGGAGATGGTACAGACGGCCCCCTTCCCCACTGCTGGGCAGTGACCAGATTCCGGAGGGCATGCCCACAGGATGAGTCTCCGTTACTCCTTAGTTGCTCTGCTTTAGACTCAAGATGACTGTGGTCAGACTTAGTTTTCCACTGAGATTTGACTAACAATATTTTTCTGGGCTGTGTTCCCTGGGGCATATTCAGATTCATGCTCAGTGGCTAACTTTGTTCAGGTTTTTCAGTTCTATTCACTTCTCTCAACTTTGGACACAGCACACAACCACAGAAATGTGCACAGAGAAGCCAACACACGAGAAAGAGCCGGCATTTGACTCCTTGAACAGAAAGTCTTTATATGTCCAGGGACTTGGGGAGCAAAGGCCTCTTTCCGCCCCTCAGGGGATGACCAGTCGCATGAGTTAGGCTCTGTCATGCGTTGGTGGAAGGCCGCCTTAACTTTCCAGAAAGGGGCAGCAGACCAGGCTAGTGGGTATCCACTGCGAGGCTGAAAGGAGCACATGCATTCACTTAGAGCAAGGTGGGGCCCTGCCAATTTGTTTGGACATGCTGCCAGTTGGCAGCAGGACTGAGTCCTCCCTGAGGAGAGCCAGAGAGTGTGGAAGGCCCGCCTGGGGTCCTGGCCTGATGAGTGAGCAGTAGCTTTCAATGTACTAGTGAAAACTGGCCAGGACAGCCCAGCCCCTCACAATTCACTTCCTACTTTCCTGCCAGGGACTATAATTTTTTCCAAGGGAAAACTTCGTATTTGTTTTTGGTATCTTTAATGTGTGTGTGTGTGTGTGTGTGCGTGCGTGCGCGCACGCGTGCTCGGTGCTAAGCCCCTGTGATCATCTACAGGAACTGGCAGAAGCACTCTCTCCTTTTTTCACTTTGTGTGCTTGACCTTGTGACCTTGTGTTCTTGTGAAGTCTCTGCCACGTAATCTCGTCAGTCTCCTTCCTGTACGATCTCACTGATTTCCCCTGGACTATCCCATGGGCATTTTTATGTCAACAGACTGGAATGTTTCTCTCCTTCCTGGGAAAAGCTCCTCTGGTCTTAGTGAACTCAGAAGTGGAGGAATTCATAAGATTTAGGGAGCCTGCCTCAAATTGCCTCCTAGTATAACTTCCCACAAGGTCTGGAGAGAGGTTAGACCATCCCCCTGTAGTGTCCAGGGATGGAGAGGGGCAGGTTCCCTTTTCCTGCCAAAGCCACATGGAGCCAGACAGAACAACAAGCACACCTGTGGCAGTCAAGGGCCCAAGTAGAAGCAGTAATACTAAAGGCCACATTGGCACCTTCTGTTTGCCTGCATTGGGTCACTCTTCCTCATAAGAATGTGGCAAAGCAGGATTATCAGTCCCACTTGACAGATAAGGAAACTGAGCCTGGGACAAGTCAGTCATTCTCCCAAAACTACACATTGTAGTGGATGGCAGAGAGAGGGTAACAGTCTTGTCTTATTTTGAGCTGAGTGGTATTGTAAGGTTGTACCAGGTCACAAGGGAGACAAATACCTCTTGGGAACCTTGAAACATCCAGGCCCAGCCAGTCATTAAGGCTGATTTTATCCAAAGCAGAAGAGTTCTTGATCTGATCTGAGGTGGTGCCAGGAAGCTCCAATACTATATATGTGAAGTTCCACCATTACAGTCGTTCTTTCATTTAATGGGTTGTCCCCAGTTAAAAATATCTTTGTGTGTATAATTATTTAAGCAGTTATTTACCCCAAGTGTAAATTAATTTTTGTCTTATTCAATATAACAGCTAATGGAGAGTTGATTTTCTTCCCATGTATTTATTCTTTCAATCAGTGTGCATTTAATATTGTCTGAGGACAAGATACTGTGTGAGTTGAAAGAGGAATAAGACCTAAATGAGCTTAAAATGCAACCATAAGATACCATACAGTAAGTGCCATAAGAATAACACAAATAGAAAAAAAATCAATTGAAAGCAGGAACTAAGGACAAACACCTGGAGAATTCAGAACACAACAGGTAGGTTGAGCATTTGTGAAAGATAGTCAGGATCTCAAGTGGAGCTGATGGTGGTTTAGAGGGTACCAGGTGAAGAGACAGGAGAGGAAGACATTGTGGAGGGGGGGAAGTTATGAGCAAAGGTGTCGGGGGTGGGAAACTGCCACATTTGCTTGGGGAATTCACATCACTCAGTTTGACTTAAACGAAGCATGCCTGTTAAGGAGTAATAGGAGATGAAGATTATAAAGTTATTTTAAGGCCTATTTTTAGAAGGTCTTCAGTGCCAGGCCAAGGAGTATGATGTCTTACCTGGTAGGCAATGAAGACCCTTTGAAAGTTTGTGGACAGGTGAGTGCCAGAACTCAAACTATGCTTAAGGAAGACTGATCTGGGGGGAGCTATGGATTGTAGCTTCCTGGGGGATATTCCTTGAAGTCATCAAGGGTTGAGCTAGGATGATAGTGGTGGGAACTGGAAGGGGGAACTGATCCATGAGATGGTCTCTTGGCTACAGAGTAGCTGTGGTACATGAGGGGGTGGGGGGTATTAAAGATGGCTGAGGTGTCAAGTCTGGGTAAGTGGGAGAAAGTGGAAGAGAAAGAAGCAGCCCAGGAGACATAACTGGCTGAAGTGGAAATCTGAGGTGTGCCTTTTAGACGCTTTGACGAAAGGTAGCCTCTGGCCCTCCAGGCCTAGTGGGTTCTCACTGGCGGAGAGAGTGTTGAGTGAGCATGGCAGGGCACTGGATGGGAGCATCAGGGGGAGGAGCGTGGCCAACGTTTGACTTCATTCAAAAAGGTTTTTACTCTTCAATGGGCCCTGTTCTAGATGCTGGGATTCAGGATGAGCAAGGACAAGTCACTGCTTTCCTGGAGCTTTTCCTTTTTATAGGGCAATTAATTAGGCCAAATCCTTAGAGCCTTAGACTGCAGCTTTCCTTCACTAGTTATCATTCTCAATGTGGGACAATTCAGCATCTCTTCCACCTCAAACTAAAGGCAGGACTTCCAGCTCCTCAAGGAGTTCTGGACTCTTCCCAGTCAATACCCTTGGCACTTGCCATTCACCTACAGCTACCCACCCCTTTCAGAAGTAACTTCTTTTCTGACTTCTATCTTCATAGATTTGTTCTTTTTGTTCTTGAACTTTAATGTAAATGTAATCACATATTTTGGGGGGCTTCTCTTGCTCAATATTATTTTGTTGTTGCTGTTGGTTATTTTGCCACGTGGCACGTGGGATCTTAGTTCCCTGACTAGGGAGCGAACCCATGCCCCCTGCATTGGAGGCATGGAGTCTTAACCACTGGACCATCAGGGAAGTTCCTCCATATTGTGTTGTTGAATAGAATAGTAGCTTCGTTTTCTTATTTTTAAAAAAAATTTCTGGGTATTCCATTGCACAAATACCCCACATTCTATCAATATTTATCCATTCCACTACTGACAGACATTTGGGTTATTTTCAGGTCTTGGCTATTAAGAACAGATCTGCCAGGAACCTTTGCATCCATGATATTTAATGAACAAATGCACTCATTTCTCTTTGGTGTTTACCTAGGAGTGAAATTGTTGGATATTCATTAACTCCGTATTAAGCATCTATTTTATATCAGGCTCTGTGCTGGGTGCTTGATATTGAATGTGAGCAAAAACACGGTCCCTGTTCTTATTAATTTTACCAACCAGTGGGAGAAGTTGACATAAACAAATAGTCACAGTAAATGTGTGGCTCTGAAAAAAAGATGTAAGATACACTTTTGCCTTTTCCAGCATGTAGAGGGCTATATGCAATCTCCAGGGAGAACCACACTGGGCCTGAGCATCAGCCCACTCCCTGAAGATGAGCGATTAATGCCCCACTGCTGGGGCTGGATTAGAGGTAGGTTTCCAGTGGAGCCTGGGTGGAGGGAAGTGAGGAGCTCAGCTTGGCTGCCTGAGGGCCCTGGCGGCCCAATCCTTGGATGTATTCCTTGGCCTGGGGTGCATTTCTGGCCTTGCTCTCTGGCTCTGGAGGTGGTTGGGATAATTGAGAGCTTATGCCCCACTCCCCGAAGACTGGTTTTAGCACCCGCATATGCAACCCGCATTTTAATATTATTCCTTCTGACTGGAAGCATTTGGAAATGGTCCTTGCCCCTGCTTTTAAAAGGTGGCATTATTTTATGAACATTTAGGCATTGATTAACAAAATTCCGAACGCTTTAACTAATGGGGGAAATGCCAAACTTTCTTTGTGTATCCAAGAAAGTAAATGTAATAAAAACTATCCCAAAAGGTAAGTTAAATTATATATAGCCTTTACGCTTTTTCTCCTGATGGCCCCACCAGATGTTTTAAAATGCAGGACACAGGCCTTTTTTTTTTTTTCTTTCTGTTTTCTCCAGGGAAAGAAGAAAACTTGGCTCAGCTCTACTAACTTTTGGGAGAAAAAAAAAAAAAATAAAGAGCTATAACAGGAGCAGGTATGTTGGGAATCCCCCAAACTGCTGGTTCATAAATATAAAGACAAGGGAACAAAACCGCTGGTTTTTTACCTAGCTTTTCTTAGTCACCCCCACCCACCCTTCTCAGATCACCATCAGGAATTCTGCTCTGATTTCTAAAGCAAGAGACTGAGTTTGCCAAGTTTCCTTGGGCCTGGGAGGCTGAACGGCAGCCATCGTGCGCCTTCCTTGTTGAGCCGGGTGGGCCCATCTCCCATCTCCTCTGCCCTCCCGTCTCCACCTTCTCTGCCCTACCGTCTCCACCTCCTCTGCCCTCCCGTCTCGTCTCCATCTTGCCTCTTCGAGACAAGGCCCTGCGTTAGGAGCCCGGTTGCAGGCGCGGAGCCGGCTCGGGAAAGCGCGTGCGCAGTGAAGTGCGGTACCAGCGCCTCTCCCCAAACCTCCTTCTCAGGCTCTGGGTTTCTCTTGTAAACCCAGATCTTGATTTCCCCACCCTCCCTCACCCTACATGCAAGTTCCCTGAGTATGAAAGGAAATAAAACAGCTACAAAGTTGGGGGACGGGATATGTCAAATCCTTCAGGTCATATCCTCTGCTTTTGCCACAATGAGCTATGGAAATAAAATAAACCTTTAGAACCTGGCTGCAGCTCTTCCCGCCTGAGCTCCGAGCCAGTATCCGCAGAGCCGGCCCTCTCCTCTCCTTCCAGCACCTTCCCTGGAGTCCCGAAGACTTGTTTGGAAGGAAGAGCAGAAGTCAGGGGTTCTCTGAGGCTTCACCCGACCCTTAAAATTCTCCCTAAGAAGAGCGTTCCCAGTAAGCGTTACCTTGGAGCATCCTTGGCTGGAGCGGGACGCCAGGAAGCCGGAGGCGGGCCTGGGAGGCTCCTCTCCTGCCGGCCGCAGACCTGACTCCTCCCGACGGGGGCGCCTCCGCAGCCGCAGAATGGGAACTGGGGGCTCTGCGGAGAACTACCCTGGCCCAGAATAAAGACAGGTCGGATCCCTCACAGCTGGTGGTGTGGGAACAGCCTCTTCCCAGGAGGAGCAGATAGACCAGCTTTTATTCATCATGTTTAACTTCCTTTTGGGCAGAGTTTTCTATTCCAACTATCCATCAGAATCACTTGGAAAGCTTAAAAAATTTATAAAAATGCACAAATAGCAAAAGCAAGTGGTGAACCTGGAGATAGCTGGTAGGATGACGGAGCTTAATTCATTCAGCAGCATATCTGTGCCGCTGCCATTTTTTAGTAGGGAAGGATAGGGTTATAAAGTATCTTAGAAATGCAGCCCCCTGGAGCTAGAACACACTCAGGATTCTAACACGGAGTCCTGGATAGGGGCAGGGGAACAGGCAGAGAAGAGGAGATAAAGACAAGGGGAAGAGGCTGGGGAGAGACAGGGCAGCGAAGAAGGAAGACAAAAATCTAGACTCTAGTTGAAGCTCTGCTGCTAGCTAGCTCTGTGATCTTGGGAGAACCACTGGGCTTGGGAAAAGTGAAGAGACAATATCGCATACTGCTTAAGCAGGTGGGCTCTGAGGCTACACTCTGGATTCATCTCAACTCTATTGTTTATTAGCTGTGTGACCTTGGGCAAGCGACTTAACCTCTCTGAGCTTCAGTTTTCTCATCCATAAAATGTGGCTTATAGAGTTGTCATGAGGTTTAGACAAAGTAATGTATATAAAACGCTTGGCAAAGTACTTGAGACACATTACGTATTCAATATATTTGCTATTGTTATTACCTATCTCCAGGGTCATATAGTGGGATGCAGAGAGACAATATTTTTACCTCATGCATGATCAATTTATTTAATATATATAATACTCTTCATAGAAATACTAATCTCCTACCTTATTTGTTTTAAGGTTATTATGGGTATATGTGTTAGGGGGAAAGGAAGTGAACCAGATAGTGATACACGATTGTTGTTTCCTCCACAAATAATTTATTGCAGGTGTTAGGTTTTAACACTTATTACATGTTTTGAAGATTGTTATTCTGCTCTCTATCTTCCTGTTTTCATTCTAGACTTTTGTCTTAGGACAGGGTAGATTTTGCTGCATTAGCAACCCAGAGATCTCATTGGCTTCACCCAACCCAAGTTCATTTTTCATACACCTGGCGTGTCCTATGTGAGTTGGTGTGCTGCCCATGTCAGGCTCCAGAAACCCAAGATGGAGGCTCCATCTTGCTGTGCTTCCCTGATCTTCACAGCTGGGGGAAGGGAATGTGGCAAATTATTACGCTTCTTAAGCTTCCAATGAAGTAACACCAGGGCAGTTCTCCGAAGCTGAACTGCTTTATTAAGTTCTGAGTCTTCCTTTCCCAGATATGATTTTCCTTATAATTTTATAGGAAATTTTTTCCAATCTTTTCTTGATTCTGCTTTTGGAGAAAGTACAGTAAAAATAATAAGCTAATGGTGATTTTTACCACCATCAAACCAGACCCCCTTCTTACTCTCACAAGAGATTTTGGCCCCAGTGAGAGGAGAATGTATTTTTTAAAATATATTTTTAAAAGTTTCTCCCTTCTCATTCATTTTCAACATATTGTTTCCCCAAATTCCCAGTTTTCTGAAATCCTCAAGAGGAAAAAAATGTCTGAAAGATTCATATCCCTTCATCATCACCTACTACAAAAACTTGAGTATAGCTGGCATCTGGTCATCTCCCACACTCAACCCAAACTACTGACGTGTGGTAGTCAAAGGATGTGAGATGCTTCTAGGGGCCTGACCCTTCCCTTCATCATGTCCATTGTCAGAATGTCTGTGGAATTGGTTCCTGTGACTGAAGAAACAGATGTCAGCAAAGCAGATGGGCCATTCATTCAGTAAACAATTATTGAGCACCTATTATATGCTGGGCACTGGGCTAGTTCTTCTAAGTCAGCACAGTGATTCAGCTGGACTCAGATCTTGGCAGGGGAAGAAAGCAAGTATGGGTTCCCCAGAGAGCAAGCTGATGTAGTGTGACCCTGTGACCTCTCCACCATTGTCTTCTATTGCAGACTCATCTCCTGTGGGTCCTGAAGGTGCCACCATGCTCACTGTCATTATCTAGTCCTCTGTTACTGCCCTTCCTTCACCAAGACTGAGTACCTCTTCTTGCTGCCAGTTCAAATCCCACCCATCCTTGGAAACCAGCTGTAGACCTACATCTTTTCTCAGCTCTGAAGGCTCTCAACACTCACGCAGCTCCTTATCTACAGAAATCCTATCACACATGCCATCTCTGCTACCTGTTAGTGCAACTACCTATATATGCTTTATGACTTAACCATTTGGGAGGGGGTCTATTACCTTTATATCAAGTTTCTTTAAGAAAATTATCTTGTTTTCTCTTGAGTCAGTGGATTAAAAGTGGCAAGCCCATTGGAGGTATTTAGTGGTTAGGTCCTACACAACATCTAGTCTTTCAATAATAGATGCTTGCAAGCACATATTGAATAGAAGTAAACTTGACCTTGTTCTCTTCTTTTTCAGGAAAGATGGAAAGAGAAGACGTGGCTATCTTTATCCCTATGGCTTTGCCTCCTGGACTTCTAGCCTTGGGCACATAAGAATTTTCAAGGTAGTTTAGGCAGAGGCCAGAGGATGCTAACCACTGTTGGGTCAAGACACTGACATCTGGGATTCCAGGTATCTATGCTTTCATTTGCCATCCTCTTCTTCAGGCACCTTGGAGAGCCTCAGATCAGGTTTCATTCCTTTCCACCACTAAGATGTTGAGGGAATATGATGGATGGAAAAGATGGACTGAAGCAAAGTTAACTATAGAATTTATTTATGTAAGAGGAATTTGATTTCTTCACTAAAACCTATTTTAAAATGTGTGTGGTTTTCACAAGTGAAAAGATCTTCAGTTGAATCAAAATACTGCAGAAACAAGGGGTTGAAGTGGTGTCCATGAAGTGATATCCATGGTCTTGAATAACCAATGGTTTTGCAGCCCATTCTTAGTTCCTGGTTCTAAATGCTCACCACCCTGCCCCCCCACTTCTTAACTTCCCATGCATGAGGATTTACTGGTTCCCTGATCCCATAACTTAACTTTCTTCCTCTCATTTTCTTTTGGATTATGGATGTCTACTGGAGTTAGGCTACAATAACACAATTTGTCACTGTCTAATATGCAATGTTATGTTTGAACCTTTCAACTGAGCAGAATAAATTAGTGTCTTATTTTATTAATGGTATAAATTCAGAAGGGTAGGCTTATTTAAAGTGAGAGATAAGCTGCATAGTTAGGGAAAAGACTGAATGAAAATGACACTTGTCAAAAGAAGTTGCTGAATTTTCTGCCACTCTCCCCCCGGACCAAGCTTCCCCCATATGCGGATTTACCTGCAGACAGTTTTCAACATCCTCAGCAAGAAAACCTATCGTATTTTCAACTCTATTATACACCTTCCCCCTGCCTTCCTGTAGTCCTTAGGGGCAGTGGACAAAATGGCTGTTCCTTGTTCATTACTAGGAGTGTGCAAGCTCTTCTTCTTGGAAGGTCTCACCTCCTGCTCAGCCCTTCCTTCAAATTTTCTGCCAAAGTTGTCTTAAGCCCCCCTCCGTCAGTTCATTCTACCCCACCCCAAGGTTTTAGAGAGGCTTCCTGGGCTCTGCAAGGAAGCCTGAGGTTTTCACCTTCTATTCCAAAGGCTACCCCTTTCCTCTTCTTCCCACACAGCCCCCTGTGCTCCCAGTCAGATTTCCCCCAAGCCACACCTAGTCTCACTGCCTTCTGGCCACTCTTTCCTTATTCCCACACTTCCAGAAATCTCCAGTTTCTTTGCGAGGCCTTTCCCAAATGCTTGGGAGAAGAAGGCGTCTCTCTTCTGGAAAGCCATCCTCAAAGTGGCTCCTCTGCCACTCATTACTCTTTACCTAATAAGAATGCTAATAATAATAGTAATAATAATAGCAATAGCTAACACGTATAACACTTATTAGGTGCCTATCACAGTCCAAAGCACTTTACATAAACCAACTGATTTAATTCTGGCAAAAATCCTTTGAAGTGGTGTGATGGTTAATTTTATGTATCGATGGTGCCCAGATATGTGCTCAGACATCATTCTAAAGGTTTTTGTGAGGGTATTTTTGGATGAGATCAACATTTAAATTGGTGGACTTTGAGTAAAACAGATTGCCTTCTACAGTGTGGGTGGGCCTCATCCAGTCAGCCGAAGGTCTGAATAGAACAAAAGTCTGACCTCCCTCAAGCAAGAGGGAATTCTGCTAACAGATGACCTTCAGTCATCAACTGCAACATCAACTCTCCCTTGAGTCTCCACCCTGCTAAACCACCCTGCAGATTTTGGACTTGCCAACCTCCCTAATTGCATAAGCCAATTCCTTAATACCTCTTTCTATATATAGAAATATATATATTAGTTCTGCTTCCCTGGTAAACCCTGACTAATACCCATAGGTATTTATGATTATCCCATTTTACAGATGTGATAACTGGGACACAGAGAAGTTAGGTAATTTTCCCAAGGTCATCAGTACAGTAAGTGATGCAATTGGGAGTCTGTCCAACTCCCGGGTCTGTGCTTTTTGCCATGAAATTAAATACATATCATTTATGCTGTGTTCAGAACCGTTTGTTCATCAGTCTGCCTTGTATATCTTTGTTACTGGATTATTTATATTTTTAGCTGTCAGCTTTGGGAAGACAGAATCTGGTGAGCGTGCTCTGTAGAGTCCCAGCCTAGACTTGTGAAAGGAGAGAGTTTTGGGAAGTTGTTGATACATGGATGGTGCTTATTGTCAAGGCAGTTAATGATTTGCATTGTCTGCTCCTTGACCATCTTCCTTTCTGGTCATCTCGAGACAACTGAGTAAGATCCCATCATTTCACCACTGCATAAAATTTTAGGAATTACACTTTGAGTTCCCTAAAGCACATATTTCAGACTAAAAGATATGCCATATTTTAGAAGAGTTGGATCTTTAAAGGTTTCAACGTATGTGCTAGCCTTCTGCAAACTGCAGAGCACAGCAAATGTAGGGGTCCAAATCATCCTTGCTCTTCTGAGGCAAATAGACCCATTCCAGGCCTGAGAGCTGTGCCCTGGAGTCTGAGGAGACCCACAGCTGCGGAAACTGCAACCGCCTCTCCGCCTGCCCCAGAGCCTCATCTCCTTGGGGTGGAAGCAAGGGGGGCTGCTTTCCTAACCTGACTTTCATGCTTGCTTTCCCTCGAGCATTATCTTAACGGAACTGTGTTTAAAGTAAGCCCCGGATGCGAGCATTCTGTTGCTAAAACTCAGTGAAGGCTCTGTGACTGCCACAGCTCCGTTGGCACCTTTGTTCTTGGAGCTGTTTTCATTTTCCATTGGAATCGTGTGGTTGTTTCTGCGGGCATTTTCTTTTCTTTTCTGAGGCACTAAGCAGGACCAGCAGGGTGGAACGGGTGCCCAGCAATAGATCTCTGTGTATCTGTCTATCTGTCTGTCTCTCTTTCTCACTCTCTCTCTCTCTCACACACACACACACACACACACACACAGTGAGACACACACACACAGCGAGACACACACACACAGTGAGACACACACACACACACACACACACACAGCAAGACACACAGAGTCTCTTTAAGCAGTCCACCACAGCACTAAGCACTGTTTTCAACCTTTCAGGCTATCAGGCACCAGAGTGTTTAAAGTTTTAACAGGCTTGGAGGTGACCCTGGAGTCCACCACCGTCTGCATTCATCTGTAATTTATGGCTACCTCTTATTTAGTTGATTGAGTAAATTGTACCTAAGAGTATTCTTTGAGACTTGGCAGTCTGGTATACAGTTTCACGATTCAGCTGTGTTTTTGCCAACTATTTGGCTTTTCCCCCCCTTTCTTTTGGATGACATTCTCAAATACTTAATTTGGAGCGTTGGTCTGGAACACACTTTATCAGACACCTTTTGTGTGCCAAGAGACCCCCTTATCCATTCTGTTGAGGCTGACTTTCCACACGCTAACACATTTATTTCTAAATTGCTTTTAAAGTCACCACATTTCCAAATAACATAAGGTAATGTGTGGTGCGTTTGGACCACTTGGTGCATGTGGCCTCTTGCTTCTCCCCACACCTTCCACCCTTCTCTGGATTTCAGCTGAGGGGAAATTCTTCTCTAAGTGGAGAGGTGAGGGTGACGGTGCCTAACCAAACCATAAAATTAATGTTTATTGCAGAAATAAAAGGGCTTACTTTGTTATGAGGTATGTGAGGACATGTTTTGGCCTTACTTCATGTGCTCGGTCTAACCATGCCCAAAAGACTAAATCAAGGCTATTATGAGGATAATTTATTTCTCTTTCAAGTCTGTCATCATGTGTGTCAATTTGGCATATTGTGTTTTCCCACTTTCAGGGGTAAGGTCCATATCTGGCAAACACAGATGTAAGGCCATATATGAAAAGTCCCTGCAGCAATTTGCTTACAGTTTTACAGAATTTGATTTTTTAGCTGAGTCTGGGACTAACTTACTACTCCCTTTTCTATCCACTAAGCAGTATGGAGCCCTCAACTTTCCAGAACCCAACTCCCAGTTGTGCTGTTGCCTCCAAACAAGAGAGGATGTAACTCGTCTGTATTATGATGAATACACTGTAATCATGTAATCTTCTAGGGAAAAAATGTGATTTTAAGACAAGATATGTAACAGAATTAGATCCTCCACTCATACCGTTAATCTTCTTTTAAGATCTAAAAAGGGATTAGAGGTTAAATCTTTTAACATTCTTTTTTATAAGTGGAGAATTATTTAACCATCTTAACCCTTTGTGAGAAGGGAATGGGAATTTAGGTTTAAACATGAAATATAAACTTCCCTTCAAATTTCCTTCACAATTCCCGTCTTCCCCATCCCATTACACTTGTGCGGCCACACGTGCAGTCCACTCTGAAGCAGTGTGGAGTCCACCCCCCACGTTCTGTGTTGCTGCCTCTTACTCTTGTCTCCCGGTGCAGAGGCGACTGATATAAATACACTTTGTGCTTACTGGTGGCCGAGGCATGGACACTGTGTATCTAAGATCCTTGATCCTTTTTGAACCTCATTATATTTTCTCTTCGGCACCCCTCCTGCATAACAAGAGCAGATAAATTGTCACAAGACTATGATAAAGGACATTCAAAGATGCTTAAGATGAATAAAAAATAAATGGAATAAGCACATGTTCCTTCTACTCAGCGGCCCCAATGCCTAAGCCCACACAGAGGCTTCTGCCACCAAATGCTTCTCTATAGCCTTGGAGGACACGAGGTTCCAGAGTCAGCCTCCTTGCCTGGTATAACCCCTGCCCTTCTTTCCATGAACCTTCCAGGACAAGGTCATGCAAAGGGGAGGCTGACTCCAATATTTTTTTGGTGGCTATAGCTAGTGTGAACAGGTAACTATTTTGCTAAAAGTGCTCATGAACCTCTTATTTTGCTAGAAAGTAAGGAAGTGCTCAGAGATTAATGGAGACATATCAAAAGCACAGAAAAACCAGCTTGAAAGGGCTCATACTGGTCGATCCGGGTCAATTTAAGCATAATAATAAATATGATAGTAATGGATTATAACACACCAAACAAAATAAAAATCTATGAGTTCATACTGACACTAGTAGAAAAATAAATAGAAGAAAATACATGTTAACTAATAATCATAAAATCAAAAAGAATCAAAAAGAATAAAATAGAATGCCATGTAACAAATACAGAAGGAATGATGAACTTAGAAAATCAACCACAGATGCTAAAACTAGTGGGTGAAAGTTTGATAAGGAACAGGGTGTTTTCATGATCTTAGAGGGTCTCCCCACAAATTGCTTATTAATTACATAGGAAAAAAGAGTTACTTTACAGTGGAGAAATCCTGTGAACACCGCCTTATCCAAGTGATGGAGGTCAATATCACCAATAATGAGCCAGCTCAGAGCACGAGCCCCCTAATCTGAGCCCTGCGGAGGGCACAGCATGGCTCTGTGATGTTTCTACCAAAAATGCCTAATCTGAATCTGATCATGAGGAAACATCAGTCAAACCCAAACTGAGGAATATTCTATAAAATAACTGGCCTGTAATGTTCAAAAGTGAACAGGTCAACAAAAACAAAGGTGGGGGAAATGTTCCCAGCTGAAGGAGACTGAGAAACATGACCACCAAATGCAATGTGTGTTCCTGGCATGAATCCCGGAGCAGCAAACAGTTCCCTGTAAAGTTCATTTGGGAACCTTTGACAAACTTTGAAAATGCCCTGTGTAGATAACAGGACTGCACGCAAATTAAATATCCTTATTTTGATAACTGCACTGAAGCATTAAGCGGTAAAGGCATATGATGTCTTCAAGTTACTCTCAAATGATTAAAAAATAATATGTATATATACATATACATATATGTGTGCACATATAAAAATATAAACACACACATGTGCACACATACATTTACATACATATCTTTATCTGTTATCTATTTATTACCTATCTCTTTATCATCTATCCATCTGTCTATCCATCTATCTGGAGAAAGAGAATAACAAAGCAAATGGAATAAAATAAACAATTGATGATTCAGGATGAAAGGTATATGGGGTGTACCTTGTGCTGTTTTTATAACCTGCTTTAAATCATTTTAATATAAAAAGTTGAAAAAAACTTATAAAAATAAATGTGATTAAATTTGATGTCAACAAATAACGGGGGAAATCCACTACCATTCCACACTTGCTTTCTATCCAACTCTGCTGGCTACTCTCTTAACTTTGGGAATCACAGCCAGGTGAGGAGTCTTTTCCCCTAACTGTGGTTGTTATACTGAGAGCACACACTCACCTTGTTTAAGTAAAACAGAGGCACACATCCCTGACATCTCTTGCCACATCCGTCCCAGCAGTGAGGAGGGAGAAGGTCCCAGCCCAGGGCTGGGAGAAGGATTCTCACCACTGAGGGCAGGGAGGCGGGGGCTCCCTCTGGCGGTCTGGTCTCACTTGCTGGGAGGTTCAGTGTGATTATGACAGGAGCATCACACAAGCATCCACAGCAGCGCACAGGCTTTCCAGAGAGAGGACCCGAGGGGCTTTTGTTATGGCATCAGCTGGGGGCTGTCTTGGCAATGGTGATCAGGCATCAGCAGGCAAAGTCACACGTGGACGTATGACCCACCAAGCCTTGCAGGTCTTATCTCTAAAACCAGTCATATCCAAACGTAGTTTTGTACCTCAGTGCAAACCACTGTTTTCCAGAAAATTATGTTCTCTTACTTAAAACTTAGAATCTATAGGTATCAACTAGTTGAGGGTTTAATCTGGTGATTAAAGAGAACTTGTATAGCTGAACTGTAAACATCATATTGGCTTGGCCATAGGCCCTGTAATGAAAGATTTTCCAGTTCCAACTTTTGGGCAGACACGAGGTTTGCAGTCCAGATGACTGTCGATAGGTCAAAAGCTAACACTGGATTTATCAGTGGAAGCTAGTGTCAACATCAGCTGTTATCACTTGGTGAGTGTGGGGGTGGAGGCCGATTTATAGCCAGGGCATAGGAATGAGAGAATTTGGGGGTATCAAGAGGTTTTCAAGGGTTCTGGAAAAAGAGCTAGTAAATTTTACCTACTGAATATACTTCACATGTTTTCATAAGGTTTGCTTCCTTTCACAAAAGATTCAGAGTGATTTACAATACGAAAATCTTAGGTATCTTTACAGTTAATAATAATGGTAGTGGCTTCTCTTCACTGGGCCTTCAGTGCTTAGCAGGAACTATGTTATCCCATCTAATCCTTGCTGCCACCCTAAGAGATAGGACCATTTGATGAGGAGGATTCAAACCCCCTCTGTCAGTCCCTCATCACTTAATGATGTAAATGTGCAGGGAAGCCCACTAGAAACAACTCATGGAGAAGCCCATTGGTGGTCCCCTGCACAGTGAATTGTGTCCACTTACTGGTGGGTAAGCTCATTCTCTGCAGGTTTTCTGCTGCAGTATTAGTCCCCATTTAACTGTCATACCGTGGATGGACATTTATTTTATTTTGACAAAAGCAATGTATTTAAACACATAAACAAGCATTTTCTTTCTTCCCCCTTGATATGCAAACATTCCACTGCAAAGTCATCAATAAAACCTGTCGTTTCCAGAAACATATTTTAAAATAAAAATGTAATCTTCAAATCGATGCACAAGCACTATAGAAGTTAAAAGTAGAAAATTTAGAGATTAAGTAACTGAAATGGAAGAAAAAATGAAAATCAATCTGTATTAGTTTCCTTCCGCAACCTGGGTGGCTTACAACAGCAGAAATTTATTCTCTCACAGTTCTGGAGGCTAGAAGTCCAAAACCAAGGTGTTGTCAGAGTCATAGCTTCTTTGAAAGGTCTAGGTTCCGTCCTTGCCTCTTTTAGCTTCCAGTGATTGCTGGCATTCCTTGGCTCGTAGATGCATCACTCCAGCATCTGCTTCTGTATTTACATGGGCTTCTCCCCTGTGGGTCCATGTGTCTGAATTTTTCTGTCCTTATTAGAACACCAGTAATTGGATTAGGGCTCACCCTTATCCTGTAGGTCCTTGTCTTAATGATATTACATCTGCAAATGAGGTCCCATTCACAGATACGAGGGGTTAAGATTTCAACATATCTTTGGGGGACACAATTCAACCCACAACACAACCCAATATCATAACAGAGGAAAAATATGACCCAAGTTATATAAAGAGGAAATAGGATCTAAATCCCTGAGAGCAATGGCTGTGTCTGCTACTTGCTCTATTCATATTTTGGCACCTGCAGTTCAGTCCTTTCTTTGTTTGCTCTGAACTACAGGTGAGGTAAGGGTAGAGATTCCATTGACCTGAGACTGGAAGCAGTAACTAAGTCTGCACTGGCTCAATTAATTACATATGTGGTTTTCTGAAACACAAGGCAAACTTTGAGGTAACAAAATATGTAGGCTCTGTCAGGTGACCACATATAGCAGCACCATGTTCCTGGGGTTAAGTCTACAGAAGAAAGTCAAGGAGACACACTTATGTAACTGATCTAATCATCTAAATGATTATTTTGTCAAATTCTGAAATTGATAGGAAAAAAGAAAATCCACGTGGGTGCTCAGCCCCCTGTTAGGGTGTCCTACCATGTTTACTTTATTATGATTGCTGGGTCGTCTTAAATCTATACTAAAATGATGCATCCTTTGGCTCTGCCTGTATAGTATAAGGAAGTATAAGGAACTGAACTGAACATTTTCAAGTTCATTACAAAACCCATGACTGCATCTTTGAATTGTTGCTGCAACCCTTTTTGCAATAATTGAATCAAATATGCTATTCAATTTGCTGCTTGGCATTCCACTTAGGGGATGGTCCAAACTCCTTATTTAGTTCTCTCTATTCACAATATATTACTCTCTTCTTGTCATTGGGAATGTCTCCACAGCAGCTGGAGATGCATCAGGGAATAAAGATTCAGTGCCACCCACAAATAAATCTGGGTCGCACTCTTTATTCAGAGGAAATATTTCAGACACGTGACTGACATAAAGCTGACAAATACTGCAGAGTCTTGTTTAGTATATTGAAAACATTTAAACCCAAATGTCAAGAAAACACAGTTTTACTCTCACAGGCCAAGGCTTATATTTTAATGTAGTTAGTGATGAGCGTTGGTAAATAACTCTAAATTTGCATCTCTTGTTCACCAAAGGAACACTCTTATGCCTGTAACCACTGGCTTGGCCCTGCAGGAAAAAGTTCCCTAAATGCTCTCTGGGCAACAAATGGTAACTTAACTTATCTTTTAGAAGTCCAAAAGTCCCTGCTGTTATTAGGGGAGCTAGCTCTACGGATTTGTAGATGGTAGGACATGCACAAGACGTTGGAATTCGGGGCTGGTTTAGGTTAGTGGCTTCCTTTCATTGTATTCTTAGAGAGTCTGCTGGAGAACACCTAATTTTTCTTTGCCTCTCTCATCAATGCAAGTAGAAAGCCTGTCAGAGAAGAAGCCAGTCAGTCTCACCTGGGAGAAGAGTTCTTCTGGAATGTTTAATTTTCAGGGTGTGAAAGAGGAAGGGGATTAGCGTGTTCTCAGGCAGCTCCAGAGTACAACTGGGGTCCCAGGAGAGTCTATAGAGGGTGTCTTCAAAAGCATCAGCTGAGACGAGGGAGAGAGAGAGGCAGAGAGCTGGAAAGCAATGAGGGGGCAGGGGAATGAGAAAAACCCTTACACCAGGGAGCCAAGTAGTTGTGGCTTGAATGTATCCTGCATCTTATTTTCTATGATTTTTCCAGAAAAAGCTGGCAATGAGAATAGAAGAATTGCGAACAATGTAGCATGTCCTTGCCAAGATATAAATACAGAAGAAACATTCTAAAGGACCATGTACGGTATCGAATTATCCGCAAAGATGAGGAAAGTAATGACTTAACATTCTCCATCCTCTGCCCAGTGACTCACCAAAGTGGAAAATGAAGCCGTTGAAGGAGATGAAAGTTACCCCCCGAAAGAGGGGGAGAGGAGTAGCCTCGGGAACAGCTGATCCAATTCACCAAGTTAAAATGTGGCCAGAACGTTGGTGACAGGAGGTGGCAGCTGAATGTTTAGTGTTTCCTTCTGTTCTCCATAATCTTCGAGAGGAAAAGCTCGATTCTGACTCCCCACAGGCTGTGGGCGGCAGATGTTATCAGCAGCACCTAGCGTGGGCTGGGTATCACTGAGGATGGGCAGAGGATGGTTATGGTACACGGGACACTTGGCGACAACACGGGTGGAGACAGGTGTCCTGACGCTATACTTACGAAGGCCCTTCTCCATAGTCTTTAGTATTTTAGTAACAGTCTTATTGAGATATAATTCACAGATCATGTAATCCACCCATTAGTATTTTGTCTTATATGTCTGTTTACTTATTCAAAATCTGTCTCACTTGGTAGACAACAAGCTCCGTGAGGGTCACGGCCACGCACATTTTTACCCATCAATGCGCACTCAGCACATATCATAATGTGCAATGCAACCACTCAATAATTATATATTTTTAATAAATGCATAATCAATAAATAAAAAGAAAAAATTAGATATCTAGGGCTCAGAAATTGGCTTTAATAAACCCTCCATTCTTTTATTTTTCTCCAAAATCACAGGCAATGTTAAAAATTGGGAAGTACCAAGGAGAGAGAAAAGGGCTCCCTTTGCTCTTAGGCTACTGTTTGACCCGATTACAAGCAGAGAGGAACTTCGGTGGGGAAGTCTTTTACCCCCCCAACCCCCCTTGCATGCTTAAGAAAGAGGAAGGGTTCTGACCTTTGTCTAGAAAGTATTTGCTTTTCTGCCCTCTTCCCGCTGACTGTTCAGACTGAATCAATTCACCTCGGCAAGTAATTCCTGAGTGAGGCTCAGGCTGAGGCCACCAGGGAAGCAAAAGATATGACGTGCCCCTCCTTCTTCTAGTTCTCCATCTAAATGCGACAGCAAAACAATTGTACTTGATCTGGAGGAAAAGAAAAGGTGGTGTGAGATTTAATGTCAAATTCTCAGGTCAGACCTCGGGTGCGGAAGGAATTCGGGAAAGGAAAAGATGAGGCTGTAGAGGCAGGTGGGTATGCTGTGCTGGGAGGTGGGGTTTGAACTGCATCCTGCAGGTGTGAGAGGTAACGCGCTGTTCTGCGGCCTGGGGCCAGCTGCGCGGAGAGGCGGGGCGAGGGCTGGTGGGAGCCGCTTTCTAAGTGGCCTTGGAGTCCTGGTTCTGCATTCTCCGGCTTTGGTGAGGAGTACAGAGACCCAAAGGCTTCCGGGCTTCGGTGTCTGTGGGAACACCATGCTTCTCTGCCCTTGCAGCGATGCTCCCTACCAGGTTGCTTTGTTGGTTTAGTTTTTATTTTGTTCCTTCTGTAGCATGCAAGAGAGGAAAAGCCTCGCCCACAGAGAGAGGGATTTCTGCAGAGTAAGATTTGTAAATCATTGAAAGCAGTCACATTCCAGAAGAGAACAGCAATAGATCCTGTGTCCTCCCTGCATAAGTAGGAAACCGCCCCAGAAACTCTCCATTATGGGCTTGGCACAAAACAAGGCTTATTTAGTTTATCATTTGCATTAAATAATGTCATCATTGAGCTGGGGGCACTTGGCTCTAGGAAACTGTTTAACTTCTTTTTAAGCATAGAGCTTTTTGCTCTTTTGGCTAAGGTAAATAAATAAATACACACAATAATCACTATTATCAATATAGGGTAATAATTGTTACTATTTTAAAAAGAGACAGCAACAGATTTTATGACAGACTCATCAGACATTCCGTGGAAAGATTCAAACCTCAAGGAAGAATGGACTTCTCAGCTTGTTAACTTCCCACAGAGTCTCACCTTGCTTGTTTTGGTGGGCAGGGGAGTTCTTACTGAGTATGGATTGAAAATAGAGTTGGTTTTTCTTTACACAGAAGCAAGTTGTCATAATATTTCAAACACTTAACTTTTTAGATTTGCAAAATGAGGTTCCCTAGACCGTAATATGAGTTACTTCCTTTAGTCACTTTTTTCCCCTTCTCTGTAGAAATCTTCCTCTTCCTTGATTTCCTCACTGACTTTTAAAAGTGTGGATAAAAATCTAACAGGGAGAGGAAGTTAAGAGAAATAAATGTTGTGCAGATGGTAAGTATAGAAGCTTCGTGAATAAAAGCTGGACATAGTTAGCCTCAGATTTTAGTTCTAAGATGTTTTAAGAATCTGTTCTAAAAAAAAAAAAAAAGAATCTGTTCTGAGTGCCATGAAATTAATAAGGCCATTTATGAGGCAGTTATAAGACTCTTCAATGATAGTTTGACTCAGAAGCTGATCTTTAGGGCTGTTAGCTTCTACCAAAGACACATCTTTTTCCTGTGTTTTAAAACAAACTCTTCCTTGACCGAATCCGAATCCATCTGTTTTTCTTTTTTCTGCTGTTTGTTCCCTCCATTTATTGTGAAATTTATATTTGGTTCATCTTTATCTTCTGATTTTAACCTTTTATTTCACTTCAGCCATCAGTCACTCCTTAGAAAACCTTCTCAAACCGTGCTAAGCTATCACCATGTCCTCTGTTCTTCCAGCACTTTCCACTCATTTTCTCCTTTCCTTCTCAGCCGTGTTTGACTTTGCAGGATCCTACCAGTGAAAGGCTCTTCACACCCCCTTCCTTCTGTCCAAGGTAGGGAGTCAGCCTAGAACCATCTTCCCCTTCCATACTTGATTTCCTTCTCTGGAGCCCTTCTCTCTCCACAACTTCTACTGTTGAGATGTTCTTGCTGTTCCTGTCTTCTTCCCCTCCTCCTCCTCCTCCTCTCTCAGTGGCATAAGGACAATCCCTTGCTTTTTGCTTCTCCTGTGCCCTCCGGAGATTCTTACACAAAGAAGGCCTTCTTGTTGGGGATTCATATCTTTCCAGAGGACCTGTTATAAATGAGGGTATTGCATTCCTTACCAAAAGCTCACCCTCAGAGAATGCATAGCTACTCCTTGCTTTTAAAACCAAACCAAAGACTCAACAACTATAAAACTGTGAATTTTACTTAAGTGGTAAAATGATAAGACTAATATCTACCATGGGAATTTGGAACCCCAAGGGACCTCAGCTGCCATTCATTTAATCCAGGGGTTTGCAAACTTTCTATTTTTTATGTCAGAACTCCTTTTGGATCAAAGAAAATTTTAGATGGAACCAGTATGAACTCAGATTAAACTGGAACTGCTCTGGTTAGTTCTTCCATGCCTTTCCTACACCTCCACCTCACTCTCTGAGGCCCTGGGAAATTAAGCCCAATCTGGCAATTTATAGATGAGAGAATCAAGTCTCAAAGGCAAGGAACTAAAGCAGAGAGCCTGAGGACTCCACAGTCTCCCTTTCTGAATGATCAGAAACCTAGACCCACCCTAATTCTGGCCAGAGGTTTGCAAAGTTCGCTTAGCAATATGGAAAGTCAGTGAACTAAGGTTCAGTGTATCTAAAATGTAAACTATTTAAAAGGAATATGCTAGCAACATGAAACATTCAATTAATAAAAAATGTATTTTATTTGTTTTCTTAGTCTGTAGGAAGAATCCAGGGTTAACTTTTTAGATTCATGTCTATTTTTAAAACATCCAGAAAAATTTGGACAGATGGTTATTTTCCTTTTCAATGAATTCTCCGTAACAAGCAAAGGCTTCAGAACAATTCCGTCCACCACCTTTTAAGAAAGCAAGTATAGCACCTACATATTTAAAGTTGTCATTAAGAAAAATTGTTATGGGTGTTTAGAGAAGAGGAGCCTCTTGAATCTGCCCCCTTTCCTTCTGCTTTTCCTCCTACCAAGAGTGAGAGCAGCTGTGCAGCAAAATTAGCTGGGGAAGGGAAGAGAAGGCCGGGCCACAGCATCTGCCTGATGACAGTGGGGACGGTGCCTCTCTAGGGGCCGACTGCCTTTTTAAACACCAGCTGAGAAAATCTCTGCCAACCCTCCCTGAATTGTTAAACATTTATTCATTCATTCAAACAATATTTCTCGAATACCTATTGTACAAGCATTATGCCAGGCTAGAAATAAAAGACCACAGCAAGGCTTGATTTGCATCCTGCTCTGTGATAGAGAATGAGTAAATTTCCTGGGAAGTAACACAGTTCATTAAGATAGGTAATGCACTGTTATGGACTGCACATTTGTGTGCCCCCCAAATTCACGTTGAAACCCTAACCCCCAGTGGGATGATATATTAGGGGATGGGGCCTTTGGGACATAATTAGAGCATGAGGGTGGAGCCCTCATAAGGATTAGTGTGCTTATAAGAGGATGAAGGGACCAGAGCTCTCGCTGTCTGCCGCATGAGGGTACAGTGAGAAGGTGGCTGTCTACAAGCTAGGAAGTGGGCCCTCACCAGACATGGAATCTGCTGGTGCCCTGATCTCAGATGTCTCAGCCTCCAGGACAGTGAGAAATAAATATTTTGTTGTTTGTGGTATTCTGTGACAGCAGCCCGAGTTGACTGAGACACACCCAGGGTGCAGGATCCTGGGCACTTGTGGAATTGTCCTTGCCCTTCTATTGCTTTGTCAAGGAACAAAGGAAACTCTCCCCTTTCATGAGATTCCTCTGGTCAAGGCATAGAGAGTAAACTAAAGATAGTGCTTGGAGGTAGAAGTGTGACTTCTCATGAGGGTTTTGAAACATCTGAATGAACCAGATCCTGGGCTACTGATCCGAGAAGTTGGTAGGGATGACACATAAGTTATTTTCAATGTCACTATACTCCCAACATGCTGGCTATGATTTGACTGCCTTAGATAAGATGTAGGGGAAAAAAGGAAGAAAAAATAAGTTCTTTTTAACTCCTTTCATACAAAATTGAATGGGTTTTTGGCTTGAAGTGTCTTTAGGAGAGAAAATCAGTCAACATGCTTAGTGACAGCTTGTGTGAAATATGTAGCTGTTTTTACAGAACTCTTAACAAAGCCTTGGAAACTTGAAGGTCATTTAATATGCTCTCTGGGAGAGGGGATTCCGTGCTGCTAAGAGTAGGATATTACAGTTTCCTCCACAAAGAAAAAATATGCACAGACACCTGTGAGACAGAGTGGAAATCACTTATTGGGGCCATCAAACTACTTTATAGTCAAAGTGTTTACTTTAAGGTAACTGTCAGCTCTGATGCACCTCCTTGGAGCCGATACTCCTCTGTGGGTTGAAGCTGTGACTTGGAGCCGATACTCCTCTGTGGGTTGCTCCTTCCAGCCCCAGTCAGTCATTTGAGCAGCAGTTTCTTCTTGTCAGCAGCAGGCTTGTGTGCTCTCTGGGAGCCCAAGGGAGATGAGGACTCATTTACTCACAGAGAGCCAAAAACAAGGGGTGACGGGGACGCCAGTGTTTATAGAACGTCTTGTGTTCGACTTCAGATTAGTCCTACATATTTTCAGTTGTTGGGGAGAATTCTGCTGATAAGTTCCCAGATAAGCATATGTAGTAAACATATGTAGTAAAAATATGTGGCGTATACACATAAATGTGTTCCTGGAAAAAATAAAAACCTTCACTCAAAATGAAACAAGATGGAGTGTGTATGGTGGAGGTGGGGGGTGGAGTTGGAGTTTGAATCATTTTTCAACCCACTAAGGAAACTTGCTCTATAGGGGAATTGCCTGCATCTTTGTAGAGTAGACACATTAATATTCATCTTTTAATGTATCTTTTGTGTAAGTCCTGGTCATTACAGATTATATCAGGAACATTTTAAATGAGGGGAAAATATATAACAGCTTAATATTTGTTAACAGGCTCTGGTAGATTGAAAACATTTACTTTGAAATTCTTGAAACAGACTCAGATTTGCTTTTAAGACAGGTGCGGGGAGGGGAACAGAGGCAGCAGTGGGACCCAGCCTGGGCTTTCTCTTTCCCGGGTTATGCTGGAGCCTGGAGAAACTTTGAAAAGGCAGGCGGGGTGGTCTCCATGAAGTGAGACATCTGAATCAGTGCAATTACTCATTAGAATGATGCGGAAATACCAGAATAACAACCACAGAGGCATTCTCCCCATCTGGAGTCTGAGGATGTGCACCAGGTGGTGGTACCTTGGATGCTGGCTCCCATAGACTGGCACCATTGGTGGGCTCGCTCTCTACTGGGGCTAGAATTTATCTCCTGAATTAACTCTATCTCTTGTCTTTACCTTTTCCCCAGGATACATTCAGAATGTAATTGATTCTGAAAAGCAGCCCCTCTGAACCATCTTGCTTGAGTCCCAAGCAAGCAGGTTGCTTGCGGGCCCCAGCAGCTCACCCAGCCCGCCTCTCCCAGCCTCCAGGACCGGGACTGTGCTGATAGAAGGGAGGGGGAGTAGGCAGCCTGCACGGGATTGGGCTTGTGAGAGAAACCGCGGTCCCACCCGAATTTCCCCTGCCTTCTTCTGGGGGGTGGAGCTTGCTGGATGTGCGCTCAACACTCTTACCGGCTGGCAACAATGCCGCGATTTTTCTTCCCTAGACAATGAGGTCCTGGTAGGCAGAGCTGTGCCTCACACTTCTTTTGTGAGCCCTCTGGGAGCCCAGACTGTCTATTAGGTATGTAATGGAGCATCCTCTTAAAGAAAAAGGCCCTGGAACCAATTGCCTTGGTTGAACTGTATACCTTTGAGTAAGTTGCTTAATTTCTCTGTGCCTCAGTTTCCTCATCAGCAAAGTGAGGACAGTAATAGTATTACATGGGTTAATATATGTAAAGCACTTAGAACAGTGCCTTACAACAGTGATAACAGCTGAATAAATTTTAGCTATTGTTTTCAGTCAGACTGAAGTTCTAGGCCTTTAGGTCTTCCTTTGATGTCTAGTGTATGGACATCTAGCATATAATAAGTATGTGTTCCCTGCTTTATTCCAGAAATAATTTAACATGGCATTCATGTCCTGGCTTAAAGGATACATTTCCAGAAGGTGCCTATAACCATCTAGAATTGGAGGACAGACCCAATGATTCATCCCAATGTACCCAAGTCACTTGGCCCAAACCAGCCCATCCTTTTGTTCTCCCAGAAGTTTAAGTGTCTAGAAGGCAGTGCCTGGGAGGCTGAACACTCTTATGCAGAGGTCTTATTGAAGGTTTTCATACTACTCGATTATAGGCAGAATTACCCTCTGGCTCAGGGTGCTTGGAGAAAATTCCATGGCATGGAAACATAAAATCCTGCTTATTTTTCAAGGATGGAGGTCTTCTAAGAAATATGCTTGTCATATAAATGGTCTTTAATGGTTGTGATAACTTGTTTTATTGAAAATGGAGGCTATCGATATTTATTTTGCTCCCAAATGGCTCCATTCTTCTAAGAAGCCCAAAGGATTTGAGAAGATGATCTCATGCTGTTATGTAGCTAGTCAGATGTGAGCAGGTCCTGCCGCATCCTGGATGGGGTCATCTTTCCCTCCTCCACTTGGACTCTGGTGATCAGAACACACCCAGAGATCCTCCCTCTTGTGGTCAAGGACCAACACCAGGTTTCCAGCTATATCCGGACCAAGCAAGATAAAACTGCCAGCACACGTTGTCACAGGTGCACCAAGACCTAAAAGGTGACTCAAGGTAACCTGGGTTTCATTATGCGGATTCGTAATAAATTAGCATTGCGGTTTTTGCCCCTCCCCCCCCCCCCCCCGGTTTTGCTTGGGTGCTTATGGGTAAGTGCCTGAGCACTAGGAGAAAAGTTATATAGCCTAAAGCTGTCAATCAACTTGTCAGTCAAATGACACAGGACACAGGGAGGGACCATCACTGTAAAAAACCCAACCCCACCCCATTGTGGGGCTGCTTCTGCTCTCATCTTTTCTTGGGAGTGACTTTCAGTCTGCTTAATAAAACCCTTGCTCCTTAAAACTGCTCTATGCCCCTCAGTTGAATTCTTTCCCTGCTGAGGGCAAGAACAGAGGAAATCACTGTTCCACCAGTGACAATGCCAGGGGAGGTGGAGCTCTTACCTGGATTTTGTTAGAGGTGGGACAAGACAGCTGGACAACTGTCCTCAACCTTAGAAGGGAGAACCAGCAATAACAATAGGACTAGTTTGATTTTTAAATTTATATCGATAAGTCAACCAATATTGATAGGTTACTGTATGGGTAAGACCCTATGCTAAAGCTCTGAGTGATAGACCAGGTCCTCAAGGAACATAAATTTAGCATAAATGCTCTCTTTTAAAGTAGTCTCTAAGTGAACAGTGAGTCAGGGCCCTGTAATTTGTGCTGTCAATATTCCGCTGCAAATCTCAGCACAAACACCAAGGTTCGTGCGGAGAGGTGAGAGGCCTTCAGTCAAAACCCTGAGCAGACTCTACAGCACAAGCAGACGTGTTATCGTATTTGGAATGTGAATGGCTGGGGCTTCAGCTATCAAATGTCCGAGTTCTCTGGCCCAAATAGTTGGCATGGGATGGCTTTGATTCGAAAGGCTCTCTTGCTGATTTTAATTAGGTAGAAATACAGTGTAAGTTGAATTCTTCACTGCTTGTGAACCAAGGAAGATGGCCTGCAGCATCACTCAGGCCCCAAGAATTTCTCAAGTGCTCTTTTCTGGCTGTGAAAACAGTCTTCCACATCCAGGAAAAATATGCAGGGCTTATGGAGGAAAAACTATGCCTAGAAGCTGTCAACTTTAGATCACTTTTTATACTGTATGAATATGAAAACAAACCATCTTAATATGATTCTATGCGTTTTCTCTTTGGTATGTTCATGTATAGATCTGTGTGTCATCAGGGGACCCCCACCCCAAACCAGCCTTTCATTAGACTGTCAGGAAGGATAAAGCCTGGAGGAGGAGGGGAGGGTGGGAGAAGGGAGGGGAGGGCAGGAGAGGTGTATGCCCCATGGACTACTACCTCTTGGCTGTTCTTTCTCACTCCTTTCCCAGGGCCACAACTTTTCCAGGAACAAGAGCCTTTCGAATTTCCCCAACACCTAATGATCCTGGAGTGAGAAGGGGCAACTGATGGTAGCATGAGTTAAAGCTCTGCTGGGGGCTGCCCTCTCCTCCCACCTGGAATCTGGCAAAATTCATATCTGACGGGGAAGCCCAGAGGAGAAAAGGGAGGAAGGGGCAAGAGGAGTAGTGGACATTTGTTCACACATTCATCCCTTTATTTAACCCAAGGTCTGTACCAGGCACAGTGTTAGGTTTTGGCAACCCCAAATCAATTCACTTATTTATGCATTCATTTATTGAAGAAGTATTTGCTGTGATATTGTGATTTATAATAAGGAATATATATAATTTAGTCTTTGTTCCCATTTCTGGCACAGAGTTCTAAAACCATTGGAATTTCCTAAGTGTTAAGAACAGTTAAGATGTCTTATGTTATATAACATGTGTTAAGATGTGTTTTATTATGTAATGAGGCAACTTTTCCAAATCGCTCTGTAACCTAAGGATGGGGCTGTGTGCCAAGGCACGCAACCCTGTAACTAGAGGGTCAGAACGTTTAGTCCCACCTCCAGCCTCTGGGGAGGGGAGAGGGACTGGAGATTGAATCAGTTGCCAATGGCCAATGATTTAATCAATCGTGGTTATGTAATGTTGCCTCCATAAGAACCCAAAAGGATGGGGATCTGAAAGCTTCCTGGTTGGTGATTTGGTGACCATGTGGAAATGTGAGGAGAGTGGTGTACTCAGACTGCAGGGAAGCTCCACGCCCTGTGCATCTCTCTATCTGTCTATTCCTGAGTTATATCCTTTTGTAATAAACTGGTGATCTAGTAGGTAAAATATTTCTCTGAGTTATGTGAATGGTTCTAGCAAATTAATCGAACCCAAGGAGGGGGGTCCTTGTGAAGCAGGAGATAGATGGGCCCCAGGCTGAGCAGCTGGAATCTGTCCCCTGTGGACAGACACTCCAAGATGAAGATAATAGCAGGAGCAGAGAGGAGCTGAGGCCTGCTTGGATAAGAGATAAAGAGACCACATATTTCTTATTCTTGAGATCAAGGAGACCTCCCCGACTACACATGTGCAGAAAGGCTCCTAGGGGGCAAAAAGGGAGGGGGTACCACCCCATAATAGGTGGTGTCAACCTCCCCATAGGCCTCTGCACTAGAATCCATATATTGGTAAAAAGATGTGCACGCATGTCCAGGAGGGACCTAGGACAGGTCAGGTGTGGAAAGGAAATGAGATAATTGGCCAAAAGTAAACAAAGACCTACTTTAAACAAAGAAGAACGGCCCTATATAAGTGATTTGAATCACCTTCTCATTAAGGGGGACACCCACACCCTTTTTCTCTGGGTGTGTATTCTGCCTTGCTTCTGTCTTAAATAAACAAACTGTTTCTCTGTGTGCTCTCCCACATGTTGTGCTGTGTCTCTAATAATAAACTTTGTACACCTATTTTTGCAGTTTTTGCCTCTTTGAGAAATTCATTTTTCAAATGGGGCAAGAGCAGGCCAACTTTGTCTCTGTCCTCTAGCCCTGGTGGACTAGTGGCTAGGATTCCTGGTTTTCATCCAGGCTACCCAAGTTCAATTCCTGGGCAAGGAACTAAGATCCTGCTTCAAGCCACTGCTTTCTGCTCTCTCCCCGAGATCACTTGGAACCTCAGATTTATACCTGGTTGGTCAGAAGGATAAGGGGCAACCTGGACTTGTGATTGGCATGTGACATGTGTGTGCTGTGGGGGTTTGTGGGAGGAGCCCTTAACCTGTGGGATCTGATGCTCTCTCCAGGTAGATAGTGTCAGAATTGAATTGAATTGTGGCACACACAGCTGGGGTACAAGAATTGCTTGGTGATGTGGGGAAAACCCCTAATTAGAACGCTTATTTTTTCAATGACCAGTATGGATCAGACTCTCAGTATGGGTTAGGCACCAGGGTTCAGCAATGAACAAGGCTGATGAATGAACAAGGAGTCATTGCAGTCTTGGGGCTTGCCTAACAGAGCCTGTGGGGAAACAGACAAGCAAATAGGCTATTCTGACACACAGGGAGTGCACCTAACCAGCTCGAGGGTTAGGGAAAGCGTTCAGGATGAGACTATATTAAGATGTAATGGATGAGGGGGTACCAGGTGAGTTCATCTTCCAGCTAGATCTTTGAAATTGATCAGTAGATTCTAATGTATTTCTTCTGGAGCCTTACACATCACTTCTTTTTTCCTAGTATATAACATTTGGGGTGTTGAGACCAACATAATGCATTTTTTTCCATTCCTTTTGTATCTTATAATAATATAGTCACATTCTTTCTAAGAGGAAAGCATCTAATATATACCCAAATGTATGACATCGTTTCTTTTTGAAATTTGGGGATAATTTTGGGAGCAATGAACCAGTGAATATAGAGAAGTTTCCTTTCACTTTATAAATGATGATAATCATTCTAAATTAAATAACATCCAAGGACCACATGCTGTTGGAGAGATAGAGGAAACACAGGTGGGAGTGAAGCTTGGCATATCCCTTCTGGAGAGCAACCTGGCAGTATCCAGTCAAATTAAGGCATTCCACTCCTGCAGATGGATCCTAAATATTTCCTCACAGGTTCCCCGAAAGAGACACGTGCAAGTATGTTCACTGCAGTGATTCTTGTGGTTGAAGGTAGGCGGAGGCTGTCACCACCCAGGAGACATATGGATTAGATATGAGGTGCTATGAAGCTGATAGGAACAACAGGTGACAGTAAACATAAGAGACTGAGTAGCAACTTCGAAGAAACGTTATGAAATCTACAACATAATACCACTCAGATAAAGTAAAAGACATATGTAGAGAAGTACCTGATGCATTTTATAAGTGCATACACAAACAGGAGGATTCATATCAAACATTAGAATGGTTTCCTGGTTCGAGTAGGGAAGCAGCAGAAGAGAATGGGGGAAAGGGATAACTAACTAACTAACACTAGAGAGCAGCCTTCCTTGGACCAGTTGTAGATAATGTGACATGAACTAGAAAGCGTGATTAATGTTTCTGAAGTCCTCTAGAAAAGGAAAGAAGAAAAGCAGGAAGGAAGAAAGGGAGGGTGGAGAAAGATGAAAGAAAGAAAGAAAGAAAGAAAGGAAGGAAGGAAGAAAGAAGGAAAGAAAGAAAGAGGGGGAAAGAAAGAAAGAAAGAGAGAGGGATGGATGGAGGGAGGGAGGAAGGGAGGGAGGGAGGGAGGGATGGAGGGAGGGAAGGAGGAAGAAAGAAAGGGAGAGAAAGAAAGAAGGAAGGAAGGAAGGAAAGAAGAAAAAGTAGGATGGGCTAGGAAAGGTGGAAAGGAAGGAAGGAATGCAGAACCAATCTATAACCTTCCCCCTTTCCTGTCCTAGAAAGGAAGCTCACTGCCCCCATTCCCACTGGGCTTCACCAACCACGGCTGAAGAGGCTCTTGAGAGTCACAAGATAGAACAGGAAGCTTGGGGTTTAGTAACTCCTAGAGTAGCACCTAATGGAGAAAAGAAGGAACTCTGGGGGGAACGAGGAGTTAAGGGTATCGGTGATGGGGGCAAGCGGGGTGTGGAGGAGGCAGTGGCGTGAGGAAGGGAAAAGGCATCTGGAGGAGCCCACCTGCCTCCCCTCCCTGGACGGGAGTCTGGCTCCACGGAGCTCTCTGTGGGTGAGAAGGGCGGCCCCCAACTATCAGTCGGAAGGACCAGGACTGAGCTCACACTCGCAGAGCATTAGCTCAGCAGAGTCAGGCTACCCCAGATACTAAGGAGTCTTTCTAGGCAGCTTGAGGGGCATCCCGGTGAGGGAGAAGTTTCCCTCAAGCCCAGGGTCACATGGAACTGACCTTGGACCATGAGGAGGGAAGGAGCAGACAGCTACTTACACAGCAGCATCTGTGTCGTCAGGATAAGTCCTACCTTGAGGTCATGTTATTTGATGCTGTTGTAGGAAATCACAGAATCACTAATATTAGAAAGGTTCTTAGTGGCCACTTCCTGATATTTTCCAGCTGAGAAAGCTGAGGATCATGTAGATTCAAAAGCCCCAGGTTCTGCTTCCCCACAGCACTTCCTACATCTGAAACTGGAATATTGTTGCTATGAAAGTCAATATGGGGCCGGTGGGTGGGTGGGGGGGTCCATCTGAAGAGAGTGAGTAACAGGAAAAGGAAAACGCCTGTGCTTCCAAGATTCTGTTTTAGATAATTATTTTTATTACTTTAAACAAGGGCAGAGACTAAAAATACTTGACATATCAGCACATTCAATCTTAAATTGATTATTTTTCAAGGTTTTCCATTCGACACTGAGAATGAATTAAATTTCCATCCCTAAAAACATCTGACAGAAGAAATTCATACGTTACACATCATATAGTGAAAAGGAACACAAGCATGACATTTGCTCATTTTTCCTGCAGGAAAAAAAAAGAGCTTTCCTGAGAAATATTCCTTGAGATCTTTGAATTCAAACATCGGCTGGGCAGCTCCTTTTCATAATTGGGAAAGTTGTGTTTGACCTTTGTCCTCTGCCCCACTTCTCCCTTGTTCTTTCTCTTCCATGGGAATAGTTAGCTCCCTAAATAGTTACGAACATACTTTTTATCCTACCTGTTTTATTTTCCTATTTATGGATTCATTTCTTCCTCTCACAGCAAGCTCAGTAAACCATTTGCTTTTAATAAGCAAAATTGTTGTTTAAATAAGGTGTTTTTTTTTCCCCCCAAATCTACAAGGTTATTTCTGGCATTAGCTTCTAGTAGAGTCCATTTATTTATTATTGTCCCTGATTAATAGCCTTTTAATTAGCAATTATTAATATAAAATACCATATTTATTCTCTCATCCAAGAAAAGAGAAAGAAAAACTCGTATATTTTCATTTGTATTTTTTGGTCTGCTGCCATTTAGTAGCTAAGAGAAAAACAAATGTATATGTTATGGTAAACACACATTTGTTACATTACATTCTAGAGTATATTTGTATTTGTCTGTATTTGTATTTGTCTGTGTACTCAAGAAAATTATATATTGTTCACCTGGGTTGCAATTTGTGTTCTGGAAAAATCTTTATTTGCTCTCAGGGGAACCTCTTTAATATAATTACATTTAATTGATATTTGTGGTGATGGATTAAGGAGAAAGGAACCGTCATTTAATGTGCTTCAGGATTTTATGGGTCTTTTATTTCTTGGCTTGGTTTTCAAGATACATGTAACCACATTTTTTAAAGCTAGGTACTTAGATAAATTCAGTCCTTTATTAAAATAGTGCTCCAAGTGAGGTAGAGTTTTAAACTGTCTAGCGTCCTTCTGCTAAAACAATGAAGAAAGAATTGAATCTTTCTCCTTCAAATTACTTTTTTGTAATTCTGTTGTCTAAAGGTTTATATGATTAAAATATGTTGTCCATGGTTTAGCAGCTGATTTGGCTCATGTCCAATCCCATAGAAAAAGAATGGGTAGCTGCAGGACCGTTGCTTCACTGAAGTATGTAACTTCCTCACATGCTAAACTGTGAATTTGGTTTTCTTCTTATGTCAAATGCAATGGAACTTTTCTTTCTTTGTTACCTGTCAATGTGAAAGAGTTGATTTATTTAACTGATGGCTCCAGGCAACATTCAGGGCTGCTATATATGTCAAACCAGGCAAAATGGTAATTCGTGTTTGTATTACTGTTTTGTTCATGAAATTATCTGTTGATTTTTAACTCCTTTGTAAATATAAGTGCTCCTAGTGAGCAAATGCAGCCATCAGTTAAGTAAACAAATAATTTAACTTTGTATAAAAATGTAATTGGACCAATTAATGTTGACATAGATAGTTGTCACAAACTGTAAGTTGACACACTCAGAGCTGAAGACAGAATCAGGTTAGGTCAGCAGCTGAACAGATTAGCATATTTATGTCTGAGCATATTAATTTTACTTTATGAGAAATGATTATTAAATAAGACTCCAGGAGACACAAATTTTTTTCTGAATTTCAAGGAAACATTGTCATATATAAATGATAAATTTCTTGGTCAAGGCAGAATACTTCTTATGAAGTGAGCAAGTGCCTTCCCTAGGCCTGTTGTTCCCCAGGAGCCCCAACTCAGTATCAGGGCCACTTCCCCCCACAAAAAAGTCAGTCTAACTGATCTCTCTTTTTGTTTCTCCCTCTGTACCTAGAAAAGTGCGTAAACGAGAGTCTCATCTAACATCTCAAAGGCAATGAGGGGAATCCACTCATCATTCTGTTCCTGAGAGTCTCTTTGCCAAAAAGCGAATGGAGCCATAGTTCACTAGCCGAGTCATCCTAACCAGGTGGTGGCCTCCTGTGTGTGGGAAGAGCTCAGGGATTTCTGACTCTTGGCCTCCCTGGACTTCAGGTTTCACTCCGGAAGAAGGAGGGGATGGACAGAGGATCCCCACGAGCTTCCGGTTCTAAATTTACTTGGAATCATATTGATTTTCCTACCTCTCTAACTGTCATGTACTCAGACCCCCTAGTTGTCATATAGTTTCTCCATGTAAACTAATACTCATCCTCCTTCTGAGGGAAGACTTTTAGAAGAGCTCCTCATTAGTTCTTTCTCAGAGGGCAGCCAAATTTTCCCAACCTGAGGTCCAAAAAGCATGCACGTCATTAAATATTCAGTTATCCAACTCTTCCTCACCACCCACTACCTCTTTTCCCAGAGAAACTGAGGACCAGAGAGGTCAAATGACCTCCTCAAAGTCACACAGTGTCAGGAACTTGACCCACTGCCCCAAGCAAGAGTCTCTCCTCCAACCAGCTGTGCTGTAATTACTAAATCACTCAATATTGGACAATTTCACTTGGCAAACAAGTAATCCTAAAAGCAAAATAATAAATCACTCCCGGCATCTTTTTTGAGTTGTTGCATGTTTCTAGCTCTTTTGAGCATTTTTGTGGGTTGGGAGACAGGGAGCAAGTAGGGAGGGGAAGAGAGAGAGACAGAGAGACAGACAGAGAGACTTGTTTCCATTGGAGAAGATTCCCCCTCCTTTGGTGGAGAGAACCTTGTCTTTAGGGCCATGAGATTGTATTTCCTGCAGTCCACCCCTCCTCAATCCCTGTCTTTTCCAGGGCTGGTATCTTCACTAAGAAATCAATGACCAGATTAGGGGGATGTCAAACTGTTGCTTAAAATTCCCAGGTGGGATGACTTGTTCCCACAACTCCAGTGTGAGGTAGGTTCCAGCATGAAATTCCTGGGCTGCTATGTCATTTTGCGTTAAACCATCAGTTTGTTGGCCCGAGATGACAGCACATGACACATCCAAATAATTTTTCTGTCAAGTCTATTCAGAAAAAGGGCAGGAATGAAGTACGGGAAAGCAAGTTTGAGGGAGATGGAGTTCTTTCTGACAGATGGAATAGAACATTTTCTCTGTGTTTTTAATTTAAGGCCCTGAAACTGGCTCTTCACTCTAGAAACTGACATGTTTCCAGGCCTGAAGTGATCCTGTTTAACATAAAGAAGGGTGAGAGGGTGACAAGGGTGTACTCCATCAGAAGTCTCAAATGCCAAAGGACTCATAGGCAAGAAAGAAAATGCATAGAGAGAATGTGACAAAATGCAATTTTGGATGAACGCTGTCCTTTCTCTGATAGGAATATGGATTAACTTCTGTTCTCCTCACCCCCAATCATCCACCCTACAAGTTGGGATCACCTGACTTTAGTATTAAAAGGGCACAGATAGAGACAGAAATGATGCTAGAATAATTCTGAGGATCACTGAAACTTCTTTCCCTTTTTGAGAAAATTGGATAGAGCCTGACAATTCACCCACCCAAAATGGAAATCACAATGTCATGCTGACCATGGAGGATTTTTGGATGCTGAATGTGTTTAGGTGAAAAATGTAGGATTTGAAGTCTCTCTGCTGCCTTTTCTGGGTCACATGATCCTGAGGGAGTTACTTATTCCTTTTAGCCTCAGGTTCCTCATCTAGAAAATTAGAATCAAAAACTTATTACTTCACAGAGTTGTTGGGAAGATGATAATAATTTTTGGGTATCTTCCATGTGTCAGGTACTGAACTAAGCTGTTTATGTATATTATTGAATTTAATCCTCAAATTAGTCCCAAGAAGTAGGTATTATTAACTTTCTATCAGAGATGTGTAAACTGAGGCTCAGGGAAGTTGCCTAAAATCACCAGGTTATGAAGTGACAGATTAGGACTTGAACCCAAGTTCTCTGATGCCATGACTGAGCTCTTAACCACTACTCTCTAAGTAAAGAAGTTCTTTGTAAGATGCCGGCCATTGCACAACAGTTACTGATTCTTGTAATCACTTGACAGCCATCTCATAAGGCAACGTTAGTTACATGGGGTCCTCAGTCTTCAAGCAACATTGATTTGGCAGCTGGCAATTAATGACAATAATGACTATGATTTATTGAGTGCTGGGCCCGGTTGGAAGCACTTGAGATGTTCTGACCTATTGAATCTCCACAACAAGGGCTTTGTGAAATAGGTGCTATAATTATCCCCATTTCACAGATATGTAAACTGAGATCTTTAGTAACTTGCCCAAAGTCCCACAGCTAGTGGAAGGTAGAGCTGGGATTTAGATCCAAGCAGGCAAAGTGTATAACTTCTCTTCCTGTGAGGCCTGGGTCTAAATACTGGCCCAGTGAATTCACCAAATGAGTTCTTGCATACCTGTCTGGGGAACCAGAGCCATTGCTGAGGCCCTGGGATTGATACATGGAAGCTCTTCTGTGTAGATTTGTCTGAGATATTTGGCACAGGAACTACGGTTTTCCCTCTGATAGTCTCCTGAGTGTCCCCCAACCCTTATTAGTCAGAGGAGCCTTAAAACAAAGCCCTGAGTTACAGTTTGCCCCAGGCAACCCCAACTGTTAACCCTCATGATTGTTCAGAACACCATTCCCAGCCTGCTTCTTGCCTTTAGAAGCTGGATAATTGGGAATATGAGGGAAAAGACAGAAGGGAAACTCTGAGGAGGTAAACCAATTCATATGACCTATGGTTGGTTCCACCAAGCAGCTTTCTGGAAAATCTCTGCTCTGAACTCCATTATGTACTTAGAACTTTCCTGTGATGCACAGGTTGGGGCCCCAAACTCTAGAAAGGTGGAAGGCAGTAAAAATGTATTTCAAAAATACAGTGTGTGTGTGTGTGTGTGTGTGTGTGTGTGGAAAAAAAAATGTATTTCACACCAGTGTCCTTAATTATAAACATGAGAATTTGTCGATTTTAAGCTATCTTAAGCCAAAAATGAATTTATTAGAGGGCTATTGGGTAGGTCACAGAGCAGTAGGGAGGCCGGAGAAACTGACTCAGAAGTGGAAGAGGAAGCAAGAAAGGATGCACGGAGGTCAGGTGCCTTGGCCACTGCTAGCAAACACTGGAGCCCACCCTGTGACCAGGGTTGGACCCTGGAGGCCACTGCCACCAAGCCACCAAGGAGGCTTCTGCAATTGCTTTTGTTTTTTGTAATACTTGCTTCAGATTCAAAGCCTTAGGCTGTGACAACCAACTGGGCCATTTTCAAATCCTGTGCCCGCAGAGTAGTTGCCAGAGGTTAGAAAGAGCTAAGACTGGTCTTTTCAGCTTCTGATTCGGAGGTTGGACACTCAAAAGTGTGACAACCGTCCAGCCCATAGTTACTGATCTATTTGTCAGGAACCTAGTTCACAACGTTTAACCCCGAGTAAACACTGTTGGTGAAATATGTCCACTTTACAACTATGGAAACTGGAGTTAGAGAGGATTAGCAGCTTAACCAATGCCCACCACTCCTAATGCAGAGAGTCACCTTTAGCAAGTTGCTTTTCACCTTGAGAAGCTCTGGCTTAGGCCGGAGGACTTGTGCTTGTACTCAGAATGCTTGGGTAGAACCTCATCTCTTCTCTAGGTAGAGTTAAGAAATGAATTGTCCCCTGTAAAGTGCTTCAGCATCTTCCACATTCTGGCAGGGGCAGGGCCTGAGGTGCCTGAAGGGGAAGGCAGTTAATATGAAGTGTAGTCTATAAAATGCACAATTTATTTCGATATATTCATTTGCATCTGGTATGCACACAGCTGTTAAATATATTCCCAAAGAACAGAAACATTATCCATTTCCATAATTTTTGAATTATAGAAATATTTAGTAAAACTGAAAATACAGCAAGCTTTTACAGGCTGTTAGAGTGATTGAAAGGCCTTGACAGCTTCTCATGGTTCACAGTCATGGGAAACATATGTGCAGATCTCCTTATGCGAGCAAAGATGTGAGAACATCGTGGGGACCAGAGGAAGAGTCTATGAGATTTCAGAAGACCTGAGACCCAGAAAGGACCACAGAGACTGACTGGGAAGACTCTCAGCTTAAGCTGAATCACCACTAGGCCCCTGCGTGGGGTAGGCAGTACTGACAGCACATTCTAGACAAACTACAACAAATGTAGCCATCCCAACGGGTCAGCAAAACGTCTTTCCTGCTCAGGACCAGAGTGGGGAAGCTTCTGGGATTCACATTCAGGAATATGCCTATTTTTTTCAGCAAGCTTCCTGTACTGTGCCACATTTATGAAAAGAAACATTTTTTTCTCATGTGTTTTCTTTGTAAAAAAGAAAGGCAAAATGACAAAGAGAGAAACCACATGGTAGAGTCAGG
Source organism: Balaenoptera ricei (assembly GCF_028023285.1). Lineage (NCBI taxonomy): Eukaryota > Metazoa > Chordata > Mammalia > Artiodactyla > Balaenopteridae > Balaenoptera > Balaenoptera ricei. The sequence continues at coordinate 37,270,147 of NC_082643.1, forward strand.
AGCCAGAAGACGTGATTGAGAACTGGGGCACACTGACTGGCTGTATTGATCTTGGGCACATTGTCATCTAATTCTTCTGAGTCTTATACCCTTGCCTACCTCACAGGATTAAGTTAGATAAGTTAAAAAATGTTCCATGTAACTCAAAGCAACATTCAATTGTGAGGTGTTATTCATAAATGGAAATGTGCCTAATGCCAATTTGGGTATGATTTGGAACACCATTTCTCCTAAAATACAAGTTAAGAAAATAAACATGCATAGAACATACAATAGATCAATGTATTGATCCAAAACCCCAAAGTGGTAGGAAAATATGGGGCATTTCTAATGAAGGTGATGGGCTGACATCCATCTACTCTTACCACCTCCTAAAACTCTAATAAAATAACTTTAAAAGGATTTGTTATGGGTGTAAACACCCAAGGAAGGATGAACAAAGAGGAGACAACAGCAGTAAAACTTAGGAGGCTGGAAAGCAATCGAATGAATGCTAAAAGATTTAAAGAAAAGTGAAGGATAATAGAGAACATGGAAACCAGGAATCAACAAAACCTCTACTGCAGAGTCCTTCAGAGCCTGAGGAGCCGAAGGCACTTGGTACCCCTGGAATTGAGGGTGAAATGCATCTAAAATGAGGACTGGTTGGAAGTCTATTTAAAGAGCAGTTGACCCCTGGGTCACTTCTCCCACTCCACTCAGCCTAGAGACTTCTCTTCCTTTACCCAACCATGGACTGAAGTTTCCTGGGACAAGTAAATCAGAGGGTATCTGACACAAATTGAGGATTAAATGAATATATGTATGCTGGATAGCAAGGACCCAGCCTTCTTCTTCCAGTGGGCTCCCAGAACTCAATGGGAAGTTGGACCTTGGAACTCTCCAAAAATTAGGAAAAGTGTTTTATTGGGAGTCTAATCAGCCCACATGTAAAACTTAAAGATATGGACTTAGGAGGTTCTCTAGTAAATGACCCAGCCAAATTTATTTAACTAATATTTGTTGAAGGGCTATTATGTGCCAGGTACTTTTCTAAGTCCAAAAAATTAAGCAGAAAAAAAAAAAAAAAAGAAAGAAATCCTTGCCTTCGTGGAGCCCACATCTGAGAGGAGTGAAAGAGGCAATAAAAAAAGTAAAGGAGTAAAATATATAGTATGTTAGATGGCAATAATTACCATGGAGAAAAATAAATTAGGCCGAGGGACAGCAAGTGTCTAAAGAAGAGAGAGGAAGCTGAACCTATAAATAAGGTGGATGGAAGAGGGTTCATTGAGAAGGTGATGTTTAAGTAAAGACCTGGAGGAGCAGAAGGCGTGGTCCAGGAAGCTCACTAGGGGAAGGGCTGCCTGACAGAGGGACCAGCCAGGGTGGCTCTGGTGTCTGGCATGATGCCAGAAGGGCCAGAGACCAGGGTGGCAGGAAAGGAGTGAGTGCAGGGTCAAGGAGGTCAAGATGAGGTCAAAGTGGCTAAGGAGTGTGATAGGCTGAATAATGCCCCCCAAAGATGTTCTCATCCCCAGAACCCGTATGTTACCTTACACAGCAAAAGGGCCTTTGCAGATGTGATTAAGCTAAGGACCTTGAGGTGGGGAGATTAGCTTGGATTATCCAGGTGGATCCAATGTAATCACAAGGGTCCTTATAAGTGAAACATGGAGGCAGGAGAGTCAGAGGAGGAGATGTGAAGCCACAAGCAGAGATGACGAGAGGGATGATGTCAGGAAGGGGCCAAGAGCCAAGAAATGAAGGCAGCTTCTAGAAGCTGGACAAGCAAAGAAACAGATTCTCCCTTAGAGCCTCCGGAAAGAAAGCAGCCCTGCTGACACCTTGATTTTATGAGTTCTGACCTCCAGAGCTGTAAAACAATAAATTTGTGGTTTTTTAAGCCACTAAGTTTGTGGAAATTTGTTACAAAAGCCATAGGAAACTAATACAGGAGGAAAGGGAGCAGATCCAGCAAAGTCTTTTATTTCATAAAGCAAGAACATTAAAAAAGAAGTTGGCCTTATGTTTAATGCAAGTAGGAAAAAAAGGTCATTATCAAACTCGTCTGAAGTGTTATTTATGGCCTTGGATATGATAACTTTAAAATATTATTTAACATAGAGCAATTTATAGCTCTGGAGTGACACTTTCAAATATTTTTCCCTTTAATGCCCAAGAATCTGTTCTCCCCATAAGCATTATCCAGATATGACTGGTTAACTTAAATATTAATCTGTGTTTATCCTTCCAATGTTTTCCCTTCACCCTCATTTCTTGGAGCTGATCAGTATGGTATGTGCTTTCACTCTGAGGGATTTCTATATTACTGAGCAGAGGTCACTAAGCCCAGTGCTATAGATGCTTAGTGAAGAATTTCACACTTGGAGTTTAAGGGAAAGGGTGATTGGAGGGGAGAGGAAGCGGCAAAGGCTTTTGGGGACGCCAACATAGGGAGATTTCTGCATACAGAGATGAGGAGAGGGAGCTGTGGGCCCATGGAGCAGCTTTCTCCTTGTAAGTACCCAGGAGAAAGCAACACCTAGAGAACAGTGATTTATAAGAAATAAAAGACCAGTGTGTCCTCTCTTTTTACAACCAGACCAACACTGCTGGCCTTGCTTTATACAACTTCCAGGAACCAAATAAATAGCTTTTGCATTTTTGGCCTCTTCATGAAGGTTAAGGCAGATTGTCCTAGCACTGATAGGAGACAGAGGCCAGGGCTGTGAGCTGAAGGAAGTAGCCCATCTGGAAGCAGGGAGAGGAGTGTCTTCCTGGGGACTGGGTAGGGGATGCGCAGGGGGTGTGGTGCTTCTGGGCTGTGTTGTGAAGCCAAAGGATACTGGCTGAGAAGGGCATCAAGTGCCTTTAGAGGATGCTGAAGGTCTCTGGGTTTCTTGGTCCATGGAGCAGACTTTCGGGAGGAATGTCTCAGAAGGCACCTGGAGCAGCTGTGCCTGACAGACAGAGGAGGACTAGCTCTCACCAGCCACCCACTGTAGGCATAGGAATGGGTTAAGATCTAAGCCTCTTGCCCCTATTCCAGGCTCCATATTCCAGGCTCCCTGGGAATCTCACTGCATTCTAGGGAAAAGGGGTTTTAACACTTGCTACGACTTTGTCTCTTTCAGTAGAAGCCACATGCACCAGACTTTGCTTCCAGGCAATTGTGATAGTGTGTGGTTTAATGAGAGCAGTGCTGGGAAGCTGAGTTCTATCACTGGCTCAGCCACCAACCAGTGGGTGTCATTGGTTAGATCCTTAACCTCTGTGGACCTCATCTTCCCCTCTATGTCAGTGTAGAGAGTGAAACATAAGCTTTCACAACTCAAACTTTTGAGTGGAAGACTCCTGTTATAGCTCTTCTCTCCCAACCAAGCCCAAACTAAAGCAAAACCAAGTCAAACCACCAAATAAATAGCAACAACATCACAAATGAAAAAGAGGTAAGATCAAGTATTTTTTAGAATTCAGTAACATCCTAGAGGCACCACAAAATATAGGAGAAAAAATCATATCAAGACAGTTTAGAAAAAATAAGAACTTATCAAATAACATTGTTACCAAGTCTCATAAAATTCAGTGAATTTTATTATTTCTATTGCTCCATAAGTATCCAAAATGGCTGTGAAGACCTAGTAAACTATTTTAAAGGACATTTTCTTGAGTGGGGTACAGAAAAATATCACTCTAGTGGCAAAATCCAAATGTCATAGCTTGGGAAAACAATTGGCGTTGGGTAGAAAATGTGATCCTGTTTGTAAAGCCTCAGCTTTTGGCTTCTAGAATTACATCGCTGTCAGTCCTGTCAGTCATTGCTCCAAGCTGCCTGAAGACAGTGGTTTCACACAGCAAAATGGAACTTCTAGCACATTGAAGCCTGGTGCTTTGGGTGTTAGCAAAAGCTCTGGTATTCCAGTGTTGCTGCCAAGAGATTTGAAGGTTATGTTAAGAGTTCCAGAAATCTAGAGCCGCGTGGGTATTATGTGAAGCACAGTGAAGAAAGATGCCTTTTAACAATTTTTTGCCAAAGATTGATGCCAAAACCATGCATATCATGGGATCTGAATTGCTCTTTTCTAAGTTGATTCCTTTCAGTCTCTAACAAGGAATTAACCAGGCCCGCCATCACCTGAGTGGCCATGAGTTGATGTCTGCCTCTTAGTGCAGGGACCCAGGACTCTCTGGTCCATTTCCCTGCATCCTATTCTAGACTCCCTTTCTAGTTTTGCTGCCCATGCCCCCAGGTGGCTTCTTCCTGGTCACCTTTGTGGGAGCTCCAGAACCCAGAGTCTGCTCTGTTCCATGTCCCAAGCAGACCTTTGACCATATCTGGTGAAGACCTCACCAGGACTCAAGTCCTTGGCATTTTAGTGGTGCTATTTGTTTGAGCTATTTGTTATTTGCTATTTGTTATTTCTTGGATCTGGGTTTTGAGAAGCTGGGACAGTCTACAAATGAGAAAACCTCATTGTCCTGAGATCTGGGAAGAGGGCAATTACTTGACTGTGGAGCACTTCATGCTCCATGGCTACTTGTACAGATAAGAAATCCAGAGCCCAATCTTGGCTTCAATTATAGACTCCTTGATTACTTTAACCATATTTTATTTATTCATTTGTTCTATTTATTCATTTAATTAGCCAAGATTTTTGGTCATTGGGATAAATATTTTAGTGCAATATTTAAAAAAAATTAATGCCAGCAATCCATGATAAACAAAATATCAAATTTTTTCATAAAGATGGGATCAGTATGATGGTCCTTCCTCTTGTCTCTGGCTCCATTATGGTCTGACTCAGCAGTGTAACTGATCCTATATGTGTGGTGTTTTCTTACATCACTTCTGACACTAAATGTGTGTTTTTCCCCCAACACCATATACTTGTCATTTTTTCCACACCAGCTCTCCAACTCTCTGACACCAACTGGGTGTCCAACAGTTCAGTTCAATTCTGACACTAACTCCTGGAGTTAGGCAGACCCCAGGGGTTATGGGCTCCAGGCTCAGAAGACTGCCCCCACTTGAGATGCCAGCTGAAAGTGGGGTGCCCAAGATACCCACACTTCTACCTGCTGACTACCAGAATCACCGCCTTAGGATAAACTCAGGTGTGGTTGAAAAGGACACGTTATGAATAACAAAAGATGCCCTTGTCACTCAGGATATTCCAAGGGCTTTAGGAGTTCTTTGCCAGGAATCAGAGACAAAGACCAATATGTATTTCCTATTATATCACACTATTTTTAATTAAAGTTCTGACATTTTTTCATTATAGATTTTTTTCCATCAATTTTGATCTTTAAAAATATTCTATTAAAATATTATTTATCTTGGCTACTGAGCTTTTGGACACTTAAATTTGGTGCCTGAGATGAGTGCCTTATTCACCTCCCTCTAAGGCCCTGCTTCTCAGCCTCCCATTTTGGGACCCTAACAAAGGTAATGATGGCAAGGCCCTTAATATAAGTTGCACACATGTCAAATAATTTAGTGACCACTATAGAGATCAGTTAGATTTACCTGTACAGATCTGTGGAATCACTGAGCAGGGCAGACATCTAACAGTTGGGGGTATTGAGCAGAAGACTTAGGGTCAAACTGCCACATCACCTATGCTCACAGGCTGGAGAGCTCTGGGGTACCAGTTACACTAGGAAGTGGGTTCCAGCCTTACCTCAACTTGGAGTCTTTGGATGAAAGACTCCAAATTGAGGTCTCTGGGCCTCAATTTCCTTTCATATATAATTAGAAAACTTGGAGTTAGCCATTTCTAATTATTATTATTCTTTATAGCTCTAAATATTTAGAACTTGATTTTGTTTTTTCCCAAAGAAGATAGCTCTACACAGTGATTTTTCTAAAAATTAGCTTTTAAAAATGTACATCTTCATTTTACATGATGGTGAATTTAGCAAATTGGAAAAGTACAAAGGAGAAAATAAAAATTGTTTATTATTCTACTTCCCAGAGATAACTGCTATTGATATTCTGGTATATCCAGTCCAGACACACACACACACACACACACACACACACACACACAGAGTCTATTAAATACACACTGATTTTGGAAGTCTTTATAGATTTAGGAGAGGAGTGTTAGATGGAAAGATGATAATGAAGGGAATCTTCATTCATTCAGGGCCTACTTTGGGCAAGCTCTGTGTCAAAGTTTAATTTTCACAACCATTTTATTTCCATTTTACATATGAGAAAACTGAGATTCAGGAAAGTTGAGAGACTTTCCCTACTCACGTACCAAGTGAATCAATAACCAAGGCCAGTTAGAGGCTGGGTCCATCTGAGGGAAAAGTTTCAATTATTATTAAATATTAAATATAGTAATTAAATACAGTATTAAATACACACTATTTCCATCACTCTCGTGGCAAAAAGGAGTATAGGAATAAAAGCTTCCCTCCGTGCATGAGTAAGTACATTTTTGCTAAAATTGAATGTAGTGTGGCACTCTGAGAGTTCAGATTCAGACAAAGTCTACATGACATTCAAAGGAATTGTTTTTCTCCTCTGTTTCTAGAGAATGTCTTTTCCTGGGCAGATTTAATTCAGGTTTTGGCAAAAATGGCTTCATGGAAGTTTTTTCCGAATAGAAGGAAGGCAATTTTTTATTGAATTTGGAAAACGCATACCTAACATTAATACTGATTGACAGAGATGAAGCAGAGCTTTATTTTCTACTTTAAAGCTCTAATTCCAAATATGTTATTGAGAGGGGAGTGAAAACTAGTACTTGGTAAACACTTCAGTGTTCAGGTGCCATGCAGGTTCTTGGGTTGGGCGTTTGAGTCCCGTGTAATAAGTTGGTATCTCACAGCTGCCTTCTAGAAGGAGGAGGGGATGAGCAGGACTTAGCCATCAGCTGGCAGAAACCCCTGGGAACTGACCTGCAATACGCTTGCATGCTCGGGTTAACTCTCTCACTTAAAAAGAATCTAGATTGAGGAAAGGACAACATTCCACAGACCAAACTGAAGTATTTGAGCCAATAGTGGACATTTTGTAAAATGTTCTTATCATTCTCCAACATTTGAAAAAGACAGAAGTTTGAGTAGTGATGCTGAGAAGAGCAGGTCGGATGCTGACTCTTGGTCCTTGCTGTGTGGGGCTTGGAATTAGTCTCTTCCTTTCCCATCAGTGAAACCCAAGACATAAAACCTTCTGCCACCTTCTCAACTCTCACCTTTGTTGTCAGGTTTTGAGAAGATGATACCTGCCTGTAGATTCGTATGGTGAATTCCTAGAAAGAATATTGCATAAAAATCTCTGGTATGATGCTCTACATTCCATCCTGCCCCCATGGCTAGAACAAGGCAACCCATGTGGGGAACTTGGAGAAAGGATACCTCTCCCCCATCCCCACTTCAGAGTCTCTGGTTAAATTGCAACTTATTCCACAGATGGGAGAGTCAGGCTAGTTATAACTTAATCTATTTAGCTGTAAATAATCTTGCCCACGTCCCAATTTCTTCATCTGCAAATTGGAACTAATATTTACATTGTAGCTCAAAGGGATTTAGTCAGGCCTAATGAGATCAGCTGTGTCGCGGGTTTGGCACTGGTTGGATGGAAGACATTGTATAAATATGCTGTCATTTTCATTAGGATTATTTTCATCATAATTTTATGCTAAACACAGCTGTGACAACATATGTTTTAAAGATTTAAATAAACATTCCGAAATTTGTGAAACCTGATTCACTTTTGCCCAATTTGGCTAAATTTGCCATCATTTTGAAAATTCTGAAGGCCAGGCTTTCAATTCACAAAGCCTCTCCCTGTTGCAGAGCTTATACACTGAGAAGCATAATTTTCTTTTGGAAGCTCTTTAAAAACACAGCAAAATTGTCCAACGTGTTAGCCTGGCAGTTTGGAAGTGGGGTTCCCTTACAGAAACGTGTGAGGGGAGAGTCACTCAAAAAAATAAAACATGGGGCCACCTCAAAACCCACCTGCCACTAACACAAGACCTTGATTTCTGGAAAAGCCGAACAAATAGAAGAGGCTTAAGTAGATTTTTGGTTTGTGTGTTTAACATGGAGATCAGATCATGGCCATGTCAAATACTGGCCATGGGCCACTGACATCTTGAGCTGTATTAATAACTGTTTGCTTCACCTTTCCCCAGGATTAAGTGTGTGATGACCCAGCTGCACAATTTAAATGACCCAAACATTGAATCAATGGTGCCCTGGGAGTGTTTCCTGGAACCAGCCTTAGGCAGGATTACATTAGCAAAAAGCACTCAAATCTTTGGCCCTTTCCCCAAAGACCGATGGTTTTCAAGGGCTTTGAGTGGCAGGACCACAATTCCCAAGTTTCTTTTGCTGTGATACAGATAAGTAATCAGATAAATAAGAGCCAATCCAAAGACTGCATATTTTGGCCTTTTCCAACGTGCCCACAGCTGAATATACTCAGTGTTGAGCAGTGATTCGTCAAGTTCACAACGTCCTGTTGACTTTTTATTTATCTTTACACAACTGTATCCTTATTCTCAAATAGATTCCATACCCAGTGATGGCCTGCCTTTGTTTTGTAACATTCCAGGCTATCTCCAAATTGCCTTAGAGTTATACATTTTAGAAATATTTTTATTTGATTCACTGAAAGAATAAATACATACCCAAGAGTATTTTGAGGAAGGAGAGTTTTCTAAGCAAAATATTAATTGTTTTGGAGAATCTGGCATAAACCGATGATGGTAGTGATGACCAGATTTAGAGCTTTTTGTTAATTGAGGCTTCAGGGGTGCTCTGGGGAAATGGAGACCCTGAAAAATCATGCTCAGGAAGGTGAAGGTGAAACATTCTTTCCAGGAGACAAAAGAAAGGAGATGTTTTGCTTTTCTGCGTGATGCTAATGCTGTTTGTTAAGGCAAAGAACCTCAAACCTTACAAAAACACTACCTTGGGAATGAGTTTATTTCTTTTTTTTTTTTTTTTAATTAATTTATTTATTTATTTTTGGCTGTGTTGGGTCTTCTTTTCTGTGCGAGGGCTTTCTCTAGTTGCGGCAAGCGGGGGCCACTCTTCATCACGGTGCGCGGGCCTCTCACTCACTATCGTGGCCTCTCTTGTTGCGGAGCACAGGCTCCAGACGCTCAGGCTCAGTAATCATGGCTCACGGGCCCAGCCGCTCCGCGGCATGTGGGATCTTCCCAGACCAGGGCTCGAACCCGTGTCCCCTGCATTGGCAGGCAGATTCTCAACCACTGCGCAACCAGGGAAGCCCGAGTTTATTTCTAAAGCAGACTTTTTAAAGCAAATTGTACACACACACATGAAGGCTCAGCCAAGATGGTACAACTTATCCAATTTGCTAGATGAATCTGCTGCTGGTGGTCTCTAGGACTGCAACTTGAGGACAATGCTTCAAATGACTTCTTTTCTAAGCCAATTCATGAGAGTGGCTGAAAATCAGCGTTTTCCAAGAAGACACAGCTGCACTGTCCTTAGAGAGGCACCCACTACATTCTCCCTTGGCTCTCCCACCCAACATCCTGGAGGCAAGAATATGAAAGATATCCCTAAGGATTCCAAGAAATATCTGGGAGAGCTCTTAGGGTCAAGGCAGAGAGGCAAGGCAGTCCTCCAGGTGTCCAGAAGGTGGGGGGATGGAGAGCCACTGTCATTCTGGCCTTTGTGTAGTGTGAACCCCTTGGTGCTATGGTAGGAAGAATAATGTCAGCCCCAAAGATGTCCACATCCTAATCCCTGGAACCTGTGAATATGTTACCTTAAATGGTAAAAGGGATTTTGTAGATGTGATTAAGTAAAAGATCTTGAGTTGGGGAAATTATCCTGGATTATCTGGGTGTTTCCAATATAGTCACAAGGGTCCTTAAAAGAGGGAGGCAAGAGGGTCAGAGGAAGAATAAAAGGCAATGTGATGATGGGAGCAGAGGGACACTGGAGGATGCTACACTGTTGGAATTGAAGGCAGAAGGTGAGGGATGCAGACAGCCTCTAGAAGATAAGAGGAGGGAAGGAAACAGATTCCCCCTTAAGCCTTCAAAATGAAGGCAGCCTTGCTGACCTATTTTAGATCTCTGACCTCCAGAATTGTAAGAGGATAAATTGGTGTTGTTTAAGCTCACTAAGTTTATGATAATTTCTTATCAGTTTAGGATAATTTCCTATCAGTAATAGGAAACTGCACTGGGGCTGGGGGTTCCCAAAACCACCGTTAAGGTTTGATAATTTACTAGAAGGACTCACAGGACCAAGGAAAGCTGTTATACCTGTGGTTATGATTTTTTACAACAACAACAACAAAATTAAAGTCAACAAAGGGAAAAGGGGCATTTCCCATCAATCAGATTTATTAGCCTAAACTATGTGATCAAACTGGTATAGCATGGCCCAAGGGCTCACGCATACAAAAACACTCTTATTAGGGAGAATATCTCCCAGGAGTTGAACAAGGGCCAGTCCTGAAGACAGACCTCTCTTGAGAATGTGCATGGATTGAGCAACCCAGGCCTGCTGAGTTAACCCTTTCCTGAATAGGAAATAGCACAGTTACCAGGCTCGTGAGGCCTGGGAACACTTGGCTTATAATTCTGGATTAAGTCAACATATTTGTACTAAGCATTTACTAGTTTAAAAAAAACTATATGAATTGTTAGGATTCATTAATGAATTAGACCCCATTTGAAATCTTACCATTTAGCGGGGGAGGCTGACTTGTTAAAAATAAGATTTACTGGATTATGATAAGGATTTAAGAAGCCTTCAACAAGAAGGTAAAATTAGAGCTACAGTTGGAAAAATTACCCAAGGATGTAAATGTAATCACGACTCTCCATCACAGAATCCCACTGCTGAAAATGACTTCAAGAAATAACATTGAGTAGTTTCTTATCTGAGCCTTGAGAGAGAAGTCAATTAGCATTCCTTTCTTAATAAGTACAGAAATATTTAAAGACAGTAGTCAAGGGACTTCCTTGGTGGTCCAGTGGTAAAGAATCTGCCTTCCAATGCAAGGTGCATGGGTTCGATCCCTGGTCAGGGAACTAAGATCCCTCATGCTGTGGGGCAAATAAGCCCACGTGCCAAAACTACTGAGCTCCCACGCCTCAACTAGAGAGTCCACGTGCCACAACTACAGAGCTCACGTGCTCTGGAACCCGTGTGCCACAACTAGAGAGAAGCCCGAGCACCACAAGGAAGATCCCATGTGCTGCAATGAAAAGATACTTCATGCATCAATGAAGATCCCGCGTGCCGCAACTAAGACCTAATGCAGCCAAAAATAAAAAATAAATAAATAAAAAGAAAGAAAGAAAGAAGACAGTATAGTCAAACCTACTTAACATACTCTTCTCAAGGCCATAGAGCCTTGGGTGTATTCACACTTTTATTCCAAATCTTTTAATCATTTGGGGGCTACTTTATTACATTTTCTTCAGCTCCCACACATTCTCTGTACATCATTTTGAAGTGAACGAGATTCTTGAGGGCTCAAGTAATGGACAATCATAGGAATAAATTTGTTTTCCTATTATTTCAGGAAAACTTTATTGAGAAATTGGGCTCCTGGCAACTCAGACAAAGCCTCAGTTAATATCAGAAAAACAAGGAAGGAACTAAGCAGAGAAAAAAACAAAAAGCAGAGCCAGAACTTGCATTAGAAGTTTTAGAAGGACCGTCCTCCACAAGTGATTCTTGGTTAATTCACCAGCTGACCTGAAGGAAATGTCTCTATATGGATATTTTTTATATACAAGTGAAACAACAACATCAACTAACATTTACTGAGTGTTTAGTATGTACTAAATACCTGTTTTCTAGTATTAACTCATTCAAACTTCAAAGCTATCCTAGGAAGTCAATTCTATTATTTTCATCCCCATTTTACCTACAGGGAAACTAAAGCACCGGAAAGTGAAATAACTTGCCCAAGATCATATGAACAAGAAGCAGACGGACTCAGAGAAGCAAGAGGAAACAAGAGAAAAGAGAGAAGAGTAGGAGCAAGGGCCTGAAGCCCAGAGGTTTGAAGCCTGATGGTGGCAAAGGCCTGGGGCTCATCTGCAGAGTAGCTCTTCTTTTTCATATTCAAGAAAATGAATATTCATGGGCATATGGGGGGTGACAGGTGAGAGAAACCTGCATCTTAAGAAGCAATGCGCCATGAGCATCCTGAGCCAAAGGGGCCCCAAACACCGAGAGGGCAGCTCTCCGAAGATGGGGTCATTGTACACAAGATCAGTAAATAAGCCAACATCCAACTCTCTGTCCTCAGTGCTGCAGCTGCACCTCGGCTCTGGGCTGCCGCATACCCGCCGTGTGTTCTTAGGCATCCTTAGTCTTCTGGCAGATCTGCTGTTGAGATGCTCATGGTAGTAATGCCCACCTCACAAGGTTGAGTGTCTGCAGTAAGATACTGTGCATAGAAACACTTATCAAACGACAAAGTGCTTATTATCATTATGATGATTCCAGGTCATCGATTCAGAGTGACGAGTTGAATGAACAAGTAATCGGGAATTAGGAAGCTCGCTCTGCCATCAAATACCTGGGTGTGCGTCACTGGGCTTTTCAGCCATCTTTCTATGAGTTTGCACGTTGCTTAGGCCCCCAATGTGCTCAACTTCTTCCCCTGGACATTTAAGCTGTGGGGGAGGGATCAACAGAATGGAAACATCAGAGCGTTAAAAATGAGCCTGGGGAGTTCAGAGAAAAGAAATCTCTCAAAACTGACAAAATCCTGAAGTCCATAAATCCCAGACATAAGCCACCCCTGGTATTAAACACCTAAACCAAAACATCATTAACTCCATTGTGACACAACAGGTAAAATGACTGCTGTTTAGTATATTTCTAATAAATAGCAGAAAGTCAATCATAATGACCACATTTTTCTCCTCCTATCTCTTCCTGTGGGTAAGATATTTAGAGACTCATTAAAAGATGTATTCTTTTGTTCAGTCGGCACCAAGACAATATTCTACACATCTGGGCAGTTAATTAGTGGCATGTTTCAAGTGTCAGTTCTGTCTGTCTGTTAATAGAGAAGAGCCTGGAATTTGAATTCTAGTGGTGCTTACATGGCCTTGATGAGCTCCTTTATGATGTCCAGTCTTCAAAGCTGCCAAGAAGAAGCAGGAAGCCAGGTCTCTGGGGCCGGCTCGGAAGTTAGCAATGTCAGTGGAGTATGTAGAGTGGTCACAGTCAAATGACCGGACGTGGCAACTGTCCGAGTCATGCTGCAGTGCTCATCTCAGCTGGGGCTCAGGAAGATGGGCCACAGGCGCCGCTGTTCAGTGCTGACCATGGAACTAAAAGCAAGTCGTACAGCTTCTTGTTTCAAAAGCAGGACAAAAAAAACTTGGAGCCAGTTTGAGCCTCTGTGTAAAACCTAAAAGCATGTGAACCTTAAACGTGTTTAAAATATTAAAAATCTATTAAAGTCAACACTGCAGAAGCGTATAAAGTAACATACAGGCAGTTCTTGAAATACTCTGTCCAAGGCTAGCTGATCACCTGCCAACCCCATCACGGATTTCATCGCAGCCCTGTGCCACATTCCAGGCAGCAGCTCGGCAAACGGACTTGGAGAACAGTTCCTTCGAAGTCAGCTAAATAGAGCTGAGGTTAAATGTACTTCCCATGAAATTACACAAAGACATTTTGATGGAATTCTGTACTTGTCAAAACTCAACATAATTAAATATAAAATTGATAATATAGTATGTTTAGGAAACAGTATAATTTTGATCTGTGTGCCTTTTATTGTTCCCATGCTGGTCATACCCAAATGTAGTTGATATGAACCATTTTACAGATGAGTTGCTTGGGAGATAAAAGAAGTGTTTGCCACAAATTCAGAACTCATTCATGCAGGGCCCCTTACAGCCCCATGTCGTTGGTCTCATCTCATCTCATTGTCTCATCTCTTTTGGTTTCTTGCTATAAATTTATCTTCCACTTTTAAGTTATTGTCTGCTTTTGCTCTGGGCTTCCTTGCCCTGTCTTCTTTGGATTTTTCTATACTCTGGCTACTACCTGCCCTCCCCATTCTTGTCCATCATAATAGACTCCTCTTTCTTAACTTGTATAGGTAAATGTGAGGGTATAGCTTTTTATTTTCCTAAATGAGAGTATGATTTTAAATCCATTTGGATAAGCATTTAGAAATGCATCATTTTGTACACATTATTTGATGAGGGTCATTAAAGTTAGGACCTATGAATCCAGAAAGCCAGGACGACTGACTTAAAGATTCCAGGCTGGAGAAAACAGAAAAAAGTGTTAGATTAGGGAACTCAATCACTTCCCCCTATTATTTAAAACACCAGGATACGTCGACCAGTTAGGTGGCCAAGAGTTACATTATAGTCTGACTTGTAAATGTGATTTGCATTGTAGGTGTCTATAAATGAACACCAGTAGCTGAGATTTTAAATATTACAGATTTTAAGTTTTCTGAGTTTTTCAGATTTTATCTCTGATAAATGTAGGCATAGCCTCATTAATATTAATAACACTCTCCTACTCCCTTGACCATGAGAAGTGAGACATTTTTGAAAGTCCTCATCCTGAATGACTCTGGGAACACCACAGTGGTAATGGGGTCTATAAATGAGTCCTGGTGGTTATCACCAAGGTGGAGAAAGCAGGATTTTCCATCCCAGACCCTGGTATTTCCACAAAGGGGCTGCTCAGGGCTGGAACTGTCCTCCACATGCAGCTTTCTGGAACAGTGGTGGGCTTGGAACCTTGCTTGTCCAGGGTGCTCACTTCGTTGGTGAGAAGGAGGCCCCTCCCATTGTGGGCTCAGTCACAGTCCTGCAGCCAAGATACCCACTAGTTATATTTCAAGCACCAGGTTTCAAATTGTATTAATCTGCTAGGGCTGCCAGAACAAAGCACACAAACCTTGTGGCTTAAACAACAGAGATGTATTGTCTCCCAGGTGTGGAGTCCAGAAGTCCAAGATCAAGGTGTCAACAGGGTTGGTTCCTTCTGAGGGCCATGAAGAAAAATCTCTTCCTGGCCTCTTGCGTGGCTTCTGGAGGTTTGCTGGCCATCTTTGATGTTCCTTGGCTTGTGCATGCATCACACTGATCTCTGATTTCACCTTCACGTGACGTTCTCCCTGTGGGTGTGTCCGTGTCCACATTTCCCTCTTTTATAAGGACACCAGTCATATTGGATTAGGGGCCCACTCTACTTCAGTGTGATCTCATCTTAATTAATTACAGCTGCAAAGACCCTACTTCCAAATAAGGTCACCTTCTGAGAGTTAAGACTTCAACATATGAATCTGGGGAGGCGGACGCAATTCAACTCACAACACAAATAAATATTTCTTTAAAGATCAGAGGCGCAAAGTAATTAAGGAAGAGACTCCAATATATATTACAAGTTCTCTTCAAAAAACACTTTTCTTTCCTCTCCTGGTTCTGTTTCTCTCCTTCATCTTTCTGCTTGTGGCAGATTAGAGAGACTCTCTTCTTTACCCCCAACCAACAGGAAAGAGGGATTAAAAATTAAAATCTAAGGCTGGTGCTATATCCCATATGATAAAGACAAACCCCTTTCAAGCTAGTATGGTGGCTTCAATTTAAATATAAATAGGATCAGAAAGAACAAAAAATCTGGGATTAATATTTCTCAAGTCATTTAACAGGAGGTCAATTCCTTCTCTACATGAGGTTGCTTTGGATTTTCCTTGGGAGGAAAATGAACACTCACTGTGGTGAAGGTGTGAGGAGAATGGATGCAGCCCTTCCTGGTGGTGAGAAGGAGCTGGAACTTCTGGTCTGTACCCCTCCTTCCCCTGCCCCTTTGTGATGGCAGGGCCCACCCATAGCACCTTCTCAGCTGGAAAAACTAGTCAAAATAAAACAAATTCTCCATCGTCACTTGACCAAAGCTTGAGATGCTGGCTTATAAGACACAAGAAAGAGCCAAGAGCCAGGACTTCTATCTACCTTATTGGGTAGGGATGGAATCTTCTGATGGAGAAAAGAAAAGACACTATAGAATAAAGACTTGAATTAAGGCTACAGGGAGAGGCTGGAGGGGAGCAAAGGGTGAGACAGAGGGAAGTGAGGAGCAAGACAGCATTCACGTGGAGACTGTGAGGCCACAGGTCCTTCAGGGCAGCCCCCCTTCCATGGCCATAGGTCTCTCTGACCCTTCCTTTGTTCCTGTGGGCTTAGGGGTGGGGATGGTTTCCCCGTATTGCTGATTCTTGGGTGCTTCACCACCCCTTACAGTTCCCCTAACACTGTCAACATCTCTGTAAAGTGTTCACTAAACTCTCCATGCATCTGAGTGTGCCCTCTGTCTCCTGCCCCGGTTCAGGCCTCATCTCCCCAAGCGGGTTTTAAGTTTCTAGAGGGCAGAGATCAAGTCTTGCTCACATTTGAATCTGCATGGCCTTGGACATAAAGCCTTGAGGGAAATTCTCTGTGAATGGTGAAGGCAGCAAAGGAAGAAGGGGAGGATGGGTGAGGCTAGAAGAGTCAGAAAGGCGAAAGGAAGGAAGCCATGACCTGCGGGAGGGCGGCAGGCTGGTGGAAGGTGGTATCACACAGCGATGGGGACCCAACACAGTTCCCCAGGATTCTGCTCTCTGACCATCAGGGTAAAGGCCAAACAGCCAGGAAGGACTGGGGCCACATAGCCATCTTGTTAGGTCCTCCACACCCAGGTCTTTGGTTTTTACTGCCAACCTCCCTCCTAATTATGCAAAATGCCTTTAAGGCCACCTCTGGTGACCATACGATGCTGGGAGAGCAGCTTGGGCTCCTCCCTTTAAGTCAGAGGCCCTGGGAACCCCCCCCTGGTTTGAGACCACCCAGTGCTACATGGTCCCAATCCCAGCCAGCTGTGGGACAGCAGCCACAGGTCCTCTCACTGCACTCATTGTGCTCTTATTGTATACAGAATATTAAGTGATTTAAGGATAGGAAGACATAGAGTCTCTACCCTCAGCAGCTGGGGAGGCACCATGCAGAGTGCATGGAATAAGTAGAAAGGGCATTTACAGAGCATCACATCAACCCAAAAGGATGAGTTAGAAAGCCCGACTGAAATAACATCAGCTGAGCAAAAAGCACGGTGCAGATGAGGATAGTCATGTGGGATGACTCAGAAGGACTGGCTAGAATTTGAGCCAGATTTGCGGTGAAAACGTTCGACCAGGTAGCTTGGAAAATATATTAGAAAACAATCAATCAATGTCAAGCATGGTCCTTAGGAATGTGGGTCTGTGGGTCCTCTGAGGCTGCTTTATTGCTGGCAGAATAAAAACTATGTATTATGTAAGGGTGTGTTCAAATGTTTTGTATTTTATTTTTTCTCAGTTTGGCAACCTCCACAAATAATGGTGCACAGTAGAATTAAAGGGATTGGAAATTCTCTTCCTGGAACTCAGATCACACATACTGATTGAGTATTTGCATCAGATTCCTATTTAGTCATCCGCCCTCTCGGCTGGTAAGGCCATGGTGTGTCCAGCACGTCGTAGGGATCTTTGATCCCACCTCAAATAAAATAGACTAATGCACATTTATTTTTGCCATTTTCATTATCACTAAATGAAATGCCAGCGAACATTTCAATATAACCTCTAGAGAAAATAAACCACTTTCTTAACTGACATCAGTTCTGTCTCTTCATAAAGTGGAACCACACATTTGGAAAGCTCCATCTCTACTAGGCCAAAGGCTCATCTCTTTGCCTCACGCTGTTTCAAAGCTTTGGTACACGAAGCTCCCGTCCTGGGTCTCCTCTGAAAGAAGCTGGTCTCCAGAGAGCAATACATGATAGGAAAAATGGAGCATAGCAAACATATTGAGAAGGGTCTTACATTTTTGTGGGTTTTTTTTTCCCTTTGGTATAGTCATGTTGGTGTTCTTTTATTGAAGTAAACAACAAAAGACTGTTCCCTGTTGTCTCTATATTAACTATAAAACTGAAAGGCTAGCTCAACAGCGGAAGAGAAACATGTTTAAGAATCATAATAAAGGCAAAACAGGGCTAGAAACTGGGCCAGATTGGCCATTGGGTAATTGAGGTAATACCACAGGGTAGATGCATTGAAGAACTAAGAAAACTGCTACCTAGAGATGATGGAGGCGCCAGTGTTTCAACCATTTACTCATTCAAGACTATGGAGGAGCTCCTCCAGGAGCTGGGCAGAGCAGTGAGCAACACGTGAAAATCACTAGTGCTGGAGACAGACAATAAACCAGACGTTCTTTCTATCCCTGTGTCTCACAATATTCTGCATACAATAGGAGCACAACGAGTGCCAGGCCCCTGTGAGTGATTAAAGTTACAAACCACTAAAAGGTCTTAGCCGCCTTTCTCTTAAATACCAGAGGCCTGGGACTCCCTGGCTTCACCTGGAGTGAGTATTAAGTAGTTCCGGGGTGGGAATGTTGCCACAGCTGCTCCAGGTCTTTTCTCAAAACCCTCAACCCCCACCTTTAGCAGGAGTTAACATAAACCTTTAAGTTAAAGGGTCCAGAAATAAGAAAGGAAGTTACAAACTAAAAAAAACCAGATGGAACCAGCTGGGGCCAAGATGGCAACAAATCTGACTTCCAACAGAACCTGAGTCTCACTATATGCTAATGTGACTATATTAGCATGTTAAATGACACCCCCACCGGTGGCCAGGATTGGACATTAAGGACCAAAAAAGGATATAAAGGGGGTGGCATCCCATTCCCTTGAAAAAGCCCTGCCCCTTCCCTGGTAGACTGATGCACACGCCTCCTCGTCGTTAGCCTCCCCCCTCCTCCCTTTGTCTTTACTGTTTAAAATTAAATCCGTCTCACCAGGTGGGGGAGAGGTTGAGCTGTGAACTTAGTTCCCACTTCTCCATTCTTTGACCACTGAATAAATCTTGTGCTGCATCCATCTCAGCTTTGGTTTTGTTATTCAGCTACTTGAACCACAACAGAAAAAGAACTGTCCTCCTGCCGGGTCACACAGCCTGGTCTGGGCTAGGGCCAGAGCAGGGTCCATACGACTTAATTCAATAATAGGAAGTGGCATCCTTTACGTATATCCTAATCCCTCATGCCTCTGTGTCACGACAGTGCAATAGGAAATTCACACGGTGCATAAGTCTCTAAACGTGAAGATTGACTTGTCATCTTTGATTTAAAAGCGCAGTTAACAGTGAAGTGCTTCAGCTCTGAAAACAATCCCCAATTAAAGTGTCCTGGAATCCAAAGTGTCAAGGGCAACTTGCTGAAGGAAGATAGGCACAACCCATTGTCTACAATACTGACCAAAAAGGCTTGTTTGCAAACAGGAGTGTTTTCTTAAAAAAAAAAAAAAATGCAGAAGAAAGATGGTAAGACTAAGATTATTGTGTAAAGTTTTCTACTTAGATACAAATACCACATGATGAGATTTTGTCCCCTTACAAACCATTTCTGTATCTTGAAATTATCGCAGATCTTTCCCTTTTTATTGCATTTATTTCGTAATCTTTGCCAGATACTTCTAAGTGGAAAAATGTGAAAATTCAACAGGGAATGTAAAAGAAGGAAAAAAATGATACCAGATTCCAGTACTGAGAAGCATTTTTTTCTGTGAGATGTGAAGCTAGGGGTGAGTGAAGGGGTGACAGGGGGTGGTGGGTCGGTCTGGAAAGGGCAAGATGGTGCCACTGTCAGCTCAGCGAGTGAGCTATACTATGTCCTCACCAAGCTGACCATCTGCTCACCAAAACTTGTTTTTCTAATTATCTACAGT
Organism: Balaenoptera ricei; assembly: GCF_028023285.1. Lineage (NCBI taxonomy): Eukaryota > Metazoa > Chordata > Mammalia > Artiodactyla > Balaenopteridae > Balaenoptera > Balaenoptera ricei. Next base: position 37,289,887 of record NC_082643.1, read on the forward strand.
GTAAACAAGAAGCCCCAAAGCTCAAACAATTACCTCCTGGGACCAGGTGATCCCTGGAGTCTTTTATACAGCTAAAATGTAACCTCTTTCAACTCTTGGAATCTAGTCTTAAACTGTCTCATTTTCCCTTAGTAATTACTGCATTAAATAAGTAGGAGAAAGATTTTAATCTTGGCATCGCAGTTCTGTGAAACCTTATTTATGACCCCAGACCAGTTCCCTTTTTACCTTTTAAAAAGTGACATAAGAAACATCTGATCCTTTGCAAAGAAGGACAAGGATTCCATTTAGTTGTTTAAGAGCTGGTTTAAAAGGTCCCTCATAACACATTTTCAATAAAATATTTATAAATAAAAACAGCTGATTTCTATTTTTCAGAAAACAGAAAAGAAAAATAAAACCCATCATGTTTAGAAAGAAAACATTATGAAAAATCCTCAGTTTCATTAAGACTCCAAGGCTAACCTCATTATTTAGAATACCTTCTTAACAATGTCCGAAGCAGCTCACATAGTAAACTATGCCACTTGCACTGAGGCATCTCTACATCCATTAATTTTGGTTTATGCTGCTCTTAAAAGCTATCCAAGTTATTATTTTGTGACCCCACATTTCTTCATTTCTGACCATTTCTGACCATTGCCCTATATTCTTACCCGCTTAGAAGCTCAAGAAATGATTGTTTCTAGCACGTAAGTACACATTAACATACTGTGTTAAGTTTGTCTTTGCTTATTTTCTTCCCTCCTTCTACTGATTCAATAAATCCATCAAGTGAGTCAGAGTTAGCTGACTGCAGTTTGTAGATTTGCATGAAAATTGATGCCAAGATTTAGAAAACTCTATGAAAGATTGCTTTTGGGACAAATAATTTGATTTCTTAATTTCTTAGATGAAAATTTGTTTTCCCTCTTAAGCTGCATGAGACAAGTACAAATTAAATAAATTTACCTCAAGTATATGATGATTTCTGAGGGAATCATTGTTGTTGCTATTTTGTATAATATTGAATGATCCTTAATAATGCCATTTTGTCATTTCCTTATTTTCTTAGAGTCAGACTTAGGGTTCAGTACCTTTTTATTTGGAACTCTTTGATAGGACTTAGAACATCATATACACTCAGAAGACACTTGACAAATCTATATTGATTAAATGGTTATTTCTTTAGCTACTTTCAAGCCTGTTTATTACTTTTCTGTCACCTCTTCACACTGTCCTCATGAGGCAGGCAGGGCAAGAATGATGATCTCCATGACCACAGAGGCAGAGGACCAACCCCAAGCCTCCTAATAATGCATCCCCAATCTTTCCTCTTTCCATTGCCCTCCATCCTCCTTGGTGGTTCTCAACTGTCGGCAACCTTGCCCCTCCCTCTGCCTCAGGAGGAAATTGTCTGGAGATAGTTTTGTTTGTCACAATAGAGGGGGTACTATTTGCATCTAGTGGGTAAAGGTCAGCTGTGCTTCTAAACAGCCCACAGTGCACAGGGCAACACCTTACAGCAAAGAATTGTCTGGTGCCAATGCCAATAAGGTTGCTGTTAAGAAACTCTGCTTGACCTGTGCCTGAAGAACCTTTGATGGTTTTCAAAGCTGATGATACCTAAGGAGCTCAGCTCCTATGCTGGGCTGGAGGGCTGGCTGGTTGTAGCTGCAAGATCCCAGGGGCAAATGAGGGTCTGCCTCTTTCCTGGAGGTCTAAAGTCACCTGGAGATGATTTAATTTCAATTTTTAAATATATATATTTTTAATTACAAAAGGATACATGCTCTATACATACATCTTTTGTCAATGAACATTTTTGGCCAAAGGCCACTAGGAACAGAACTGTAGTGAAACAGAGTTAGACTCATTGATCTGCCTGCAGCCAGGGAGGCCTCTGGGAAGCATTGCAGGAGCATGCTTCAGGGCTTGTTATAGAATTAAGCAGTGTTAGGTGATACGGGGTAGGGTTCAAGGACATGTAGGTTTGCCATGGATCGATGCTGCCAGGATGTGGAAAAAGGGAAGTTCTTTGATTGGGTATCTTAATAGTTTTTATCTGGGAAGGAGCAGAGTGGGCTAATGTTATAATTGGCAAAGAAGCCACAGTCCCTTTGTTTGGCTGTTTGTGGTTTGCACAGTGTTTTTGTTTTTGTCTGTGCTCAGACATGTTTAGAGAATTGTCTTGTGTTTGTCTTGCTGCATCATGGTCACAGATGGAAGTGTGAAATGGTTTATGTTCCTTAGTAGAACACTAAGGTCCAGCTATTAGAGCCAGTTCAGATCCCAGCTGACAGGTGTTAGGGGCTATTTTTTCTTTCTCACTTGTGAAAAAACACAATGATAAATGACAAACAAACAAATAAACCAAAAGTACCTGTAATCGCACCATTCTGAGATAAGCACATTTTTTGTTATAGATCCTCTCAATATTTTTCCCACACAGGTAACTATCAAAATAATAGTAACATTTATAAAACAAAATTGTACAGCCTGCTTTTTTGCTTAGCAATATATCAAGAACATTTTTCTCATGTTGACAAGTATTTTCCTATGACATGATTTTTTCTTTATTTGCTGCAAAATGTTTTATGAGATGAATGACCTATAATTTACTGATTTCCGTATTGTTAAACATTTACATTATTTGAAAATTTTTACTATTATAAATAATGCTGGGACAGATATCCTCATATAACATCTGATAATTTCCTTGGAGTAAATTCCTAAAAGTATGATTCCTGGGCCAAAGAACAGCTATAATTTTCAAGGACATAATTTTGATACAATCATGATTTAGGATGATAGCCTCTCTCTACCAGTCAGGAGAAAATCATTAAGTATTGGGTTAAAGTGGTTACCATGGAGATCTTCTTTGCCAAGGTTTGTCTTGTAATTCAGAGTCCAGAAAAGGACAAATGAAAATAATGACAAAGTTATATAACTGGAAAAAAATCTCATTTGTAATTTGATGAGGGATTTCAGGAGAAAGCTAATTTCCACCCTGTGAGATGTATCTGGAATTTTCAGCTTCTTATAGAAAAATCAAACTTACAAATCAGAATGGAAACCCCTCTGATATCTTTCTTCCCCTACCCATGGAATGGCAAGTTGACCACTTTTTTCTCTACGTGACAACTAGAGGAGAAGGTGTCTTTGATTCAAAGCAGAATGGAGAGGGGACTTGACTCCCCAGAAGAAGTAAGTGTACATGTTCAGAGAATTGAAAATGAAAGAAAACTGTCCAATCCTTCTAGAAGGCTAGTTGGGTCCAAAATAAAAATGGACAATACAATTATAGTCCAAACTATGAATATTATGAATAGAGATGCAAAAGTTAGCTAAGTTCAGCAGAGTTTTTCATCATGACCAAGTAGAATTTAGTTCAAGGATGAATATCAGAAAACCTACTACGGATGGGGTTGGATGAATAGAGGGAAACTGAAAAGGAGGGTTTTGAGTCAATTTTTCTACTTCCCATAGGTTTTCCTTTCTTCTCTTGGTTAGTTATATTGGATGGTATCTTCAGTATAAGATTGAATAGCAAATGGCAATTAAAACCATCTTATTCCTGATTTAATTGAGATGGAATTACAGTTTTACAACTGAGTATGCTGTCTGATGCAGGTTTTGACAAAAATCCTTTTCTAGGTTAAATAAGTTTCCTTTTAGGCCCAGCTTACCAAGAATTTCCATCATTAATGAGTAAATGTTGAAATCTACCAATTTTTTTGCATTAGGCAAAATTCTTCCTTTCATCTGTTAATATTATGTAAAAAATTCGTAGGTTATATTCATCCATTCTTACATCCTTGAACTAAACTTGGTCATGATGAAAACTGCTAAATTCAGCTAACTTTTGCATCTCTATTCATAATATTCATAATTCTTGGACTATAATTGTATTGTCCCTTTTCATTTTGGGCCAACTAGCCTTCCAGAAGGATTGGACAGCTTTCTTTCATTTTCAAGTCTCTGAAACAGTCTTTACAAAATGCAGGTTATCTGTTGCTGAAGATTCATTACAGCTTCCTTCCAAAACAATTTCTTTCTATCTTCCCACCCCACCCTCACTCCCACTAATGGAAGAATTGATTACTTTGTCAATTTATTTTATCGTTACTGATTTTTTCAGGTTTTCTATTTCTCCTTGAGACTATTTTAATTATTGATATTTTTATAAGATACTGTTTGTTTTAAAAAACGAATTAGAATGTATGTTGCATTTAATATTCTCTTACGAGTTTGAAAACTTTCTACTGTTTCCATAATTACGTTCCCCCTTTTTTCTGGTAATGTTTATTTGTACATATTCACACTGTTTTCTTTATTGGTATTGCTAGAGATTTGTGTAGTTTACTAGATTTTTCCAAAAGATAGTTTTTGATGTTCTTAATACTTTCTTTTTTTTCTTGTTTATCAATATTCACTCTCATCTTTATTTTTCCTTTCTTCTACATTCTATCGGTTTTTTTTTCTAGGTTCTTGGTTTGTGCATTTATTTTCAATTTTTCTTATTTAAAAAATTGATACATGTACCACTTTATCTGCTTCCTTTGAATTTTTATGTGAATTAATTTTATTAACATCTTGTTCTAAATAATTGATTTTGTGATTCCTCTTTATATCATGAGTAAGTTAAGATTTGGATTTTAAATTCTCTAACATATGAGATTTTTTAAATGATATTTTTATTTGATGTGTAATTTAATCAGTTTATGGTTGGAGCATATGGGCTGTATGATGCTGAATCTTTGAATTTTGTTGATATCTTTTGTGTCCTAGAATGTGGTCAGTTCTATAAATGCATCTCTTAACTCAAGCTTGTTAGTTATTCTTGTTCCAATTTTAAGTTCTTGCTAATTTTTTCTCTGCATAATCTATTGTTATCTGATTGAGATGTGTCAAAATCCCTTACTATGATTATGGATTCCTCTCTCATAGTATTGATTTCAGTGCCTCTGTATTCTGGATGAATTCACTAAATTCCTCAAATCATTAAATACTTAAAGCATTAAGTAATTTTCTAAATCACTCAACTATTTCTTGTCTATCATATGTGCAGTCTATTGTATTTTCATTTCATATGTATTACTTTTTATCTCTAAGATTTCTGCACTTAATTTATGTTTGTTGTCTTGTTATTTCTTATTCTTATCCTCGATATCTTATATCTTATTCTTTCTTATTTCCCATCTTTTGAGTTTCTAAACACATTTCTATTAATATTTTATCAGACTATTTGTTGGGCAGCACCCTACTGGGCCTGTATTTGCCCAGCTTTTTTTTTTTTTTTTTAGAAATTCACGTTCTTGTATTTATTTATTTATTTATTTATTTATGACTGTGTTGAGTCTTCATCTCTGTGCGAGGGCTTTCTCCAGTTGCAGCAAGCGGGGACCACTCCTCATCGCGGTGCGCGGGCCTCTCACTGTCACGGCCTCTCTTGTTGCGGAGCACAGGCTCCAGACGTGCAGGCTCAGCAATTGTGGCTCACGGGCCCAGTTGCTCCATGGCATGTGGGATCCTCCCAGACCAGGGCTCGAACCCGTGTCCCCTGCATTGGCAGGCAGACTCCCAACCACTGCGCCACCAGGGAAGCCCTGCCCAGCTTTAAGACCAAAGAAAGAGCCCAGGGTCAGCAAAAGAGGTATCAATGGTTTAATGGATGGGGGAGCTTACACGTCTGAAGCAGAGTCCTGGAGCGACACCCCACCATGTGCTGCTGAGGTGAGGGCAGGACATGGCTGTTGCAGGCTTCACTCCAAGGGGCAGGGGGAGGTTACCAGTTATAGGGGGAACTGATGTCATATTGACTCATTGTTTACCAGGGAAAGCAGTAGAGGAGCCCACCCCTCACTGCCCCTTTGATAAGAACAATCACACAGCAAGCTCAGTCTTGTGAGTAGGGTGTAGGTGAAGCAGACACTGGTCAGGCAGGGGATGTACAGAGAGCAAGAGAACAGCCACCTTGAGTGTCCTGACCATACACTATTCTATATGATTAGCTTCACCTTGGATAAGTTCATATCTCAGTCATTGATTTCTCTTTCTTTAGTTCATTTTACAAGCAAACATTTTTAGTTGCAGTCACTCTGTAGGAGTCAATTTTCTGTTAAGCACCACTCTTGCTTCCCACCTTCCAGGCCCAGGCCCAGCAGCCCCACTCATCTGTTTGCATTTATGATCAATTTCTGGTCAATGGAGATGTGTCATTTTTTTAAGCCCAACCATGTTCTTATGGTTTCTCTTTATATATTTTATCTATTGTTGCTATATTTCTGTGTAGAGGATGTCTGTGTGTGTGTGTCTGTGTTTGGACATGAACTACCTTGTCATCCTGACCAGACTTCTCCCTCACAGTCCCTCCCAACCCCTGTCTTCCAAAAGGTGGTTTTCCAAACTATTACTCTTCAGACAGCCATTAAATACTCACTATCACTTAACACATTATTCTCCTCTTGTGCTTAGAACCAAATTCTACATGCCAAGTATGCAAAAGAAAAAAAAAAACACAGTCCCTGACCTTAAGAGATTTACATCTAGTCATGGAGGCAGGTCAAAATAGTACATGGGGTATTGAGGATTAATGAAAACAGCCTAAATCTAGAACACACTAGGCATTCAATACTTGTTTCTTACATTTCTACTTCTTTGTCCATGAAACAAAGATAAGAAGGCAAGTGAAATAATAGAAATATCATAAAAATTTGAGCGTAATGGATAAAGATGAAATGCTCAGCTTTGCTTACTACTTTAAAGTCCCTGGACAAATAATTTCAACTCTCAATACTTCAATATTTTTATCTCTAAAATAGAAATAATATTTGTCACTATGTTAGATTTTGTAGCTACAAATTTGAAGAAAGGACTTTGCCTCTTCTCTCATGAAGCTTTCAATTATTGTAAAAGACAATTGAATAAGTAGCTCCAAGTGCTCTGAGGTCTGACGGAGAAGGGCTGCAGGAATTGATAAGGAGGCTCCTAACTTGTGTGAGGAGTCTGCAAAGGCCAGAGTCAAGGAAGAAACAATATTTTAGCTGAGACCTGGAGGATGGGCTATTCAGGGAAAGGGCATTGGCAGGTGGAAGCAACAACGTGTGTGAATCCTCTGGCGCAGGAAGAAGTAAGGTATGTTTGAAAATCTGAAAGAAGCCCAGTGTGTCTGCTGGATAGAGCATGAAGGGAAGGGGTTCAGATGGGGCCCCCAGACCCTGAGGCTTTTTTGTTTGTTTGTGTGTGTGTGTGTTTTAGCATAATGGAAAGTCATAGAAGATTTCTAACCAGGTGAATGTCATGCTCATATTTGTGAGTCCAGTTATGGTGGATGAAGTGAAAAGATCTTGGAGAGGAAATGGGAATTGCCTCAGCTGGGAGGCAATTACAGTAGCCAGGGAACAGATGACTGTGGCTGAGGCCAGAACCAGTGAATTGAATGGAGAGACTTGGAAGACATGAGATACGGAAGAGACCAAGTCACATGGACTTGTTCAGTAGAAGTGAGAGTTGAGTGAAATAATGCAAGTGAAATGCCTCTGCCAGGCATTCATTTCCACCTGGTATGTTGAGTGCCTCTTTGCTTGTGGGCTGCTCAGTATTGCCTTCTCCACAGTAAGAAACTTAGATTCTTAGCTTCATGCACATAGGAGAAAAACAAGAGATAAATAATTAGTAGGAAGATAGCAGATCTCTTGAATTAAACAGAAGTTTTTATGGCCTAAACTGTTTCATAAATTATGGTCAAGTCCAACCTCCATGACTAGAGTTTCTGCTCCTTTCCCTCCATTCTTCCACATCATAAATTTAATGGGCTGAGCTCATAAAAAAAGATCATTGAAAGTTGTCCCATACATATGCTTTCCTTGTGGATGACAAAGGACATACCTTTAATATACCTTTATTTATTCAGTTGGTTTAATATTCTGGGCTCAAAAGAAGTGTAATTCGTTTAATTAATTCCCATTCAATGTCAAGGACACCATGTTTATTAAACAGTAATTTCTAAACCCCTGCCACCCACCTGATCCGAAGGATCCAAGTGGGGAAAGTGAGAGGTCTCTTGGTGCAGTGACTTCATGTCACTCTGCTTCTTCTATAGAATGGTTTGAAGGTCTTTTTTCCTTCTTCTTCAGTCACCTTTTTCCTGGGTTGAAAGGATGGGAAAAGATGGTAGTTCAGTAGGCAAAAAGGACCACTTAGGTTCATGTCTTTCTTCCCTAGTCAAGTGTTGTCCAGCAGGAATCATCTAACAATGTTGCCCCATGAAGCTCAGGATCCAGGACAGTAGTGAAGAGTGGAGATCACTCCTTTAGAGAAATGGCATCATTCTGGCAGGTTCCACAGGAATATTATTGGGGGTTTTCTATGAAGCCAGCAGTTCTACACTTTGAAGAACATCAAGGCCAATACCATTTCTGCCTTCTAGAATAAGAGATTTTGGAGACTGAATTCAGGATTTTTTGTCAAATACTAGAGTGAATATATAACTATATTCATCAGGAAACTCCTTACTTTGCTCACAGATGCTCCTACAATCTGTCTTCTAAGGAGAACCCTGGTGGAACTATCAATGTTCTCCTGGTAACTGGACCTTCTTTATAGGATGTGCTTGCAATTAGTACTTAGACTCCCATCTAAGAAAATAACTTCAAAAGTCTTCTACTGTGCTCCCATCAGAAATAAAGATGAGAGAAACTATATAGGGAAGTTATATGAACCAGAAATTCTCAAGAGATCAGTCTTTCAGAATATATGTTAGTGCCTTTCCATTGCCTTTGTCCCACTTATTTGAAAATTATTGTGTCTTGTAGGACATATTATTGCTGGAATTATAAACTCTGGGGGAAGAGAGGAAAAAGTGTGAGATTTCTAAAATGAAGAGTTCAGCTGTCCATTTACTTTTCTGAGGATCCATTTATTTCTCTAAATCCTAACCTTGGCTCAAATTAGGCTATTGGAATGCAGAATACTTTATCCACTCCAAGTTTTGTTTTAATAGTATTCTTTTAGCTTTTAGCAAAATTTGTTACAAGAAACAAACAGATGGCATTCACTTTTTTAAAAATTTTTATTTTATTATTTTTTTTGAATTTTGAATTTTATTTTATTTTTTTTTTATACAGCAGGTTCTTATAGTTATCCATTTTATACATATTAGTGTATATATGTCACTCCCAATCTCCCAATTCACCCACCACGACCACCACCACCTCCCCACTTTCCTCCCTTGGTGTCCATACGTTTGTTCTCTACATCTCTGTCTCTATTTCTGCCTTGCAAACCATTTCATCTGTACTATCTTTCTAGATTCCACATATATGCGTTAATATATGATATTTGTTTTTCTCCTTCTGACTTACTTCACTCTGTATGACAGTCTCTAGGTCCATCCACATCTCTACAAATGACCCAATTTCATTCCTTTTTATTCTACTGTATATATGTACCACATCTTCTTTATCCATTTGTCTGTCGATGGGCATTTAAGTTGCTTCCATGACCTGGCTATTGTAAATAGTGCTGCAGTGAACGTTGGGATGCATGTGTCTTTTTGAATTATAGTTTTCTCTGGGTATATACCTAGTAGTGGGATTGCTGGGTCATATGTATGACAGTCTCTAGATCATCCACGTCTCTACAAATCACACAATTTCTTTCCTTTTTATGGCTGAGTAATATTCCATTGTATATATGTACCACAACTTCTTCATCCATTGGTTTGTTGATGGGCATTTAGGTTGCTTCCATGACCTGGCTATTGTAAATAGTGCTGCAATGAACATTGGTGTGCATGTGTCTTTTTGAATTATGATTTCCTCTGGGTATATGCCCAGTAGTGGGATGGTTGGGTCATATGGGAATTCTATTTTTAGTTTTTTAAGGAAACTCCATACTGTTCTCCATAGTGGCTGTATCAATTTACATTCCCACCAACAGTGCAAGAGGGTTCCCTTTTCTCCACATGCTCTCCAGCATTTGTTGTTTGTAGATTTTCTTATGATGCCCATTCTAACTGTTGTGAGGTGATACCTCATTGTAGTTTTGATTTGCATTTCTCTAATAATCAGTGACATTGAGCAGCTTTTCATGTGTTCTTGGCCATCTGTATGTCTTCTTTGGAGAAATGTCTATTTAGGTCTTCTGCCCATTTTTGGATTGGGTTGTTTGTTTTTTTAATATTGAGCTGCATGAGCTATTTATATATTTTGGAGATTAAGCCTTTGTCTGTTGATTTGTTTGCAAATATTTTCTCCCATTCTGAGGGCTGTCTTTTCGTCTTCTTTGTAGTTTCCTTTGCTATGCAAAAGCTTTTAAGTTTCATTAGGTCCCATTTGTTTATTTTTGTTTTTATTTCCATTACTCTAGGAGGTGGATCAAAAAAGATCTTGCTGTGATTTATGTCAAAGAGTGTTTTTCCTATGTTTTCCTCTAAGAGTTTTACAGTGTCCAATCTTACATTTAGGTCTCTAAACCATTTTGAGTTTATTTTTGTGTATGGTGTTAGGGAGTGTTCTAATTTCCTTCTTTTACATGTAGCTGTCCAGTTTTCCCAGCTCCACTTATTGAAGAGACTGTCTTTTCTCCATTGTGTATAATTGCCTCTTTCGTCATAGGTAAGTTGACCATAGGTGTGTGGGTTTATCTCTGGGCTTTCTATCCTGTTCCATTGATCTATATTTCTGTTTTTGTGCCAGTACCATATTGTCTTGATTACTGTAGCTTTGTAGTATAGTCTGAAGTCAGGGAGTCTGATTCCTCCAGCTCCGTTTTTTTCCCTCAAGACTGTTTTGGCTATTCGGGGTCTTTTGTGTTTCCATACAAATTATAAGATGTTTTGTTCTAGTTCTGTAAAAAAAGCCATTGGTAATTTGACAGGGATTGCATTGAATCTGTAGATTGCTTTGGGTAGTAGAGTCATTTTCACAATATTGACTGTTCCAATCCAAGAACGTGGTATATCTCTCCATCTGTTGGTATCATCTTTAATTTCTTTCATCAGTGTCTTATAGTTTTCTGCATACAGGTCTTTGTCTCCCTAGGTAGGTTTATTCCTGGGTATTTTATTCTTTTAGTTGCAGTGGTAAATGGGAGTGTTTCCAAAATTTCTCTTTTCATCATTAGTGTATAGGAATGCAAGAGATTTCTGTACACTAATATTGTATCCTGAAACTTTACCAAAATCATTGATTAGATCTAGTAGTTTTCTGGTGGCATATTTAGGATTCTCTATGTGTAGTATCATGTCATTTGCAAACAGTAACAGTTTTACTTCTTCTTTTCCAATTTGTATTCCTTTTATTTCTTTTTCTTCTCTGATTGCTGTGGCTAGGACTTCCAAAACTATGTTGAATAATAGTGGCAAGAGTGGACATCCTTGTCTTGTTCCTGACCTTAGAGGAAGTGCTTTTAGTTTTTCACCATTGAGAATGATGTTTGCTGCAGGTTTGTCATATATGGCCCCTTTATTATGTTGAGGTAGGTTTCCTCTATGCCCACTTTCTGCAGAGTTTTTATCATAAATGGTGCTGAATTTTGTCAAAAGCTTTTTCTGCATCTATTGGGATGATCATATGGTTTTTATTCTTCAATTTGTTAATATGGTGTATCACATTGATTGATTTGTGTATTTTGAAGAATCCTTGCATTCCTGGGATAAATCCCACTTGATCATGGTGTATGATCCTTTTAATGTGTTGTTGGATTCTGTTTGCTAGTATTTTGTTGAGGAATTTTGCATCTATATTTTCTGTGATATTGATCTGTAATTTCCTTTTTTTGTAGTATCTTTGTCTCCTTTTTGTATCAGGGTGATGGTGGCCTCATAGAATGAGTTGGGGAGCGTTCCTCCCTCTGCAATATTGTGGAAGAGTTTGAGAAGGATAGGTGTTAGCTCTTCTCTAAATGTTTGATAGAATTCGCCAGTGAAGCCATCTGGTCCTGGGCTTTTGTTTGTTGGAAGATTTTTAATCACAGTTTCAATTTCATTACTTGTGATTGGTCTGTTCATATTTTCTATTTCTTCCTGGTTCAGTCCTGGAAGCTTATACATTTCTAAGAATTTGTCCATTTCTTCCAGGTTGTCCATTTTATTATCATAGTGTTGCTTGTAGTAGTCTTTTAGGATGCTTTGTATTTCTGCAGTGTCTGTTGTAACTTCTCCTTTTTCAATTCTAATTTTATTGATTTGTATCCTCTCTCTCTTTTTCTTGATGAGTCTGGCTAATGATTTATCAATTTTGTTTATCTTCTCTAAGAACCAGCTTTTAGTTTTATTGATCTTTGCTATTGTTTTCTTTGTTTCTATCTCATTTATTTCTGCTGTGATCTTTATGATTTCTTTCCTTCTACTAAGTTTGGGTTTTGTTTGTTCTTCTTTCTCTAGTTCCTTTAGGTGTAAGGTTAGATTGTTTATTTGAGATGTTTCTTGTTTCTTGAGGTCGGCTTGTATTGCTATAAACTTCCCTCTTAGAAATGCTTTTGCTGCATCCCATAGGTTTTAGATCATCGTGTTTTCATTGTAATTTGTCTCTAGGTATTTTTTGATTTCCTCTTTGATTTCTTCAGTGATCTCTTGGTTATTTAGTAACGTATTGCTATCCTCTATGCGTGTGTGTTTTTTACGTTTTTTTCCCCTGTAATTGATTTCTAATCTCATAGTGTTGTGGTCCAAAAAGAGGCTTGATATGATTTAAATTTTCTTAAATTTACTGAGGCTTGATTTATGACCCAAGATGTGATCTATCCTGGAGAATGTTCCGTGTGCATGTGAGAAGAAAGTCTACTCTGCTGTTTTTTGATGGAATGTCCTATAAATATCAATTAAATCTATCTGGTCTATTGTGTCATTTAAAGCTTGTGTTTCCTTATAAATTTTCTGTTGGAATGATCTGTCCGTTGGTGTAAGTGAGGTGTTAAAGTCCCCCATTATTACTGTGTTACTGTCGATTTCCTCTTTTATAGTTGTTAGCAGTTGCCTTATGCATTGAGGTGCTCCTATGTTGGGTGCATATATATTTATAATTGTTATATCTTCTTCTTGGATTGATCCCTTGATCATTATGTAGTGTCCTTCCTTGTCTCTTGTAACATTCTTTATTTTAAAGTCTATTTTATCTGATATGAGTATAGCTACTCCAGCTTTCTTTTGATTTCCATTTGATGGAATATCTCTTTCCATGCCATCACTTTCAGTCTGTATGTGTCCCTAGGTCTGAAGTGGGTCTCTTGTAGACAGCATATATATGGCTCTTGTTTTGTATCTATTCAGTGAGACTGTGTCTTTTGGTTGGAGCATTTAATCCATTCATGTTTAAGGTAATGATCGATATGTATGTTCCTATTACCATTTTGTTAATTGTTATGGGTTTGTTTTTGTAGGTCCTTTTCTCCTCCTGTGTTTTCCACTTAGAGAAGTTCCTTTAGCATTTGTTGTAGACCTGGTTTGGTGGTGCTGAATTCTCTGAACTTTTGCCTGGCTGTAAAGCTTTTGATTTCTCCGTAGAATCTGAATGAGATCCTTGCTGGGTAGAGTAATCTTGGTTGTAGGTTCTTCCCTTTCATCACTTTAAATATATCATGCCATTCCCTTCTGGCTTGTAGAATTTCTGCTGAGAAATCAGCTGTTAACCTTATGGGAGTTCCCTTGTATGTTATTTGCCGTTTTTCCCTTGTGGCTTTCAATAATTTTTCTTTGTCTTTAATTTTTGTCACTTTGATTCCTATGTATCTGAGCATGTTTCTCCTTGGGTTTCTCCTGCCTGGGACTCTCTGTGCTTCCTGGAGTTGGGTGGCTATTTCTTTTCCCATGTTAGGGAAATTTTCCACTATAATCTCTTCAAATATTTTCTCAGATCCTTTCTCTCTCTCTTCTCCTCTGGGACCCCCATAATGTGAATGTTGTTGCATTTAATGTCCCAGAGGTCTCTTAGGCTGTCTTCACTTCTTTTCATTCTTTTTTCTTTATTCTGTTCCATGGCAGTAAATTCCACCATTCTGTCTTCCAGGTCACTTATCCGTTCTTCTGCCTCAGTTATTCTGCTATTAATTCCTTCTAGTGTATTTTTCCTTTCAGTTACTGTATTATTCATCTCTGTTTGTTTGTTCTTTAATTCTTCTAGGTCTTTGTTAAACATTTCTTGCATCTTCTCGATCTTTGCCTCCATTCTTTTTCCGAGGTCCTGGATCATCTTCACTATCATTATTCTGAATTATTTTTCTAGAAGGTTACCTATCTCCACTTCATTTAGTTGTTTTTCTGGGTTTTTTTCTTGTTCCTTCATCTGGGACATACCCCTCTGCCTTTTCTTCTTGTCTGTCTTTCTGTGAATGTGGTTTTTGTTCCACAGGCGGCAGGATTGTAGTTCTTCTTGCTTCTGCTGTTTCTCCTCTGGTGGATGAGGCTACCTAAGACGCTTGTGCAAGTTTCCTGATGGGAGGGACTGGGGGTGGGTAGAGCTGACTGTTGCTCTGGTGGGCAGAGCTCCGTAAAACTTTAATCCACTTGTCTGCTGATGGGTGGGGCTGGGTTCCCTCCCTGTTGGTTGTTTGGCCTGAGGCGACCCAACACTGAAGCCTACTTAGCTCTTTGGTGGGGCTAATGGCGGACTCTGGGAGGGCTCACACCAAGGAGTACTTCCCAGAACTTTTGCTGCCAGTGTCCTTGTCCTCAGTGAGCCAAAGCCACCCCCTGCCTCTGCAGGAGACCTTCCAACATTAGTAGGTAGGTTTGGTTCAGTCTCCTATGGGGCCACTGCTCCTTCCTCTGGGTCCTGATACACACACTATTTTGTGTGTGCCCTCCATGAGTGGAGTCTCTGTTTCCCCTAGTCCTGTCAAAGTCCTGCAATCAAATCCCGCTAGCCTTCAAAGTCTGATTCTCTAGGAATTCCTCCTCCTGTTGCTGGACCCCCAGGTTGGGAAGCCTGACCTGGGGCTCAGAACCTTCACTCCAGTTGGTGGATTTCTGTGGTATAAGTGTTCTTGAGTTTGTGAGTCACCCACCCAGCAGTTATGGGATTTGATGTTATTGTGATTGCACCCTCCTACCATCTCACTGTGGCTTCTCTTTTGTCTTTGGATGCGCGGTGTCTTTTTTGGTGAGTTCCAGTGTCTTCCTCTTGATGATTGTTCAGCAGTTAGTTGTGATTCCAGTGCTCTCGCAAGAAGGAATGAGCACACGTCCTCCTACTCTGCCATCTTGGACCAACCCAGCATTCACTTTTTAATTTGCTATACAGAAAAATATGAGGATTGTTTATTACATTACTTAATGCTTTCTGGACAAATCCTTATGTGAGAAATTTCTTCTAGCATCTAGAAGACTTTTTTTTTTTCTTTTTAAAATATCTGATTTGACTCCTCCTTTCCAAAATGAGAGTAATGTAAATTGTGGTGACCTTTTTGCCTTGGTTAGAAGGAAGTTTATAGGCAAGTTTTTAGCTTACACTTTTGGAGTAGTGTATGTGCAATCTCGCTTTTTATTTGTTTATGAATTTTTATTTCTATTTTACTACTCTTGTTGATTGGCCTTTTTGTAAGGCAACTCAAAATTTCGTTTGAAAGAACAAAATATGTATATTCAATACATTGATAGATGCTATGTTACACAGCTCCTATATCCAAGGATTTCAAGCCCTTTAGATGGAAGCAGTCTTGGACTAATTCATCTCCCATTCTAGGTGAAATGCTTGACCAGAATTTGTGTCTCATTCATAATCCCATGAAAGCTACACTTAAAGCACCAAAATCTTCTAAATTTCCTCTTGAATAGATCTAACTTCAAGAGGCTGTGAAGGGCTCCAGGAAGTTTGATGAGCAGATTCCAACTCTAGACACAAATTATTCAAGATGGACCTGCTCAACAAACGTATAAGTATGAGGTTTTAAAAACATTGGTGGTGGCCTGTTCCTATCACCCTTAATGTTAAGTAGTGTTTTGCCTAAATTCTTATACTCCATTTCAATAGAATTTCTTTGTGTTCAGGCCACATCTAGTTGGCATTCTAGCCAAATATTCTTTTTGATAAGTTTTGGAGAACTTTTACTCCCAGGCTTTACTGTGATATAACTGACATATAAAATTGTTTAAGTTTAAGGTACATAACATGATGATTTGATATGTGTATATACCGTGAAATGATTATCACTAACATTAACACACCTATCACCTATCACCTCACATAGTTACGATTTTGTGTGTGTGTGTGTGTGTGTGTGATGAGAACTCTTTTATGATCTACTCTCTTAGGAACTTTCAAGTGTACAATACATTATTGTTAACTATAGTCACCATGCTGCATATTACATTCCCAGATCATATTCATCTTATAACTACAAGTTTGTATCCTTTGACTACCTTCACCAGTTTCTCCTGCTGTGAGTGGCTTAAGATAGGAGCTCAGTTTTATTTTTCTGCATGTGAATATCCAGTTTTCCCAGCACCATTTATTGAAAAACTCTCTTTTCCCCACTGGGTATTCTTGGCTCTCTCATCAAATATTAGTTGACCCTGTATGCATGGGTTTATTTCTGGGCTCTTTATTCTATTGCATTGATCTATATGTCTGTTCTTATGCCAGTACCATGTTGTTTTGATTACTATAGGCTTATATATAGATTGAAATCTGGAAATGCGATGCCTCCAGCTTTGTTCTTCCTTCTCAAGTTTGCTTTGGCTATTCTAAGTCTTTTGGGTTCCATAAAAGTTTTAGAATTGTTTTTTCTATTTCTGTAAAAAAAAGTCACTGGAATCTTAATAAAGATTGCACTGAATCTCTAGATGGCTTTGAGTAGCATGGACATTTTAACAATATTGATTCTTCCAATCCATTAACAAAGGATATCTTTCCATTTATTTGTGTCTTCTTCAATTTCTTTCATTGGTGCCTTATAATTTTCAATGTACAAATCTTTTATTTCCTTGGTTAAAATATTACTGAGTAGTTTATTGTTTTTGATACTATTGTGAATGAGATTGTTTATGTCTTTTTTAGATAGTTCCTTGTTAGTGTTTTGAAATACAACTGATTTTTATATGTTGGCATTGTATCTTGCAACTTTACTGAATTCATTTATTCGTTCTAACAGTTTTTTGGTAGACTCTTTAGAATTCGTTATATATAAGATCATGTCATCTGCAAACAGGCACTATTTTACTTCTTTTTTTCTGATTTAAATACTTTCTTAATTCTTTTTCTTACTGGATTGCTCTGGTTAGAACTTCCAGTACTATATTGAATGGATGTGGTAAGGGTGGGCATCCTTGTCTTGTTCCTGGTCTTAAAGGAAAAACTTTCAACTTTTACCTGTTTAACCTTTCATGTTAGCTGTGGACTTGCCATATATGGCCTTTATTATACTGAGGTACATTCCTTCTAAATCTAATGTGATGAGAGTTTTTATCATGAAATTATATTGAATTTTGTCAAATGTTTTTTCTGCATCTCTTGAGATGATTACATGATTTTTACCTTTTATTCTATTAATGTAATGTAACACATTTATTGATTTGTGTATGTTGAACCATCCTTGCATCCCAGGGATGAATCACACTGAATCATGGTTTATGATCATTGTAATGGGCTGTTGAATTCAGTTTGTTAGTATTTTGTTGAGAATTTTTCCATGCATATTCATTAGGGATATTAACTGTTGTTTTCTTTTCTTCTAGCATCCTTATCTAGCTTTGATATATGAGTTTGGCTGATGCTGACCTTTTAAAATGAGTTTGGGAGTGTTCCCTCCACTTCAATTTTTTGGAAGAGTTTGAGAAGAATTGGTGTTAATTCTTCTTTAAATATTTGGTAGGATTCACAAGTGAAACCATCTGGTCCTGTGTTAGGAGGTTTTTGATTACTAATAAATATCCTTATTCATTATTAGTCTGTTCAGATTTTCTATTTTTTCATGATTCAGTCTTAGTATGTTGTACGTTTCTAGGAATTTATCCATTTACTCTATGTTGTCTAATTTGTTGGTGTTTAATTATTCATAGTAGTCTCTTTTGATCCTTTGTATTTCTGTGATATTAGTTGTAATGTCTTCTCTTTCATTTATAATTTTGTTTATTTGAGTCTTTTCTCTTTGTTTTCTTGGTTTGTCCAGCTACAGGTTTGTCAATTTTGTTTATTTCTGCTCTAATCTTTATTATTTTCTTCCTCCTGATAAATTTGGGCTTAGTTTGTTCTTCTTCTAGTTCTTTGAGGTTTAATGTTAGGTTGTTTATTTAAGATCTTTTTTTCTTAATTTACGGGTTTATAGCTACAAATTTTTCTCTTAGAACTGCTTTTCCTGCATCCCATAAGTTTTGGTATGTTGTTTCCATTTTTGTTTATCTCCTTTTGTTTGTTTGTTTGTTTTTATTTCTTAACAATTAAAGAGTGTGTTGTTTAATTTCTTTTTTTTTTTTTTTTTTGGTTAATTTTCCAGCTTTCTTCTGGTTATTGATTTATGGTTTCATACCATTTGTGGTCAGAAAAGTTACTTGATATAATTTTTATGTTCTTGGATTTTCCTTGACTTGTTTTGTGGCCTAGCATATGATCTATCCTAGAAAATGCTCTGTTGGTGCTTGAGAAGAATGTGTATTCTGCAGCTGTTGGATAGCGTGTTCTCTATATGTCTGTTATGTCCATTTGGCTGATAGTGTTGTCTGAATCAGTTGTTTCCTTATTGATTATCTGGATGATTTATCCATTGTTGAGAGTGGGGTATTAACGTCTTCAACTATTATTGTATTGCTGTTTATTTCTCATTTTAGTTCTGTTAGTATTGGCTTTATACACTTAGCTGCTCCAATGTTGTGTACATAAATATTTACTATTGTTACAGCTTCTTGCTGGATTGACTCCTTTGTCATTACATAATGACCTTCATTGTCTCCTGTGACCATTTTTAGCTGAAAGTCTATTTTGTTTGATGTAAGTATAGCCATCCTGGCTTTCTTTTGGTTACCATTTGCTTGAAATACCTTTTTCCATTCCTTTACTCTCAGCCTGCGTGTGTCCTTAAAGCTAAAGTGAATCTCTTATAGGCAGCATATTGTTGGATCTTTTTGTTTTAATCCCTTCAGCCATTCTGTGTCTTTTGGTTGGAAAATTTAATCCACTTACATTTAAAGTAATTATTGATAGGTAAGGACTTACTATAGTCATCTTATTTTGTTCTGGCTGTTTTGTAGTTCCTTTGTTCCTTTCTTCCTCTTTTGCTGTTTTTCTTTGTAGGTTGATAATTTTCCATAGTGGTATGCTTTGATTCCCTTCTTTTATCTTTTATGCCTTTACTGTAGGTTTTCTTTGACATTACCATGGGGTTTACATAAAACATTTTAGATATAGTCTATTTAATGCTGATAACAACTTAACATTGTCACATATAAAATCTCTACTCTTTCACTTACTTCCTACCCTATAATTTATGTTTTTAATATCATAATTTACCTCCTTTTATATTGTGTATCCATTGACAAATTATGATAACTATCATTATTCTTAATACTTTTGCCTTTTAAAATTTTGTACTACAGTTAAGTGATTAAAACACCAATATATTGCAATATTAGAATATTCTGAATTTGACTATATTCTCACCTTTACCAGCATGTTTTATATTTTCATATTTTCTTGTTATTATATAGTGTCTATTCATTTCAGCTGGAAGAACTCCTTTCAGCATTTCTTCTTTAAGAGGATTATTCTTAATACTTTGTGATACAGTTCATAGATTTTTTTTTTTTTTTTTTTTTTTTTTACGGTCAGTTATTAGACCTTTGTTGGTTTTACCTGATTCTTCATGATCCTTGTATCCTCATGTTGGTCTCTCTATATTTGAGTAAGTGGTCTTTTTTCCTAGACTTCACAGGTTTGCTTTGGCAGGGAAAGACCTACACCAGTCAGTTTAGCTTGGTGTACTAGATGGGTCAGTGGTCATTCCTGCAAGTAGGCAACACTTGCTATTAGGATGTCTAGTTGGGCTAGATCACTGTCCATGCTCTGAAGTTAGGGGAAGGTACTGCTCTCTGGCCCCTAAAAGTTGGGTGGGCCTGCTTCCTGGGCTCCATATTCAAACAGGGCTGCTGCATGAGCTCCTTTGTTGGGCTGGGCTGCTGGCTCTTCTCTGTTGGGACCATTAGCTGGGTCCTGTAAGCACCTGTGGGCAGGCAAGTTTGCAGTCTTTGTTCCTTGGCAGGGCAGTGCCACTGGTTGGACTCTGTGATGGGCAGAGCTACAGGCTGGGCTCCCCAGTGGCTCCTGGTCAGGTGGGGCCTCAGGCTGTGCCCTATAATCAAGCAGGGCTGCAAGCTGGGCTTTGTGATCAGGTAGGCCACTTGCTGTGCTCTGCTGTTGGATTAGGTCACTGGCTGGGGTTTCTTGTCAGGCAGGGCTTCCAACTGTATCCTGCAGTTGGGTGGGGTTGGGGACTATGCTCTGCAGTTGGGCATGGTCTCTGTCTGAGTTCTAGTAGGGTGGGGCTGTAGGCTATGCACCAAGATTGAGTGAGGTCACTGGCTGGGCTCCCTGCCTGAGGGAGACCAAAGGCTGTGTTCAGCAATCAGGCAGGCCTTAATGCTGGGCTCTGCTCTTGGTGGGGTTGTAAACTATGCTCCCTGGCTGGGCGTATGGTAGGCTAGTCTCTGAGGCTGCCCACAGTGACTGTTCAGGTACCTTGGTTTTGTGGGACCAGGGGCTGTACTCAACAGTTGGGCAAGGCTGCTGGCTTGGCTCACTGTCTGAGGTGGGCTGTCAGATGGGGTCCTCACTGCCTGGGTTCTCTGGCCAACTTCCTTGGGGAGTCGGGCTGAAGGTTACACTCTGCAGTTGGGTGGAGATTCAAACTTTCTTCTCTGCCTGTGTGGGGCCATAGAACTGGCTCCATGGCTCATATTACCCATTGACTAGGGACCCAAATCAGGCAAAACTGCCAACTAAGCTCTTTGGACAGACAGGGCCACTGACTTGACTCTACAGATGGGGACAGCCACTAGCTGGGATGTCTGCTTGGGCACAGCTGAAAGCACTAACTGTCTCCGAGATCTGAGCACTGGTTGCTCTAAGCCTTGCTCTTCTTCTTCATCTCTATCTGCTCCCAGTGGTCAAGCCCTGCAGATTCCCCCAGTGACCCCTGTGAGGCAAGACCCAAGTGGGTCTCCTGGGAAGTGTTCCACTATGCTGGGGGAGCCGGATGTCCACCTTGGGTTTTCCATTCTTACTGGAGAAACCATAGGCCCAGAGCACCCTCTCATTGTGACACTGTGCCAGCCTGGGGGAGGGCTGAAAGTGAAACTACCCCTCTTACCCTTCTAATGTGGCCCTTCTTGGTCTCTGGGATCCAGAGGTGGGCTTCAGCCTCACCCTCACGTTCTGGAATTTTCACAATGGTGTATTGTCTCTGTAGTAGTTAGTTGGACCTCTTGTGAGGGAGACTGAAGGAGGGAACAACCCAT
Source organism: Balaenoptera ricei (assembly GCF_028023285.1). Classification (NCBI taxonomy): domain Eukaryota; kingdom Metazoa; phylum Chordata; class Mammalia; order Artiodactyla; family Balaenopteridae; genus Balaenoptera; species Balaenoptera ricei. The sequence continues at coordinate 37,311,311 of NC_082643.1, forward strand.
GTCACCATCTTGATGACATCAGGTCTCCAACATGGGATTTCTTTGTGGGGCAATAAAAATGTTCTAAAATTGATCATAGTGATGGTTGCACAACACTGAATATACTTTGCTTTTTCCAATGGTACCTGGACCTGTCACAGCTTTTCTGCTCACTGCCTCCTCATCTTCATCCAAAGAAACATCTGAATTGGATGGACAGCGGGTGTAGGAGACAGCTGAACCAGAGCTATCTAATTCTTTAGACTTCCTCCCTTGGCCCTTTTTAGAAGCCTGATTCAGATCTTAGAGCACTTCTAAAACATGTCCACAGCACACTGCCTAGAAGGACACCTGGGACATAGTAGGTGATCAGTAAATTGAACTGCATTTGTCACCTCTCATTGGTCTCTCTTTAGGGCAGAGAAATGATGTAAAGTATTCTTTTTAATATTGACCTGTGTGTGGCATTCAAATGTCACCAAATGCAGAGCCGTATAGCCCTGCATGGAACTCTAGGGATGCTTTTTCAGAGTGCTTGTTCAAGCTCACAAAAGTCCTTTGTGGGTCCCTCCTGGGCACATTATATCATCCTCTAAGCCATTAAATCAATCTATTTTAATTGCATAATGACTCCCATTTTTGAATCTGGAAAATCCATTCCCACCTCCATCTGTATCTCCAGTGGCAGATTTCCAATGTCCTGACAGCAGCAAGGCTTTTTGTCCTCCCTGTAGCCCTGCAGTCACCAGGGGCCAAAGACCAATTTGCTGTAATGAATTTAATATGTTTAGTCTGAGCCATATAGTTCCAGGCCAGCCAGAGAGGCTCCCTTTAGGGTTACTTTCCATTAAGTGAATCAAAGAAGCATGTTGCCAACTTAAGGCTGAGTGTGCAAACCCTTCTGGGGCCAACATCATTCCAAGTCCAGCCAGCTTCTGAGCCACTTTTTGGGCTGTCCCTTTTTGGCAGCAGTTTACCATGCCACTGGCTCCTTGAATCTACAATAGACCATTCTCAAGTGTTTATCATAACTCTTGGAAGATGTGCTTGTTGATTTCTCATCTATAATTTGGCCCTTCTTAGTGACAAGAAATAGTTTTTTAAGGGATCAGTTCCCTTGGATATCTTGGGAACCTGTTTTTTATGTGAGTTATAATTATCTATATTTAAACTACACTTCAAGATTATATTTTCAAAGGAAACCAAATGCAAAATAGTTTAAGGATTCCTAAAGTTTAAAGGCTTCAAGAGATTATCTGGTCCAGGTCGATGACTCTAGAAATAGACTACTAAGACCTCCAGGACCCAGAACATCAATCTTAGATGAAAGTTCCAGAGCTTGAGGACCTTCAAGATGGAGGAGGAGTAAGAAGTGGAGATCACCTTCCTCCCCACAAATACATCAAAAATACATCTACATGTGGAACAACTCTTACAGAACACCTACTGAATGCTGGCAGAAGACATCACACTTCCCAAAAGACAAGAAACTCCCCACTTACCTGGGTAGGGCAAAAGAAATTTTAGACTCCCAATTTTAGACTCCCAATCTAGTAGCCACCCTGTCTGAGAACCACACAAAAAAATGTAATAGGTCAATCAAACACAGAACTCTCATAATGAGTCAAATACATTTCGTGGCCAGGGGTCCAATCTGATGCCCTTCCCACTCTTTCACTCTAAATAAAAGCAAAAATTCATGCACCATACAGCCTGCCTCATCAGAGCACCCAGCAGGAAAGCCTGATTCCAGATAGTAATGAATTTGCATTGCCTGAGTTGAGGAAAACAAAATGCAGTATTAACGCAGAAGAAGGAATTACTCCTAGTGGTGGAGACTGCAACTGTTACACTTCCCCCAGTTACGGTGGATTTTGGCAGCAACTGTAGACTTGGGGTTTGCTGTATGCCACTGACTAGTTTCTGATTTATATATTTATCTTAGTTTAGCTTTTAGTGCTTGTTATCATTGGTGGATTAGTTAATTGGTTTGGTTGCTCTCTTTTTTTTTTTTTAAATACTTTTAAAATTTTTTATTTTAATAATATTATTTAATTTTTTTATTTTAATAACTTTTTATTTTATTCTATTTCATTTTATTTTTCTTTCTTTCTTCTTTTTTCTCTCTTTTCTTCAGAGCCGTATGGGGGACAGGGTCTTGGTTCTATGGCCAGGTGTCAGGCCTGAGCCTCAGAGGTGGGAGAGGCAACTTCAGGACATCGGACCACCAGAGACCTCCCAGCTCCAGGTAATATCAATTGGCCAGAGCTCTCCCAGATCTCTGTCTCAATGTGAAGACCCAGCTCCACCCAACGGCCAGTAAACTACAGTGCTAGACACCCTATGCAAAACAACTAGCAAGCCAGGAACACAACTCCACCCATTAGCAGAGAGACTGCCTAAAATCATAATAAGGTCACAGACACACGAAAACACACCACTGGACATGGCCCTGCCCACCAGAAAGACGAGATCCAGCCTCATCCACCAGAACATGGGCACCAGTCCCCTCCACCAGGAAGCCTACACAACCCACTGAACGAACCTTAGCCACTGGGGGAAGACACCAAAAACAATGGGAACTACGAACCTGCAGCCTGTGAAAGGAGAACCTAAACACAGTAAGTTAAGCAAAATGAGAAGACAGAGAAACACACAGCAGATGAGGGAGCAAGGCAAAAACCCACCAGACCAAACAAACGAAGAGGAAATATGCAGTTTACCTGAAAAAGAATTCAGAATAATGATAGTAAAAATGATCCAAAATCTTGGAAATAGAATGGAGAAAATATAAGAAACATTTAACAAGGACCTAGGAGAACTAAAGAGCAAACAAACAATGATACACAACACAATAAATGAAATTAAAAATTCTCTAGAAGGAATCAATAGCAGAATAGCTGAGGCAGAAGAACAGATAAGTGACCTGGAAGATAAAATAGTGGAAATAACTACGACAGAGCAGAATAAAGAAAAAAGAATGAAAAGAATTGAGAACAATCTCAGAAACCTCTGGGACAACATTAAACACACAAATATTCTAATTATAGGGTCCCAGAAGAAAAAGATAAAAAGAAAGGGACTGAGAAAACATTTGAAGAGATTATAGTTGAAAACTTCCCTAATATGGGAAAGGAAATAGTAAGTCAAGTCCAGGAAGCACAGAGAGTCCCATGCAGGATAAATCAAAGGAGAAACACACCAAGACACATATTAATCAAAGTATCAAAAATTAAATACAAAGAAAAAATATTAAAAGCAGCAAGGGAAAAACGACAAATAACATACAAGGGAATCCCCATAAGATTAATAGCTGATCTTTCAGCAGAAACTGTGAAAGCCAGAAGGGAGTGGCAGGACATATTTAAAGTGATGAAAGGAAAAAACCTACAACCAAGATTACTCTATCCAGCAAGGATCTCGTTCAGATTTGATGGCAAAATTAAAGCCTTTGCAGACAAGCAAAAGCTAAGAGAATTCAGCACCACCAAACTAGCTTTACAACAAATGCTAAAGGAACTTCTCTAGGCAGGAAGCACAAGAGAAGGAAAAGACCTACAATAACAAACCCAAAACAATTAAGAAAATGGTAAAAGTAATATACATATCAATAACTACCTTAAATGTAAACGGATTAAATGCTCCCACAAAAGTCTATACTGGCTGAATGGATACAAAAACAAGACCCATATATATGCTGTCTACAAGAGACCCACTTCAGACCTAGGGACACAAACAGGCGGAAAGTGAGGGGATGGAAAAAGACAAAATAGATTTAAAAATAAAGACTATGACAAGACACAAAGAAGGACACTACATAATGATCAAGGGATCAATGCAAGAAGAAGATATAACAATTATAAATATATATGCACCCCATATAGGAGCACCTCAATACATAAGGCAAATGTTAACAGCCATAAAAGGAGAAATCGACAGTAACACAGTCATAGAGGGGACTTGAACACCCTACTTTCACCAATGGACAGATCATCCAAAATGAAAATATATAAGGAAACACAAGCTTTAAATGATACATTAAACAAGATGGACTTAATTGATAATTATAGGACCTTCCATCCAAAAACAACAGAATACACTTTCTTCTCAAGTGCTCATGGAGCATTCTCCAGGATAGATCATATCTTGGGGCACAAATCAAACACGGATAAATTTAAGAAAATTGAAATCGTATCAAGTATCTTTTCCAACCACAATGCTATGAGACTAGATATTAATTACAGGAAAAAATCTGTAAAAACACATGGAGGCTAAACAATACAATACTTAATATCCAAGACATCACTGATGAAATTAAAGAGGAAATAAAAAAACACCTAGAAACAAATGACAATGAAAACACAACAACCTAATGCCTATGGGATGCAGCAAAATCAGTTCTAAGAGGGAAGTTTATAGCATTACCATCCTAGCTCAAGAAACAAGAAACATCTCAAATAAACAACCTAACCTTACACCTAAAGCAATTAGAGAAAGAAGAACAAAAATACCCCCAAAGTTAGCAGAAGGAAAGAAATCATAAAGATCAGATCAGAAATAAATGAAAAAGAAATGAAGGAAAAAACTAGCAAAGATCAATAAAAGTAAAAGCTGGTTCTTTGAGAAGATAAACAAACTTGACAAACCATTAGCCAGACTCATCAAGAAAAAAAGAGACAAGACTCAAATCAATAGAATTAGAAATGAAAAAGGAGAAGTAACAACTGACACTGCAGAAATACAAAGGATCATGAGAGATAACTACAAGCAACTATGTTCCAATAAAAATGGACAACCTGGAAGAAATGGACAAATTCTTAGAAAAGTACAACTTTCTGAGACTGAACCAGGAAGAAATAGAAAATATGAACAGACCAATCACAAGCCCTGAAATTGAGACTGTGACTAAAAATCTTCCAACAAACAAAAGCCCAGGACCAGATGGCTTCACAGGGAATTCTATCAAACATTTAGAGAAGAGCTAACACATATCCTTCTCACACTCTTCCAAAATATAGCAGAGGGAGGAACACTCCCAAACTCATTCTATGAGGTCACCATCACCCTGATACCAAAAGCAGACAAAGATGTCACAAAGAAAGAAAACTAAAGGCCAATATCACTGATGAACATAGATGCAAAAATCCTCAACAAAATACTAGCAAACAGAATCCAGCAACACATTAAAAGGATCATACACCATGATCAAGTGGGGTTTATCCCAGGAATGCAAGGATTCTTCAATATATGCAAATCAATCAATGTGATACACCATATTAACAAATTGAAGGAGAAAAGCCTTATGATCATCCCAATAGATGCAGAAAAAGCTTTTGACAAAATTCAACACCCATTTATGATAAAAACCCTTCAGAAGTAGTCATAGAGGGAACTTACCTCAACATAATGAAGGCCATATATGACAAACCCACCGCCAACATCATTCTCAATGGTGAAAGGTTGTCCACTCTCACCACTATTATTCAACATAGTTTTGGAAGTTTTAGCCACGGCAATTAGAGAAGAAAAAGAAACAAAAGGAATCCAAATCGGAAAAGAAGAAGTAAAGCTGTCACTCTTTGCAGATGACATGATACTAATACTATACATAGAGAATCTTAAGATGTTACCAGAAAACTACTAACACTAATCAATGAATTTGGTAAAGTAGCAGGATACAAAAATTAATGCACAGAAGTCTCTTGCATTCCTTTACATGAATGATGAAATATCTGAAAGAGAAATTAAGGAAACACTCCCATTTACCATTGCAACAAAAAGAATAAAATACCAAGGAATAAACCTACCTAAGGAGACAAAAGACCTGTATGCAGAAAAGTATAAGACACTGATGAAAGAAATTAAAGACAATACAAACAGATGGAGAGATATACCATGTTCTTGGATTGGAAGAATCAACATTCTGAAAATGACTATACTACCCAAAGTAATCTACAGATTCAGTGCAATCCCTATCAAACTATCAATGGCATTTTTCACAGAAGTATAACAAAAAAATTTCACAATTTGTATGGAAACACAAAAGACCCCATATAGCCAAAGCAATCTTGAGAAAGAAAAATGGAGCTGGAGGAATCAGGCTCCTGGACTTCAGACTACACTGCAAAGCTACAGTAATCAAGACAGTATGGTACTGGCACAAAAACAGAAATATAGATCAATGGTATAGGATAGAAAGCCCAGAGATAAACCCACGCACATGTGGTCACCTTATTTTTGATAAAGGATGCAAGAATATACAATGGGGAAAAGACAGTCTCTTCAATAAATGGTGCTGGGAAAACTGGGCAGCTACATGTAAAAGAATGAAATTAGAACACTCCCTAACACCATACACAAAAATAAACTCAAAATGGTTTAAAGACCTAAATGTAAGGCCAGACACTATAAAACTCTTAGAGGAAAACATAGGCAGAACACTCTATGACATAAATCACAGCAAGATCCTTTTTGACCCACCTCCTAGAGAAATGGAAATAAAAACAAAAATAAACAAATGGAACCTAATGAAACTTAAAAGCTTTTGCACAGCAAGGAAAACATAAACAAGACGAAAAGACCACCCTCAGAATGAGAGAAAATATTTGCAAATGAAGCAACTGACAAGGGATTAATCTCCAAAATATACAAGCAGCTCATGCAGCTCAATATCAAAATAAGAAACAACCCAATCCAAAAATAGGCAGAAGATCTAAACAGACATTTCTCCAAAGAAGATATACAGATTGTCAACAAACACATGAAAGGATGCTCAATATCACTAATTGTTAGAGAAATGCAAATCAAATCTAAAATGAGGTATCACCTCACACTGGTCAGAATGGCCATCATCAAAAAGTCTACAAACAATAAATGCTGAAGAGGGTTTGGAGAAAAGGGAACCCTCTTGCACTGTTGGTGGGAATGCAAATTGATACAACCACTATGGAGAACAGTATGGACGTTCCTTAGAAAACTAAAAGTAGAACTACCATACGACCCAGCAATCCCGCTACTGTGTATATACCCTGAGAAAACCATAATTCAAAAGAGTCATGTACCTAAATGTTCATTGCAGCATTATTTACAATAGTCAGGACATGGAAGCAACCTAAATGTCCATCAACAGATGAATGGATAAAGCAGATGTGGCACATATATACAATGGAATATTACTCAGCCATAAAAAAAATGAAATTGAGTTATTTGTAGTGAGGTGGTTGGAACTAGAGTCTGTCATACAGAGTGAAGTAAGTCAGAAAGAGAAAAGCAAATACCATATGCTAACACATACATAGGAATCTAAAAAAAAAAAAGTTCTGAAGAACCTAGGGGCAGGACAGGAATAAAGACGCAGATGTAGAGAATGAACTTGAGGACATGGGGAGGGGAAAGGTAAGCTGGGAAGAAGTGAGAGAGTGGCATTGACATATATACACTACCAAATGTAAAATAGACAGCTAGTGGGAAGCAGCTGCACAGCACAGGGAGATGAGCTCAGTGCTTCGTTACCACCTAAGGGGTGTGATAGGGAGGGTGGGAGGGAGATGCAAGAGGGAGGGGATATGGTGATATATGTTTACGTATAGCAGATTCACTTTGTTATACAGCAGAAGCTAACACAAGAGTGTAAAGCAATTTTACCTCAATAAAGTTGTTAAAAAAAAAAAAGAAAAGCAAAATCCAGGTCTTTTGACAAGATAGCTGCTAATACCTATTATATTCATCTACTCATCCATTCATTTATTCCACCATCTTTATGAGCAGGTACTCAGCTAAGCATTAGAAGAATCAAACATGAATTAAAGAAGGTACCTGACTTTAAAGAATTCATAGTTTGGTATGGGAAACATAAACATCAACAATGTAATGAGTGCTGTCAGAGAGACACAAGGGTTCTTATTACCAAAAGAAAATTGGAACCAAGAAAAGGCCACTCAAAAATGAATTCATTTAAAGTGGAGACCAGCTTTTCCAAGTAAATTAGAGAAGTAAGGTTTGTCTGAGAATTAGTCTTGAAAATTCAAAAAACATAAAAATAATTTTTATTTATTAAACAAAATTTAGATTATTACTAAATTTTATGTATATTACAATTATTAGGACATATAAGGAATGGATCGTAATAGCCTTTTGTTGACAGATGGCATTATAGCAGAAGAGTAATAACATATAGATGGTTTATTTTGCAAAAATATGAGTTTCATCAATGTCATTTTATTTTGATATCAAAATCATTTTATTTTGCATCCCTATATTTATTGACTTTTGTCTTCTTTGATGGTTTTCATGGCATTTAAGCCTGCTAGAGTCTCATTTTTAAATAGCTTTCCATATGATTCCAGCAATTCTCTAAAAAACTTTCCTCACCTTGGTAGAACTCCTACATTGCAAGATTTGCAATTTCATGTCACAGCTGGAAAGACATCAGGACCAGAAGTAGGAAAATAGACACCAGTGTGAAGCTGGGTGGGATATTTTGGTGGGGACTAATGCTATTAATGCAGAGTTGTTGATTAGTAAATGTTTTCATGTTATGCTGACTAATGGTTCTTCTCAAACTCTTAGTTGTTAGGATTTGGAAAATGAATTTTTAGATAATAACACTGACCTCCTCCCATGCCGTATATCAAGAGTTCAGGTGGTACAAAGACTGAGAAAATGCTGGAATTAAAAAAATTAAAATTTATCAACAGACAAGAAATGGTTGTATTCCTATGGTAAATTCCTCTGTGACTTTGACTTAGCCATTGATATGATCAGTATCATTTGCATCCAGACTAATGGTTATTAAACTTGTATGAGATCACTGGAGTTATGTTTCTTTCACTTATAATCAAATATGCCCCAGAGGTTTTCTAATTCTAAATTCAGTGAATACTCTTTTACAAAACGATTGGCTCCCAACTACTTATGAATCCTGAAAAATGCGATTTTTGCTATTTTTATTGTATTACTTTCCCAGAATCCCAATCCTTACAGGATGTTAGAAAGAAGACCAGAAGATGCTTTATGTTCCAGCCAAGCATTCTTTTACTAAAACACTGAAGATGTCTCCTGGAGTGATAGAATTCCACTGAGCTTACTTTGCAAGCCATTTTCCAGCTTGTTAAATGGAGTGGCTTGTGAAATGGGGTGCCGTGAGGTAGAAAATCCAGAATTTTATGTGGAGTATACACAAACATTTCTGAGATTTCTATAATACAAAGATAATATCCTTAATCTTCCAGAACATTCATTATGCATATGTAGTACAAGGTATATCCTTTAAGGTCTTGTTGGAAAACAGTTTGGAAAAATAGTCAGAACAATAGCAAAAAGTGAGATTACTAAGGGCAGAATAAAACCAAACTAGCAGAAACCAAGTATCCCATGCCAGAGTGAAAAGAAAACTTCAGCTTTGGGGACCACTAATACAGGAACATCTTTTAGTTTCAAGTGACAAAAATACAACACAAGCTAGCATTCACTCAATAATGGGAGGTTATAGGCTTACAAAATCAGTCTCAGGACAAAGGATAGTATTGACCTCTGGAATGACTCAATATCATCCCTGAATGTTCTCAAGACACCCCATCAATGTTGTTAAGTCTATCCCTTTCTCTATTTCTGTTTGTCATCTCTGCTTTTTACCTGTGTTGACTGCACCCTTTTTTATCTCTCTGTCCATGTGATGGGAAAAGGTATCCTTCAAGTCATCCCTATAGCTCTGCCACCAGAAATGTAAAGAAGTTCCGTCCCATCAACCTCAGGTGGAACAATTTCAGGAGAGATCTGTTTGTGTTCCCTGACCATCGCTTGTCATCCTGGCTTCCACAGTGTCTGAGGACAGAAGGACACTATAATTGGTGGAGTCCAGGTCTTCTGATTTCTCATCAAGCTGAGGGGGTAGATTATGTTACCAGAAAAAAAAAGAAGAAAAGCTGGTCTGAAAAAGACAACAGCCATTACAGGGACAAATCCCCACCTTCCACCTTCTATTAGTTTTTGTCTTTCCTTTCATCTCCTAGTATTACAAAAAAGCTATGGGTCTTCACAGAGGCCATTTAAACTAACTGAGTCTAATCTGATTTGGACTTGAGTTATACTTTCATTAGTATAATATCCAATTGGGAAACAGAATTTACACAGGGATAGGAAGTAATTTACAGATAGTGTGAATTTAGTTTTGTGAGCCTATTTACTGTGATTAAACCTGAGAAATAGTGTGTTTTTTCCCCCTTTAATTTAATTTTAACTGTAATTTGATAAATTAGCAGAGGTGTGGCAGCAAACACATTGAAAATTTCAGCTCAAAATAAATTATGTCTAAAAATGTCCTGCCTTCTCTCAAAATGCTATGAGAGAAATCATATAAAACCTCTTTCATCTTCTTGAATGAAGAGGTCAACGCATTTAAATAGATTTTAATAGCATTTATGGTTCTTAATGTTTATACTTTATATATATACATTTTTATTCATTTATGGCCTTTAAACCAGTTTTAAAAGTGATTAAGTACACCAAAACTTATTTAGCTGGTAAAATTTGCCCTTGGCTTTGTTAAGAATCAATCCACCCACAAATCAATAAACATATATTGAGCATTTCAATAGTGCTGTACCCTGAACTAGGAGCTGTAAGAGACAAAGCAAAAGTTCTCAACGTGTTTACCATTTAGTTAAGGAGAAAAGACTAAGATTTGACATAAGAGAGAAATATGCATGGCAGTAAGCACATAGGAAACTATGAGCAGAATTCAGCGATTCAATGGAAGTCATTTGAGGGAGCCATCAGCTTCACGGGCTTTGTGGCACAGGTGGGGTGGGGAGGGCGTTGCAAAGAAGCAATAATTATATTCCTTTTCAGTCATTCTCCCACCTTCTACCCTGAGTTATGTAAGCTCAAGTACCCATTTGTAGCAACTGTATTAAGTTAAGGTAATGCTGGGTATTGTAACAAACAAACCCAAGTCATATAAGAGCTTAAACATGATAAAGCTCAAAGTGTGAATTCATGATCACCAAGGAGTGATTCAGAAACGCAGGCTCCTTTCATCGTGTGGTTCTTTCTCCTTCAACATAGGCCTTCCAAGGATGCTTTGCTTGTCTGACTCAAGCCAAAGGAAGGGGGACCATGTGCAGGAGGTTTTCATGAGCCAAGCCTGGAATGGCACACATTCCTTCTGCTCACATTCTATGCACTAGAAGTCAGGTCTATGGTCACATCTACCTGGCTAAAAAATGTCATCTAGATGTGTACACAGGATGAAGAAGAAACAATTTTGGTGAAGAGTTAACCATAACATCCATGAACATCCGATTCAAGAAACAAAAAGGAGTGAGGGAACAGGGTACGAGTTGAAATGTGTTATTTGATAACATGCTCCTCCACTTTTTAATAAACATGCACTGTGAATCTGATTAATGGAGGAATAACCTTTTCCAATACCAGACACTGATTTGTGGAATGTGTTCAAAGATGGTTGAGCCTTCTTAGATATGCCCAACTTGTATATGTGTATATGTGCAAAGCAAGAGAAACACCACAGTAAAGCTTCATCACATTCTCATGCAGTGTGTAGTATAAAACGATTGTGTGTCTGTGTGTGTTTGTGTGGGTGGGATGAGTGGGTGCATATGTATCTCCATAAATAATATACATGAACTCTGAGGGGGCTAAATTAGGAGTCTGGGATTAATATATACACACTACTATATATAAAATGGATAGACAACAAGGACCTACTGTATAGCCCAGGCAACTATACTCAATATCTTGAAATAACCTATAATGGAAAAGAATCTCAAAAAGAATACTGAATCACTTTGCTGTACACCTGAAACTAACACAACATTGTAAATCAAATATACTTCAATAAAAAGTTTTTAATATATATGTACACAAGGCTTTGCTATTATGTCAATAGTAGAATATGCATGTTTCTCAAACTAAGTAGATACATATGTTAAGCTACCAGTAGAGTGTAAGATATAAGTAGTAAGTTTTCAAAACTTGATCATTCATCTACACAAAAGTAATTTTAACAGTTTTAGTTGAATGTAAACACCCTGTTTGGGAGATGATGGGTGTTATGGATTGAATTGTGTCCCCAAGAAAGATGCAATGAAGTCTTAACCCCTTGCGTCTCTGAGTGTGATCTTATTTGGAAATGGGGTCTTTGCAGATGTAATCAGGTTAAAGTGAGGTCATACTGGTTTGGGCTGGGCCCTAATCCAATGACTAATAGCCTACTAAGCAGATATTTTGACACAGAGTGACACAGACACACAGGGAGGACACCATGAGAAGATGGCAGCAGAGACTGGAGGGATGCATTTACAAGCCAAAGAACACCAAGGGTTGCCAGCAACCACCAGGAGCAAGGAGAGAGGCATGGAATGGATTCTCTCTCAGAACCTCCAGAAACAACCAACCCTGCCAACACCTGATTTTCAGACTTTCAGCCTCCAGAAATGTGAGAGAATAATTTTCTGTTGTTTTAAGCCACCCAGTTTGTGGTAATTTGTAACAGCGGCCCTAGGGAACTAATACATGGGTTATACATTTATTTGTAGTATTGACACTTATGTCTTATAAACTTTCAACTTACACATTTTCATGCTTATAAAAGGTATGAGCAAGAGCATAAGAACCGTGACTCTGTCCATTGCCAACAAATGGGGATAACAGTCCCTTTTATAAAAATCACTCTGGTCTCATAAACAGCTGAATTTGAGGAAACTTTCCAGAAACTAGCCAATTTGTAAGTAAAGGAGCTGTGTCATATATATTTATGTCATGAGCGGTGCATCTAATTGCATTACATACATGGAGGGGACAGAAAATCAATCCTTTTTCAATTCATGGACTATCTAAGTAAGTGGGAGTTTTGTTTTTCTCACAAATGAACATTAAAAAAACCCCAAACTAGCAATGCTTGTATGCCTCTTCTTAAAAAGCTAGTTCAGACTCAATGCCTCTGAGCTTCCATTTAGGTCAACTGGATGCTCATCTGACAGCGACATTGTTAAGTGTCTTAGATTGTCCCAACTGACTGATGAACTTGACCATGATGTTACCAGTGACAGGCTGTGTCTCATGGCTGGGCTATGGTGGGGAGCTGCCCTAGCCCTCATCCATTGCAGTGGGTCTGACACACCATGCTTGAGAGTAGGAGGTCGACACTTGTGCTGGTTTTACAAGCAATTGTGCCTTTACTTCCTTCTTCTTAGAGCACATTTAGCACCTTCCAGAATATAGTTACTCTTTTAGGGGCTTCCTACTTTTATTGAGAAATTGGGACAGGCAGCTAAAACTTGTAGTAACACTTTAGATTTTGTGTCTGGATATAATTATACTCATGGGGAAAATGCACACATAAATATTCTTCACTTTTAGTTTCATGTAAGAAAGTCTATTTAGATACCATTCACCGAATACAAACCTCTTGGTTCACCTGAGAGCAGGAATGATTGAGATTGCATCATTTCTCAAGAGAAGTAGAGAGTAGGTCAGGAACAGGCATGATTCTTCATACTGAGCCATAAAACATTAAGATAGCATTAATTGCAAAGGTTCCTCTATTCCATTCTTTTAAAGCACAGGCGACACATGAAAACAATTTCCTGTACTTTGTCTTTTGATTTAATGCTTGCTATAGACATGTGTTACATTTTAATGGGGGCGTGGTTAGAGGAGAAATTGTACTCAAACTATATAGTCACAAGAGTGTGGTGGATAAGTTTCTCGCAGAGATGGAAAGAATTATATTATTAACCACATAAATTAGATTTGGGATACTTGACAGAATTCTATGATCTATTTCCATGTTGTTTATAATGCTGGGACCCTGTGTTTCTCAGAGAGGTCCCCTATAATTCTTTACCCTGCTGGTTTGTTTGTTGGTTTAATTAAGTGCCTTTTACAAGGGGGTGCTTGGAATTGGGTCATGTACAATGTTTGTGGCAGAAGAAGAGACATTGCCAGTAAACAACAACAACAACAACAACAACAACTAACGAATGGAGTTTGAAGTTTATCAATGGAAGGTCTAGTTGAACTAAAAATGGAAAATCCAAGTAATGACTCTTTCCAATAAAAAAGTGACCATCTTTGAGTGTGCGAGTTTCTCAGGTTCTGAAGACTTCATTTTACTTGCCTGAAAATTTTCAACCTCAAAAAAGAAAAACAATAAAATAAAATTTAGACTCAAGTTTTAAAACACTCTTCAAAGGTGCAACAAATTTTCTTCTGGAATATTGACTTTTCGTTTGGACCTAGGAATATCTAGGAAAATGTCCCAGAGTTTGGGAATGTTCTTTTATTACAAAACAAGATCTTAATTGTTTCTAAAACCCTCTTAACTGGCCTCTGTCATTTTTCTAATAAAAAACACCACAAAAACGGTCTATGAATTACACCAGAGTAAGACCCCAGAAGAGTTTGTCTCAGAACAGTTTTATGTGAGCATTTACAGACAGACCAGGATCAAACAAGTCACAGGTTGACTAATTATTTTGACAGTATCAGGCAAAGTATCAGTTTTTCATGTCATAGCACGTGGTGATGCAGTGTGAGTTGCAATTAACTTAAAAGTTGCAATTAACTAAATTTTCTGATTACCTGTGTGAATTGCTATCTCTTTATTATCTTGTGCTGGTACTAACTCTTAACCACTGATTTCTATCAGAAGGCAAAACTAGGAAGGAAATAAAATGGTGGGTTAAAAAATTAAAAAATGATGGAATTACCAGAATTCCCAGGTAAGAATTTCAAAATACCTTCCTTTTGCAATCCAAAGCAAATAGCTCAGTCAGCTGATGGAGATCTGAAGTCGGTTCACTGTTTCCCCAAGGCACCAAGTGTCCTCATCTCTTCAGAGTGCTGACTGGGGTGAGCAAATAAAAGCGGACTATCCCTGATTATATAGGGCACAAAAAACTTTGCCTTCTCTCTGAAACACAGAAGTCACAGAAAAAGGGCATACTAGAGCCGACAAATGTATTTTTTATGTTCAAAATTAAAGAATGCAAATTGAAACAAGGACATCAATTTTCATATATCCAATTAGCAAGGTTTGTTTTATTATATTAAGTTAATTTAAAAAATAATATCAGTTATTAGATGAGTACCTACACATAATATAAAACCATGTAAATATAACTGTAATAGCATTTCTTTCACCTATTTCATTTGGTCACATCAGCCTTGCACATGGGGAAGTAGGCACCACTGCATTTGTGTTTGGATTTTTGTGCTTCCACCTGTGTGCTTTTTTTTTTTTTTTTCATTTATTCATTCTATTTTATTTTACTTTCCAACTTCCTGTTGTTGTTAATTGTATCATTACTCTAGTATTTTATTTTATCTTATTTTTAGTTGAGATATAACTGATATATAGCATTGTATTGGTTTTAGGTATACAGCATAATGATTTGATATTTGTATATATTGTGAAATGATTCACACAGTAAGTTTAGTTAACATCCATCATCACACATAGTTACAATTTTTATTTCTTGTAATGGCAACTTTTAAGATCTACTCTCTTAGCAACTTTTAAGTACACAATACATTATTGTTAACTATAGTCACCATGCTGTACATTACATTCTCAGAAGTTATTATCTTGTAACTGGAAGTTTGTACCTTTTGACCAACTTCACCCATTTTGTCCACCCCACACCCTGTGCCTCTGGCAACCAGCAATCTCTTCTCTATGAGTTTGGGTTTTTTAAGTCTCCACATATAAGTGCTATTATATCAATACAATATTTGTTTTTCTCTGACTGGCTTATTTCATTAGCATATCCATGTTTTTACAAATGGCAAGATTTCCTTCTTTTTTATGGCTGAATAATATCACTATATATATAGTAATATTTTCACATTTTCTATATTACTATATATATATATATATAGAGAGAGAGAGTAATATTTTCACATTTTCTTTGTCCATCCATCCCATGATGGACACTAGGGTTGTTCCCATGTCTTGACTCTTGTAAATAATGCTGCAGTGAACATGGGGGTGCAGGTATCTTTTTAAGACAGTGATTTTGTTTCCTTCAGATAAGTACCCAGAACTTGAGTTCCTGGAACATATGGCAGTTCTGTTTTTAATTTTTTGAGAGACTTCCATTCTGTTTTCCATAGTGGCTGCACCAATTTACAATACTACCAACAGTGCACAAAGGTTCCCTTTTCTCACATCCTCTGCAACACTTGTTACCTCTTGTCTCTTTAAAGATAGTCATTCTAAGATGTGAGGTGACATCTCATTATGGTTTTGATTGGAAGATTCTACTACACAACTTTACAATATGTATAAAAGAGCTTTAAAATGTTCACACACTTTGACTTAGGAATTCTGTTGTGGAACCCAAGTTCGTGTGCCTGATGCACCATGAAACCAAAGAAACTGAAACGTTGGAGTTTGGAGCAGAGAAAGATTTATTGCAGGGCCAACCAAGGAGAACGAGTGGCTCATGCTCAAAAGACCTGAGCTCCCCAATGAGTTTCAGGGAAGAGTTTTTAATGATAAATTTGGTGTCAGGGCTGCAGGGTGTGTGACTTTCTTCTGACTGGTTGGTGGTGAGGTAACAGGGTGGTGCTCCAGGAATCTCAATCATCAGCCTTCTTGTTCCAACCAGTCTGGGGTCCCCGTGCTTGTGCTCAGCCTGAAGTTACCATCCTCCACCTGGGTGGGGGCCCCAGCTCCTGTAGGAGAACTCAGAGATGTGTATCAGATTGCTAGGCACATCCCCTGAGGAGGAACCAGGACCCTGCCCCATTGCTGCACTATTGTTTGCCTGCCTTTGTTTCTGCATTCCCTCACTTCCGTAATTAGTAATTGTCTGAATCTGCCATTTGGAACATGGGGAAGGTCAGGACACTGAAGCCTTTTCCTACAAACAAGAAATGGGGGCCGTGGAAAGGCTTTTGTACCCAGGAGGGCCCCACAGGATCCTGCTTGGTTTCAATTCCATTTTTATAAAGTAATCAGAGATGTGTTCAAAGACATATGAAAAAAGATGTTTATTATGGTTATTTATAATATTAGGAAAATTAGAAGTAAAAGCCTGAAATATCCAATAGGAGGAGAAAGGCTAAGTAAATTGTTGCATGTGTATAACAGAATATTCAGCAATCATTAAACAAATGAAGCTCATATCAGAGCCCAAGCGTTCTTGAGTGAAAGCTGAATCTGGCCCAGAAGATGCCGGGTCCAGTCATCCTGGTACAGGGTGAGAAAGCTAGACCTCTGAGTAAAACCTAGAAGAACTGAAACCTTAGAACCCAGCTGAGGGTTACCCCAGCTGCCAGTGTAGGGATCTAAGCCATCCCGGGAATGGCAGTGGCCGTGGCTTGTCATAGGTCCATTGGACTGAGGGGAGACGGGACAGTGTCCAGCTGTGACTCTGTGTGCTGGGAACTGAGCCCACTTATTTGGGAATGGATAAGACTGCAGGGAAGGACTAAGCTCCTTGGACTGAGGGAATGCCAGTGTTCTTGGTTTATTCAAGACGGAGATGCTTGGGTTTTTTTTCCTATCTAAGAATACTTTAAAAAATAAGAGATACAATTCACCTGAAGTTAGTGAAGCAAGTGGAACCAAACATATAGATGGATAGACGGGCAGATAGCTATACAATAATGTGAAAGATATCCCAAAATATTCATTTTACTTCTCTCTAGGTAGTGAGATTTTTTCATAATTTTTACATCTTCTCAATAATTCTTTATGTTTAAATATGTACTTAGCATTTATTATTTTCCAATGTAAAAAAATATATAAATAAGTATTAAAAAAGAAGGGCTTCCCTGGTGGTGCAGTGGTTGAGAGTCTGCCTGCCAATGCAGGCGACACGGGTTCGAGCCCTGGTCTGGGAGGATCCCACATGCCGCGGAGCAACTGGGCCCGTGAGCCACAGCTACTGAGCCTGCGCGTCTGGAGCCGGTGCTCCGCAACGAGAGAGGCCGCGATAGTGAGAGGCCCGCGCACCGCGGTGAGGAGTGGCCCCCGCTCGCCGCAACTGGCGAGGGCCCTCACACAGAGGCGAAGACCCAACACAGCCAAAAATAAATAAATAATTTTTTTAAAAAAATGAAAAGAAAACCTACTGTCCTCCAAGAATGTGTTGTCTTCTCTCACTCCCTGTGCCCACCTTCCCAAATACGGGGCTAGTGGATACCTGAGTTCTGGCAGCATCTAACCCAGATGAAGCTCCTCCAGTTCAGAAGATATTCTGGTCTGGGAAAATTTAGAGATTCTCTTAACTCACACCATGAAGACAGATACCTGTCAGCTCTAATCCCTATCTTTCCCCTCTTCAGCAGTTCTTATTTCTCATTTTAGGGAAGAAAAAAAAAAACCAGATAAGCTCATTAGTGGGCTGGGGTGTTGCTTTGGTTCAGCAGAAGAATTTAAAATCCGGATATATTGTTTAATTGCTTTCATATTTTAAATCACATTTACAGGGAATTCCCTGGTAGTCCAGTGGTTAGGACTCTGTGCTTTCACTGCCGAGGGCCTGGGCTCGATCTTTAGTCTGGGAACTAAGATCCCATGAGCCACGTGGCACAGCCAAAAACAAAATCATATTTACACATGAACACTGTATTTTCTAAGTCCATGTGGAATCAACCTGGACAATGGGAAAAGTAGATGTGTTTTACTTGGAAATTACAACTTTATGTGGGGGAGGGGTTAGAATTGTGAACTCTCACTGACTCACATCTGCTGGTTGGTTCTCAGCACCATCCCCAGGATCCATCATGGTACTCTACAGAATGTGAGTTTGTAGCCACCTTTGAATTTAGTGAGGCTTTGAATGCAAAAATGGATGAAAAGATCTGCAATAAGCTTTGTGAAAAATCTTTACAATATTCTGTCAGAATGAAACTGCTATTCCTTGGAAGCATACAAGCTTTTGGTGGAGGCAAAAAGAGATTTGCTATATACTTAAAAGATTCATCTTCAAAATGTTTCTTTTAAAGAGACAATGTATTTTTTAATCACTTGATCAAGGAACACTGTAAAGTCTTGATAGAGACAGAATTGCCAGAACAGAAGCATTTCTTTTTACCAGCTAAGGAACCTGATTGAAAGATGAAATTTAGGGTGAAAATTCTGGAATTCAACTTCATTTAAAAAAACATTTAGAAGGCCATACCACAGATTTTCTTCCCTGGAGATAAGGATCATGATGATTTCTTTAAAAAAGAATGTCTTTTCGATTCTGTCGAAGTCTTTCTATGTTCTAGGTTTCATAGAATATGAAAAACAATCTTATTTTGCTAAAACTGATTGTTTAAGGTTTAGATTCAAATAACAGATATTACAAATTACTTTCTAAAGAGCTATTAAAAATTCAAACTAGAAATACAGATGCATAGGAGATTTTGTTGCACTTCCTCAATTCATATAATTGTAAAAGTCATAACATTTTAAACTTAGATTACCATTAAATGGTGCTTGACCCATTAGCAGTGAGGGCAAACAGGTAATTCTGTGGATAATTTGTCAACTTCCTCCCAACCACCACCCTCCAATATCACACACACCCACAAGCACAAATACTGTATAATTTTACATTCATTATGTAATTTTTAAATGTTTTAATCTTCCATTTTCTCATGCAGTTTACCTTACCAGAGAAAAAAGATGTAAAGTGAAAATAGGTATGTTAGTAGTATGGAAACTTTAGCTTGTCTTAGTATGTTCTTTTGCAAGAGGGGAATTCCAACTTTGTATAAAGAAGTTTGAGGGGGAAAAAATCCTTCAGTGTGGTGGTGCATGTTGGGGAGGTCAGTCTCAAGGGGACCTGGGCCTGTTCTGTGGTGTCAGCAAGTTCTCAACAGCCTCCAGGCTGTCATTGACAATGGTGTGCCTGGAAACTGCCTGGCACCCTTACAAATGTCTCTGAAAGAAAAGGCACAATGTGAGACTTGTCAGTTAAGTTTTATTCAGGGCCTTACTGAAGACTATAGCCTGGGAGACAGCCTCTCAGTAGCTCTGAGAAACTACCCTGAAGAAGTCGGGGTTGGGGGGAGGGGGAGAGGTTAATTTATATATGATTTTGGGGGGCAGGTTGGGAATACATGCAGTCAAGCATGCATCTTAATAAAAGATTACTGCTAGTTACAAAGAACAAATGTCTCAAGTAAATGAATATTGTGCTTTTCTATGTATGGGAAGATGCAAGAAGCTGGGTTCATTAAAATTCTTCCTGAGATACATCTAACTATCTAACGGGCCTGTTGTCCAAAGCACAGAGCATCTTGTTATTTCCTTAACCTCTTCTGCCTGAAGCACTGAGTGCACTGCTGGTCATCAACCACAGCAGGTTAATCTTTAAAGACTTAGATGGTGAGCAAAACTCTCTTTCCTCTTCTTTTGTTTGCACAAATGTACCTCAAGATTTGTGCAATTAAAGCTATTGGGTTTGTTGTTTAATAACGCTTCTCCCTCAATTTCAAAGCTAAAATATCCTCGATGTAGAAAAATTGAGAAACACAGAAAAGGACAAATATAAAAAAACAAATAAAAATCATTTTCTGGAGGTAAACTCTAGTTATATGACCTTCTAGACCTTTTTTTTTTGGCATGCATACATACCATAATTACTTTTGAAAAATGTATACAGTCATCCCTTTGTATCCTCCAGGGATTGATTCCAGGTCCCTTATATAAGATGGCCTATTATTTATGTATAACCTACACACATCCTTCTGTATGCTTTAAATCATCTCTGGATTACTTATAATGGCTAATACATTGTAAATGCTACATAAATAGTCATAAGTAAAATGTAAGAACTATGTACATAGTTGTTGGTGTGTGGCAAATTCAAATTTTGCATTTTGGAACTCTCTGGAATCTTTTTTCAAATATTTTTGATCTGTATTTGGTTGAATTCACAGATGTAGAACCCATGGATATGGAGGTCCAACTGTGCACTAGATAGCATACTCTTTATTCTGTAATCATGACCATTTTCTCATGCCAATAAGTAGCCCTCTACAATATGAATTTTTAATATCAGTACTTGTATTCCATTGCATGTACACTGTACTCATTGTAATTTATTTTGTAAATCTCCTGTGATATTGTGGTATAATAAATATATACTTGGTCTTCATCCTCAGTTCCTGACAGGGAGCTCCTAAGGCCCCTGGTATCTCTGAAGTGATAAGAGTCTTTTGTGTGCTAATGAGATGGCTGGTGCCTGGGGGCCTCTTAGACAGCTTCAGGATGGGGGCTGATTGCCAGAAAGAGGAAGGCAGAATTAGAAGGTTGGAACTTTCAGCCTCAACCCCTCAACCTCCAGAGGGAGGAGAGAGGCTGGAGACCGAGTTAATTACCAACTGCTAATGATTTAATCAATTACACCTACATGCTGGGACCTCCAATAAGCCATAGGGTTCAGAGAGCTTCTGGGTTGGTGAACACATGGAGGTCCTGGGAGGGCGGTGCACCTGGAGAGGGCCAGGAAGCTCCATGTGTACCTTCTTCCCCGCACATCCCCATAC
Source organism: Balaenoptera ricei (assembly GCF_028023285.1). Lineage (NCBI taxonomy): Eukaryota > Metazoa > Chordata > Mammalia > Artiodactyla > Balaenopteridae > Balaenoptera > Balaenoptera ricei. Next base: position 37,332,806 of record NC_082643.1, read on the forward strand.
CCTGCCCTGTGCATCTCTTTCTTCAGGCTGCTCCTGAGCAGTATCCTTTATAACAAACTGTTAATTGTAAGTAAAATGTTTTCCTGAGTTCTGTGAGCCAGTTCAGAAAATTATCAAACCTGAGTAGGGGATTGGGGGAGCCCCAATTTATATATCAGAAATATGGGTGGCCTGGACTTGTGACTGGTGTCCGAAGTGGATGCAGTTTTGTGGGGCTGAGCCTTTCACTTGTGGTGTCTGCCACTCACTCCAGGTAGTTTGTATCAGAATTGAAATGAGTTGTAGGACACCCAGCTTGTGTCAGAGAATTGGAAAGTGTGGGGAAACAAACAAAAAACAAAAACATGCATTTGGTGTCACAAGTCATGTTGGAAGTAAAAACACATACTAGTAGGATCTCCCATGGTTGGATTTAGTTTGTTTATAAGTTTTTTATAATTATAAATAACACTGAAATTGAAACCATTTAAAAATACTCTCAAGCTAGAGAGTGAAGTAGATCAAGGTGCTTTAAGTGCCACACTGTTGTAAGCGTTATTGATTCCCCACAGAGCAGGCATGGAAATTATATTGATGAGATATAGTAACTAATAAGCCCAAAAGGCAGAAATGTTTTGTTATGTGTACATTTTATGAATGCGCCAGAGACTATGACAGTGGTTACAGTGATTGCAAATGATAAATTCAGTTAGTTTTGTTAACTTTAAATCAGACAAGAAAACCTTTAAATGGAACGCATGCAGGAGTCTTGTGTTCAATGTTGGCTGATTTGGAATCCTAATATTTTCTCTGTGTCCAGCCTGAGGCGGGTGCTCTCCTGTGGAAGCATCTTGGCTACAGATGGAGTCTGGGTCCCTGTCTCAGCCCTGCCTCTCTGAACCTCTCTTCTCTGGCCTGTGAAATAAAATTAGTAATAATTACCTCATAGAGTTGTGAAAATGGAATTGAAGATAAATATAAAAATGTCTTACGAACTCTAGAACATTAGGCAAATATAAACCATCATCATCATGGTTATTCTCACATTCATAGACAATACAATAGTATTTCATATTATACATGTACTCAATTGAATTCCATAAACAATTTCTACCAGTGGGGGTGGGTAGGGTAGGGAGGAGGAGGGACAGGAGGAAGACGCATTGTTCCCCGAGTCCCTGCCTCAGCCTGAGGTGTGAATCTGCTCTCCTTGGGATCTGTTTCCCCTGTTCTCTGCACAGGAAGAATGCCTTGCTCAGAGGAAAGCGCTACACAGCTCCCTTTAATGTGGCCCTGAATGTAAGCTCAATCAAAGAAACAGAGCTGTTTCAAGCTGGAAATTTTCAAGGGCAATTTTGCTTATACACGTGTTTCGCCTTAAGTACAAAATTTGGAACCTGTCTCCCTTGCCACCTTAGAAGCAACTCCACTGTGTTTTCCTCATTTTAGAGAAGGTAAAACTGACTCTGGAGAGATACAGTAAGTCCCCTACATATGAACGAGTTCCGTTCCAAGAGCGTGTTCCTAAGTCCAATTTGTTCGTTAAGTCCAACAAATTTAGCCTAGGTACCCAACTAACACTATCGGCCACATAGTACTGTACTATAATAGGTTTATAATACTTTTCACACAAATAATACATAAAAACACAAACACAAAAAATAAAGAAAACATTTTTAATCTTACAGTAAGATACCTTGAAAAGTACCAGCGACCTCACTGCTGCTTTTACACTTGCTTCCAGACATCCTGGGCTTGAAATAAAGATACTGTATTGCTATACTCCATGCAGTACTGCACAGTAAAGTACACAAAAGCACAACTACTGTAGAGGATGCACGCACATGACAATGTACACCAGACACGTGAACTAACTTTCGTGATGCATGTTCATATCTTTGAAAGTTTGCAACTTGAAGGCTCCCATGTAGAGGACTTACTGTAGCCAGTCACCGGGGAGCAGATTCTGGCAGTGGAATCATGCCCGCGGGCTGGTCCTGGCCGCTGACTTCCGGTCCCACCTCACTGCTTCTGGTCCCACCTCACTGCAAGATGACGGCACCCAGGAAGCAGCCTCATTCTCACCAGCGGGGGCTGTTGAGAGCATCTCACTGATGTCAGGGTCCCTCCTCCCCTACAGCGCCTCAATGAATGAAGGTGTCCACGAGAACAGGAATTTACCAAAATCCAGAAAACTAAAATCCAATGTGAGAGAAACAAAATGTCTGGTAAATCCATGATTTGTAAAGGACAATTTGTCCTGAGTAAGAATTCACCTCACTGCCCTTCCTCTCATCTGTGGGTTCCTTAAATGTTGGTTGAGACTAAGTGCTGCCCTGGGGGGGAGAAAAGCCCTTGCAGAGTGTCTTGGTGGCTAAGTTGAAGGACAAATCTCTGAGATTCCACCTGGCCATCAGGGACAATTGGGCCCCAAGAGGACATGATTTGCCTTCAGTCTGACTGAAGATTTGAATTATTTTTCACCTCGTTTCATTGCAAAAGGTCCTCGTGTTTCCTGGCTTGTGGGGAAAATTCCTCTGCGAATGACACTTTTATAGGTGCTGACTAGTTTGGTCCAGGATAACATGTTACCAGTTCACCAGGTAAACTATGGTTTCCTCATCCAAATGGGAAGTTTAGTGTGAAACCAATTGCAGATGAAAGCTGATTGTGTGTATCACAGAGGCGGTTTCTCACCACCGAAAAAATCCCATGTCCTCCTTGAGAAAGAAAGCACCAAAACCCAAAACCGCCTTTCCTTTTCATAAGCAGTTTTCAGCCAAAAGGAAAAGGAGTTTTATTTTTTGCGAACCCACAAAAATGTCATATTTGCCAGTGAGGAAATCACGTTTATACAACTGTATTAAAGATGTTCTTCTCATTCAGGCAACTGGGAGAGTTTTACATGAAACTGCTTTGGGGGGCAAGAGTGAAGTGGTAGTGCTTTTATATAAAGAAAATAGTCTTCCTTGCCTTGGAAGTAGAAACTGCTCTAAAAAGTGGATTTGAAAGTGCTCTCTAGTCTCTCTGCAGCCTTAGTTCATCACTGATTGAGGTTGAAGCAGGACTCCTATAAACCACACTTTGAACACTTCTTAGCTAAACATTTTGATGGATTTAAGCTGTGGCTTGAAAAACTGGCCTGAGAGCATACACACGACAAGACCACTTTTCCAACAAACTTGAGGGTGTTAGTTGCTTCCTCAGGGAAATGGGCACACTTTCCAAGTCTGGTTGCCTGTAGGGAACAGACCACACTGACTCTCCTACCCTGATCTATCCCAGAGTCTGAAGCCATGTCAGTTAGCATTTCCAGTAATGTCCAACTTCGGCTCTGGGTCCTTTCTGGCAAACTTGTAAACTGCCAAAATTGTGTTAGAACCCTGTCAGAGATAGAAATCTCTTGAAAACAGTACAACTGACTAGGCTAAGGAGAAAAATGGGGAGAGAGGTGCATTGAAGTTTAGAGGTACTGACCCTGAGCTGACTTCCTCCTCAGGATTGTAAAATGACTCTGCATGGAGGAAAGTGGCAAATGGGAGGGAGAGCCAGGGGTAGAAGGGTGGCAGTGGACAGTCCTGGGGCTCACTCACTGGGAGGTGGCCCAAGGCAGGGCAGGAGAGAAGTCTCTCCCATCAATGCCAGGTCAGACAGAGCTTGGCAGACGCCTGCTGTGTTCCAACATGGGGGTGAAGGAGGGCAGGTTGGCACTGTGGGGTGAGGCAGCTTGGGAGATGTCAGAGGAAAACCAGCCCAACAGACTTTCAGGAGGTAGTAGGAGAATGTGGCAAAGCAGAAAAAAACACGGAGGCAGCTCCAATCATATTATGAGTTGTTTATAATCAGTTCAGATCATATCATCTTGGATTCTGAAGCCTCCTCCACATGCCTAGTCATTGGTGGGATGGAGACCTCTAAGGAAGTGTTTCTCAAAGTCGAGTTCCCAGATCAGCAGAACCAACGTCACCTGGGAACTTTTTAAAGCAAATTCTCAGGCTCCACTCAAGACCCACTGAATCAGAAACCCAGGGGGAGGGGCTCACAATTTGTGCTTCCACAAGCTCACTAGAGGATTCTGGTGAACAGTAAAGCTTGGAAACCACTGCTTTAGAACATTTCTTCTCAGATTTTAAGGTGCATGGGAATCACCAGACAATTTTGTTAAATAAAAATGCAAATTCAGATTCAGTAGGTCTGGGTTGGGCTGAAATTTTGCATTTCTAACAAGCCCCCAGGGGATGCTGATGTTGCTGGGTCACAGAGCATATGCACTGAGGATGTATGATCAGAACAAGGCAAAGCATCCATGCCCTGTGTCCCAGGGGCAGATGGAATGCTTTCCTACATGGCAAGAGAGGGGAATAGGAGCTAAGTGCCTCATGGGGTAACAAGGCCAGGTCTTCAGGTCATGACACTGCTTTCCACTGAGGGCAGGTATTTAATGGCACAGTTGGGAAAGAGACTGAGCTGGTAAGTGGTGGAGTTAAGAGTAATCACCTTTGGCAAATATTTGCTAGATCTTGTCTTGTGGGGAAGGACCTCGGATTCTTCCACTCAAATTGTTCCTGGGGCTTTCCCTGGAAGCTTCGTTTTTGTTCTCTGGATTGTATTTTGAAATGTTTTCTTTCCTGCAACAAAAACTGGAGGAAAATTGGCTTGAGAATCCCACCAAAAAACGTTTACCTAATAGACTTAATTGGAAAGGAAAGGGCTTAAGGTGGATATAAGTAGCCAGTCAGACCTTTTTACTTCAATTTCTGATCTATTAGTTACCTAATGCTGTACTGAAAATGAACAAGACTTAGAAGAATGAATGGAAATAGAATGAAATGGAAAGACTCCTAGGCAAAACCCAAATCCACATCATATTTTCTTTTGGCCAGGAGATTTTTCTTCATAAGTGAATAGGAAAATACGTTAGATGAGATGATCAGGCATTAACCCTCGTAGAGACAGTGATGAGGCTCACTGCACCTCAGTGAGTGACTGAAGAGGGAGAGGTACCTAGGACATCTGACTTCCTGAGTGACTATGGGATTTATGCTTATATAACAGAGACAATGTTCCTTCGGTGTTTACTGCTATGTTTAGAAACAAGGAAGCTTCTTTGCTTTTTCCATTCTGGTAAAAGTTAAGTATGTACTTTGTTCTTTCAGTGAAATGCAAAGACAAGAATTTCATTTTTTGCCCTCAATTTTTATGACCCTGGAAGGAATCTCCCAGACTGTTGAATCAAACAAGTCTACAAGGAACATAAATTCTTCTTTAGGCTAACAATACAAATTAATATGAGTTGCTTAAATTTATGTCGTGTATGTCTATCTTGTGTGAACCTAGCCTTTAAAGCACTATGATTACTGCTAAATAAAAGCAATATTAGGAGTTCTGACTTCAGGTAGGAGAGTTCTCAAAACATATAACTGGAGAGCTACCATCCCAAGGACCAAATTATCTTCCCTTCTCATTGCTTCTGAGTATTTCAAAGATAATAAAAATAAAAAATAGAAAGAAAGAAAGTGAGTTTTTGAATTTGTGATTTTTTTTGCAATGTACATTATATGTGTGAATTTCCACATCTGACCAAAGGTAGCAGAGAATGAACAAGGAAATACATTTTAAAAGACAGCCTAGCTCACAGCTTAAAAAGAGCTATTCTAAGCCAGTGTTGGTTCTACTAATATCACCATTAGACAAAAGTTATATAATAAATATATATATATATATATATATATATATATATATATATATATATATATAATAATTTGGAGATGTGTTTTACATTGAGCTGCATATCTAAGTCAACCCAGCCTTCTAAGGGGCATAAAGAGAAATGATTAAATGGTAAAGTTGTAATGACACCTGTACACAAAAATGTGTGTGTTTTTATGACATATGGTAAAAAAAAATTTTGTACCAGTTTATAGCCAAAATCTATATTTAAGGGATATAAAAATAAATTAAATATTAAGTGGCAAAAAATTAGATAACTTAGAAGAACTAGAAAAAATCCTAGAAAAACACAAACTACTGAAAATGACTCAAGAAGAAATAGAAAATTTGAATAGACATAACAGGTAGAGATAGAATTTGTAGTTTAAAAGCTTCACATAAAGAAAAACTCAGGTTCAGATGGCTTCACTGGTAAATCTTATTGGAAGAAGAGCTAAAACAATCTTTTACAAAGGATTTTAAAAAAATTAAAGAGGAAGGAACACTTCTCAACTCATTTCATGACTACCTTAATACCAAAAACCAGGCAAAGATAGCATGAGAAAAGAAACTACAGACCAATATCTCTTATGAATATAGACACAAAAATCCTCAAGAAAATACTAGTAAACCAAATCTAGCAGCACGTAAAAAAATTATATACCACAACCAAGTGGAAATTATCCAAAGAGCTCAATCAATACAGTAAACTATGTTAATAGGATAAAGGAGAAAAAAACCCATATGATTATCTCAATAGATGCAGAAAAAGCACTTGACAAAATCCAATACATTTCATGATAAAAACACTCATCAAACTTGGAACAGAAGGAAGATTCCTCAACTTGATAAAGATCATCTATGAAAAACCCTCAGTTGCCATCATACTTAATGGTGAAAGACTAGATGCTTTTTCCCTAAGATCAAGTACAAGACAAGAATATCTGCTCTTGCCATTTCCAGTCAACACTGTATTGGAGGTTTTAACTAGGGCCTTTGGACAAGAAAAATAAATAAAAGCATCCACATTGGACAGGAGGAAGTAAAGTATCCTTATTCACAGATGATATGATCTTATATATGGTAAATCCTAATAAATCTACTAAATAATTATATGAACTAATAAACAAGTTCAGCAAATTTTAGGATACAAGATCAACATATAAAATTACCTGTGTTTCTATATACTATTTTGAAAAAGAAATTAAGAAACCAGTTCCATTTAAAATAACATCAAAAAAACTAATCTACTTGGGAATAAATTTAACAAGAGAAGTGTAAGACTTGTACATTGAATCCTTTAAGTCATTGTTGAAAGGAATTTAGAAAGACCTAAATAAATAAAAAGACATTCCATGTACATGGATCAGAAGATTAATATTGTTAAGATAGCAATACTTTCCAAACTGATCTACAGATTCAATGTGATCCCTATCAAAATCCCGATAGCCTTTTTTGCAGAAAGCCTTTTGATCATAAAATTCATGTGGAATGCAAGGGATCCAGAATAGCCAAAACAATCATGAAAAAGAACAAAGTTGGAAGGCTTACACTCACAACTTCAAAACTTACTACAAATATGCAGTAATTAAGACAGTGTGGTGGTTGTGTAAGTTTAAAAATTTAGATCAATGGAATGGAATTGAGAGTCTAGAAATAAGTTCTTACATTTATGGTCAATTGATTTTCAACAAGGGTTCTGTGGCAATTTATTGGGGGAAAAAGTCTTTTCAACAAATGGTGTTGGGACAACTGTATATCCCCATGCAAAAGAAGCTCAACTACTTTCTTACACCACATGCAAAAATTTACTCTGAATGGATTATATATAAAAATTTAAGAGCTAAAACTATAAAACTTTTAGAAGAAATTATAATAATAATTCTTGATGACGTATGATTAGGAAATAGTTTCTTAGATCCTATACCAAAAGCATAAGCAACCAAAGAAATAACAGGTAAATCAAACTACATCATTAAAAAAAATTGTGCTGAAAATGATACAATCAAGAAAGTGAAAACCCAACCCACAGAATTAAAAAAAATTACTGATCGTATATCTGCAGAGGACTGGTATCTAACATATATAAAGAATTAAAAAACTCAATAATAAAAAGGCAACTCAATTAAATAATGGGCAAAGGATTTGAATAGACATTTCTCCAAAAAAGGTTTACAAATGGCAATAAGGACATGAGAAAAGTTTTAATATCATAAGTCATTACATAAGCCCAAATCAAAACTATAATGAGATACCACTTCACACTCACTAGGGTGGCTATAATACAAAAAAAAAAAAAAAAAAGACAGACAATAACAAGTGTTGACAAGGACGTAGAGAAATGGGAACCCTCATAAATTTACTGGTGGGACTGTAATGTGGTACATTCTGGGAAACCGTTTGGCAATTCCTCAAAGTGTTAAACATATCCCTGGAAATGAAAACACCCATTCCCATGTTTTCCATTTGTGAAAACACAAAACCTTGTACATGAATGTTCATTGAGGCATTATCCATGATAGTCAAAAATTGGGGACCACCTCAAATTGACAAATGGATAAATAAAGTATGATATTCATATAGTGGGATATTATTCTGTACTAAAAAAGAACAAAATAATGACAATCTACAATAAGGATGAAACTTGAAAACATACTAAGTTAAAGAAGCCAGTCACACACACAAAACCACATATTGATTCCATTAATAGAAATGTCTACTCTAGGCAAATTTATATGGAGAGAAAGTAGATTAGCAGTTGCCTAGGGCTGTGGAGGCATGGAGTTGGGGCGAAATGTGGAGTGATTGATAATGAGTACAGGGTTTCCTTTGGGGTGATGAAAATGCTCTAAACTTAGGTTATGGTGATGGTGCTCATATTTGTGAATATACTAAAGCCATTAAAATGTATACGTTAAATGGGTGATTTCTATGGTATGTGAATTGTATCTTAATAAAGATATTTAGGGATAAATATTATGGCTTTAACTTGGGAAATCTAAGTTGTATACTATGTAATAATTTATTTTCTCTTCCTATTTCTCCTTGCTTGGCTGATAGTAAAACAGATGTATCATCTTTTCTACCTACAGGTGGCCAACCTCCTATAGTTAGTTCCCCTTTCCATACAGAGCTTGATTGTTGAGGCAAAAACTACGGGGTGAAGAGGAAAAAGCTATATTCTCCAGACGCCTAAAGCCTGATCCTAGTATATGCTTGGTGCCTGGTGTTACAAAATAAAAGATGCTCCTTGTCTTCAAGAAGTTTTTTTCTTATTATGTAACACATTGATTAGGTCTAATCAGCAATGAGACCTTGACAATCTAACATAGGAAGGTAAATATGGTTTGACTAAGAGTCATAGAATAAGACTCAAGTTTGGAATGCTGTAAAGGAGAGGTATATCTCATTCCACAGATATGTTTCATTGAAGATGCAGAGTAATAATAACTCGGTAAAAATAATTACAAACATTTCTACCACTCTTTCCAATTTGCATAGACCCTCACCCAAACATTGCCATGTTTAATCCTCCCAACATCCCTGTGAGGAAAGTATTTACACCTCCAATATCCAATATACAGAAGTGGCAAGAGTGGTTATACACCAAGATCTTCTACTCCAAACTCTGGGCCATTTTCACAAATATGTGGAAATTGTGATTCTGTGAGATTTTACATAGAAGGATATTGAAGAGAACTTGGGAGACAATAAAAAGAAAGTGATCAGAAAAACATTACTGAGGAAGTAAATCTGAGCATCCCTGCCACCTCCAAGAAATGGGTAACTCATTCCTCCTGTAGATTACAAAACCATCACGGAAGCAACTTGTGATAGAGGTAGAAGACTTCATCAATTTGGATGTCTGCTTAATGGCTCATTTTGCGCAATGTAGAGGCTTTGTTTACTTTGCTGCACTCAAGGGAAGCAATAAGTGGAATTGCTACTTGGTCTTAATTCTGAGCAGTAATGTAAATTAAGGGGGACTCTGGAAATAATAGGAACCAGAGAAAAGTGTGACCATGTTATCATTGAATAATTCTGTCAAGAAATGAATGTGTTGGGCATTAGCCAGAACCTGGGATTTGGAAAAACAGGTTTCAAAAAATTCATGAAAAGTTTGTATAATTCTACCGCCAGAGTTTCTAAAGGGCAGTTGCCCAAAAGATAGGAAGGGTCTAAATAGGCAAAATTCTGAACCTAAAACATGACAGAAAAAACAAAAAGGAAAGGTTCAAGGAATCATCATGCTTTCCCAGCTTGCCCTTGGGGCTAGGAAAGGACTCATTCTAAAGGTGGAAGGTGGCCCCCAAATTAAGGAGAATACAAAATCATGGCCTGGCCTATGACAAAATGCCAAAGAAACAGCATCAGAATGAGCTGACATTTTCTAAAAATACAGGAGACATTGAAAAGGGACATTTTTCAAAATATTGAGTGAATGAGAAGAACAAGGAAGCTTAGGGTTCTGAACAGGGACAGCAGAGTAGTAAACAGATAGGCTCAGAAAACAGAACCCCTCCACTCCAGCCATGCCCACATTTCCTGTGAATGAGAAAGAACCTGAAATGGGTCATCAGACCCAGTGAGATGAGACTACTGGAAACTCAGGAGCAGGAGGAAACGTGTAGGCCACTTTGAACCTAACTGAGGTGGGGGCTTGTGGGAAACGAGAAAAAAAGTAAATAAGTCAGTAAACAAAAAATAAAAGGTTAAGTGTGTTTATTAATTGGTAGCTGAATAGGAAGCAACAGCACAGTGAGGTAAGCGCACAGTGAGTGAGCTTGGGAAGTAGAAGTGCAACTTTGTTAATAGGCTGTCAAAAGCAGGGGGCCAGGCAGCCCTACCCTTTAGTGGTGTCCAGACCACACCTGCAGGATTGTGTTCCATTAAGTGACCTATACTTTAAGAGGGAAAATGAGAACCTAGAGCACTTTTGTTTTTGTTTTTGTTTTTGACAGAGAAAGAGTTGAGGAAAGGAGGACAAAGTAATCTCTGGGGTCCCTTCCAAAGCTAAGACGGTCCTCGGAAAATCCCTCCATCTCCCCAGCACTGCCGTCCTCTCAAGTCCTCTCAAAATATTTGCCTTTCTTCAAGGGCTGGTCTCCTTGGGTGTTTCCTGTGTTGGAGGGACTGGCTTTGGCCTGGACCCTCCTATGGAACAACCTAGCTGGTCTGAGAACCAAAGCAAACCCTGCCCACCAAGTTGCTCTTTTCTGCACCTCATTTTGCTCATCTGCAAAGTGGAGAGAATAACATTTACCTTGGAGGACTGCGGGAAGGATATAATGGGATCACACATCAGAGACGTGAGCCCAGGGCTAGACACACTGTAAGACTGTGTAAATGGTGAACAGCCTGAAGCATGCGTGGAGACATTTTATTTTGGAAACATTCTACCAGAAGCTAGTCTACCAATGCATCAAAGTCAGGCAGCCAAACACCCTTCTTTTTAGGATTGCCTCTGCATCTCCCTCCCTTTAAAAACCCAATGGCATTCAGGCTAGGACAATGCATCCAGAACAAAACAGGGAGATGGCCAATCCAGGGTACCTTTGCAAGTTACTAAGCAACTTCAATTTACCAAATCTGTATGAACTTTTCTAGAGAGTTGAGTCACTCCTCACCACTACAGGACTGGACTCAATGGGAACTTCCTCAGCTCCTAATCCCCCTCTCAGTCTCAGTACTGACATTTAGGAAGGTCCTGGGTGCTGCAGCCTGGCCCTTGAATCCTCAGCAGTACCAAGATTCACAAAGGCAGGATGGGACAGAAGTCCTAAACACTTAAATTCTGACCAGAGCACTAAAATGTCAAGGACCTTCCTGACCACTAACTGGCCCAAGTGCACAGTAGAGATTGACAGGGCGTCCTGGCGCCAAGGCATGGGGAGCGAGTGCCTCGTGCCAGTCCAGGAAGCAGTTGAGCCCTCCCAGCCAGCGGGGTGGGGCAGGCACCACACACCCACCTTCTCAAAGCAGAAGGGCTCCATGGGCCTCTCGGACCCCAAGGAACTGTTATAGAGTAGCATTTTAATGAGCTGAGTGTAAATACATTAAAAACACATGGAATAAATGCTCCTTGAAATAAACATGGGTTTAAAAAAAAAGAAGAGGAAAGCAAATGCTTTGGCAAAACACATTTTGGGTTTTTCTGAACCCCAAATGTTTGAAAACTGTTCAGGAAATCTTATTCTTATTCACTCACCCAGAGTGCCATTTAGCTCTCCTGTGGTGACTAATAATGCATATGAAAGTGGGAAAATTCAGCATATTTCTCTAGTCATGGCATTTCCAGAAAGACACAGATGGACAGGAGGGCTGTCATAGAACAGTTTTTAAAATACTTCAGAAATGAAGGCTTTGGGGACTTCCCTGGTGACGCAGTGGTTAAGAATCCGCCTGCCAATGCAGGGGACGTGGGTTCGAGCCCTGCTCCAGGAAGATCCCACATGCCGCAGAGCAACTAAGTCCATGTGCCACAACCGCAGAGCCTGCGCTCTAGAGTCCGTGAGCCACAACTACTGAGCCTGTGTGCCACAATTACTGAAGCCAGCGTGCCCAGAGCCCGTGCTCCACAACAAGAGAAGCCACCGCAATGAGAAGCCCGAGCACTACAACGAAGAGAAGCCCCCACTCACTGCAACTAGAGAAAGCCCACGTGCAGCAACGAAGACCCAATGCAGACAAAAAAAATTAATTTATTAAAAAAAAAAGAAATGAAGACTTCTTTGAATTTTGAAGAGACATGAGAGGAATTAAATATGTGTGAATCAATTTATGAAAGATGAAGGAGAAAATAGCTACTACACTAATAACTTAAATGCTGAGGTGCGTAGCTGGGGCCCAAACACTGAAAATTTATGCTTAGGACTCAAAAAATCACAACCAATCTTCTTTACAAAAACAAAAACAAAACTAACCAATCAAACAAATAAAACAAAAAACAAACCAAATCACACCAGACCAGATCAAACCCCCAAAAGCTTTATCAGTAAGTTTCTGTTTCTAGTTCTAGGTGCCATGGAAATTGATGAGAAAGTGAAACTGCCTGTGAGGCTGGGAGTGCTGAGGCCCAGAACAGCCTACCTGCCATATGCCCCACCTGGGTCTTCACCTTGACCACCAAGCCCCAGAGACACAGGCTCCCTGAGCCCTCCCTGCCACCTTGCTGACAATGTAGAGTCCCAACCCATTCCCGCTGATCAACTCCAGCCCTGGAAATCTTGGGACCACTCTGAGCTTAGTTACCTTAGGGTCCCAGCTGTCCTCCAACTGCTCCCAGCTCTCTGAGAATCCATTTCCCACAGGCACTTGCGGTCAGATGGCTGTCAGCTCAGGCGTAAGTTAATAAACCTGGTGTTTGCTGACAAAGGCTTAACACCTCCCAGAGGCATTTGCATTTTTATAGGGGACTGTTACAAGAATTCAGACCCCTAAGGAATGAAGCTATGATGGTAAAATGCCAGGAGCCAGTGTAGGTATTTTAAAACAGGGAGCCCTCTCCTTAGCACCTGCCACCTAGCTCTGTCCACAGCTCTCTGGGGCAGAACACGAAATCATCATTTCCATTCATCCTGCTTGAGCTGAGGATCAGCTCCCAAAGTGAAGAGGGCATCTCCCAACAGCAGAATCCAGAGCCTGGTTTGGCCGGATGGGGTGTCAGCACAGGCTTCTGCAGAACTAAGACCAGTCATTCATTGAAGTCACCATGTAACATCTCAAGGCCAGACGCTGCCTTACAGGTACGAGTTACAGGCAGTTCACAGTTATGAAGGAGGCAGATCCCAACAGAGGTGGGCCACAAAGGAAGGAGAAGTTGGGTCTGCTTTGGGGAGGGGAATGTTTCATCTTTCTCCCAGCCCAAGGTGGTCATCGCCCACTGCTGTGTCTCATTCCTGCTTCTTGTACCACCCCACCTCATCATCATATGCACACTTGGGGACTTTTTCAAATTGTAAAACTAAGGCTAGTTTATTCTAGAGGTTTTCAAAATTATAAAAAAGCACAGAGAAGGAAATATAAGTCACTTGTAATGCCACCATCCCTGGATTCACAGAGTTAACTGCTATTTTATGTTCTTCTAATCTTTAATCTACACTTAGGGATTTAGTTTTAATGAACTAATGACTATATAAACACATATATATGTATATATACTATATGTGTGTGTGTGTGTGTGTGTGTGTGTGTGTGTGTGTGTGTATAGATATAGTATGTTTTCCTCCTCTTTTATATTACATTAATTTTCCCATGTTGTTAAATATTCTTTGAAGGTGTTATGTTCCATAAATAGTATAAAGGGTAATAATCAACAAAACAGAATTATGTATTTCGATTTTGGCAAAATCTCTTTATCCCCTTTATTAAACACAGGCTTATTAGGAAGAGAGTTGTAAAGCTGTAAACATCTTAAACCCAAGGAGCTTATACTGAGCAACATATAACGTTTTAAGATGATGCATCTTAAGGAAGAAGGTTTGAAAGTGTTGTATTAAATTGACCTTCATTCATAGAAATTTGAAACATTACCAATTTTCATACCTGCCATTGTTTTGTGACATGTTATTATCTAAACAGTGTTTCACAAACCTTGAGGCTATTTTAGGTTAGGGGTCTTTAATAGGTATTACATAATAGAGAAAAACTAATGTCATGATATTTTTAGGAGAATTCATATCTTTTCCCCCTTGGATATCAGGATCGTAGGGAACAGTGAGTATAAGCAAACAAAAATATATTTGCTTTCAGATTGTTTCTCCCCCCAGCTTAACATATCTACCCAATAAGCATCTGACACTGATTTAGTTTCTGAGAAACTCACATTTCTGAATTTCTGAAGGGGAGCTTCTTGGTTTTCTCAATAGTATGGATGTAGCCACACACTTGTCTCAGAGAAAGCTTTTTGTATAAATTATATGTTTGAAAACTTCCTTTAATGCTTCATAGTATCTCAATCATGAACATGAACAAGAATCTCCTGGAAAGTTTGTGTTCCAATTCATTAAGTTTGTAGTGGACCCACAGACTCTCATTTTTAACAAATACCAAGGGATTCTAATGTCCAAGGGCCACCCTTTGAGAAACACTGCCAGGTCCAACTTCCCAGCATATGTTATAAATCCCTTTTAATCTGGCTCAACGCTGAGTGCCATCAGGCTCAACTCCCAACACTAAATCCATCCATCCTGTGTTACACTGGTGACCCAGTCTCCCCCCACACTCTCCTTTACTCTATGCCTTCATCCTTTTTGTCAAAAGGGTAGCTATCCTTTCCCTTCTGGGCTTATTGAAATCTTTGTGATTAAATATCTCCTCTTCTATGAAACCTTATCCTGTTCTACAAGTAGAAGGAATCAATTCCTTCTCTGTGGTTTTAGAATCTTGCTACTCTTATATACTTATCATAGAATTACTTGTACAATTGTTTTACTGCTAAAACAGTAAATTTTACTGCTAAAACAGTGAATTTGGAAGCTCCTGTGGGTACAGGAACCATATCATCCTGTTATGTGCCTGGTGGTTTCTGTGTGTGTGTGTATATATATATACATATATACATATATATTTATGTATGTGTATGTATATGTATGTATAGGTATAGGTGTATATATATGTGTGTATATATATATATATATATATATATATATATATATATATATATATAAAAATTTACTTCATCCTCCCAACAGAGAGTTTTCAACATCTCTGTTATACTATTATTATTATTAATAATAATTAATTTATTATTAATAATATTAATAATAATTATTATTCCTATATTGCAGCTGAGGAAATTACAGCTGAGTTAAACAGATGAATGCATATTATGAATATTTATTGAATATAAAAATTGAGTAACAGTGGGGAACAGATCTGCCTTCCTAGGCCTGAGACTTGAGGAACGTGGTGAAGGATTATTTATATTTCATGGGATTATGAAGAGATTGGAACATTGATAATTCAGTGTTTGAAAGAAAATTATTTTCAAAATAATTGTTTCAATTTTTTTATATATGTGGCATAGAAATTATAGTTTAGCAAAACAAATCATTTCATAATTTTTAAAATACCTACTCAACAGTATGCAGTGGAGAGCTTTCATTTATGGTCACTTCGTATGTCATCTGCTCCTCTCCAAGGATTGCCCTGGACAGCTCTACAGTCAGGCTACCGGGAGACTCTGCATGACCCAGATGCAGTGGCTTCCTCTCAGTTCCTCACACACATCATCTTTTTCCCAACTCAGAGCCGGCTCCCATGTATGCCCCTCTGCCAGGATCGCTCCCCCTCTCCTTGCCCGTCAATCTCAACTCAGCTTGCAAAGCCCAGGTCAAATTGGACCACCCCTAACATTTTCAAGGCTCAAGGCAAGAGTACAGATGGATGGTCACACACTATAGATGGGATTTGGACTCTCAGAATCCTCCATACGAGTTCCACGTACGAACGACTCTCCTTCCCTCTCCTTGGTTCCTTTGCACATCATGAAAGGACTTGTGAACATCCCCGTGGGCACATCAAAGTCAGTGCACACTCACACTATGTCAGTGGTCCCTCCTGGGCTCCCCTGAAACCACTTGCCTGCAGCCCCCCTTGGGATGGCAGACCCACAGATTAGTCCTACATGAACCTTAGAACCAGGCTTGAGGTACTTTGGACAGGGATTCAGAGGTTCAGGGTACCCTGAGCATGATTGGGAACTGGGGTTGTGGGCTCTTTTCCAGCACAGGGCCAGGGGCTCTGGCCTGGACCTGTGGGTGATACTGAGCACAAGCATCCCTTTCTCAAAGAAATCTTCACCCCTCACTTCCAGACAAGGCCAGATTCACAAGGCCCTCTAGTTCTCTTTGGAGCACTTACAATGATAATTAAATAATTCACAGTTTAATGAATTATTGTTTAATTGGTAGTATAAGGTCTAACCCTCTTATTAAAACTCATTTTCACGAAGATGGAACTGAACCGTTTTTGTTCACCTTTGTCTTGACATTGCCTGAGACAGTCTGGCACATGAACGATGATCGGTGCACATTTGTTGAGTGGATGCATGAGAGGAAGGCTTGAGGAAACGACTAGAAATAGTTTAGGCCTTGCAAAGAGTGTTATGCACACTCTGTTTTACTTTTTCTCAATATCTCTATTATTATCACCATCAACAGCTTTACACAATAAAAGCTAAAGTATTACAAAAGATTTTCCAGCACTTTGGTTCCAGTGATAAAGTCCCAGTTGGGGCCTGTAGGGATGACGGATTTAGATAAGATTCCCAGGCACAGGGCCACGCGAATACATATGGTGTAAATCCTGCAGCATCTGGAAAATTACGAAGTTAACATTTAAAAAATCAAACTGGAAGTAAAATGAATAAAATATACCCTTCATAGGGTTGCATGCATTTCTACTTAGAGATCTTCATAAAATCTAGAGGGAAAAATCTTTTTTGAAAGAAAAACAACTCTGGGTGGTGCTTGAAAATTCAGAAGGCAGCTAGAAGCTTTGCCAATGACAACTGTAAGTAATAACATGGTATTAAATTTTATTTTCCATTTTTAAGACTGGATTTTTTTAAAAAGCAGGTATGTGGAATTATATTTCTAACAGACATTCTGAAAAAAACAATTCTAGTTTTATTTGTCTTGGTTGGTATGAAAACCTTGACCTTCAAGGGTAAGGTTTTGATTCATTGAGAGATGGGATCCTTATGGACAAAAGGCCTGGATGCCACAGTTTGGGGTTTTAGCCATTTCCAAAGTTTTTGTTCTCCTTTTCCATCTTTCTGATTAGTGGGCAAAAAAGATTTTCTAAATCTGAAAATCTGTTCTCACTTGAAGGTTGTTCTATAATTTTGAATGAACGAGCAGAGTTAATATTGGAGGTACATCACTTTTTCTCCAAAAAAACACCGAGAGATGACAAGGCCACCTCAGCCCGGAAGCCTCTTTGGACAATGACCATCATTATTCTATGAAAGTTGTGTTCCCAGCCATGGAAATCCAGCTACTGAAACAAGCCCTCTTCCAATAGAAACTGCTGAATTTCCCAGGAGCTTAACAAACCTCTGGCCTGTATTCTCTCTGGGAAAGAGCAGACAGCAAGCACTCATGTTCTCAAAATAAAACCAGTCCAATCATACCCAGTGTAGCAGGACACTGTCACTCACCTGTCACCCCTTCTGTGACCCAGGGTTTCTTAGCCTGAGCACAGTTGATGCTTTCAGCCAGATTAACCTCATGCAAGTTTTCTCCTTTGGCTCCTGATTTTTTTTAAAAAAACTGTAGGTATCAAATTTATACATGACATAAAATACACCATCGTAACCATTTTTAAGTGTACAGTTCAGTGACATTAAGTACATTCACCTTGTTGTGTAACCACCATGGATGGATACTGGTCTTCCATCTCCAGAACTTGTTCATCTTCTCAAACTAAAAGTTCATTCCCATTAAACACTGACTCCCCATTCTCCTCTCCCCACAGTCCCTGGCAATCACTTACCTTTATTTTTTGAAAGCAAGTGTGAAGGTGTGTGAGTGTGTGTAGTGAATCACACAGGTACCAGGCATTTCCCTTTCCAGACTCATGGTCAGTGGGGCTCAGGAGATGAGGCGGTGCTGTCACATCCCCTGGCTTCAGTCCTACCCATGCCATCTGTGGACTTTGCAACGTGAGGCACATTGTGCAAAGTTCTCCTGCCTCAGTTTCCTCACCTAGGATTCTTGTGAGAATTAAATGAGTTAATAAACACAAAACACTAAGACTGCTTCACACTCCATCAAGTGCAAACTGCACAATGATGAGAACCAGAGCAGTTGCTGATATTTGGCCAAAAGTCTCGAGGCAGCTCTGTTTGTTGAGGTAGAAATGGTAGAGGTTTAATCCCACTGTCCTCACCTTGTTACAATCTATCTCTGACTTGGAGCATTAATACATTAGCTCTGTGAATCTGGATTTTGTTATCACACTCCAGGATCAGAAAGGCAAAATCAATGGCAGACTTGGAATGGGATTCAAACGTGGGCCGTGTATACAGATGTGATGGCCGCCCCTCTCAACCAGGAGAGCCAGTGCTCTTGAACCATGAGATGTTTCTGTTGTCCTGCAGGTGCTAAAACGCAAACTCCAAACCTCACTTCCTAGTGTGAGCCCCGAGCACTCGGTTCCCCTTCTCCACCTTCTAAATAGTATTTTCTTCTCTACCACTTAATTTAAATAACTTAATATAGGGCCAGACAGATTCTAAGTTGGTGATTATTATCCAATGTCATTTCACAGATCTGAGTGCCACCCCCACCACTTCACTGCTTGTGTAACCTTAGGAAAGTTCTTAGCCTCGGTTTCTTCAGCTATAAAATGGGAATAATCATGGTTCCTGCCTCATGATTTTTGGGAGGAATAATGAGCTTCCAAGTCTAACGTGCTTGGCATGCAAATGCTGCCTTTCTCCTTGGGAATGCAGAAGCCTTGGCAGGCTAGACAGGAGTCAGATGAGGTCAGAAAAAAAATCAAGGTTTCTCAAGGAAATGTCTGTGGGTGAATTAGAATGATGTATTTGTTCTGTGAACCAAATTGAATACTATTCCAGAAAGAAGTCTTCTAGAGTTTAAAAGAAATAGCTCTCAATAACTGTTCATTATGTGATAGGAGCTGTGCTAATGATTTTACAGATATTTCCTCATTCATATCTTCATGTAGTCTACTTACGAGAAGCTCTTATTATCCCCATTTTGCAGATGAGGAAACTGAGGCAGAAGGAGGCTAATTAACTTATCCAAGGTCACAGAACTGCTAAATGACAGGACAAAATCCAGTTTGGTAGTGTTCTCATCCATTACGTTAACAAAATGTTAACTGATGGGACCTGGTGATTCAGTAATGATACACGATGATATAATCATCACATCACATAGTACTCTGCCAAAATCCATATCCTAAGATTCATGTGTTATCTTTTAAAGGAAGTCTATTCACTGAGTGCTTGTAGACTGAGGCTAATTTTACTTTTTCACATAGAACATGAAATTAACTGTAGTATTTGGTCAAAAGTAAAACTGAATATGTGAATGATATTAGCACTATTTTTTTCACTTTGGTATTTGGATGATAGAGGTGCTCTTTGCAAATCTTTAGCTTGATTTCTGCTCACTGGTTCAGGCTCAAAAGACCTAACCAATACCTATATGTACTCATTGTTGGATAGACCTTCACATTTTGAATAAGTGAAACTGATTAAATTTGAAAAGTCCACTTTGAGATGGGAATGTAACCAAATTATAGCTTTAGTAGGAAAAAAAAAACCCTTAAAGGCTTGTTGCTTCCAAATTCTTGACATGTTTTCAATGTAGAAAGCTGTTCTAAAGAAAAGTAGAGGGTGGGAGGGTGGTTGGAGAAACCTTGAAAACTGTACAATATACAATCTACATCATTTGCTTTTCTAAACTGTTGTTTCTCGCCAGTGTCAATGAACTGCTTTAAGTGGTTTAGCATGTTTGGTTGGCTGTACCTATGCATACAATAAACAAGCATCGAGTTTTCTCTTTACAAGTGATGATGGTAGGTTCTGTGTAACGATCCTATATAACTCTTAATGAGGGAATAATGAAATTTGCCTTGCAGAGGTATCAAAAAACAAACATGTTTTTCTAGTGCCTGGGTCCATGACTAACTTCCCAATTGCTGTGTAGGAATTTTATATACAGGATGTCTTAAATTCCAATCCTACATGCCAAACAAGCGTTTTAAAACCTGCGCTCGTCTTATCTGAAATGACATCAGAATGATTAATTCTTTCACCCTTTTAGGACAGTGTCAGCTGAGATTCAGAAATTAATCAAGAGTGCTCAAAGTCTGAAAAAAATGCCAGCTGTTTAATTAAAACAAGATGTTTTCAATGAGCGCTAAGGAGAGGAGGTGCTATATGTAGTAACTCCTTAAAAATGTTACATCCTGAGGTATTTACATGAATTTTCATTGGAATATCTAGTTAGTTATATTTTTACACTATACAATTGAATCTTAAGAATAACAGGCAGTACATTGTACAAGAGTTTCTCAGGAGAAACCTCAGGTGGGTAGGGAAACACAAGGCAAACTCATTTTTCAAATTATGGAATCTAGTATCAAAGGGCTTGTTTTAATTTTGCTGCTTTTTAAGAAGAAATAATACCCTAAAAATGCTAATACACATTACATTTGGGTTATCTTAAAAACAGATTTTTTTCAGGAAAAAAATTGCAAAAGTTACTTACTTTGTTGTGTGAGAATTTTTGATTCTTAAGGTTGATCAAAAAAAGGAAGAGATTTTTAGCAAGTAGGTTTGGCATTCCAAATTAATGGTGTCCTTCCAAGCTGGATAAATCAGGAAGAATGCTCTTTACCAAGAAAGGGGTGGTCTTTCGGAAGAGAGGATAATCAACCTAGATTCCTTCTCCTTGGCATAAACATCAAAGTTCTTGCGGCCATTCATAGAAGAGAAATCCATTTCCATACATTTGGCCAAGTTTTTGGCACCTGGTTACAAAGATTGAGGAACCAAAAGCTTGGCTTGAATTGTATTGAAATTGAGTATTGAAAGCCTCCTTTTATAATTGGAGCGGATTGGATTGAGTTCTTTGATTGGGATGGGCCCTTGGTATACACATGGTTTGGAGAACTTCTTCCATTTGTTTCATTGGAAAACTTGCTTTTTCATCTCTCTGTCCAGCCAGAGCCCTCTCTCCCCACAATATTCTTTGAAGAACATTTAGCTCTCCATAAAACATCTAGCAGAGGAGAAAAACAACTACAACAACAACAAAAAAACAAAAAACGCATACTTTCACAAATGTTTGTCAAAGTAAAAAAAGCAATGTAATTTCATACCAAGACTTTGTCTCCTCTTGTATCTAAATTTGATTAGATGTGATGCTAATGAGTAGCTAAAAATGAGTGACGATAAATGGTTCTTTGTTAAACTAATTAACAAATGAAAATCACTTCCCAAAGCAATCCCACAGAAATCCTACTGCAGGTTTCCAGGGAAGCCTGTACTTTCCATCCATTCCCAAGGAATTTGAGGGGAGCCATCCATTTTTGCCAGCGGTTTAGCTAGAATTAAGACTAATAACTTTTTGGCCCAATGCCTTTGCTTAAACTTCTGGGAAGCACAGACCTCTGTTGTTCAGTATTGCATGCGCCTTCCAGATTCTTGGTTGGGAAAATGCAAAGTCTGCACTCTGGCCTTGGGCAGTGGAACCCTAGACATGGAAATCAGTGCCTCAGGTTTCCCCAACAGCACCAAAGCCCTCCACAGGTCAGTAACCTCAGAAGCTAACCTCTTTCTCCAAACCACAATACGGAATGCATTGCTCAATGTGGTGCAAATACATCTCTCAGGCCTTTGCTTCATTGATTGAGGCAGTTATTTTTTTTTCCTTCCAAATTTTTTATTTTGAAAATTTCCAAAGTACATAAAAGATACAGACTACTACAATAAAAAATCCATATACCCTACATCTAGATTTATCCATTTTTCACACTTCTTTCTTATTTATTTATGTATTTTTACTGAATTATTTGCAAGTAAGTAGCAGACACTATGACACTTCGCCTCTATGGACCTTATTATGCATTTCCTAAGCATAAGGACATAACCACAGCACCATTATCATACACTCCCAAATTAATAATAAGTCCATTGTATCATTTAAAATAAAGGTCATATTAAAATTTCCCCAATTACTTTCCAAATGTTTTCTGTTGTACTTATTAATTTATTGGTGTAGGATTCAATCATAATTGATGGGTTGCATCTGGTTGTCTTTTCAGTCTCTTTTAATCTAGAACAGGTCTCCCACATTTTTGTTCGTTCTTTAATTTTCATGACAGTGACTTTTCTGAAGATTCCAGGCTAGTCTTCTTATGGAATCGTCTACATTGTGAATTGGCCTGATTGATTTTTCATTGTTAGATTCAGATGCTTTGGCAAGAACATTACATCGATGGTGTATATTTCTTAATGCTTTACACCAGGAGGTACATGATGTCATATTGTCCCACCACCAGTGATCCCAAATTTGGTCACTTGGTTAAAGTGGTGACTAGAGTGATCTCTCCATAGTGAAGTACATTTCCCCCTTTGGGATTAGTAAATAATCTGTGGGGGGAATACCTTGACTGTGAATGATGTGTTCACTTTCATCTTATATTTTCTTGTTCTATCAATAATTCTTGCCTGTTACAATTATTACTTGGTGATTGCAAAATGGTAATTTTTCCAATTCCATTATTCCTTCTTCATATATTAACTGGTATACTTCCACAAAAAGGAGATTTTCTTATTTCTCAATCTTACTCCTCTAATATGATTATGGACTCTATAAAAAAAATTCAGTGTATTATAATTCATTGTCATCATTGTTCTTTCTGACATTAAAATGTTCCAGATTTGGTTAGTAGAAGTTAATTCAAGAAGGCTTCCATGTTTCTTTGATTTAGTGCCATTAGCATTTGAGCACTTTGTTGTTGTCTTACTCTACACTGCCCCTTTTATTTTCCTTGCCCCAGATTCAGAATTAGCTATCACTGTAACAATCACTGTAGAGTGTGGAACGATCTTTAGAAATCAATAGCTAAACACTAACTCTGTTCATTCCTATTGGGGTGTCATTATTTCTAGCTGATTTAGGTAGACAATGCCAGAATGCATATAAGTTGTAAGTTCATACTAATTTCAATTAAAAATGAAAAATTACAAGATTTTAACTTTAATTTTATATTAATACTTCTTTTCTCTTTTAGTTCAAATATTAGTTCCTAATAATATTAATATATTTACTTAACTGCTTTATCCTACACTATACATAAGACAGTTTTATAATTACAATACCTGTTTTACTGCAAATACTAAGCATACTAAGTTTAAAATTTCATTTCAGTTCTTTCTGTCCTAGAATATAGTGCACAGAGGATGTATAACCAGAGAAATTGTATTCCAAAGTAAATTCAATTAATTATTTTCTCTGATTATGTTTACAGTTTTTAAGTGAATTTTATTTTACACGCAGTAAAATTCACCCTGGCAGAGTTCTATGAGGGTTTCACAGTTGTATACAGTCATGTAGCCACACGACAATCAAGCCGTAGAGCATTTCCATCACCCACTAAGTTTCCTCATTCTCCTTTCTATTCTATCCCCTCCCCCAACACCCAGCCCCCGGCAGCCCATAATCTTGTCTTCTCTCAGTATGTTTTAGCCTTTTCCAGATGTCATTTAAATGCCCTGGATTGTTGAGTCCAGCTTCTTTCACTTAGTATAATGCAGCTCAATCCACGTTGTAAGAATTAGCAGATCCCTTTTATCATTCCTTTTTGTCGATGAGTAGTATTTCATTGTATTGATATAGCACACATTAAAAAAATCTATTTAACATTTAGACATTGGAATGATTTTGAATAAAACCACCATAAACATTTGTATGGACATAGGTTATCATTTCTCTTAGGTAAACACCTAGGAGTGAAATTGTTGATATTTATTTGAAGTGTATTTTTAGCTTTGTAAGAGACTGCCAAACTATTTTCCAGAGTTTCTGTATCAATTTCCATTCCTTCCAGCAACGTGTGAGAGTTCTAGATCTAGTCACTCTACACATCCTGGATCCTCATCAACAAACACTTACTGTCAAAGTTTTTTTTCCCTTCCTTCCTCCCTCCCTCTATCCCTTCCTTCCTTCTTTCTTCTCTCCCTCCCTCCTTCGCTTCCTTCCTTCTTTTCATCTCTCCATGCTTCCTTCTCTTTGCCATTATGAGAGTTATAAAGTAGTATCTCATTGTGGCTTTAACTTGAGTTTCTGTAAGTACTTATGATATCAAGATGTTTACATGTCTTATTTGTCATCTGTGTATCTTCTTTGGTAAAGAATCTGTTCAAATATTTTTCCCAATTATTAAAAATTGTATTGCTTGGCTTCTTACTATTGAATTTGGAGAGTTATTTATATGTTCTGGATACCTGTCCTATATCAGTTATGTGTTTTGCAAATATTTTCTCCAAGTGTTATGTCTAAGCTTGATAGGTATTTTTTAAAGGACAGATATTTTCCTAAATAAGGACTTTAAAAAATATCACCAATGAAGCTTCAAGAGAAAGAGAGATTCCAGTTCTATTCTGATATAAATTTGCGTTAGAAAACTCCCCACCATTTATAAAAGCCATAAGAGACACACAAAAATATAAAGTATTTTAGAGTAAATTTAACAAAAATGTGAATTAACTTGGACAGAAGTAACATTTTTATGATGTTGACATACCCTATCCAAGAACAAAGTGTATCTTTTTACTTGTTCAAATCTACTTATATGTCTTTCAGGCATATTTTAAAGTCTCTCTCTTTTTCTTGAGGCTTCAATGATGACATTTTTAAAAGTCCCTATTTAGGAAAATGTTGCTAATAAAGACTAGAAGCCCCTGAGTTCATCTTATTCTCCTTTTTTGGCGGCTCTTACAGGTCCAACTGTGACAGAGATGGGCTACCAGGCAGGATTAAAGTGAAGGGAGAGCCTCAACTTCAACCTGGTCAAGAAGCCTGGTGACAGCAAGCAGAGAAGGAATGACAGCGCCGCTGTGGTCCACACGTGAGGCTGCCCCGTGGACAAAACGGGGTTACCGCGTCCCGTGGGTTCACCGCACCTGCTGCTACCCAGCACCCTTACAGTCAGCTCATAGATACATTGACAAAACACTTCTGGTTTAGGTTAATTGCATCTGAGTCCCCTCTTTCTCCAGTGACCCTACAGGACCCCTAGTAACCCATACCACCAGGAATTGTCATGGTGCACGGGGCAGAGATAAAACTGATAAAAGATCATCAGTCTTTCAGCAAATAGGGAGGCACATGGGCACCAGGTGCTGACCTGGTAGTTGTGGTTCAAGAAGTTATTTGCACATAGATGTACAAACAGAAGGTCTAGTCAGGGCCAGCAGAGGTATGGGGGTGGGCAAGAGGTACTAAGGGGAAAAGCCAGATGAATGACCCCAAGTGGGAATTTTCTATGGTCTGAAGTTTGACCTTCCGCTTGGCAGGCTCTGACACAGGATTGCTCAGCCTAGCGAGAGAGCAGGACTCCATCTTTTAAAGACAGCCTGGCATCGGTGGGTGACAAGGCTGACCTATGAGCAGCACACCAGCGTGTTGATTTGCAGTGAGCGTGTGCCTGCCCAGAGCCCGGCTGCTGTTTCCATAAGAGAGTTAGGAGTTAGGGTGCACACGCGTCCTCCACACCCCGCCATGGGGAGGCGGGCAAGAAATGAGAAAATCTTTGGTAGAGACTTGTGTCCCCTCCCCGGCAGGCCTGCCCTTTGTATCATGACACAACGTTTAAAAGGAGCACCAGCATTTTCCTTGCAAACTGACAAATCCAAGGATGAAATTATTCATGTGGTAGGAAGATTCCTCTCACTACAAAACAGCAAAAGCCCTCTTGTGTTGGGTAATAGGTAAGGATTTCAACAAAAAGCAAAGTCAGCCGTGACAGCACAGTAACTGTATTTCTGGAGAAACTTTATTTCTGTTAACTCAGTCCCCATTTCCCTCCATGGCACATAACAAACTTGTCAATTTAAGGTAGTCAGGGCTTCCCTGGTGGTGCAGTGGTTGGGAATCCACCTGCCAATACAGGGGACACGGGTTCGAGCCCTGGTCCGGGAAGATTCCACGTGCCACGTAGCAACTAAGCCTGTGCGCCACAACTACTGAGCCTGTGCTCTACAGCCCGCAGGCCACAACTACTGAGCCCAAGTGCCACAACTACTGAAGCCCGCGTGCCTAGAGCCTGTGCTCCGCAACAAGAGAAGCCACTGCAATGAGAAGCCCGAGCACCGCAAAGAAGAGTAGCCCCACTCACTGCAACTAGAGAAAGCCTGTGCACAGCAACGAAGACCCAACACAGACATAAATAAACAAACAAACAAATAAATAAATAAATGAATAAACTTATTAAAAAAAAATTTAAGGTAGTCAGTTGCTTCTGAATTAGTCAGCCCCTTTGAGTAAATGCTCAGCCAATCTCAGTTCTTCCCATGCTGCTTTCTTTCCTTTCCCCCTGGCATGACTTCCTTTTCCCTCTGGAGTTAGGAGACAGGCTCTGGTCACACCGCTGTGCCTGGCCCTCCCTGGCCCAGTTCCTCTCAGCATCAGCATCATCCTGCACTCCTGCACATCTGCCCTGGGACTGCAGTCCTTCCTCTGCCTCCAGGCCCCTCCAGCCACGCAAGGGATCTGTCTCCATTTCCTCCTTCTTAGCACCAACCCTCCCTTTAGGACTGTCCACTTCTCTGCCCCTGTGGATTGGGATACCTGGGGTGCTTTGAGGCCTTCCTGGTTCACTGAGGTGCCTCTTGAGCCTGGGATGCACTCAACACTGAAGCTCCTCTAAATACCCCTTTATTCACATCTTGTTCTTTTGTTAAAGTTATTATTTGTTAATTTATATCTTTAATTATTTTAAAGTATATTTATTTTAAACCCATCTTTATTGTCCTCCTAGACTTTGGCGTTGCTTGTTCTTTTGCATTAAGCCTCTCAATATAGTGGTTTGTATGCTCATGAGTTTTGCAATTTTTTTTTTTTATTGCGAATTCATCTTCACTAAATTTCATCCCCCTGCACCTCACACCAGCTCCCAACCATAAACTTTTCAGCTTGGTGTTGTAGAACTGTGCAGATTGTATCAGTTTGGGCTCCTTATCCACACATGGGCAAATCTGGGTTTTTGATTTCTCACGGATGACTCTTTTTGGACACCAACTTACAGAAAGAAGGAAGCTTCCTTTCTCTTTCATGAGCCAACGGGTGTTCCTTTCCATGACACGGGTACTGGTTCAAGGCTCTGAGCCTTATGCACCTGTGTGCTTGCTGCTCTGTGGCATGAGATGGATCTGTCTCCTACATACTGCCAGCAAAGTCATGAAGCTCCTTCTACAGGTTTCTTAGAATTGGTTTCTTAGAATCACAAGATACGAGAGAGGTGAGTGGTGACTAGGTAGTTTATGGTTCGTTCATGTGACAAATATTTATTGAAGAGCTGTGATGTGCTATGCACTTCGTTAGACGCTGGGGTTTCAATGATGAGCCCAGATCCATGGAACTTACAGCCTTGCAGAGAAACAGACAGTACCATTATCATCATATCAATGATCTGCTGTTACAATCTGAGACAGCCTTCCAAGGAAAGAGACACAGATATCTTAGGGCTTATAAGAAAGGAAGTGACATGTGTTGACATCTAAAGGATAGGTAAAAATTAACAAGCTGAAGGGGAGGAATGTTCTATGAGTAGGAATCCTCTGCCTAGATTAAGACTGTGATTCTTAAACTTTCTCTGCCTAGATTAAGACTGTGATTCTTAAACTAGTGGTTTTCCATTTTGACTGCGTAATACAATCACCTGGGAAGCTTAACATAAAAGTGCCTGAGCTCTGTCCCTGGAGATTCCTAGTTAATATGCCTGGGGTGAGCCTAGGCAATTGTATTTTTAAGAGCTCAGCAAGTGACTCTGTTGTGTATTCAGAGTTGTAAATACTGGATGATCAATGCCAGCTGCACCTGGGAAATTGTTAAACATACAGATTCTCAGGTCCATCCAAGACCTGCTAAACGAGAAACTCTGGGAATGGGGCCCAGAACAAAATGATGGAGCTCTCCTCCCCAACCACCCTCCCTGTAGCATGTGTTTAAAAATGAAGACTTAACTAAACTGAACTTTCAAATAACATAGGAAGGCCAACAAAGTTGTGCCCTTTTCCTGTCATAACTATTTTAATGTTTTCTTTTTAATTTCCAAATATGCTCTAAAGGTGTTTTTGCTCAGGTTCTGGTTGCTGAGGCTTTACTGACTTTAAGAATATGCTTAGTCTCCTGATTGCACAATATGTATGAGGGGGAATAGCATGTGCACAGGTCCTGGGGTGGGGAAATAACATGGACGATTCAAAGAACTGAGGAGGCGCAGGCTGGAGGAGCACTGTGAGACGGAGGTGGCAGATGGTGCCAAAGGGGACCGGGACACGGGAAAGGCTGTACCAGGCAAGCCCCGGGACAGGTTCTCAGTGATATATGTAGATTTGTATATTGTAAAGATCACTTTCATTGTTGTGTGTCTGGCCCCCATAAAGGGCCCAGAATGACTGCAGGTCGGTAGGTCATTACAGGCAACATGAACAGTGATGGGGACTTACCGAATGAATGTTCTGGTCCTGAAACACTGAGGAGTGGGATCTCTTTCAGGTGGGATGGGAGACTGAGGCTTTATGGAAGAAGGGTGATCAAATAGTGAGGCTTGTAAAAGAGCACAGGGGAGACTGTCCAGCAACTAGTGTGGAAAATATATCTGAGAATGAAGAATAAACAAATCATTGACATTACCTGGAGACCTGTCTCCTTTACCCCAACTCAGTGTGTTCACAGTGAGGCTGAGTTACTGGGCTGGTCACATGCTCTCCTGCAACTTTACCAATCAGCAAGGTTTGGGGACCACTGAATCAGTTGGACCTCCTCGTGGGCGGCAATGTGGTTGAAAATGTGACCAGTGACCAAATTGGGCCGGCCCTGTGATAGTCCTTGTGGTGAGTGATGGGAACACTATGCAGTGGGTGGGCAGGGCTGCTAAGGGAAGGGTCTGGCAGTAGGAAATGTGTGCAGAGGTTGTTTTCCTTCTGTGCCCAGAGTAGAGTGGGAAGTCTACAAACTTTTGTAAACTAAAGCCCATGGGTTTGTCCGCTGGGATGACTGCATTATCCAAACATCTCAGTAATAGTCTGTGAAAAGGTCTGAACAATAGAAACGAAGCAGGCAGCTGTTGTCTTTAAAGACTCCTCTGAACCAGCTACAGTATGTTAAGTTCTAGAAAGATCTCCAACTAACTACCAGCCACTAGAAAAGAAGCTCCAGCACTGAGAGATGCAGAAAGTACCTCCTGCCCTGATGTCTCCAAGCGATGGTATTCTTATTTTTAGATGGACAGCTTAAGAGTTTTGGGAAACTCAGTAACAACAAGATTGCATGGCTAATTTACACAGTCTAGCATTTAGTCAGGTAATTGATCATCACATAGTAAACTATAAAGGGCTTTCTGGTTCTGACTTAGCAAGGTTCCGGAAGATGAGTTTGCACAGGTGAATACGGACAGTGACGCAGGCAGAGAAGAGGGGAAGCAGGGTGCAAAGGACAGTGTTGGTTTCTGGCCTTAGTGGAATGACACTAAAGGGCAGAGGACCAGACCACAGGCAGAAAGAGGAAACCAGGATTAGACACGAGGGGCAGCGGGGACAGCTGTGTCCAAAAATAAACTAGTATAAGCTTTTCCGAGGGCCTGCCCGGCCTGCCTGTGATCACAGGAGTGTAGTTTGTTCCTTGGGCACATGGGCAAATCTAGGTGTTCTGGGGCCTGAAGCGCATACAAGTATAGAAGCCCCCTTTGAGAAGCAGAATAAAAATTATGAAAAGACTTGATATGGAAGGGAGTATTAATTTATAATGATGTTGAAACCAAGAAGGACCCTGTGGGGATCCTGGGCACAAAAGACTTTCTGTGTCCCCGGTTTTCTTGATTACAGGCAATAGGCTTAATTCAGCCTCTATGAACTTTCCTGAGCTCCAAGGGGCAGGTTCAAACAGTTGCTAATCAGGGATGGGAGGGGATGCAGAGACAAGGGAGGATTGGTCAAGAAACAATAGTGCAGCCTTGGGGCATGGTCCTGGATCCCCCTCAAGGGATACCCATAACAATATCTTTGAGCTGTTCTGCTCAAAGATGGGAGAAGTTAACTGTATGCTGCCCACAAGCAAGT
Source organism: Balaenoptera ricei (assembly GCF_028023285.1). Classification (NCBI taxonomy): domain Eukaryota; kingdom Metazoa; phylum Chordata; class Mammalia; order Artiodactyla; family Balaenopteridae; genus Balaenoptera; species Balaenoptera ricei. The sequence continues at coordinate 37,363,320 of NC_082643.1, forward strand.
AGACCCCAGACCGGTTGGAACCAGAAGGTTGATGATGTTGACTCCCGATTACCTCATCACCAACCAATCAGAAGAATGTCCACAAGTTGATCACGCTCCCTTTGAACCATTACTATAAAGCACCTCACTACCCCCTCCAGGTTGGGACACACAGTTTTGAGGGCATTAGCTGGCTGTGGCCCCTTTTGCCTGGCAAAGCAATAAAGCTATTATTTTCTACTTCACCCAAAACTCTGTCTCCAAGATTTGACTCGGTGTTGGGATACACAGGCAGGATTCGGCATCAATATGACCAACCACAATAAATCACAATTTTTGAAAATAGTAATTACCATATTACAAACTCCAAGAAAATTATATACATTTCCATTAATTAACTTTCTGACACACTTCTAAAATGCTTTTTTCCTGCATTTTTGGCCTGCATACTCTTTAATTACCGCTTCTTATGACAATGCTTTTGTTTGATCGTTTTTTATTGTGAGAAAAGAAAAATAACAATATTTCTTCCAACAGGGATGATCAGAATTTTTTTTTATTATTGTTTCATAACATTCTTTCAGCTTCACAACTTGTTAATGGTATTGTTATGTAAAAATTGAGGATTCTTGTCAAATTTGGAAAAAATCTCTATCGCCGCTTTTACAGAAGAACTGTGTATTTCAGGTTATTTCAAGTTTTATTGTGTGAAGATTGACCTTAAATCTTTTTGAATTGGTGATGTCAATTCAAAAACTAGTTTTGTTACTATAACCATATTTTATTTTTTAAAATCTTACAACTGTATTGATATACTGCTGGGGTCCCTTTTAGGTGAGAGAATGTTCATGTGAGGGGCCCTGATGCTTTAACTTCTTTAGATTCACAGTGAAACTGTTGCCAGACCTGCTCCAAATCTTCGCTCAAAACCCACTGACCCCACCTTTAGCAGGAGTTAACATAAATCTTTTTTTTTCCATGTAAAAAATAGTTTAAAACCATTTTCCAAGATTTAGGTTGGTTTACAAAGTTGATTTTTAAAGGTTCAAATGATCTTAACATACTGGTGATAATGGGGAACAAAGATAGAAATCATGTACTGCTGTGTCAGTGTATGTTTGGGTAGTCATCATGTGTATCATTGTGAAGGAGTTAACATAAATCTTTAAGTTAAAGGGTCCAGAGATAATAAAGGAAGCTACAAACAAAAAGCACCAGATGGAACTAACTAAGATCAAGATGGCGACAAATCTGATCTGCAACAGACCCCAAGCTTCACTATACGCTGATTTGACTACATTAGCATATTAAATGACACACCTACCAGCAGCCAGGACCAGACATTAAGGACCAAAAAAGTATAAAGAGGGGGTGACAGTCCACTTTCTCAAAAAAGCTCTGCCCCTTCCCAGGTAGACTAATGTACGTGCCTCCCCATCATTAGCCTCACTCCTCCTCCCTTTGTCTTTACTCTTTAAAATTAAATCCCTCACCAGGTGGGTGAGAAGTTGAACCGTGAACTTAGTTCCCCTTTCTCCATTCTTTGGCCACTGAATAAAGCTTGTGCTGTGTCGGTCTCAGCTGCAGTTTCGTTATTCAGCTGATTGAACCCAAATGGAAAAAGAACCCTGCCCCACCAAGACAGAGAACCTTGGCTGGGTTATGGCCCCAGCAGGGTCCATATGACTTAATTCGGTAACAAAACTATCTCTGGTTGGTTCTTATACTTGTTCCTTACTGCTGGGGGAGCAGTGCGAAGAAGAAGATAATAAATACTAACATTTGTTGATCAGTTTAGATAAATTTTCCGGATTCAATTTAGCCATTTTGAAGTACCTATTAGCGTTCCCATTTTATAGATGAAGAAACTGATATTCAATGAGGTTGACTTTGTCCAGGCAAGGACCTAGAATGGACTGGCATTTTCTAGCAGTCATTCCCTCTCTACATCCTCTCTTTCTTGATTTTCTCCTCATTGCTTTGCAGGAATTTTGTACCATTCTTGCAAACCAAACCAAAATTTCCACGGAAATCTCTCTAAGTTTGCTAAGAATAAAGAAAAATCACAGATATTTTATGGATTGGGCCAGAAAAAGAAGATACCTACTTCTTTATAAGATACTTTCCACATCTTGACTTCAAGTCTCTGTTTTTATCCTTAAGTGATAAGGAAGTGTCTCAGATTCATGCTCAGAAGGATCACAGAAGTCCTATCAGGGTCTTAGCTATTTTCAAGTCCAGAGATGTGAGACCAAGAGACTGGGAATGTTTTGCAAATTCGATATCTTAACAGGCTAGAGCTGTTTGGTGAGATTGTAACTGAAAAGAGACTTTAGACAAGCTGATTGAATGCTAATGGATGGGTCTGAGGCAGGTTTTAAAAATATACAGTTTTATCTGCTCATTATAGAGTTAACAGGTTCTGATGACTCTGGCGCTTTCTTTTTGCTGTGCGTGTGTTACCAGGCCAAAAAACCGAGCTGCACTGGAGACGGGTTTAAAGTTACTTGCAGATGGCTGGAGGCAGATGAAAGCTCCTCATTTTACTCTGGTCCCCAGACCATAGGGCCATGTGCTGACACTTGGATGCTTGTTTTACAATATCATTGGACAAGTGGGATTTATGTGTCAAAATTTCAGCTAAAGCCAAGAAAATGTCAGAGTAAGCAAAGAGAGGCAGCATGAGAAAAGGGGGAGGGGGCTGCTTTTGGAACACAGGAGTGAGTGAGTTGGACAGTGCCAAGTCCTAACTGTACCAAGCACACAGGGAAATTAACCGGGCTGCCAAAAGCTAGAGATTTCTTTGGTGTGTTTTTGTTCAGTGTTGTTACTGCCTTTATCATTAAGGAAACAATGCAGTAAAAATGAGAACTTTTCCTCTGCATGCATTAATAAAGATAACTTATTGGTTCAGGTCCAAAACCACTGGAGCCATATTTAATTTGCTGCATTTATTGTCCTGAGATCTGGTCTACAGAAGTGCTCAGAACCACAGCAACATCAGTGGAAACCCTGACAGTAAACACAAAAGAAGAGATTACTGTTCTTTCTGGGATTCTCCAAAATGCCATAGGAACTAAATATTCATAAGTTCTCCTAAACCTGGTTAAACTTTCCCAAAGGTTTTCATCTCATGGCTATTTTTAAAAGATAGAACACCTAAAATCCTTAAGCCCTACCTGAAACTGTTAGAGTTCCCTATTAACTCCTGAATAAGATAACTTTCCCTCTTCTTTCTTTTTTTGGTGTGAGGGAGAGAGAGAAGGGGAGACGTTGAATGTTTAAATCCCCCCGACCTCCAGGCATCACTTGCCATATTAAGAGCATGTGTGCATTACTTCATAAACTATCAGATGACACGCATCATTATTTAGACTCAATAAAGCAATGCAATAAGTTATGCAAAGTTATTTCTGACACTGGGCAAAATAGCTTTGCAAAAGGCACTATTAATGGGGGCCAGCTCAGCCTGGCTCAGGGGCCACCATCCATCAGCTCCAAACAAATTCAGGAAAGAAGTACAGCTGTGGACATCATGTCATGTGCCAAGTGTAATAAGTAAGTTATGAACAAGTCATGATAAAACACGGTAACATATGGCCTAGTCTCTTCATTCCATCCTCCTCTGTAGATTAAGGACCTCCAAGGTCAGGATCAACTGCCTAGGGAAGCCTTAGGAATTCTGAGTGTGTATCTATCCCAAATTTATGAAAGACAACATTGTTATGGCCATCAGCCTGGAGTTTGGAAATATCTAAACTGAAAATGGTAGCTAGCCAAAGAAAGTACATAGGATCTCCTTCTCCTATTATATGTGGGTTTTTTTTTGTTTTGTTTTTGTTTTTTTGTCTAATGGCAACCTAACTATAAGTCAAGAAACACTCAAATGTTTCTTATGTTTATTTGATAAGGAGGGACAAATACTGATACTTATTTAGGGGATGTCATACCTTTGTATTTTTTCTCAGCCTTCCTATGAAATATAGAGTGTGTTTTTTGCCAGGATCCTGGGCCATCAAAATGTCCATTTTTTCCTGATGTGCAGATGGCTAAGTAATTTCTCCCAGCAGAAATGGTATTCATGGGGAAAATGTAATGTGTGTAGTTGCTGCTTAGTTAAAATAAATTCTGGGAAACATATCTGGAGATCATAGGTATCAGGAATGCCTTATAAAGTAACCCCAAAGCTGACTTGTCAATTTAAAAATTTTGCGAATAAAAAGATTCACTTCATACGAGGTCAGTAGGTTAACTATGTGTGTTAACTGCTGAGAATCAGCATTTCATTACTGGTAGAACTAGTATGAATCACTCACTAAGAGAATGTGTAGAAACACAATGTTCAGACTTAACATGTACCAAAATTTATTTTTCCCTGAGCTCTGTAAAGAAAATCCATTACTAACCAAAGACATTAATTTTACTGGCTTATACAGACTTCTTAAATTAGAGTGTGTGTGTGTATGTGTGTGTGTGTGTGTAAAACTTAGAGAAAACTAGGCCTAAACACTCAATTAGCAAGTGAAAAGGGGGAAAGCAGAAGGCTTAACTTCTCTCAGTGCAATGATTGTTTTTAATGTCTCTGTGCAATAAGGAGGTTTCCCTTATTATTGGAATGGAGTAAGCACAAGTGTTTGTATCTAAATAGCTTCATTTTTTTGAGAGAAAGTTGAAGAAGATTAGCGTGGGTAAAGATGTATTTATTTGGAGGTGGGAAGGTGGAATCTGAGGGCGGTACATCACTGGGTCCTTTTCTGGTCTCTTAGGAGATGAGGTCATCTCTGAGGGTCATGGCAGACAAGTGAAAGAGCTAAAGTGAGAACTTCGCAATCTGGGAGATAGAAAGAGGCTGAGAATAAAAAGACTGATGAGCTTTAGTGAGGGCCCAAGTGAGGGCGCAAATGATAAATATGTACCAGTGGCTAAGTTTTACAACTTTGTTATTTTCTTCAACTGAACTTAGCAGGCCATCATGAACAGAGCAAACGGAAGTGATGGGGTTAAGTGAGGTTATGAATTGTTGGCCCCAACACTCAGACACCATGGAGGTGAGAGACTCAAAGATGCTGGCAAGGATGTGGTTGAAATTACCGACCATGGGGTCCAAGCTGGGTGAGAAAAAAGTGAAGCCAAGAGAAATGTGGGAGGGTAGGGAGGCAGAGTGGGACTGGAAAATTCACAGAACAGACAGCTAGTGTGAGAAGTGGAAGAACCAGAGACAGACGTCGGAGAGTGAAATTTTCCTGAGACAGCAGTTCCTGGCAGTGGCAATATCTGGCCTGTGGGCCTGGGAGGGGACTGATGCATAGGAATGAGTATAAGGTCAAGAAACCACAAGGCGGGGAAGATGGCTGAGTCAACACGTGGATAATCTCATCTAGGATGATGTTAATACTCTGGTGGAAGAAAAAAATCTATGTACAACGTGGGCAACTTAGCTCCTGCAAAGTTGTTGCCTTCTTTGATTTTCTGTGAAAGTGTTGCTAAGTTGTTGTTGGCTATGCTTCTGAAGACACCTGAGAGCCTAAAAGGCCCACCAGAGAGGACCATCAGGCCAGCACTGGGCAGACTGTGTCCTGAAAGCATCCCAAGGCAGCAGGGACTGGGCATTGGAGCTGTGGAATCCTGGTGTGGTTCTGCCTTTGACATACTCGTGTAACGACTGTTCTGGGCCCCTTATCTGTGAAATGAGAGGTTTGGCTCATGTGGTTTCCCAGGAATTTTCTGGCTCTAAATCACATTCAGTTTCAGTGGAATATTTGTTTCTAACCTTTCCCATGTTGCTGTTGAGCTAGCCTAATTGCTACCTCTTCTCCACTGATTTCATTTTGCCCCACCTCACCCTCAGATGACTCCTTCTTTCCACTCAGAGATAACAGTCCCAGTGAGCTCAGGATCATTTCCCCAACTGCCAAAACTATTTCCAAAATGTAAATTTGTGGCTGCTGATTCATGCACTGCTTGAGAAGCACTGTTTCTTTCTGACTGGTTTCCCACGTGCTGCCCTTACATCCAGAGACCAAGTCATTGGTGAAAAGCTGGGATTATCAGGGAAAAGGGCCACTTGAGAGGTTATTGTGAGACTTAAAGAAGTAAGAAAGATGAAGCTTTCAAATCACCAACATCATCATTACTAAAGAGTGGAAAGTTAGTTAAATATGCATGGCCTCTGCTCTTAGGTACCTTAAAATTGAAAACATTCCAGCTTAATGCCAAACATACAAACACACACAAAACACCATGCAACCATCATCTTGTTGAGTGAGTAAATAAATAAATGATTTAAGAGTCAACAGATCCAACCCAAGAGCCCTAGCTGAGGCCTCAGTTCTCACTGCAACACATGTTTGGAACTCCTATGTGTAAGGCCAACACCAGAGAATGAATGAGAAGGCAAGGACAAGGAGTGTGAGGTGTAGTAAGAGGTGTTCTTAGTGCAGTGCCTGAAGGAACTCCCCCTTTTACAAGGCTGGATGCCAAGAGAAAGCAAGGAAGACACAGAAGGAGTTGATGAGAGAGGGAACTAGGTCAGTAACTTCCATCTTATCAAAACAAAGATAGTTGTCCTGCGGAGGAGAGACTGGTCTACAGGGGAAAATGACACAGGTGCATCAGAGAAGATGAGGACTGAAATAGGTTATTGGATTTGTCCTTTAGACAACTTTTCTATGAGAGTTTCCATGGAATTATGGGTCAGGATCCAGATAGTACGAGTTTACATAGCAAATGACTGGAGTGCAAGTGTGTTTCTAAGACCAGACTATTCTTTCAGAGAGATGGACAACAAAATTTGGTACCCAAGGGGGGAATAGAGACAAAAGGGAAATTTGGGGGAAGAATAAAGACTTTGTAGTTAAAACAAAAGGGAAGAATTTATTGGCAGCAAGGGCATTGAAGATACATATAAGAACAGTATAATGGATGAAGCAGGAAACAGGGGAGAGAGATGAGATTGCAATCACAGGTGAAGGAGGAGGGGGAGGAAGGTGCAGAGACTTTGAGGTTGAAGGATGAGGATGGAGGGAGTCAGCACAGAGGCAGATGTAGAACTGGCCAGTAACTTACATTTTATGTGGAGAGTTTCTTGAAGATATCAAGCATAGGAAGAGGTGAGAAGAAGCAGAGTGACCTGATCAAAGAGGTGGACTTAGAAAATTCTAGAAGCAGAAGAATCAGAACAAGTCATTGCCCCTACGTCCAAATATGCCCGAAGCTGGGACTGAAGACACTTCACCTGCCTAACAGGGAACAATTTCCCAGAAAGCAAGAAAGGATAGGTAAAAAGGTTGATTCTCTCATCTGTATGACCACTGCCTTCCCCTCTACGAGTAACATGTGGGAAGGGCAGGGAGAAGAAAGCATTGCTGATCCTAAGGATGATTTCTTCCCACAAATGACATCCTAGAGCACTGCTGGCATGACCATTGAATTCGCTAACAACTTTTCATCAGCTAGAGCACTTCACCTACTTATATCACCAACTTTATAAACATATCCTAATGTTTGGCGAACTTGAGACCTACACTGGGAAAGTATTAAATACATACAGGTCCACAGTCCCTTACTGAAGTAGCACCTGAATAAGGCTCTGCTTCCTCTACCGAGAGTGCTACAAACTATAATAGTGGTTCTCAATCTTTTTTCTCAGACATCTACCAAAATGTTTTAAAGAAAAAAATGATATACTGTCTGACAAATGTTTAAGTGAACATCTAAAATACTTTCACCAAAACACTAAATAATTGTAAAGGATATCATTTTCCAGTGTGTTGTCAATAAATAATATTTAAAATTTTAACCATTATTTTATTCTTTTAATGATACTAATGGCATCAAAGTACCATAATGATTTTTTTAAAAACTTACTTTTTATTGAAGTATAACATTCTTTAAAAATGTTCTTAACAACTGTTAAGTACACATCTCACTGGTTTTAAAAGTGAACCACATATCCATGTAACCAGCAAACAAACAAATCAAGAAGTTCCTCTTTACTTCTCCCAAAGCCATTCCCCTGCCCCAGAGTAACTGTTATTGTGATTTTAGCAACATAGATTTGTTTTCTTATTCTTAAACTTTATATAAATGGAATTATTCAGTAGATATTATTTTAAGTATGGTTTCTTTTGCTCAGATTTATCCTTATGAGATTTATGTTGCATGTAGCAATACTTCTTTCTCGTTGCTGTATTGCATTCCATGATAGGAATATACCGCATTTTATTTATTATGCTGTTGGTGAACATTTGGCTTCTTTCCAATTTTTGGCTATTATGAGTGTGCTGCTATAAATATTTTTGTGCATGCCTTTTGTGAAGTATGTAAACATTTATGTTAAGTAAATATCTAACAGTGGAATTGTTAGGTCATAAGGTCAAGCATATATTTAGCTTTATTTGGTACTATGAAACATTTTTGCAGGGTGTTTGTATCAAATTACATTTTTACTAGAAGTGCATGATGATTTTAGTTGCTTCACATCCTTTGGGAGTCTGTCTTTTTCATTTTACTTATTCCGATGTGTATGAAGTTTGAACTTTTTTTCCAATAATTTTGGCCATTTAGATATACTGTTTTTGTGAAGTGTGTATTCAAATTTCTTCCCATTTTTCTATTGAGTTTGTCATTTTCTTACTGATTTATAGGTGTTCTTTATATATTCTCTGTGTAAGTCCTTTGTCTGATGTATTGATACCTTTCACAGATATCTTCTACTCTTTGGCTTTCATTTTACTCTACCAGTGGTGTCTTTCAATGTAAAATTTATTCATTTTAATGTAGACCAATTTTCAGTTATTTCCCTTTATGGTTAGTACCTTTTGTATCCTGTATAAGAAAGTTTTATCCACCCAACATCAAAAAAATATTCTTGCAAGTTTTCATCTACATTTATTGGTTTAGCATCCACCTTTAATTATACAACTAGTATTGTACTACCTAATTGATTAGGTAAAAGTCAATTTGAATTGATTGTTTGTGCATTGTGTGAGGTAGAGCTAACATTAATTTTCCCCCTACATAAAATTGACCCAGTAACATTTACTGAAAAGACATTTATTTCAACATAACACTACAAGGCCATCTTTGTTATAAATTAGGTGACCTTATATGCATGGCTGTTTCTGGAGGCTATTCAGTTCCATTAGTCTAGTTGCCCATTCTTGTGTGGTCCCATACTGTCTTAATCCCAACAGGTTTATAATATGGTCTAGTGGTATACATTTCTCATCGCATTCATTTTCAATATTACTTTGATTATTCTTACTCTCTCCATTTCTATACAAAATTTAGAATCTGTTTTACACATACACACAAACACACACACACACACCCCAGCTTGGATTTTGACTGAGGTTATATCGATATATATTGTGATATATAGTATATATTAGATTAATTTGAAGATATATTTCTAATACTGAGTCTTCCAACATATAAGCATGGTATGTCTACCACTTACTTAGACCTTGTTCAATTTTTCTCAATAATGTTTTGTAGTTTTCAGTATTCCTTTAGATTTCTAACAAATAAATTGTATCACTTCAAAATTAAATTTCTCTTTATTGTTGAAATATAGAAGTACATTTAATTTTTATATATTAATCTTTTATTCGTAACTTTGTAAAATGTTTTATTAATTTTATTAGTTTTTTAATTTGAAGGCTTATATGCATGCAATACTGTCATCTTCTGGTGACAATTTCCTCTCTTTCCATTTATTAAAACTTTTTATTCTCCTTGCCTTATTGAAATGGATAAGACCTCAAATACAGTGTTGAATAGAAAAGGTGATAGTGGGCATCTTTGTCAATATGTACTAATTAAATATGGCATTTTTTGGTAAATATTCTTTATCAGAGAAAGAAAATTTTTGTAAATACTCCCCTCTATCCTTGGTTTGTTAAACCTTTTAAAATTATGAATTGGTATTAATTGGTATTAAATTATATTAAATATTTTTCTTTATTTATCGAGATGATTATATAATTTTTCTCCCTTTTCCTGCTAATGGGTAAATTACATTGTCATATATGTATGTGTATGATATATATCTGGATTTAATTTGCTAATACTTTCATACATTTAAATATTTGTGTTCTTAAGAGATTGGCTTATAATTTTTGTCTGTTGTAATGGCCTTACCATATTTTGAAATCACATTTTTAATGCCCTCATTAAAGAAGCAATTATCCTCTTCTCTGGAAAACTTTGTTTAACATTGGTGTCATTTCTTTCTTAAATATTTTGGAGAATTTACCTCTAAAATTAGGTGGTATTGGAGATATCTTTGTTTGTAATGTAGAAGATTTTTAGTTACAGATTCAATTTCTTTAACAGATATAAAAATATTCAGATTTTAAACATTTCTGCTTCAATCAGTTTTGGTAAATTGTGGTTTTTGAGGTATCTGTAGACATTTAAACGTTCAAATATATTGGAATAAAGTTATTCATAATGTCCTCTTTTTAATTAATAGACTTTGTACTTTAGAATAGTTTTATATTTATAGAAAAATTGAGCAGGTATTATAGAAAATTCCCATATACAGCCACACACAGTTTCCCTTATTATTAACATCTTACATTAATATGGTACATTTGTTATAATTAATAAACTAACATTGATTGTTATGTCTCCTTAGGTTCCCCTTGGTGTTGACTGTTCTTGTTTTTGATGACCTTGACAATTTTGAGGAGTGCTGGTCAGGTAGAGTACAGGATGTCCCTCTGATGGAATTTCATTATGCCCCGGATATTTCTTATTCTTATTCTCTTTCTCTAGAATATCTATTATTCTGTCTTTCAATTCACTAACCCTTTTTATATCCAATCTGTTGTCAAGGTTATCTATTGAATTCCTTATTTATATTATTGAATTTTTCATTTCGATAATTTCCACTTGATGTTTTAAAATATATTTTAGTCTCCTATTGAAATTCTCCATCTTAACATTCATTTTCTTGAATATGTTGACACAGATGAAAGTCTGTGTCTAGTACTTCAGTAACTGGGTCATCAATAGTTCTCTTTTCTTCTTCTTTTTGGTCCCATTTCTTGGTATGCTTGACATTGTTTAAGAAATAGACTCTATTTCTAGAGAAGTTTTAGGTTCAGAGCAAGACTGAACAGCAAGAAGAACGACTTCCCAAATACCCCTTGCTCACCCCTCACCCCCACAGCCGCCCCTACTATCAACGTCCTTCATCGGAGTGGTACATTTGCTACAATCAGCGAATCTTACCGCCCTCTGACACTGCTGAAAATACCACTCTGCATTTCAGAAGCTGTTTGGCTTAGATACATAGCATTTTGCCCTGAGAAGATTAATATTTGGCACATTCCTCTGAGGGGAAAACACTTTGCACGTGGCTTATTTCTTTGTACATCCTTTCTCTAAGATCTTGATCCCCCAAGTCCTAGATGCCTCAGCATCCTTAACTATAAATTTTGCCTCCTGAGCCTGTAAGATTGCCTAAAGCTCTGCTGGTTTCTGTGCCTCTTCACCATGATGCTCTTCTTGAGTTTTCAGCCTCTTGTCCAGGGCTGAAATCAGCAAATACCTCAATTTGTAATTTGTTTCAAGGAATGTCAGTGCACCTTTCTTTCTTTGTTCTGAGATCTTGGCTCATCAAGTCTTGGTTACCTTAGTAGTTCTTTGGTGACCTCCAGGAGGTCAAGATAATTTTTATTTGTGTTTTATCCAGCCTTTCTAGTTGTCTCATCAGACGTATGGTCTGCTGAAAGCTACTCCCTCTTAGCTCAACATAGTAAAAATTTGATAAATACCATTATCTATTTCTTTAGAAGTTATATGTTAGAACTGTTTCTTTCATTCCTTGAACTGGTTTATTTACATATTTTCATTCTAGTTTCTCCAAAAGTATCCTATGTAATGTAAGATCCCTATGTAATGTAATCTTAGACTTAAATGTCTTGTGATTTCCATATAATATTTTTCTTAAACAAAATGAACACAAAATATTTTTAGAATTTAATTTTTATGACCAATGGTTTTTAATTCTCTAAGTCTCTAATTAAATGGTTCTCATTTTTGTCTGCATTTTGAATTACATAGGGAGCTTTAAAAATTGCTGATATATAGGTCCTACCCCTAAAAATTCTTATTTAATTGGTCTTGGGTCCTTTTTGCATTAAGGTATATTTAAATCTCTCCAAGTCTTTATAATGTGCAGCCATTGTTGGCAATCACTGCTCTAAATGTCAGAAACTTTTTCCTGTGGCTTGAGTAACCATTGCAAATTTACCAGGTGCACAATTGATCACAATAAATTAAATATGTTATAAATTTTGATGAAAAATAGTTCACAGACACCAATGTTTCAAGTTGTACCTTTGTCATTTCAAAGGTTTTCATACTTCATGATAATGCATCAATATAGATAAGAGGTATATCTTTCTTTCTTGATGGGTAAGATACAACTTAAAAAAAAAAAAAGCTTAATTAGGGCCTTTGTGGAAGGGGAGGTAGGGAAAAAAGTAGCCTCAACCAAAGGCACATTCTCTGGCAGATCAATATTAGGAAAGAATACAAATTCAAGTCAAAGATATAGAGCTTGTGTGTCTTAGAGCTCCCCTTGCCACATACCCCTAGGAAAATCTTTATGTGTCCTTCAAATTAGGTAAGGGGTATAACACCCTGAAAACCACTGTTCTATGGTGGGATAGGCAATGTTCTTTTTTCCCTCCAGATTAATCCCTCCCCTCCTCACCCTGCTCCTTGTCTCCTGGAGGCTACATAGATGATACCAGCAACCTTTCTTATCCTCTGGCTTCTGGCTGGGTTATTCAATAAGTTAAGGAAGAGAGTAAGTCAGATTTCCTTTCAGCAGTGTTTTCCAGGCAGGCTGATTCCCTTGATTCAAAGTCACAGTTCCTCTTAGGTGGCCATCTCTCTATGACCTTCTCCTTACAGTTTTTAATAGTTACTCTCTCGCCTTGTCCCCTTGGGCCTAGAGCAGGTAACAGCCCAGGGTATTTCACTAACCCCTGTGAGCTCCCGACAGCGTTTGAAAATAGTCTCTATATTGAATCCTTCTTAAATCATTTTTATTTGCTTGTGCTTGGCTGATACATCTAGCAACAGAGGAGCCCTCTGTATGACTCCGTGGCTTCCACAGAGGTTGACTGGGATCAGGGATGTCACTGAACAAGACTTCTGGTTCTTTGCCTTCTCTAATTAGAGAGAACAACGGCTATTTCTGAACCAAACCTCAATAGACAAACCTGGCATTATAGCTCGGTCAATACACAGATCTCAGAGAATAAATGTTTCAGCTGACATCATTCAAAACTAATACAATGAGTACGTGGATATTCTGTTCTGGATCGTTTCCTGCCCACATCTTTATGCTTGGCGAGTGAGGGATAATTCAGCAAACACCAAAAAAGGAATGTCAAATGAGCACAATATGTACATTCTTCCATCACTTTTCCCCATTTGCCCCTTATTTATATACATTTCTGTCTTTTGTTGTTCACAAATTGTTTCTTGAAAGTCGGTCTCCTCTTCTTAGCTAGACTGTAAGTTTCATGGAGACATAAACCACAAACATATTTCTTTGCAGCTGCTGTTGCCTGAAAATTTTCTACTCAGCTCTCTTCTAGCTCACCTGTCTTTTGCATGTTCAACCTGGTGAACTAATGAGTTCTTAATTTCAATTATTGTGTCTTCTTCATTCATTCATTCAACAAAAATATTTACTGAGTTCTTAATTCATGCTAGGCATTGGATTGATAATAAAAATGAACAGAGGACCCCAACTAGTGTTAATTACATGAGTGTAATGACAATTGCTTTTAAAAGATTAATTAGTTTAGAAAGATTGTATGCTCTTATTCATCTTTCACAAACTCCATCCACTCTTACTGTGACTATCAGAGTTCTTGGTTGAAAACAATACAAACCGATTCTGGGTAACTTAAGCAGAAAAGGAATTTATTGGGACAATACTTTGTAAATTACAGACTCAACCAGAAGTTTGGAGAGCCAGCTTTGTTTAGAAGATGGGCAGACACCTAAGGAGGCTAGGCAGGAGCAAGGGAGAGTTTAGGCAGAACACACGTGAGGAACAGAGTGCTGTCACAGAGCTGATGACGGATGTCTGGCTGCAGCACTGGACTCTTGACTCCGATGTCTCTCTAGAGACTGGAGATGGAGGCAAGCACTCCTCCTGCCTCTGGAAGGTGTCATCAGCTGCCTCTGCTCCTCGTGCCGTACTCACTCCAGACCTTGGGACCCCGTGGTGATCGTCTGTGGAGGCTAATTTAGGTTCCTGCCAATCTCTAAGGGTCTGGAACAATAAGCACATTCAGAGCTTCTGAGAAGTGGCACTCCACTTCCAGTTAAGACCCCCCACTCTGGAAGATTTCTCCAGCACGGGAAGGAGGCCCATGTGATGGAAGGCCAAAAATGCTCATAACTGTCCACTATTCATATAACAAAGTTTGCAGCCAATGCACTGGCAATGGAATTATATACAGGTAGACGTCTTAGGAAGTGCTGAATATTCCAGACACCCATGGAGCCAGCATTTTCAGGATAAATATTAATGACTTACCCAGGAATTGAGATACTGAGGGAAGCATTTGTCATTGTTAGTTCACACAAATAGCTGTCAGCACACAGCAGAGCAGGGCTAATTCATTCATTCGTTTCCATAAATATTTATTATTAAGTGTAAGTGTAAGGTGGTGAGAGGTAGAAAAACATAGCTGCCCTGCTTCCCGCCATCCCAGCATCCGCTGCCAGCCTAGGCTTGGGGGCCTTGGAGTTACGAGGATCTCACTTTACTAAAATTTAACCCAGTATCTCCTTCTCTCTCTCTCTCTTTACTTAGTGCTTCTCTCAGTGAAGAGTAAGAAAAGGAGTTTAGGTGACTGGTAAAATGCAGAAAGTAACCCAGTGTCAGAAAATTTACTATTAATATTTTGAGTAAAAAGCATTAAATAAATCTACAAGAGCATTCTGGCTATGAAGATGATATAAAAGATAAAAAAAAAAGTTTTTTGCTACTAAACAAAAAATTTGAAAGTCATCTTTTATTTACTTGTCCCCTACATCCACCAGCCACTGTATGCCAAATCGAAGATAATTCCATACAAACTCGACCCCTGTGCTGCTAATTCTGCAGAAGCTACTCTACTGTGGTGCTCTTTACTAAGCCTTTCATGTTTATTTTTTCGAGATTTTCACTTATGTAAAATCCCAGCCACAATGTTGCATTTCCATTAGCTTAGTGGATATAGTTGTGTGTTCTGGCATGACTTCCAACAATAGTCCCTGCACTGGTGAAGTCTTGCTGTTTGACACTGACCTATAAAATGTGTTATAATGATCTAAAATAAGGGAAGGAAATGAAAGATAAAACCAGCCACAGAGGCATTTTGAAATGAGGTAAGATTTGAAATGGCTTTAGCACATGTGGTGTCCTATAAAGTCAAGTCCACCACTGAGCTTGGTCTTCACAACAGTCCTATGAAGTAGCTAAGGATTATCATGCCCACTTTGCAAATTAGGAAACTGATTCTCATAGAGGATAAGTAGCTGGTTTGGTCAAACGGCCAGTGAATAACAGAGCTAGGAGTCAAACCCAGCTTTACCTGACTTCAAAGCTGAGCTCTCAGCCACGGCTCTGCACAGCTTTTCACTTAAAAAGGGAAAAGGACGTTTAAGGAACATACAAGTCTGGGAGATGTTTCTTAGACTTGAAATAGACATCTTTTCTATAGGTGGCCCTGGGGTCTGGTTTGGTAGGAAGTGGCAGCTAGGGCATTTCATTTTTGAGTTTGATGTGTGTAAGCTTGTTTCTTATAAGAATGTTGATGATATTATTTTTGGCCATTAAATGGAAATTAGGTGTTTTGTGTGATGGGTACTAAGTGCTATCTTAGACATCTTTATATAACAACCTGCTCTTGGTAGACAATCTCTAAACACAGCCTAGAGATTTTTGTGACTGCCTGTGGCTGGCTATAAGATGTACAAGATAAGCTGTTAGCAAGCAGGTCCTGATTCTTTCTGTAAGACAGCTTTTGCTATGAATTCACAATTTCCAGTCTTTTATCATATAAATATTACTGTTTTTTTTTTTTTTTTTTTTTTGCAAGAAAGAATCTTTTAAAAATGAAAGAAAAGCTGAGTCGTGGACTTGACTTTATAGGACACTGCACGTGCCAAAGCCATTTCAAATCTTACCTCATTTCAAAATGCCTCTGTGACTGGTTTTATTTTTCATTTCTTTCCCTTATTTTAGATCATTATAACACGTTTTATAGGTCAGTGTCAAACAGCAAGACTTCACCAGTGCAGGGACTATTGCTGGAAGTCATGCCAGAACACACAACTGTATCCACTAAGCTAATGGAAATGCAACATTGTGGCTGGGATTTTACATAAGTGAAAATCGCGAAAACTCACGAACCCAATTCCCGCAACACACAGAAAAAAGAGACCCGCTCGCTCTACTGTGAGCTGCCAACCCACAGGCCGTTAAAGACTTCCTTTGTGGGTTAGGAGACCCTTGCTGGTGCCCATTTCAATAAACCATAAACTTTTACATGCACACTAAACACCAGAGTGCTTGCGATCAGTTTGCTATTATCTAGATCCATTGAATGTGCATCTATGCCAAGACCAAAGCGCAAGACAAAATGCTGCTCCTTTAAAAACCTTACATTTGGGGGAATTCCCTGGCAGTCCAGTGGTTAGGACTCCACGCTCTCCCTGCCAAGGGCCCGGGTTCAATCCCTGGTTGGGGAACTAAGATCCCACAAGCCACATGGCATGGCCAAAAAATAAAAATAAAAAACCTTACATTTTGACTCAGTCAACACCTGCTGTGGCCCCAGGACCGTGGCAACACGGAACATAAGGTTTTCTAGTCCCATGTGGGCTCAGTGGAAGTGCTGTTTTGCAGCTACAGTTTTCACTTGGGCACAAACCTCCTACATTTTGCTGAGCAAAGCGAGCAGGGGCAGAAGTAAGGAGCGGTTCTCCTTTTGGCGGTACATTAGAATCATCTGGAAAGTTTTTAAAAATCCTGACGCTTAGGCTGCATGCAGACTAATTCCATCAGAATCTCTGGAGGCGGGACCCAGGCATTCTTACTTTCAGATCTTCCCAGGTGGACATGAGCCCAGGCTGAGGACCTGCTGGGAGCGTGTTCTTGGTCCTTCTTTTTTCTCTTTCTGGGCCTCCTTTCTTTGTTCTTCACCAGGTCTCCTCCCTCCCTCCTAAATTCCCTAAACTCTAAAATGATTTTTTTCCCCAATAACATGAAAGTTTAATGTCTTCCCTAAAGGAAAATGGCCTCCTTGGAGGGAAAAAAATGTTTTAAATGGATTGCCTGATTTCCAGCACCATGGCTGGCCATACCATAGAGGCTGTGGGCAGATTGTGTATTTCTACTCAATCTCAAAGCTTATCAGAAAAGAAATCTCCAGTTCTATTCCAAGAAAACTCAGTGACTCTGGATTTCCGGGGGCTATAAGCAAGGCCAGTGTTTCTTAATATGTGGGCCTTGGGCCATTTGCACAAGTCACCTGGACCCTGACTCCAGGTCACCTGAATGTCTGGGACAGGGCTTAGTAATCTGCATTCTAACAAACTTTCTGAAGAAGCCTGTTGACTCTCTGATAGCAGTGCCATCTCTGTAATATCAGCTTATTCAAAAGATTAGAAGATTGAATTTGAAGACATGTTGAGTCCCATGTTAATACAATGAATAAATGGGAATGAATTTTTATAAAGGGTTAAAATACACTAGAAATATGTAGTTGTTCCTGAAGCTATTGGGGCTCACTGACACCAAATGTATTTGACTGTGTCTTTTTCAATGGAGAAATAAAAGGCTCTTGGAGGGGAAAGGCATCTAAATTTGCCCTGAAATTTTATGCTTCTACATCCATCTGTGTTTCTGATACAGCCTTGACCACTTTCTAATTGTGTGACCTTGGACAAATTAGATAATCCCTCTGATTATCATCATCTGTCAACTGTGGACCCCAAAGCCTTGCAGACTATGCAAAAATTTAATGATATAACTGTGAAAAGTGCTTTGTGACCTGCAAATGCTTTTTGCCCAGGTGCTGTCACTCGTGCTCCTGTTGTCCAGGCCGACGTCCTCATGTTGCACAAAACTCATAGAAGTGCTAGTCTTGCCAGGTACATGTCAATCAGTTTTGTAGCTGGGCTGGGACTGGAGCCCAAGAGTCCCAACTGGCCACAGTCCTCTTTCCCAGCATCTCGCCCTAGCATCTAAATCGAGATGCTTGACTCAAATTTGTATCACGCTGAGCAAGGAACTCGAAGCAATGATTTGAATTCCTTATGTGACAGGGAAAGTTCCTTTTTAAATGTAAAATCCTTCCCTTCTCCCGCCTTGTAAAGAGAAAGGACACCCTGAGGGAGAGGTGATAGGTGGAGAGAATGGGAAAGCTGAGGAAGCCAAATTGTGCTTCGGGAGAGAAGATGTGGGCAAAGGCAGAATCGGAAGATTCCAGGACAAAAGGGGAGGGACAAGGAGGACGGGAAGAGGGGAGAAGCAGGTGAAGAAGGGGTTAAAGAGGCAGGAACTGCCTCAAAGAGTAGAATTCCTGAAAGAAAATAAATGTTCAAGGAGGATTCTTAGGAAATTTTGCTTTCCAAATGTGTGCACAATCCCTGTCTCCCTCTCCAAGACCCCTCTACATTGCTTGTAAATGGTTTTAGAGCCCAGTTTGGGTTTGTTTGCACGTTTCTTTTTTATAATGTGTTGGTGTTGAGTCAGGCCTAAAGAAAGAGTAGAAACATTTAAGATGGTTGCACCAATTTGGGCAAATATTTTATATCACTACTTTTCTCTCTGGGGTTTAAAAAATTACAGAAGCTAAATAAACCTTCCAGGAATCATCAAGTCTTGTTAAATGAATCAGGTCTTGCCTCTATGTGGGGAGTCTCCTATCCAGGTTAAGGGGTGGTTCCCAGGCTGGACCCCCAGCGCAAACAAAGCCTGGCAATTCCTTTGCCAGTTAAATCTTTGCTTCCAGCTACAAGGCATCGTGAGACCCTTGGGCACAGCTTTTCCACTGCTGCTTCCTTCCACTGCCTTCCTGCCTCATTTACAGTCTGCATCCCCAACTTTTTTGCATCCACACTCCATTTTAAATCTCCACAAAACTACAGTTTTTATCTGCACCTAATCTCCTTGGTCCCTCATCCTTCGCCTGACCTGTTGTTTATAACTTGTACCAATTCCTCAAACTGGATTCTTAACTCTCTTCCCAAGGATTGCCTTCTGGCTTTCTCTTTGTCTGTGCTTCCTATCTGTCTCTGACTCCCTGGCTCTCAGAGATTTCTGGAAACACCTCCCTCCATTCAGCTTCTCCCACAAGGCCATGACCCAGAGACCAGTCAGTTGGCTCTGTTAAGCTCACTCCTGCCCCCAAAAGCACCATGGACAAAGTCAACGTCCCTTTGAAAACAAGGCTGTAGTGTTCCCTATCCACGCTTTAACCACCCAAGGGTCTGACTTGTACTTTGGGTGTAGATGTCTGCACAGAAGATTGCTGGAACATTATCTGTGGTAGCACTCTCACGTTTCTGAGATGATGATGAGACAACAGATACACGCACTCCAGAGAACGACTTCTGTGCCTCCACATATAAGGATGCCTGTGTGTGTGGGTCTAACTAGATTCTATTCTTGTTGTTCTTTAATTTTTTTTAGAAATTTTAATTATAAAACAACACGTGTTCTATGCTGTTTCCATTTGTTGATAAATTCTTTAACCCTTAGCCAATTCTATTCAATCTTAGCAAAGGAGATCAAGGATACATTTTGTATTTTTTAAAACCCCATCTCTTTACCATCTATTGAAATACACACACACACACACACAAAAGGAAAACCCCACTTGTACTGTCCAGTTTTCCCCAGGAGGTCACATCATTTTCACCTTTCTTTCCAAATTGCCTTCTTTTTTAAAAAATTTATTTATTTTATATTTTTAATTTTTGTCTGCATTGGGTCTTCATTGCTGTGCACGGGCTTTCTCAAGTTCTGGCAAGCAGGAGCTACTCTTCGTTGCGGTGCATGGGCTTCTCACTGTGGTGGCTTCTCTTGTTGCTGAGGACAGGCTCTTGGCGCCCGGGCTTCAGTAGTTGTGGTGCATGGGCTCAGTAGTTGTGGCACACGAGCTCGGTAGTTGTGGCTCACAGGCTGAGTTGCTCCGCATCATGTGGGATCTTCCCGGACCAGGGCTCTAACCCGTGTCCCCTGCATTGGCAGGCGGATTCTTAACCACTGCACCACTAGGGAAATCCCCAGATTGCCTTCTGAGAGCACCAATATAACACAATTTAGCCCCAAAGCTAATCGGAGCAAAACTATTTATAGTCTGAATAAAATATTTTTATAGACTTAAGTAGCATAAAAATCAACAGTAAACAGCTGTATTTTTGTGAGAAATGAGACGTGAGTCTACAGAACTCTATCACTGATGCTCTTTACTACCTTTTAAAATCAGCACATTTTCACCGTGAGAGTTGCTCAGTTCTTTCTGTGGACACCCTACCCCACATTTCAGCTCTGCTCCTTCACTGGGGAACACACGAGGGGGGGATGTGAAAGAGAAATAATTGCAAAAACATGGGGCTTTCTGCTTTAACTTCCAGCTTTCCCACCCCAAATAATACTTTGGAATCTCAAGTTATTCTTTGTGAATAAAGCATAGAGTTATTTTGAAGGAAAACACACAAAGAAAAAGTGAATGAAGCATAGAGTTTGCTTTGTGAATAAAGCATAGAGTTATTTTGAAGGAAAACACACACAAAAAAAGTGATTTGTTTAAGGGGGAAAAAAACTGTTGTCAGGGTTATTAACAATCTTTTCATTTTTAACCATTTTTTGCCCAGTATAAGATAAAGAGAATTCAAAGTGAATTTATTCAACTTAAATGAGTGGTTTTTTTGGGGTGTGTGTGAACTTCTCCTTTTTGGGGTCTCCATCACTAGCCCCAGCAGGTGGTGGCTGCCCAAGCCCAGTTCTCCCCCTCCCCCCCCTTGGATGGCAGTCACAGCAGTCACATGCCAATGTGCTGATGTCACATTTTCCATCAGCAGCATTTA
This sequence comes from Balaenoptera ricei, assembly GCF_028023285.1. NCBI lineage: Eukaryota > Metazoa > Chordata > Mammalia > Artiodactyla > Balaenopteridae > Balaenoptera > Balaenoptera ricei. The sequence continues at coordinate 37,384,425 of NC_082643.1, forward strand.
GCTGTTTGGCACAGTCCTCAAGCAATTCTGCCGACTGCCTTGGAGATGCCTGCAATGTGGCTCATGTGTTCCTCACAAACCATCTGGGAAACTGTGATTCTCAGAGGCACTTAATTATTAAATGTTTAAAATAAAGACATAAGTTACCTTTGTCTGTCAAATCTGTGCACTCTGTTTCTGAACATGGTCCCGAATTGCTCTGGGTTTCAGGATAGCGTAACGATGCTGTTAGATGCTGTTAGGATTAATGGAAAGTGGATTTGAAAATGAAGTACTTCTGCACTTTTTTGCAGAAAGAACTCACATTATACTTACAATTCAGGTCCCATGCAAGGCTCTCCTTGCCACCATTTTTACACCCATTGAGACATGGCGTGCCCAGAAAGTTATTGTTTACCTAGAGACACCTATGTTCACAGCTTGACTGCTACAGTATTTACTCTTTATATAGTATTATAGTATACACATCTGCCAAAGTATTTTTTGCTCCATTGCTGACTTTCAAGTAAGGAAATGGTTACAACAATTTCTAAACCGTGACTTTCCTTTTTGTAAATTTCATTCGTTTAATGTTCACAGTAATGAATGCTTCCTGTTAAGTGAAACATCTTTGGAAAGCCTGCTGGAAAATAAGTATGGAAGGGCAAACTGACCCTCCCCGGTAGGTGGTGGGGGTAGGGAACTCGATTCCTTTTCTTTTCCTTTATTGCACAGCTTGTCAGTGCTTCCCAGAAGTGGCCCTGGGGAAGAGTTTGCAAAGCATGCCTCTGTGATAGTTTGCAGGCTCTGCTAAGGTGCACTGGATCTTTAATGCCTTTGGGAAGGGGTGAGCACATCATCACCAGGAATAATCTAAGCATGGGGAAAACAGAATTAATTAATAGCAGATATGAAAGCTTCCTCCCAGATTGGTACTTAGTTACTGAAATCAGTCACCGAACCGTCCTGAGGACTCTGGCAGGGATGGACAAAAGGTTCAGATTCAAGTTCTCCACATGTCAATGAAAGTGTTTCTATTCTATCTGTAATTATCTCCTACAAGCCCATCCCTTCTATCAAATGTCCACATTAAGTATACAAAAAAAAACAAAAACAAAAACTATGAAAGAAGTTAGAAGGGGAGAAAATTACAAAGAGTTATTAAGAATATTTGGTGCATTTTTTTGAAGGAAATGAATGACGTGTGTGGGGAGTCAGACCCACCAGAGAGAATCTATTGGGCAGTTCCGTTTGGTCAATAGCTGTGATTGCTCAGAACACCGAGGTACCGTCCCAATGAGCGTGTGATGAAGCTGTGAGGCCAGAGGCAGCCAGATTACTCAAGTGTGAGGGGCCTTCAGTCGGAGGAGCTGCATGGCTTCATACATGGGGCAGCGGAATGCAGAGAGGACCCCTACTAGAAGTACCCCCAATCTTTCCTAATCAGGATTTTGTGAACTGGATAATTGTGTTCCTTTGAAGGTGTTTGTCAAGTAATTAGTCTCAGTATTCAAATAAACTTGTATTTATGGTAGAGAAAGGTGATCTTGTTGCTTTCTGAAAAAAATATGCCTTTGGAATTTTTTTTTTTTTTTGGTTCTTTTATTTTTCTAGGCACTAACTGAGGACACAAGAAATTCCCCAATGGATCCAGAGTCTGTCCATTAGCATCCATTTAAATGATGTCTTTTCTTTCCAAAGCACACACATTCTTTGCTGGTGAGTGGACAGAGGGGAATGTGGCAGTCTTCCCGTAACTGCTCACTTTAAGACACATTCCTTCTATTCTCTAAATAACCTTGACACAGGCTAAGTTTTCCAGACTTCGTTTACAGAAATTCTAAATTCATACAAATACATTATCGTGCCAGTGAATTAAAGAAAAGAAACAGAATTTAGAAATAGAGCTGAAGGGGAAAACCTCCATGAGGACCACCCTGAAATGGTGCAGAGATTCAATGGCTGTTTCCAATCATTGGCTTCTGGGAAGAGAGTGAGTTATGTTTAAAATAGTTCCAAACCAGGTGAAGATGGAGAGGCCATCTGTGACGAGGAGGGGCAGGTCAGTGTGGCTTGTGACAAGTTGTGACCCCTGTTTGTGAGGTCAGATATGTTTGGGTAAAAACAAAAGTGATGCGCCTTTGAGTACAGTGGCTGCAGTTGGGCAGACAGGATGGAGAGAAAAAGAAAGGACAAAAGAGAGAAGGTCAGAGTGGTGTAATGGAAACGTCTGGAGTGGGAAACCCTGGCTTTGAGTCTAAGCTCTGCCAGATAGTAGCTACTTTGGGCAATTTGCTTCCACTCTGTGAGCCTCAGCTTAGTCATCTTTAATATGATTCTATCGGACTAGTGATTCTCAAACTTTTTGATCTAAGGACCTGCCACACTCAAAAATTGAGGACTCCAAAGAGCTTTTGTTTACATAGGTTCTATCTATTGGTAATTACCATATTAGAAATTAAAAATTGGAAATCTTTTAAACAGTTATTAATTTGTTTACAGTACCAGTAACAAACCCATTTCATGTTAACATAATGTATGATTGTGAAAATTATATTTTCCAGAGCAGAAATAAATTTGGTGAGAAGAGTAACATTGTTTTGCATTTTTGCAAAACTTTTCAATGCTTTGACTTAAGAGGAGACAGCCAGATTCACATACCTGCTTCTGCAGATTGAATCTGTTGCAATTTCACATATCATGTAGCCTTTGGAAAACTGTACTGTACATGCATAAAAGAGAGTGAAAAGCAAAATAATGACCTTGTAGGCTTCCAGAAAGGGACTTGGGGATAAGAAAGTCTATGTTTCCTTTCCCAAGACATAGCAATACTACCTTCTTTGTTTTATGCATGAAAGATACACACTAAATCTTTGATGACCGTACACCTAGTCCCTCATCCATGGTCTTCAGACCCTTGGGAAAAGGCAAGTGAGGAGTTCTCCCAGATGCCTAAACTTCCCCCTCTGCATTCTCCTCAGTCCTCCAGAGAATGCAATGGAAACTTCACAGGCCATTTCTGGCAGCACCAGGTGTCTGTACCACACTGCCACCTCCCCCATCCCTTTCCCTCCCATTTTGGAAGCTAGTCCCTTGGAATAGACATATGATGCAAAGCCACTACCTCTGCCTGCATTACAAGATGGGAAAGTGTTCTCCATCCCCTTGAGCCGAAGGCATTTACTTACCTGCCCATGATGTAGAGGAATGAACATGGGCTTTGAAATCAGACAGGTTTGGATTGAATTCCAATTCTGCCACTTATGTGGCTGTGGGCACATTAATTAATATCTTTGACCCTCATTTTCCTTGTTTCTAAAATGAGGTTAATTTATGTGGTTGGTATATGGATTAAATGTGATAATATATGTATTGCTTGTGAAACTCATGGCAGTCATTCAAAAATGGTAATCATTATTAGACAAGAGTCTAATATTTAGACAAGAGTCTAAACTTAGGAGAATAAATAATAAAAAGAATACTTTGAGAAAGAAATGACTACTTTTCACTGTTCATTTGTCTATGTGAAGGAATTTCCATTAGATTAGTGTTCTCCATCTTTTTGTTTTAAGGATCCCTTTACATTCTTTCCTTATTGCACTGTCTAGGACCTATAGTTTGATATTGAATAGAAGTGATGAGAGCAAATGTTCTTACCTTGTTCACCTTCTTAGGGAGGAAGCATTCAGTATTTCTCCATTAACTATGATGTTAGCTCTAGGCTTTTTGTAAATGACCTTTATCAAGTTGAGGAAGTTTCTTGTATTCCTGAGTGTTTTTTATAAAGAATGGATGTTAACTTTTGTTAAATGCTTTTTCTGCATCTATTGAAATGATCATATGATTTTTCTACTTTAGCTTAAATTACATTCATTGATTTTCAAACTTTGCACCAGCCTTGCATTCCTAGGATAAACTCCACTTGCTCATTGTGTGTTATCCTTTTTACATATTTTTTGTTCAATTTACTAAAATTTATTAAGAAATTTTGTTTCTATTTTAATGATGGAAATTGATCTATAGTTTTCCTGTAATGTTTTCTTCTAGTTTTGGTATTAAGTAAACCTCACCTCATAGATGAATTGAAAAATATTCTCTCCTCTTCAATTTTTGAAGAGTTTGTGTAGAATGTATATTACTTATTGGTAGTAGAATTCACCAATGAAGCCATCCAGTTCTGGAATTTCCTTGTGGGTAGGTTTCTGAATACAAATTTAATACAAATTCAATTTGTTTAACAAATATAAGGCTATTCAAGTTATCTATCTCTTATTGAGTGAGCTTTGGTAATTTGTGTCTGTTGTGGACTGAATTATTTTACCTCAAAATTTATGTGTTGAAGTCCTAACCCTCAGTACCTCAGAATGTGACCTTGTTTGAAAATAGACCTTTGCAGATGTAATTAGGTAAGACAAGATCATACTGGAGTAGAGTGGGTTCCCAATCCAATATGACTGTGTCCTTATAAAGAGAATGCCATGAAAGGCGGGCAGAGGAAGACAATGTGAAGACACAGGGAGAATACCATGCAAAGATGAAGGCAGAGATCAGGATTCCTTGAGTGGGCCTGCAGTAATCACAAGAGATCTTATAAGAGGGAGACAGAAGGTTGGAGAAGAGATAATGTTGTGTAGCTGGCTTCAAAAATGGAAGAGTGGATATGAGGTACGGAATGTAGGGTGACTCTAGGAGCCAGAAAATGCAAGGAAACAGATTCTCCCCTGAAGCTTCCAGAGGAAACCCAGCCCTGTGGACCCGTTTTAGAATTTTGACCTCCAGAACTACAAGAGAATAGATTTGTGGTTTTTCAAGCCACTAAATTTGTGGTAATTTGTTACAGCTACACTGAGAAACTAATACAATAGCTATACCTTTTCTATTTTTCCAATTGTTGCTTTAGGGTTGATAGTATATGCCCTCAGTCTACTTTCAAGTAATATTATATAAATTCATGTACACTATAAGAACCTTAAGATGTATACTTCTGTTTTTCCTCTCCCAGTCTGTCCCAGTGTTGTCATGCATTTTTACTTTACATTTTTTATAAATCCCATCATACATTGTATTAATTTTACTTTAACATGGTGTTCAAATCTAGAAAAATATATTTTATATTTTACCTGCATATTTACTATTTCCAGTGCTGTTTGTTCTTCCATGTACATACATATTTCCCTCTGGTATTATTTTCCCTTTGCCTGAGTACTTTATTATTTTCTGCAGTGCAGGTGTGCTGAAGACGAACATTTTCAGGTTTTGTATATCTTAAAAAGTCTTTATTTTCACTTTATTTTTTTATTTACTTTATTTTTTTTAAACATCTTTATTGGAGTATAATTGCTTTACAATGGTGTGTTAGTTTCTGCTTTATAACAAAGTGAATCAGTTATACATATACATATGTTCCCATATCTCTTCCCTCTTGCATCTCCCTCCCTCCCATCCTCCCTACCCCACCCCTCTAGGTGGTCACAAAGCACCGAGCTCATCTCCCTGTGCTATGCGGCTGCTTCCCACTAGCTATCTATTTTACATTTGGTAGTGTATATATGTCCATGCCACTCTCTCACCCTGTCACATCTTACCCCTCCCCCCCATATCCTCAAGTCCATTCTCTAGTAGGTCTGTGTCTTTATTCCCGTCTTGCCACTAGGTTCTTCATGACCTGTACATCACAATGAGAGAATTTTATTGCACGCGAACTAGTAAAAAATCAACCAGAACATTGGGACCCAAGATGGAATATAGACTGTGATAATTATATCTAACTACCTTACAAATGTATGACATAATGACAATGAAGAAGGTATGGAACAAAGAAGTTGATCTAACTTTGGAAACTGTGTTTTCTGGCTACTGTGAGGCTAAAGACAAAAATAATTTTATGCAAACGCTGTATTTTAGTTGGTAAGTTTGTTTCTCACAGAAGTCTAGGTTAGAAATTCTGAATTTCCTTTACATGTATATTAGTTGAACAAATAAGTAGTCAGTTTCCCACTGTAACAGAAATTAGTTACAGGTAAGCAAAGGGGAGATTCTAGAATGCGTTATGTAATGCTGGATTGGATTTGGAGTTATTTATATGAACTCATGTGTTTTAAAAAATAGATGCTAGATAGATAATAAGCAGGCAGATAGACATGAGTTACTATACATACATATACCTTTGCTCTAGGATCTAGAGGCAGTGACACTCCCACAGCAATAAGCACACCCAGCTCTCAGAGATCTTCGTTTCTAAATATCTTCTCTAGTAAAAGGAACCAGTGTTCCTTGGAGAATTGGTTGATTCAAGGGCTGGGGCAGAAAAAGTACAAAATGACCTTGGAACTTTTTGTAGTGTCAAAAAGTAAAGAAGTCTCAAAAGAACCCATGATCCAAGATGAAAGAATTCCCAGTGGCCAAAGATGGAACAATTTGAGCAACAAAATAATTAATGATAATAATTTATGTAGTCCAAAGGATAAAATAAATGTCCATGAGTCCATACTGATATAAATGAATAATTGAATAAATAAATATGTGAGGGATAAAGATAACCACAAAATTTTTTAAATTAAAAATGTAGATGGAGTGAGGGAAATAGAAAATCAGCATTAGAACACCACAATAATAATTACTTCAGGGAGGATCCATCAATGAATGTTAAAATTAGTTGGCAAAAGTTTAACAAGAAATAGGGTATTTGCATAGACAAAATATTTATTGAATTCAAAAGGAAAAGTAGTAACTTGCTAGAGAAACCTGCTAGGTGAAATCTTAACCAAATAATCAAGGTTAGCATCACCAGTAACATGACATAGGAATATCCCATATTCCCAAAGAATGGAACTTCACTATCTCTAGGGCATTCTTCCCCCAAATCCATAACTCCAATCCAATCATGAGAAAGTATCAGACAAACTTAAATTGAGGGTCATTCTCCAAAATATCTAACCAGTATGATTAAACAGTATCACGGTCATGAGGACAAGGAAAGACTGAAGAACTGTCACAGATCAGAGGAGACCGAAGAGATATGACAACTAAATGCAATGACGTATCCTGGATTGGATTCTGGATCAGAATAAGGACATTAGTGTAAAAACCAGTGAGATCTGAATAAGTTCTGCAGTTTAATTAATAGTATTGCACCGATGTTAATTTCTTAGTTTTGATAATTTCATCATGGTTACATGAAATGTTGATAGAAGTTGGGTAAAGTGTACACTGCAACTCTTTGTGCTATCTTTGTAACTCTCCTATAAGTTTAAAATGATTTCAAAACAAAATGTTTTAAAGACGCTAAAGAAACAATTCAGTGAGAAAAGTGGTCTTGTGTTACATTTTTGAAAATCCTATTTAATGAACAGCTTAATGAAAGTCAGCTGGATTCTGGATTTTACATTCAGTCTGTTGCAACACTGTGTGTCATAGAGCTTCTGGAAAACCTTACAGTACACTTGCGAGAAAATGAGAGTGAAAAAGACTAATAATAGTATCATTACAAAAGTTGTTTTGACCTTGTGGATTCCCAAAAGGGTTTGTGGCTCTCCAAGCCCTGGAACACATTTGAGAACCACTGCATTAGAGTAACACTCCTAAGTTCTCTTTACCACTTATGGTGATTGGTAAGTTTCAGAGATGGAATTGAGCTTTCTTTTCGGAGTGATGCCTGCCTGCAGAAAGCTTATGTTCTGGTGGTGAATGTTTAATTCAGAAGAATGCTATCAAGCCCATTTTTGGCTGTACCTAAACTATATTGAACAAATGGCTTTATTATTACTCAATCAAACTTTCTGATATATATCTATAGGAGTTCTGCTCTGTATTTCAGTTAGTTCAGGGCTTGGACTGGGTTCAGAGGTGTTATTTTCCTCCTAAATTCACAATATGAGCTTTGTGTGACTCAGTGACTAGATGTAGCCCATGATAGAAGGATAAAGGAAACCAAAGTGGCAATAAATAGGGAGTGATGGGAAAAAATTGCCCAGAATATTCAGGTCCACCAGAGAAATCCTTGGATTCTTTCTCTGAGTTCATTCCAGCCCAAAGAATAGCCTCTTCTTTTGTGTGATATCCATAATGCTAGATGCACTTAGGTTCAAAAGCATTAATAACAAAGTAAATGACTATCATATGTGTCCAGTTATAAAACTTCTCTTTCTCCCATGATGAAATCTCCACTGCTCATTTTCACTCTGAAGTTCCAATTCATCTTCCTCTCAAACTAAATTCTGGGGGGAGATCGCTAAGTCATTTCAATATGGCATCCTCTGAGAAATGAAGGCCTGGCAACCCAGATATGTAGCCCCTTCCAAACTCAGAAGGCAGCCTCGGCGCACAGAGTCCATAATCACAACATGTTCCAAAATCCTGCTTTGTGGCTGAATTTTTGAAGTACCTCTAAAACTAAACTTGTACAATCTGTTTCTATTTTACTATAATTCCTCTTTAATTTGTACTCCACTAATCCAGAATTTTACATAATCGAAACATCACTCCTATGATTCCTATTTAACAGAAAATTGAAAATTATTTCCTTATTGAAAATGTTTTGGGACCTTAAGAATAAAATATTTGATTTTCAAAGCAGCTTTTTTTATTATTTCAAAATAAGAGCTGAAAGAGTAAAGATTCTTTCATTTTTCTCTTGCTTCCAGGTCTAGCAACCCCCTTCCTTATAAAGGTCCTTGGGATTTTTAGTGTAAGTCTATTAAGGACCATAACTCTTCCCCTTCATTCCATTTATAAATATTCAATACCAATCTATCTGTACTTTGTGAAAGAAAAAATTCAATTTCCTTAAGAAATATTCTGTAAATTAAAATTTTTTTAACCTAGTCTTGTGGTTTGATGATCTTTTTCTATAAAAGAAAACTGTGTGTAAATGCTGCTCATAATTATTTAATGATAAATAATTATAAATGAATAATGGTGCTGACATGTACAACTCAAAGGACACTTAGACAACATATTTATTCCCTGCTTTTGGTGACACAAATAAATGTTTCTGAGGTGCAAGGTTTTTTATATAGTCACCCATTTTGAGATATTTAGAACATTTACAAATTTTGTGCCAGTTGCAGAAGCTGACATTTTAACATAAGCCATCAGTTTAATGTGAAAAGTTTGGTGTAAAAAAATTACAAAGTTTTTATCTCAAAAAATGAAGATGTTTCTGTATGCCGTCACACAACTATAATTTGTGCGGGCTAAGAGTGACTTCAGAAATTATCAGTATCAGGTTACAAAACCACTTGGAACCTGTCTGACTAAATCACCTTCTTCCTTTTCCTAATTGTGAAGCTGATTCTGAAAATGATGGAATATATATACACACCATACTTTAAATGGATGCCTATGCTGGCTTCTGACTACTTTGTGAGGATTTTTTCAATTTTAGCTTTTTCGGTACTAGCAAATATTCTCTTCCCATTACCAAATCCTTAAGCACAACATTGTTTCATTGTCAAGGAGAATACCATCTTTGGGGGCTCTGAATACTCTACAAGGACAAGTTGCTTCACTGAAGGAGATGACTGGCCACGTGTTAAACAATAACATTTCAATGCACTTGTTTAATTTTGGTCAAAAACAGACTCAAAGTTAAACAACTTTTTCACATTCTTTTTACTTGAATAAAATAAACTTAAAAAAAGAATCACACATATAAATACAAATTAGAAGTCTGTTTTTTAAAAAAAATTAAACAACTTGAGCAAATAAGAGGCAATTGAAGTTGACCATTTAAAAATAGGGACAACGAGCATGAAAAACTCAAAATGAATGTATTACTTCAATTTCATAGACTACGTGAATTAAAAGCAGGCCAGTGCCATTCTGCTTTAATTTAAATGAGTAAAATGTTTTCATTGTCTCAAAAACCAATTTACTTTCAATAACATTCATGATATATTTTTCTTGGGTGGTGTGGCTCTTTGGAAAAGCATCAACAAGAGTTGTTGGCTATGGCAAAGACCATTCACTTAGCCATTTACTGGGCTACAGAGGGTGGTGGAAAACAGATTTCTCTGGATAAATTGCTACTGGCCATTAAAAATGTGAATTTAATGTATAGTATAGTGCTTCTCTTTAGACTAAATTTATTCAGCATGTTGTATTCCAGGATGAAATCTGAAAAGTGACTGATGGCAGGGAAACAGGATAAGATCTATTTCATACCAGATTTTTTATTCAAGCTAGCTTTAGAAAGAAATATTTCCAAGAGAAGTTTTCATCAACTTAGATTGGACCAAGGATTGTGACCACAGACCACAGACACTCTGCCATCCAGCTGGCTTCTCCTATCAGTTAGTGCAATGAGGCTGTCAAATTTTAGCAGGACTAGGTGGCCAGAGAGTGTTCTGTTCAGTTGTGTTTCTATTTCTACCCACGCTCAACACTGCCGCACCCTCACCTCCATCAAATGTGTCTACAGTGGAAGTTATTAGTGTGGAAGCCCAACAGATGAAAAGAGACCTCTCAGAACTAATCAAAGTCACCCTCTGCTGCAGGACTGTGCCTGCTTCCCCGGGGGCAAGCCCAGCACTGCCTTATACTCTTCAGCACTACTTCCGGTCCCTGGAAGCTCAGCTGAGCAGTGAAATGGGTGACCTTGACACAAGCTGGATAATGGGAGGGAACAATGGATTGTAAATATTTTCATGAGAACATAGGGTGTGAGTCCCTTAGGCTTTGTAGAAAGTGAACAAAGCAGCTGACAAAAGAGAATATCTTGAGAGCTCTTCAAAATAATTTTTGGATGCTTGTGACAAGAAGCCATTTGAGGACGTTCAGTTGTTCCTTCCACAGCAAAACAACAGGAGGCACAGTTTGGGTTCCTGGTTATTCCAGAACCTGAGGAGAGTCACTGCTGTCACTGACACTACCAGAAAGCCATGGAAGTAGAAACAATAGAGACAGAAAAATCTTTTTCTGCTCCTCAGCCTCCCGCCCTGTGTGGGGCTCTTAGCCATCCTCCCTATTGAAAAGCCACCTTCCCCATTATTTCCACCCTTGATTCATCTGTCTTTTCTCTCTGCTGAAAAACTTTAGGAACCCCTCAGGAATAGTAACCAACTTTGAACTTAAATAATTATTAGATGAGGTTTAAATGCATGGGTATATATGGTCCACTTTCATGGGAGTGCATGAAAATGATGACTACTTCCTTCTCCCTCAGTTCAAATCATCCTAGTTCTCCTGGTGATAAAGGATAATGAACTCAAGAGTTACAAAAGGAGAGAAAAATAGGAATATAAAACCAGGAGGCGCAGAGGTAAGGTGGGGAGGGTGGCAGGGAAATAAAAGTTGAGAAAGCGCACAACTCAATAGACATAGATTTAAATCCTTTTTGTTATTAAATAATGATTGTATGGCAGGTAAGTGAAATTCCATACCTCAGTGAGATTACCTTTCAACTGGGCATAATTTCATTACAGCTCTTTTCTCTCAGAGTTATAAACAGAATTAACTGAGACAATATTTAAAAACACTTTAGAAATAAGAACCAAACAAATGCAAGGTAGCATAACAATCCAAAGGAAGGCAGTAAGACTCTAGAAAACATTTTGTAAACTACGTTTTTCAATATTGTTTTTGCTTTCAGTGATTTACTACTTCAGGAAACAAGAACTCAAACCAACACCAGCTCATCTCTCATCTCATTGATCGAGAGGACTATTTTCTGCTCCTTCTCAACACATAGAAACCTTGCTTTCATCAGTAAGAGCTCTTGCACTCATGTCCTTAGTTCAGATGTGTTTTGCTCCAGATATTCTATGTGATTAATGTGGGCAACTTCCAACTGCATCTGCTAACTACACCTGTCACATTTTAATCTAAGTTGAAGGGAGGATTACAGTCTAAAAAGACAGTGGGTAATTTCAAGGACTTATTTTTGAAAAGCAGGGAATGGAAGCAATGGAAATGTCATGAAATCCTTTGTTTCAACCCAGTGCATTACCAATCTGAGTGCTGGCAGAAGAGTTTAAGGAAAGAAGGAAGGAAAAGGACCCCACTATGAGAGAAATCACAAAAACTGGGGCAGTCAAATGAGATGGTTAATTCCAGAAAGAAAAAAATAAGTTGTGAAGAGATACAGGAAAATTATGAAAGGGAGCAGAGAATAAGCACCATGGGAGGAAGCTTGTAATTCAAAACACAAAGAATGAAAATGAATCACAACTGACTAGGAAGATGAAAAGAGAAAAATGGAAAAATAAAATAGTTTTTAAAAAAAGACAATGATAAGAAAAGGAAAAGACTCTCCCAACAAAAAGTAAGGTTTAAAAAAATGAAAAAATGAAAAGATTTGTCAAGAGCAAAAAGGCCCCAAGGGAATGCCTCAAACTGAATGACAGAAAAATCAAACTATAACCCAAAATAGGAAAAGAAGGAGACAAAACATATGGGGCAAATAAACTGAGCCAGAAACACATGGAAAAAAAAAAATTGTAAAATATACCTGTTTTATTCAAACATTGATAAAAGAATGAAGCTCTGAGAGTAATAAAATATGATTTATTACCCCACAACATGCTAGTCTATTTCTGTTGGCAGCTGCAGCATTTCTAATTTTTTGAGTGACAACCTACTGACTTTGTCATTTCTCCCACTTTTTAAAGTTCTCTCTCCCCGGGGGAAAAACATGTTATTCTTGTCAAACCAGTTTAAATAATGGGTCAAGAAACCTTGTGTTTTGAAAGCTTACTGAGAAAAAAGATGTGCTGTTCCAAAATTTCCTCTAAGTTGAAGAAAATTAGAAGCATTAGATCAAATGGTGGCCAATACCTCAGATGTGCTCCAACAGTTTTATATCTGTAGATGGGAATGAAGGCAATTTACAGGGCAACTGGAGGACAAAATGAGATCATACACTTAGAACATTGTCTGGCATCTAATACATGCACAATAAATATTAGCTAATATTAGCAAAATAAATTTAGCTTAAATCACCAAAATCAGATGGCACTCTTAAAGTCACTGAGGTATAAAATCAGAGATGTGTGGCCAAAATGTAAATTTTGACTTGTTATGATTTCCAGGTCAGAATAATAAACTGTAATAACAGTTTAAAAAAATCCAGAAAGAATCCAAGAATTTAAAATTACATCACATTTCTATTCTAGACAAGCTGATATTAGGTTATAATTAATAAAGGATTGGACTATCAAACTCTTATAATAACACATGAGGCAACATGGGTTCTTCAGAAAAACATTTTAAAAGTATGTTATGGATAAATTATTGATGTCCTTAATGTGTGCCCTGTCACAGAGAGATGGGTTATATTTTCCCATATTAAAAAAAATATTGATGTCCTTAAAGAGCTAAAAAGGCATAAGCATAAACAACTGGTTGATATAGTCCACTGAGAATTTCAAAAAGCCTTCGACAAAGCTTCACACAAGCTACTTTCAAAATCTTGTCAGGTTGTAGTGAAGAGTCTATTTTACCTTGTAAGGGTTTAGAGATAAGAGACAAATGGTATAAATAAATGAACACTTCTCTGAATAGAAATAGGTGAATAAGAGAGTTCTGTAAAGACTTTATGAATTAATAAATAACTTGAAAGAGAGACAACAAAGCACAATATATTTGGGGATGATACTAAGTCATTTTGGGTAGTTAAGAATAGACTCCTGAAAGATCTGATTTATCTTTGAGAATAAACAGAAAATTGTCAGTGAGGGAGAAGAATAAGGCATTGTATTTGTATATTAAAAGAATTCAAGCCAGAGCAATGGGATTCTGGTTTCTAGTAATGGAAGAATAGTTCTTATTGGGCCAAATATTCTTCAAAATACAATTATGAACTCTGGAGAAAATATAACAACTACCTGAAGGCACTGGAGAGCAAACAAAAACAGGCAGAAACTTGATAACTGTCTACTCTTGGAAGGAAGAAATGACATGGGATAAATTTCTCATTTTTTCTCAACTTGTTTACCTGAGAGCAAACCCCAATGTATGGCAGATGGGGTGGCTAAAACTTGGCCAGAAAATCCACAGTCCTACAGGCTTGAATAATCAGAGGACAAGTTTCAAGGGGACCACAGCAGCTAGAAATTGAAGATCAAATCTCAGAAAAGAGAGAGCCATGGAGGAGACCTATATTCTGCACATAAATTGTGCTTAAATCCTTGGCTGATCCCTGAACTGCACGTGCATGGTGAAGGCTTCAAGCAGCCCAACCAATGCTAGAAGAAATAAACTAGGTTTCCACTGCTTCACACAATACACAAACAAAGAGTTTATAGTATGAGTGCAGTCAAGAAAATTATCTGATAAAAAAATTCAATATTCTAAAGAGGGACATAAGAGAAGCCAAAACCATATCATTAGCAATCTCCAAGATACAATCCAAAATTACCAGACATGTGAAGAAATAAGAATGTGTGACCAATGTTCAAATAAAAGGCAATCAATGGAGAAAAACCCAAAGATGACACAGATGTTGAAATTAGCAAAGATTTTAAAGCAGCTTTTTAAATATACTCAACACTATAAAGGAAAATATGCTCAAGTGAATAAATAAGGAATGCCAGAGAGAAATAGAAAATGTTGGAAATAACCAAATTGAAATCATAGAACTGAAACATTAATACCTAAAATAAAACATACACAGGACAGTCTTAACAGGAGGTTGGAGATGACAGAAGAAAGTGCTAGTAAACTTAAAGATAGTTTCATATAAACTAGACAATCTGAGGAATTATATGCTGTTTGTAAGAAACCCACTTAAAATATAAAGGCACAGATAGTTTAAAAGTAAAAAGATGGAAAAAGGCTATAAAATGCAAAGCTACTTATAGAAAACTTAAGTGGATATGTTAATATCTAACAAAGCAAAATTCAGAACAAGGAGTATTATCAAGGATAAAGTTCATAAAGATTAATGAGGTAAGTTCAAGATGACAAATTCTCAATGTGTATGCATATAGTAACAAAAATTTTAAACACATAAAGCAAAAATTGATAGAACTAATAGGGGAAATTGACAAGTCTACAGTTATACAGAGATTATAACAATTCTCAGTTGTTAATAAATAGAACAAATAAAAAATTTGTAGTGCTGTAGGAGACTTTAAGAATACAATCAACTTGACCTGACATTTATAGAACACTTTACCAATATCTGCAGGATACACAATTTTTTTAAGTGCTTATGAAACACTCAGTAAAATAGACCATATTCTGGGATTTAAAAAAAAAATTCTTAGTAACTTTTTTTTTTTTTTGGCTGTGCCACACAGCTTGCAGGATCTCAGTTCCCCAACCAGGGATTAAACCCAGGCTGCTTCAGTGAAAGCCCAGAATCCTAGCCACTAGGCCACCAGGAAACTCCCTCAGTAACTTTTTAAAATTGGAAATAATTAAAAATATGGTGACCACAATGAATTTAAACTAGAAAACAATAACAGGAAGATCAGGAATATATCTGACAACGTTCTCAAATATTTAAAAATTAAATAGCATACTTTTAAATAATCCCTGTGTTATGTTTGAATGTTTGTGCCCCCCCCCCCCAAGATTCATGTGTTGAAAGCCTAATGCCCCAGGTGAAGTTAGGAGGTGAAGCCTTTCAGAGGTGATACGGTCATGAGGACAGGGTCCTCATAAATGGGATTAGTGCACTTGTAGAGGCCCCAGAGAGCTTCCTAGCCCCTTTGGCCATGTGAGGACACAGCAAGAAGTTGACAGTGTGCAACCCAGAAGGAAGGGAACCTTCATCAGGACCAACTCTGCTGGCAACCTGATCTTACACTTCCAGCCTCCTGAACTTTAGAAGTAAACTTCTGCTGTTTATAAGGCATCTAGTCTGGGGCATTTTGTTGTAGCAATCCAACCAGACTAAGACACCCTTTGTTAAAGAAGAAATCTAGAAGCAAATTACAAAATAATGTGAACTGTATGAAAATAAAAACACAACATATAAAATTAATGAGATGCAGCTAAATAAGTGCCAAGAAGAAATATGCAGCACTGAATGCTTATATTATAAAAAAGAAAGATCTTAAACTAATGAAGCTACAAAAATTAAACCCAGAGTAAACAAGAGAAAGGTAATTATAAAGATAAGAGCAGAAAACAATGAAATAATAAAACAGAAGTTATATTTTTAAAAAGTCAATGAGACAAAAATCTATGAACCTCTGACCCAGTGGTTCTTAACAAAAGGTGATTCCACCCACCCCAGGGGACATTTGTCAATGTCTGGAGACATTTTTGATTGACACAAATGGAGAGGATGTATTATAGTTGCTACAGGCATGTAGTGGGTAAAGGCTAAATTATGATGCTAATATCCTCTATTCACAGGACTACTCCCCACAACAAAGAATTATTTAGCCCAAAATGTCAATACTGTCAAGTTTGAGAAACTCTGCTCTATCCATACAGTTCAAGGAAAAAAGAGAGAGAGAAGGAGAAGGAGAAGACCAATATCAAGAATGAGAGAGAAGACATCACTTCAAATCCCACAGGCATCAAAAGGATAGTAAGTAAATATTATTAACAACTTTAAACCAAATAAATTTGACAACTTAGATGAAATGGACAAGTTCCTTGAAAGAAGTAACAAACTACTAAGACTCATTTAAAAGAAATAGATATGCATTACTAGTTCTATATGATTAAAGGAATTAAATTCATAGCTTAAAAACTTTCCATAAAGAAAACTCCATGCCCACAATGCTAAACTGGTGAATACTATCAAATATTTAAGGAGGAAATAATTCCAGTTCTATGTAAACTCTTTGAGAAATAAAAGAAGGAAGAAACATTTTATAAGGATATCATTGTTGTGATACTATAAACCAGATGGATACATTAAAAGAAAACTAATATCCTTCATGAATATAGACTCAAACTTCTTAAGAAGATTTAGCAACTAAATCTAGCTATATATAAAAAATGATAGTATATCATGATCAAGTAGGGTTTATCTTATGAATGCAATGTTGGTTTAATATTTGTAAATCAGTGTAATTTACTACATAAACAGACTAAAAGAGAAAACCACATGATCATCTCAATAGATGCAGAAAAGCATTTGATAAAATTCAATACCTATTTATGATTAAAAATTTTTCTCAGTAAACTAGGTACAGAAGAAAACATTCTCTATCTAGTAAGTGGGTACCTGTAAAAAACTTGCAGCCAACATCATGCTTAACAATGAAAGACTTAATGCTTTCCCAGTAAGATCAATAACAAAGCAAGAATGTCCATTCTCATCACTTGTAATCAACTTTGTATTGGAGGTGCTAGTCAGTGCAATAGGCACTAAAATAAAATAAGATAAAAAGTAAAGTAAAATAAAATCCATATAAATTTGAAAAGAAGTAAAACTGTTGTTCACCGATGACATAATTGACAATGTAGAAAATCTTAAGAAATCTACCTCCCTCCAAAACAAAACAAAGCTAAACAAAACTAAACAAAAAAACCAAGTGAGTTTAGAAAAGGCATATGGTTAAAAAATCCATGAAATTATTCACTAAATCTAAAAATCAAGGGACGATGAAATCTTTTTAATTCAAGGGAGGTGTGTTTAAGGCAATTTAAAGCATAAGTAGAAGTAAATGTAAAAGTTAGCAGATTATTGACATGATTTGGCAGTTATTTTTCAACAGCAGAGAAAAAAATAGCTATTAAAAGAAAATGAGAAAAACCTTGAAGATTGATTTCAGAGAGGGTATCGATATGTACTTTTGGGGCAGTGTTAGTTAAACAAAACAAAACAAACACATACACAGCTAGGTCCTGGACACTTGTGCCTTACTGAAACTAGCAGCACTTGCTCCTTGGGAAATCTGCCCATTCTTTAAGCAACTCCTTAGTTACAAATGTTTGGAAATTGCATCATATAGTGTTCAGTGGGTTAGAAGGATGAAGTTACTGGTCAGTGTTGATGTTACCCTTGTTTTACTGTCTTAGGGGTTTAAAGACTTTTTAAAAAGCCTTGTGGACATGTGCATGGTTGATAAAGAGGCTTTGGTAAATCCCTCAGAATGTGGAGAATCACATGTTTTTTTTCCTCCAGAGATCAGCCTAAAAGGCATCATCTGGTTTTGACACACTCGGTTCCATAACGGGACTGGGAACTATTCTAAGAATCTCCTTCTTTGAAAGCAAATCTCTTGCTGTTGATTTGTAGTTTATTTTCCTACACAGGGTGTCAGAGGCCCCCAGCTGGCTTCCACGTGGGATTCTGTCCCTGTCCCAGCCCTGCAGAACAGGCAAAGGAAACCTATGTTAGCAATGGATCTGGGAGCTGAAGGATGGTGGATGTTCTTCCTGATTTCCCAATAACTGTCCTGAATCCTACACCCTCCTTCCACCCTCGTCTTACCCCCACAATAACAAAAGGCAAAATAAGGTAAAGAAAAGCATTTATGTTTTTTAAAAAAATATTTATTTATTTTTGTCTGCATCGTATCTTAGTTGCAGCGTGCAGGCTCTTCGTTGCAGCATGTGGGCTTCTCTCTAGCTGTGGTGCGTGGGCTCAGTAGGTGTGGATTTTGGGCTCTCTTGTTGTGGTGTGTGGGCTCTACAGTGCATGGGCTTAGTTGCCCTGTGGCATGCGGTATCTTAATTCCCCGACCAGGGATAGAACCCACGTCCCCTGCATTGGAAGGTAAGTTCTTAACCACTGGACCACCAGGGAAGTCCCAAAAAGGATTTATGTTAACAGCAAAATGTATCCATCTCCATTTTAAACAGTACAAGCATTGTAAGAGAGGACACTCACTTTTATCAGATGGTGGATCAGACCCTGTCACAGTGTGACTTTTTTTTATCATTTATTCCTGGGTTCCTGAACCCAAGTGAGCAATGAGCAAAGAAACCCCTTATAAGATGTTCTGATTTTTTAGGGCCATAATCAGATCAGTTAATCCTTCCTTTGCTTTGTTGCTTCCTCCAAACAATCCAAGTTATCTTTCCTTTCTGGAAGCTGTGCCCTGAGTCAGGGCCAGACATGTTTCTAGGCTTTTTCTCACACCTACCCCTCCCCTGTGGCCACCAGGGACAGAGGGGCAATAGGAAAGGTTAGTGCCCAGTTCAGGAGTGCAGGGCACAGTGAGCTCAGTGGGCTGGTGTCAATGGCAGGTCCAAAGGATCTAGGCCCATCTAGTACTGCCGCTTCCCAGGACCTCGGTGAGTCCTCTCCCTGAAGGTGAGAATGTTTTCTGTCCTTGATGTAGACGTGCTTTACTGAGTTTATCTGCAAACAGAGGCATAGGATCTCCAAGTTCCATGGACCGCCCCCCCCTTGTCAGGTCCATGAGAACACTGTTAAGGACAGGGTTCAGGACATGTCTGGGAGCTCTCTCTGGGGTCCAACCACCATCTCAGGGAACAAGGAGGGCTTAACAATCAAGATGTCCTTGGGACTGTGCATTAAAGTGGTCAGACTATGAGGAAAAAATGAACAGGAGCCTTACCCTCTGGACATCTGAATGATGGTCCCAGGAAGCAAAGGACCACCCAGACCACCAAGCCCATGGGATGGAAAGAGGAAAGAATGGGCAGGATCAGGAAGCAGAACTGGAAAGACAAGCTGAGATTCTGATACCTAATTCCAACGTGGGTGGGAAAGGGGTTTTTTCATTATCACCAAGCAATTCTCATGACACCAGCTGGACACCAGCTCAGGATACCCTACAATTCAACTCCGTTCTGAAACTGTCTACCCAGAGAAAGTGTCAGATCCCACAGGTTAGTGGTTCAGTTCTGTAAGACTGTACCCCACTGCAGACAGCAGTCACAAGTCCAGGCCGTCAGCTGTGCTTCAGACTGACTGGCTATTGATCAGAGGTTCCAATGACCCCCTTCTTGGGTTTGATTAATTTGCTAGAGTGGCTCACAGATCTCAGAGAAACATTTTACTTACTAGATTACTGGTTTATTTTGAAAGGCTATAACTCAGGAACAGGCAGATAGAGGAGATACACAAGGTCAGGTGTGGGGAAAGGGTGAGGCACCCCCATGCCCTTCCCAAGCATGCAGCTCGCCCTGTGTTCATCAAGCTGGGAGCTCTCAGAATCCTGCTTTTTGGGGGTTTTATGGAAGCCTCATTACATAGGCATGATTGGTCAAATTATGGGCCATTGGAAATTGATTCAACCTCCAGCCCCTCTCCCCTCCAGGAGGTCAGTGGGTGATTGGGGGTGGGGAGGTAGGACTGAAAGTTCCAACCCTCTAATCACAGTTGGCTCCGCTGGCAGCCAACCCCCGTCCTTAAGTGGGATCCAAAAGTCACCTCATTAACATAACAGAAGCCCTTTATTGCTCTCAACATTTAGGAAATTCCAAGTTTTAGGAGCTTTGTACCAGAAAAGGGTATGAAAACCAAATATATTTCTTATCATAAATCATGATATCACACCCCCATATACACCTCTCCCACCCACACCAGAGTCCCAATCCCTGGGCTCAACTCGGCCACTGACCTTCCTGGGAGGCCCTGTGACTCACCTATCCTCACTTTATTGGTGTATAAAGTGGTACTTTTATAACTCATTTGTAAATCTCTTTGTGGGATAATATACAAAAAATAAGATACAGAAATACTTTGCAAGGAGATGAACTAAATAAATACATCCAGAGAACTGGCAAACTCTATTGTTCCTTCCTACCCTCTTGTTTGCTAAGCTCTGGAAGAGGACTTGTGGGCAAACATCCTATTTTGCATGTCCCATCTGGGGACGATATATCAAACGCCTTACAATTTTAATCGTGTAACACAATTCTATTGTTATGAGTATTTTCTTTAAAGGGTGAAAGATTAAAAAGAAATGAAAGTGAAAATGCCCTCATTTAGGAGTGGAATCTTCTCCAAAGAAGTCAGAAAAAACTCCAATCTCAATTATGATCATCAAAATCTTGTTTATTAAGCAGACATTGCGTGCTACGTTCTCAAGAAAGATGTTACCCAGACGCAGACAGAAAGCAAGCAAACAAACAAAACTCTTCGAACCCCAGAACTGACCCCATGGTTGAAAATGCCTGGAGTATATGTGGCTTTTCAGGAGGCTCTGATGATCCTGAGGCCACAGATGGAACCCTGACCCTAGACTGTTAGCAACTCCAGACAAGAACAATTTCATATTTGTTATTATACCTCAGTCCTAGCACAGTGCCAGGCATCTAATAAATGCCACTACAATTCGTGGGGCTAAAATGATTGTTATTTATGCTCTTTTAGCAGAGAAACATAGATATAAAGGACCAGACAGCTTTGGACCAGGGCCTCAGAGGGAGGCTAACTACAGCTGAAAGGTTGGAGAAGCAAAGCAAAAGCACGGCTACCCAAACCACTGGGAAGTGACACCACATTTCAAGAAACCAGAAAAGTGTGGTGAACAAGGTCAGACCCAACAGCCAGTTAGAATTTAGGAGAGCATCTGAGGACAAGACCTCGATATGGTCTTTGGGGCTGCAGTACAAGATGAGGTGTGACCAAGGGGAAGCCAGACAAGAACCAGTTAAGAAAATGGATACAGGTCACAGAGCACTGGTGTTCTCAGTCCCCAAGGCTAGAGTGATGCAGGGACTGGGAGACAGGGAAACCACTGCACAAGGCTCTCTCCTCAGTGCACCTGAACCTGGGCAGGTCACTCAGTTCTCTGAGGTTGTCTCAGGGGACTTGTGAGTTTCTGAAGCATTCTTAGGTGTACTTGTAGAGGTTCATATGTATCAAGAAGCTTTTTTGTTTTCAATTGTTTCTACTTTATGTTGGGTATATTGCACTGAAAAAAATGAAACAGAGTACATAAAAATATTTAATAGTAAAATAATCAATGGCTGATATTAAAATATTGCTTATCCTTATTTGTCCTTCCAAGTGGTATAATCTGACAGTCACTTAACTCCATCACTTAATCACGTCCTCTTCAAACGCTGCTGCTCTCGTGAGGAATTATGCTCTATTATTCTAAGGGGCTAGGGACACTTGGAAAGGAAGACCCAGAAGGGTGGTTTCATAATCGAGTAGGCTGGGCTTCATCTCATACAGAATCAGTTACAAGAACAGAAACCATTCCAAGGGCAAATATAAATGGTTCCTATATTAGCTGATATAGAGCAGCTAATGAACACAACTTCTAAAAATAGCAAGTTTATAGAATGTTAGCATTTGGAAAGACTCTTGAAGATAACCACTTTCAACACCTACATTTAAATTGAGGAACCAGGTTTAGAGGTTGAGAGACTTGCCTAACGCCATGAAGTTAGAGGAAAGGCTAGGATGGAATTTTCCTATGCTCCTTGCAGGGATCTCCCTGGCTAGTGGGAAGGGAACAAGGACTGGGGAGGGCTGGGAGGAGAGATGCATAGATTGATTGTTTCTTCCAAAGATCCACCAAATAGAGGAAGTAATTTTTTAAGATGGGGAAATTGTAGAAAAAAAATTTTAATTCCCTAGTAAAAATTAACATCAAAAATCAGGTCTCTTCTCTAGAATTTCTAGTTATTTTTTAATGACAACTTTATGTATTTATTTAGTCTCATTGCATTGTCTGCTTTTCTTTTCAGAAAAGGAAAGTATTTAATAGTAATATATATATATTTTAAACATCTTTATCGAAGTATAATTGCTTTACAATGGTGTGTTAGTTTCTGCTTTATAACATAGTGAATCAGTTATACATATACATATGTTCCCATATCTCTTCCCTCTTGCATCTCCCTCCCTCCCACCCTCCCCATCCCACCCCTCTAGGTGGTCACAAAGCACCGAGCTCATCTCCCTGTGCTATGCGGCTGCTTCCCACTAGCTATCTATTTTACATTTGGTAGTGTATATATGTCCATGACACTCTCTGACCCTGTCACCTCTCACCCCTCCCCCTCCCCATATCCTCAAGTCCATTTTCTAGTAGGTCTGTGTCTTTATTCCCCTCTTGCCACTAGGTTCTTCATGGCCTTTTTTTTTTTTTTCCCTTAGATTCCATATATATGTGTTAACATACTGTATTTGTTTTTCTCTTTCTGACTTACTTCACTCTGTATGACAGACTCTAACTCCATCCACCTCATTACAAATACCTCTATTTCATTTCTTTTTATGGCTGAGTAATATTCCATTGTATATATGTGCCACATCTTCTTTATCCATTCATCTGTTGATGGAGACTTAGGTTGCTTCCATGTCCTGGCTATTGTAAATAGAGCTGCAATGAACATTTTGGTACATGACTCTTTTTGAACTATGGTTTTCTCAGGGTATATGCCCAGTAATGGGATTGCTGGGTCGTATGGTAGTTCTATTTGTAGTTTTTTAAGGAACCTCCATACTGTTCTCCATAGTGGCTGTATCAATTTACATTCCCACCAACAGTGCAAGAGTGTTCCCTTTCCTCCACACCCTCTCCAGCATTTATTGTTTCTAGATTTTTTGATGATGGCCATTCTGACCGTTGTGAGATGATATCTCATTGTAGTTTTGATTTGCATTTCTCTAATGATTAATGATGTTGAGCATTCTTTCATGTGTCTGTTGGCAATCTGTATATCTTCTTTGGAGAAATGTCTATTTAGGTCTTCTGCCCATTTTTGGATTGGGTTGTTCGTTTTTTTGTTATTGAGCTGCATGAGCTGCTTGTAAATCTTGGAGATTAATCCTTTGTCAGTTGCTTCATTTGCCAATATTTTCTCCCATTCTGATGGTTGTCTTTTGGTCTTGTTTATGGTTTCCTTTGCTGTGCAAAAGCTTTTAAGTTTCATTAGGTCCCTAATAGTAATATTTTTGAAATGGAAAAAGCTGGGAGAGCAAAAACTTGCCTTTGAAAAAATTCCAAACAAAACCATCTTTAAAAATTCTGTTTCTTTCTAAATTTTGTCACTGTTCTATAGAATAATGCCAATGGTGAATATTTGAAACTCTTTAAAGCTGTATTATAATCTGTTGATGAGGTTTAAATTGTGGCAAAATTAATTTTTGATTATATTTCAAACAATAAATATTTCTGTGAGGAATTTGCCTCCCTATAAATACTTCCTTTACATCTCTATTTGAATGTCTGTAGTTTCTGGTTTAAACTGATTAAATCTAAGGAAATGCTGGTCCAAGAAGAAAGAGATTCAAGGTTGTGTGTGTCCTCTGTAAATGTATTTGCTAGTGTTCTGCTCATCTGTTTCTGGATGTGGGCACATTCTATTGACAGGCCCATGAATAACTAATTGACAACATGGAGAGTCTTTTGACAGGAGGCCGCTTGACATTCATTAAATATCAAATTTCTTTAGACCCCAGGTTCTTTAGACCCAGCTGGCCAGGAAGGGCATGGACAGCTCCCAAAAGTAGGAACTCCACCAGTGGGTCACAGGACCCACTCCAACTGACCCAGAAGGGTACAGACAGATCCAGCAACTTGGAATTCCACCAGTTGGCACCAGGACCTGCCCATGCTGTCCTGGGAGGTCGCAGATACCTTCCACGACTGATAAATCCATCAGTGGGTGCCAGAACCCACCCAGCTGTCCCAGGAGTGTGTGGATAGCTCTTGCTACTAGGAAATCTGCCAGTGGGTGCTGGAACCCACCCCGCTGTCCTGGGAGGGTGCAGACAACTCACCCCACTAGGAAATCTCCCACAGGAGGGGCTGAAACCACAGCTGAGCCCAAGAGGCTATGTGACTAATGAAGAAGAGCTGAAATCTCTCCTCGTGGCTGCACAAACTGTGGAGTTACACCTCTGCTGACGGCTTCCTAAATTCAGTGCCTGCAAAACATCTGAAAGGACAACCAGTGCTCTTGCAGCTGGGATGAGTCTGGCTTTAGCAGCTGTGGGCTCTCTGGGCACGTACACGTGGGGGTAGGATGGACAAGAGTTCAAACTGCCTCCACAGTCAATGTGTATGACTACTGCAGTCCTGGGACCTGACCTCAGTGGACCTGTGCTGGTGGCTGGGTGAAAACAATGCCTGAGAGTCACCAAGACCAACTGCTGGCACACCCACAGTTAAGGCGGGACTGAGAGCAGTGCCCAAAACAGTATACTTTTGAGGCCACACAACAGAGCACATTCACAGGTGAATAGCTCCAAAAGAGGAAAACTCTGTGGCTTCCCTCCCAGTGGGAGTGCTCCAATCCTGGCTGCCTCTCACCACAGATCAAAATAACAGCCAAGAAACAGATCTGGGGACGTCTATTCCAACAACTAAGGAGCAGACCCTGCCCCTAACAGGGCTGTGACAACCACAGAGCAAAGGAGAGGCCCCACTCAATGTGTAGGGCAGGATCTGATCACCACAACACAAATCAAACCCCATATCAAGGGGATAATGGCACAAGCCTCTGGACCAACCTTAAGCACCAGGGGTAAGACACCAGAAGCAAGGGAATGGCAATCCTGCAGCCTGTGGAAAGGAGACAACAAGCATAATAAGTCTGACAAAATAAGACGACAAAGAAGTATGTTGCAGATGAAGGAGCAAGATAAAAACCTACAAGAACAACTAAATGAACAGGAGGTAAGATATCTATCTGCAAAAGAATTCAGAGTAATGATAGTAAAGATGATCCAAGATCTTGGAAACAGAATGGAGGCACAGATAGAGAAGTTAAAATAAAAGTTTAACAAAGACCTAAAAAGACTAAAGAACAAACAGAGATGAACAAGACAATAACCAAAATGAAAAATGCACTAGAAGGAATCAATAGCAGAATAACTGAAGCAGAAGAATGGATAAGTGATCTGGAAGACAGAATGTTGGAAATCTGTACCACAGAACAGAATAAAGAAAAAAGAATGAAAAGAAATGAGGACAGTCTCATAGACTTCTGGGACAACATTAAACACACAAACATTTGAATTATAGGGGTCCAAGAAGAAGAAGAAAAAGAGTAGGGTCTGAGAAAATATTTGTAGAGATCATAGTCAAAAACTTCCCTAACATGGGAAAGGAAATAGTCACCCAAGTCCAGGAAGTGCAGAGTCCCATACAGGATAAACCCAAGGAGGACAAGACACATATTAATCAAACTAATGAAAATGAAATACAAAGAAAAAACATTAAAAGCAACAAGGGAAAAGGAACAAAGAACATACAAGGGAATCACCATAAGGTTATCAGCTGAATTTTCAGCAGAAACTCTGCAGGCCAGGAGGGAGTGGCAAGGTATATTTAAAGTGATGAAACGGAAAAACCTACAACCAAGAATACTCTACCCAGCAAGGCTCTCATTCAGATTCGATGGAGAAATCAAAAGCTTTACAGGCAAGCAAAAGCTAAGAGAATTCAACACCACCAAACTAGCTTTACAACAATTGCTAAAGGAATTTCTCTATGCAAGAAACACAAGAGAATAGAAAAAAGAGGAAGGGAAGAAAAAAGACCTACAAAAACAAACCCCAAACAATTAAGAAAATGCAATACGAACATACGTATCAATAATTACCTTCAATGTAAATGGATTAAATGCTCCAAACAAAAGACATGGACTGGCTGAATGGATACAAAAACAAGACCTGTATATATGCTGACTACGAGAGACCCACTTCAGACCTAGGGACGCATACAGACTGACTGTGAGGGGATGGAAAAAGATATTCCATGCAATTGGAAATCAAAAGAAAGTTGGAGTAGCAATACTCATATGAGATAAAATGACTTTAAAATAAAGACTGTTACAAGAGACAAGGAAGGACACTACATAATGATCAAGGGATCAATCCAAGAAGAAGATATAACAATTGTAAATATTTATGCACCCAACATAGGAGCACCTCAATACATAAGGCAAATGCTAACAGCCATAAAAGGGGAAATTGACAGCAACACAATAATAGTGGGAGACTTTAACACCACACTTACACCAATGAACAGATCATCCAGACAGAAAATTATTAAGGAAACACAAGCCTTAAATGACATATTAGACCAGGTAGAATTAATTGATATTAATAGGACATTCCATCCACAAGCAGCAGAATACACTTTCTTCTCAAGTGCACATGGAACATTCTCCAGGATAGACCACATCTTGGGTCACAAATCAAGCCTCAGCAAATTTAAGAAAATTGAAATCATATCAAGCATCTTTTCTGACCACAATGCTATAAGATTAGAAATCAGTTACAGGGGAAAAAAATTGAAAAACACAAACACATGGAGGTTAAACAATATGCTACTAAACGACCAACGGATCACTGAGGAAATCAATGACAAAATCAAAAAATACCTAGAAACAAATGACAACAAAAACACGACGACCCAAAACCTATGGGATGCAGCAAAAGCAGTCCTAAGAGGGAAGTTTATAGCAATAGTGTCTCACCTCAAGAAACAAGAAAAAATCCCAAATAAACAATCTAACCTTACACCTAAAGCAACTAGAGAAAAAAGACCAAACAAAATCCAAAGTTAGTAGAAGGAATGAAATCATAAAGATTTCAGAAATAAATGAAATCGAAATGAAGAAAACAATAGCAAAGATCAATGAAACTAAAAGCTGGTTCTTTGAAAAGATAAACAAAATTGATAAACTTTTACCAGACTCACCAAGAAAAAAAGGGAGAGGACTCAAATCAATAAAATTAGAAATGAAATAGAAGTTACAACTGACACTGCAGATATACAAAGGAAAATAAGAGAATACTACGAACAACTATATGCCAATAAAATGGACAATCTGGAAGAAATGGCAAATTCTTAGAAAGGTACAACCTTCCAATACTGAGTCAGGAAGAAATAGAAAATATAAACAGACCAATCACAAGCAATGAAATTGAAACTGTGATTAAAAATCTTCCAACAAACAAAAGTCCAGGACTAGATGGCTTCACAAGTGAATTCTATCAAACACTTAGAGAAGAGCTAACACCTATCCTCCTCAAACTCTACCAAAAAAATCACAGAGGAAGGTTCCCTGATTTCAGACTATACTACAAAGCTACAGTAATCAAGACAGTATGGCACTGGTGCAAAAACAGAAATATAGATCAATGGAATAGGATAGAAAGCCCAGAGATAAACCCATGCACCTACGGTCATCTAATCTATGAGGAAGAAACAAGAATATACAATGGAGAAAAGACAGTCTCTTCAATTAGCACTACATGTAAAAGAATGAAATTAAAACACTCCCTAAGACCATACACAAAAATAAACTCAAAATGGATTAAAGACCTAAATGTATGACCAAACAGTATAAAACTCTTAGAGGAAGACATAGGAAGAACACTGACATAAATCACAGCAAGATCTTTATTGACCCACCTCCTAGAGTAATGGAAATAAAAACAAAAATAAACAAATGGGACCTAATGAAACTTCAAAGCTTTTGCACAGCAAAAGAAACTATAAACAAGACGAAAAGACAACCCTCAGAATGGGAGAAAATATTTGCAAATGAATCAACGGACAAAGGATTAATCTCCAAAATATATAAATAGCTCATGCAGCTCAATATTAAAAAACCAAACAACCCAATCAAAAAATGGGCAGAAGACCTAAATAGACATTTCTCCAAAGAACACATACAGATGACCAACAAACACAGGAAAAGCTGCTCAACATCACTAATTATTAGAGAAATGAAAATCAAAACTACAATGAGGTATCACTTCACACCAGTCAGAATAGCCATCATCAGAAAATCTACAAACAACAAATGCTGGAGAGGGTGTGGAGAAAAGGGAACCCTCTTACACTGTTGGTGGGAAAGTAAATTGATACAGCCACTATGGAGAACAGTATGGAAGTTCCTTAAAAAACTAAAAATAGAATTACCATTTGACCCAGCAATCTTACTACTAGGCATATACCCAGAGAAAACCACAGTTTGAAAAGATACATGCACCCCAATGTTCATTGCATCACTATTTGCAATAGCCAGGACATGGAAGCAGCCTAAATTTCCATTAACAGAGGAATGGATTAAGAAGATGTGGTACATATATACAATGGAATATTACTCAGCCATAAAAGGAACAAAACAGTGCCATTTGCAGAGATGTGGATAGACCTAGAGACTATCATACAGAGTGAAGTCAGAAAGAGAAAAACAAATATCGAATATTAATGCTTATATGTAGAATCTAGAAAAATGGTACAGATGAACTTATTTGCAAAGCAGAAACAGAGACACAGATGTAGAGAACAAACTTACGGTTACCAAGGGGGAAGGGGGGTGGGATAAACTGGGAGATTGGGATTGACATATACACACTACTATGTATAAAATAGAAAACTAAGGAGAACCTACTGTATAGCACGGGGAACTCTAGTCAGTGCTCTGTGGTGACCTAATTGGGAAGGAAATCTAAAAAAGATTTATACGTAACATGTATACATATAACTTATTCACTTTGCTGTACAGCAGAAACTAACACAACATTGTAAAGCAACTATACTCCAATAAAAATTAATAATAAAAAAAAAGAACTTGCAAGGGTTACATGGAAAGTACAAGGAAGTCTGGGTCCAAGTCTGTTTTTTCACATCCTGCCTATTATCAGTAAAAATGTCCATACATTGTTATCATTGTTCCTAATAGATAATGATTTTAGAGCATTAACTAATAGTCTACTAAATGAGGAAAATGTGAATCCTTAAATTATCTTAAATTAACTCATTATCTCTAATTGTTCTTTTGCAATGAGCAGTGATAGCAATGATAGCCATGATTATAATTATGGACTTTAAAAATGATCTTTCATCAGCTTGTGACCACCTAGAGGGGTGGGATAGGGAGGATGGGAGGGAGATGAAAGAGGGAGGAGATATGGGAACATATGTATATGTATAGCTG
This sequence comes from Balaenoptera ricei, assembly GCF_028023285.1. NCBI lineage: Eukaryota > Metazoa > Chordata > Mammalia > Artiodactyla > Balaenopteridae > Balaenoptera > Balaenoptera ricei. Next base: position 37,414,149 of record NC_082643.1, read on the forward strand.
ATTCACTTTGTTATAAAGCAGAAACTAACACACTATTTTGAAGCAATTATACTCCAATAAAGATGTTTAAAAAAATGATCTTTCATACACCTGAAACTAATATAATGTTATATGTCAGTTTTATCTCAATAAAAAAGAGGGAAGATGGATAAAGTCAAGTAAATTAAAATAAATTCTGCTCAGCAAGACACAAAAAGAAAGTAAAAAGGCAAAACACAACACTGAAGAACATATATTCAATACACATAACTCACAAAGATGTCATATCCAGGGTTAAAGAAGAACTCTTACAAACTAATAAAAACTAATAAAAAAAATCATCCCCCAGAAATGGGTAAGGCACATGGATAAGTGCAGAATAGTAAGCATATTGGCCAAAAAATATATGAAAAGATGCTCAGACACACTAGCAATCAAGAAAATGAAAATTTAAAGAACCAATTGATGTCATTTTACTACTCCTAATAGATTGGCAAATTTAAGAGGTCTGAAAATACCAAGTGTTGGTGAAAGTATACATTGATACCACCATTTTAGAAAACAATGTAGCATTATCTCATAACGTTTAAATCCACATGTCCTCTAATCTAGCAATTCCACTCCTAAATATAAGCCCTACGAAATTCTTAACATGTTTCCCAGAAAACATGTGCTAGAATGATCATGTCATCATTTGCAATAACAAACAGCTGGAGACAATCCAAATGTCCAATATGAATGATGGTAGTATCATGCATACCAATAAAAAGAAATGAGCTAATGCTGCATGAATGACACAACTTGAAGGAATTTTAGAAACATAATCTTGAATTTGTGAAGCCAGTTGTGGAAATTGAAAGCAGTCTGATATTATTTCTATAATGCTCAGAAATAAGCCAAGCTAAGCAAATAGATATATAGTTCTATCTATGTATATATATGAAACTATATTTAAAAAAAAAAAAAAAGAGAATAATTAAGACAGATTTCAGGATAGTGGTTAACTCTGAAAAGATGGGATAGGAGAGGACCTTATAGTAAATTCAACATTTTAGCTCTCAATCTGGGTTAAAAAAAGTGATCTTTCATTTCCAGTGAAAATAAATTGTCAACATTGTTGCTGTGGTCTGAATGTTTGTGTCCTCACCAATTTCATATGTTGAAAACCTATTGTGCAAAGGAGAGTGGCCTCAGGAGGGGGAAGAGTGGAGGCTCTGTACAGATTGGGAGTCCTGGAGTCCTAGAGAGCTGCTCTAGGAAGGAGATTGGAAAGGTAAGACACATTTAACGGCTTTGCTTGGCCGCATAAGACTTGAAGCAATGGAGATTAATATCGAAATTAATATTTGTATAACCCCAGCAGGAAACCAGGCTATAGTACTTGGTACAAGTGACAGTTTTCCCTACCATTGCTGCCCAAATGTGGTGTCCTGGAAGAGGTCAAGACTGGCTGCACAGACAACAACCTGCCTTCACTCAGGGGACTTTCTGTGGTCTTAACCTAGACTTAAAGGGAGCCTTTCCTGTGTTCTGTTAGGTACTAGCATCCACAAGACCAGTCCTCTCTGAATTCTGATGCATCAATTCATGTCTCAGTCAAGGAAATACGACATCATTTTAGAGAATGAGTACTCTCAAGGAGTTAAGTAAGTGAACTTACATGATGAAACTGGCTTGTCAAATAACATAGTAACTTCACAGGGCACAGAGGTGAGCAATCTTAGCCTCCTAGGCTCCTCTCTTCTTCACAACCCCAGGCAACTTGACGCTTAACCAGTATTACCCAGCTTTCCTCTAGACACACTGCCTTTCTGTTAGTGCAGAATGTTCTGCTGTTTATAATTTGTTTTCCTTTCTTTTCATCTCAAAGCAATCTGCTGATTCTTAGAAAAGAGCTTCTAAGGCAGTCAGGTGTTAGAGCTGATGTAGAGGTGATGGGGAAATAGGGCTGGGGAGGGAAATCAGTCAGCAGAGCTGCTTGTGAAAGTGGACAACAAAGCACGTATTCAGATTTTTGGCTCAAGCTTTTGTACATCTTGGAGTTATCTAGGCTTACAGGAATAATTTTGAAACGCAAAAGAAATGGAGAGCTAAGACATATTTCATCTATAGGACACTACCTCGATCCACACTGGGACTGACATGATTTGGGGCTCCAGAGAGAAAAGTCTACAAAACATGAGTTTTTGTGATCTTGTTTAATGTCTGAAGTCATAAAAATGAATATCACCACCTCTAATTGAAGCAGAAATTCCAAGAGTCAGCTTCTCTCTGCCTTCTCCCAAAGCCACACCTGTGTGATGAATCATTGTCAGCCCCGTGGGTCCGCCAATAACAACGGTATTGAGAATAGTAAAGACATGATTTCAGGCAAACATGTCCAAAGAGACATTCCAGTGATAGACACGAGAATCCTTTATTCTACAAGCCTAGTGGTGCTGCAAGCACTTATTTATAGGTAGAACGAAATTGTCTCTGCACGTAGACTGGCATGCTGAAATGAGATTGCTTCTGGAATCACCATGGGTACACTGGGAACCCACTGCCTGCCAGACACTGATTGTGGGCTTGTGAAGGTTCATCCTCCTGAGAAAATTGGGTCTCGTTTGGCCATAGTGAACACCATACCCTTTCTTTCCACCCAGCTCTCCTTGAAGGAAACCTCATGTTCAAAAGTGCCAGTAGCCACTAAGCATCATTTTTCCTTTAAAGGAAAAGAACATGGAGTTACATAAATGTGACTCTCCCCTACTTCCAGGAGCATTTTCATATTTTTCAACTTCCTTATATTATTCCAGAGGGAAGATGCAAGTGATGATTGTGCTGGGGTGGAACATCTGTGTATATAAAGCTATGTCAAAGAGCTAGACACCTAAACCAGCTTATTTAGTAATTGAGGCAACACAGTTTAGGGAGAAGTATCAGATTAGCAGCATGTAGCTGAAAGGACAAATTCTTGATTATATTGAATAGCTAAAACTCCCAGATGTTATGAAGGCTCAGTTTTTTCCTGGGAGGACGATGCCAGCTAAATAATAAGATAAACTTTCTACTGCTATCCATACCAGACAAATCTCCCAAATTTATATTGCTATGGAGATATACCTCCTCTTATTCATTTTTACATAGGGCAAGTAAACATGCAGACCTGATTGGGAAATCAAGGACTCAGCTTCCAACAAATGCAATTAAGGCCACAAACAAAGCTACACTTGATTATGAAGTTGGACTGTGACATGATCATTCCCTGGGTGCTTTCTATGGGTCACTTCCCAATCAGAAAATGCCAAATCACATTCATCACAGAAACAAGGGACTCTATTTCTCCAAATTAAAACGTGTATTTGAAAAACCCCGGCCGTTCTCAGGTTCTGTGGTTCATCCCAATAATCATGTAGTTGCATGATTGCATTCATTCTCCTGGCATTCTTTGTAATGTGAAAGAAAAGAAAAATCATTGGTAGAAGATTCTGATTAAAGCACACTGTCTAAAAAATTTTCCACAACACTTGAATGCTTAGATTCATTGCCACAGTTTACATGGGGAAAACACTCTACTTTAGAAGACAACTCAGTTTCCCTAAGTTAGAAGTGTGAATTTAGATGAAGCCAAAGTTTTCAAGTCAAATCCTCTTATGTGATACTGATATTCATAATCAATACTATATATTTTTAAATTAGAAATCTTACTGACAACTCAGCTCTATGAATATATTTTTGTGATTTGCTTCAGAGTTTTTAAAGCAATGAAATATTATAAACCCATTTGAAACCCCATGCTCCCCTCTTTCCAATGGTAAGCACCAGGGTGAATTGGTTTCTTTTGCTAGGCATGTATTTACACTAATGCTACATATGTACTATATATGTATATATTGATAAAGAATTTATATAGCATTGTTTGCATATTTTAAACTTTATGTAAATTATAGCAAATAGTATAAGTTACTCTGAAATACAATATTTTAAAACTCATTCATATTGAAAAAAAAAAAACTTTAGCTCATTCAGTTTAATTACTGGCTAGCATTATGAATATACCACAAATATTTATCAGTATTTCTTTTGAAGAAAAATGATATTGTTTCCAATTTTTGCTTTTAGAACAATACTGCAATAATCATGCTTATACATGTCTTCTTATATGCATAAGGGAGATTGTCTCTAGAGTATAAACCTAAAAATGGAATTAACTAGGTTGTCAGAGAGAATATCTCCAAATTTACTAAATATTGCCAAATTGCTCTCCACGAAGGCTATAACAACAGTGTATGAAAATTATGAAATTCCCACAAGCATTTTATGAAATTTCCTCTACAATCTTGCCAACCTTTAGTATTGTCATATTTTCATATTTTTGCCAATAGTATATCTCACTGAGCATATATATGCTTATTGGCCATACAAGTTTCCTCTGTAACACTCTTTGTCCATTTTTTTTCTATTAAGCTATCACTTTCATATTAATGTTGTAAGGTATGGATATTAAGTCTTTTTCATGATGTATATTGTAAATGCCTTGTTCTAGGGTTATACATTTCTTCTATAACTTTGGTCATTTGTTGTCTTTGTTTCACTATTCATTCTTAATTTTAATGTAATTATATTTATCAATCTTTTCTTTTGTGTTTTGTACCTTGTTTAATTGTCTTCCCTACTTTAACGTCATAAAGATATGCTCCTGTATTTTCTTCTCAAAGCTTAAAAGTTTTAATTTTCACTTTAATTTTGTATATGTGAAAAAGAAATCAAATTTTATTTTCTTCTTTTTAATACAAATAACTTATTAGTTCAACACAATTTTTTTAACACCTTATTGGAGTATGATTGATTTACAATGGTGTGATAGTTTCAGCTTTATAACAAAGTGAATCAGCTATACATATACATACATCCCCATATCTCCTCCCTCTGCATCTCCCTCCCACCCTCCCTACCCACCACTCTAGGTGGTCACAAAGAACCGAGCTGATCTCCCTGCACTATGCAGCTGCCCGCCACTAGCTATCCATTTTACATTTGGTAATATATTTAAGTCCATGTCACTCTCTCACTTGGTCCCAGCCTAACCTTCCCCCTCCCCGTGTCCTCAAATCCATTCTCTACATCTGTGGCTTTATTCCTGTCCTGTTCCTAGGCTCTTCATAAACATTTTTTTCTTTTTGGATTCCATATATATGTGTTAGCATATGGTATTTGTTTTTCTCTTTCTGAATTACTTCACTCTGTATGACAGACTCTAGGTCCATCCACCTCACTACAAATAACTCAATTTCATTTCTTTTTATGGCTGAGCAATAGTCCATTGTATATATGTGCCACATCTTCTTTATCCATTCATCTGTCAATGGAAACTTAGGTTGCATCCATGTCCTGGATATTGTAAATAGTGTCGCAGTGAATACTGGGATGCATGTGTCTTTTTGAATTATGGTTTTCTCTGTGTATATGCCCAGTAGTGGGATTGCTGTATCATAATGTAGCTCTATTCTTAGGTTTTTAAGGAGCCTCCATACTGTTCTCCATAGTGGCTGTATCAATTTACATTCCCACCAACAGTGCAAGAGGGTTCCCTTTTCTCCACATCCTCTCCAGCATTTATTGTTTGTACATTTTTTGATGATAGACATTCTGACTGGTGTGAGGTGATACCTCACTGAAGTTTTGATTTGCATTTCTCTAATGATTAATGATGTTGAGCATTCTTTCATGTGTTTGATGGCCATCTGTATATCTTCTTTGGAGAAATATCTATTTAAGTCTTCTGCCCATTTTTGGATTGGGTTTTTGTTTTTTTGATATTGAGCTGCATGAGCTGCTTGTAAATTTTGGAGATTAATCCTTTGTCAGTTGCTTCATTTGCAAATATTTTCTCCCATTCTGAGGGCTGTCTTTTGGTCTTGTTTATGGTTTCCTTTGCTGTGCAAAAGCTTTTAAGTTTCATTGGGTCCCATTTGTTTATTTGTGTTTTTATTTCCATTTCTCTAGGAGGTGGGTCAAAAAGGATCTTGCTGTGATTTATGTCATAGAGTGTTCTGCCTATGTTTTCCTCTAAGAGATTTATAGTGTCTGGCCTTACATTTAGGCCTTTAATCCATTTTGAGTTTATTTTTTGTGTATGGTGTTAGGGAGTGCTCTAATTTCGTTCTTTTACATGTAGCTGTCCAGTTTTCCCAGCACCACTTATTGAAGAGGCTGTCTTTGCTCCACAGTATATTCTTGCCTCCTTTATAAAAAATAAGGTGCACCATATGTGCATGAGTTTATCTCTGGGCTTTGTATCCTGTTCCATTGATCTATATTTCTGTTTTCGTGCCAGTACCATACTGTCTTGATTACTGTAGCTTTGTAGTATACTCTGAAGTCAGGGAGTCTGATTCCTCTAGCTCCATTTTTCTTTCTCAAGATTACTATGGCTATTCGGGGTCTTTTGTGTTTCCATACAAATTGTGAAATTTTTTGTTCTAGCTCCGTGAAAAATGACATTGGTCATTTGATAGGGATTGCATTGAGTCTGTAAATTGCTTTGGGTAGTATAGTCATTTTCACAATGTTGATTCTTCCAATCCAGGAATATAGTCTATCTCTCCATCTTTGTATCATCTTTAATTTCTTTCATCCATGTCTTATAGATTTCTGCATACAGGTCTTTTGGCTCCTTAGGTAGTTTTATTCCTAGGTATGTTATTCTTTTTGTTACAATGGTAAATGGGAGTGTTTCCTTAATTTCTCTTTCAGGTTTTTCGTCATTAGTGTATAGGAATGCAAGAGATTTCTGTGCATTAATTTTGTAACCTGCTACTTTACCAAATTAATTGATTAGCTCTAGTAGTTTTCTGGTAGCGTCTTTTGGATTTTCTATGTATAGTATCATGTCATCTTCAAACAGTGACAGCTTAAATTCTTTTCTGATTTGGACTTTTTTATTTCTTTTTCTTCTCTGATTGCTGTGGCTAAAACTTCCAAAGTTATGTTGAATAATAGTGGTGAGAGTGGGCAACCTTGTCATGCTCCTGATCTTAGTGGAAATGGTTTCAGTTTCTCACCATTGAGAACTATGTTGGCCGTGGGTTTGTCATATATGGCCTTTATTATGTTGAGGTAAGTTCCCTCTATGCCTACTTTCCAGCAGGCTTTTATCATAAATCAGTGTTGAATTTTGTCAAAAGCTTTTTCTGCATCTATTGAGATGATCATATGTTTTTTATCCTTCAATTTGTTAATATGGTGTATCACATTGATTGATTTGCATATATATTGAAGAATCCTTGCATTCCTGGGATAAACCCCATTTGATCATGATGTATAATCTTTTTAATGTGCTGTTGGATTCTGTTTGCTAGTATTTTGTTGAGGATTTTTGCATCTATGTTCATCAGTGATATTGGCCTCTAGTTTTCTTTCTTTGTGACAACTTCGTCTGGTTTTGGTATCAGGGTCATGGTGGTCTCGTAAAATGAGTTTTGGAGTGTTTCTTCCTCTGCTATATTTTGGAAGAGTTTGAGAAGGATAGGTGTTAGCTCTTCTCTAAATGTTTGATAGAATTCGCCTGTGAAGATATCTGGTACTGGACATTTGTTTGTTGGAAGATTTTTAATCACAGTCTCAATTTCCGTGCTTGTGATTGGTCTGTTTATATTTTCTACTTCTTCCTTGTTCAGTCTCGCAAGGTTGTGCTTTTCTAAGAATTTGTCCATTTCTTCCAGGTGTCCATTTTATTGGCATATAGTTGCTTGTAATAATCTCTCATAATCCTTTGTATTTCTGCAGTGTCAGTGGTTACTTCTGCTTTTCCATTTCTAATTCTATTGATTTGATTCCTCCCCTTTTTTTCCTTGATGAGTCTGGCTAATGGTTTATCAATTTTGTTTATCTTCTCAAAGAACCAGCTTTTAGTTTTATTGATCTTTGCTATAGTTTCCTTCCTTTCTTTTTCATTTATTTCTGATCCAATCTTTATGATTTCTTTCCTTCTGTTAACTTTGGGATTTTTTTTCTTCTCCATTTTCTAATTGCTTTAGGTATAAGGTTAGGTTGTTTATTCGAGATGTTTCTTGTTTCTTGAGGTAGGATTGTATTGCTATAAACTTCCCTCTTAGAACTGATTTTGCTTCATCCCATAGGTTTTGGGTCGTCGTGTTTTCATTGTCATTTGTTTCTAGGTATTTCTTGATTTCCTCTTTGATTTCTTCAGTGATCTCTGGTTATTAAGTAATGTATTGTTTAGCTTCATTGTATTTGTATTTTTTACAGATTTTTTCCTGTAATTGATATCTAGTGTCATAGTGTTCTGGTTGGAAAAGATACTTGATAAGATTTCAATTTTCTTACATTTACCAAGGCTTGATTTGTGAACCAAGATATGATCTATCCTGGAGAATGTTCCATGAACACTTGAGAAGAAAGTGTATTCTGTTGTTTTTGGATGGAATGTCCTATACATATCAATTAAAAGCATCTTGTTTAATGTATCATTTAAAGCTTGTGTTTCCTTACTTATTTTCATTTTGGATGATTTGTCCATTGGTGAAAGTGAGCTGTTAATGTACCCTACTATTATTGTGTTACTGTCGATTTCCCCTTTTACGCCTGTTAGCATTTGCCTTATGTATTGAGGTGCTCCTGTGTTGGGTGCATAAATATTTACAATTGTTATATCTTCTTCTTGGATTGATCCCTTGATCATTATGTTGTGTCCTTCCTTGTCTCTTGTCATAGTCTTTATTTTAAAATCTATTTTGTCTGATATGAGAATAGCTACTGCAGCTTTCTTTTGATTTCCATTTGCATGGAATATCTTTTTCCATCCCCTCACTTTCAGTCTGTATGTGTCCCTAGGTCTGAAGTGGGTCTCTTGTAGACAGCATATATAGAGGTCTCGTTTATGTATCCATTCAGCCAGTCTATGTCCTTTGGTTGGAGCATTTACTCCACTTACATTTAAGGTAATTATCAATATGTATGTTCCTATTACCAGTTTCTTGATTGTTTTGTGTTTGTTATTATAGGTCTTTTCCTTCTCTTGTGTTTCCTGCCGAGAAAAGTTCCTTTAGCATTTGTTGTAAAGCTGGTTTGGTGGTGCTGATTTCTCTTAGCTTTTGCTTGTCTGTAAAAGTTTTAACTTCTCCATTGAATCTGAATGAGATATTTGCTGGGTAGAATAGTCTTGGTTGTAGTTTTTCCCTTTCATCCCTTTCATTTAAAGTAAATATGTCCTGCCACTCCCTTCTGGCCTGCAGAGTTTCTGCTGAAAGAGCAGTTCTTAACCTTAAGTGGATTCCCTTGTATATTATTTGCCATTTTTCCCTTGTTGTTTTTAATATTTTTTTTTTGTATTTAATTTTTGATAGTTTGATTAATATGTGTCTTGGCATGTTTCTCCTTGGATTTATCCTGTATGGGACTCTCTGTGCTTTCTGGACTTGATTAACTATTTCCTTTCCCATATTAGGGAAGTTTTTAATTATAATCTCTTCAAATATTTTCTCAGTCCCTTTCTTTTTCTGTTTTTCTTCTTGGAGCCCTATAATTCTAATGTTGGTGTGTTTAATGTTGTCCCAGAGGTCTCTGAGACTCTCCTCTCTTCTTTTCATTCTTTTTTTAAATTCTGCTCTGCGGTAGTTATTTCCACTATTTTATCTTCCAGGTCACTTATCCGTTCTTCTGCCTCCGTTATTCTGCTATTGATTCCTTCTAGAGAATTTAAAATTTCATTTATTGTGTTGTTCATCATTGTTTGTTTGCTTTTTAGTTCTTCTAGGTCCTTGTTAAACTTTTCTTGTATTTTCTCCATTCTATTTTCAAGATTATGGGTCACCTTTACTATCATTGCTCTGAATTCTTTTTCAGGTAGACTGCCTATTTCCTCTTCATTTGATTGGTCTGGTGGGTTTTTACCTTGCTCCTTCATCTGCTGTGTGTTTCTCTGCCTTCTCATTTTGCTTAACTTACTGTGTTTGGGGTCTCCTTTTCTCAGGCTGCAGGTTCGTAGTTTCTGTTGTTTTTGGTGTCTGCCCCCAGTGGCTAAGGTTGGTTCAGTGGGTTGTGTAGGCTTCCTGGTGGAGGGGATTAGTGCCTGTGTTCTCGAAGATGAGGCTGGATCTTGTATTTCTGGTGGGCAGGACTGCATCCAGTGGTGTGTTTTAGGGTGTCTGTGAGCTTATTATGATTTTAGGCTGCCTCTCTGCTAATGGGTGTGGTTGTGTTCTTGTCTTACTAGTTGTTTGGCATAGGGTGTCTAGCACTGTAGCTTGCTGGTCGTTGAGTGCAGCTAGGTCTTAGCGTTGAGATGGAGATCTCTTGGAGAGCTTTCGTCATTAGATATTACATGGAGCCGGGAGGTCTCTGGATGGACAAATGTCCTGAACTCAGCTCTCCCACCTCAAAGGCACAGGCATGATACCCAGCTGGAGCACCAAGACCCTGTCAGCCAAATGGAAAAAGAGAAAAATGAAAAAAATATATATATCATTGCTCCCAAAGTCCACCACCTCAATTCTGGTATAATTTATTGTCTATTCAGGTATTCCACAGATGCAGGGCACATCAAGTTGGTTGTGGAGATTTAATCCACTGTTCCTGAGGCTGCTGGGAGAGATTTCCCTTTCTCTTCTTTCTTCACACAGCTCCTGGAATTCAGCTTTGGATTTGGCCCTGTCTCTGTGTGTAGGTCACTTGAGGGTGTCTGTTCTTCACGGAGACAGGCTGGGGTTAAAGGAGCAGCTGATTCAGGGGCTCTGACTCACTCAGGCCGGGGAGAGGGAGGGGTTTGGAATACAGGGTGAGACTGCCGTGGCAGAGGCCAGAGTGACATTACAACAGCCTGAAGTGTGCCGTGTGTTCTCCCAAGGAAGTTGTCCCTGCATCAAGGGACCCTGGCAGTGGCAGGCTGCATAGGCTCCCGGGAGGGGAGGTGTGGACGGTGACCTGTGCTTGCACACAGGCTTCTTGGTGGCTGCAGCAGAAGCCTTAGCGTTTCATGCCCATCTCTCTTGTCCATGCTGATAGCCGCGGCTTGCGCCTGTCTCTGGATCTAGTTTAGGTGGTGCTCTTAATCCCCTCTCCTCACGCACCCCAAAACAATGGTCTCTTGCCTCTGAGGCAGGTCCAGACTTTTTCCCGGACTCCCTCTAGCTATGGCTCACTAACCCTCTTCAGGCTGTGTTCACGAAGCCAACCCCTGTCCTCTCCCTGGGATCTGACCTCCAAAGCCCGAGCCTCAGCTCCCAGCCCCCACCTGCCCTGGTGGGTGAGCAGACAAGCCTCTCAGGCTGGTAAGTGCTGTTTGGCACTGATCCTTTGTGTGGGAATCTCTCCACTTTGCCCTCTGCACCCCCAGTGCTGCACTCTCCTCCGTGGCTCTGAAGCTTCCTCCCTGCCCACCACCCATCTTCACCAGTGAAGGGGCTTCCTAGTGTGTGGAAACTTTTCCTCCTTCATAGCTCCCTCCCAGTGGTGCAGGTCCCATCCCTATTCTTTTGTCTCTGTTTTTTCTTTATTATTTTGCCCTCCCCAGGGACGTGGGGGGTTTCTTGCCTATTGGGAAGTCTGAGGTCTTCTGCCAGCTTTCAGTAGGTGTTCTGTAGGAGTTGTTCCACATGTAGATGTATTTCTGGTGTATTTGTGGGGAGGAAGGCGATCTCCAATCTCACTCCTCTGCCATCCTGAAGCTCCTCCCCCCAGCACCATTTATTAAATTATCCACCCTTTCCGTATTTAGTAAGCCATCTTCATATGAGGTTTCCATACCTATGTTTATTTCTAGGCCTCTCTAATCTATTCCATCTCTTTATATCTGGTAGGAAAACTGACTCCTCCCTCCTCGTCCTTCCTTCTTCTTCAACGTTATCTCTGTTATTCTTGGGTCTTTGCTCTTTTATATGAATATTTTAATAACATTGTCCAATTCAATACAAATACGATCCAATACAAAAATGTCCATTGGCCTTTTGTTTGAATTGCACTGAGTTCATAGATGAATTCATAGAGAATTGATACTCAGCTCATTGAGTATCCCCCTCCACTGTATACTTTCATTTAATTAGGTCTTTTATTTCCCACAATAATGTTTTTAAAATTCCCCAAAATGTCTTCAAAATGTTGTAGATTTATTCTTAATACCTTATAGTCCTCATTGTTATTGTGAATGAGCTTTAAATCTATTACATAGTCTAGTTGATAGTTGATGGCATATAAGGATGTTAATGATATTTGATCCTGATCTTGTATTCACAAACTTGCTGAATTCTCTATTAATTCTAATAATTTACATGTGGAATCCCTGTATAAGGAGTGACATTTTCTGCAGATAAAGACTTTTTTGTCTCTTTCTTTCAAATGTGTACCTTATTTCTTTTTCCTGGTCTTACTGCATTATATACAACTACATGTACACTTTAAAATAGTAATATAAGAGATCTTTTTAAAATCACTCTTGACATTTATGGGAATGCTGATTCCAGAATCAGCTCTTATAATGACTTTCAAAGGCTTAAGTCTCTGAGCAATATTGGATATTGTAGAATAATCACTGAATTGTGGGCAAATGTGTTCTCATTCATAATAACATCGAGTATTTACCCTTCTGTTTGTCAAATTCCCCAGCTACTAACAGCCAAAGTCCCAGGTGATCAGTAACCTCTGTCCATCCTTTTATGTGTTGGAGGGTGCTCAGCAGCCCTACTTAGTCCCTGACTTGAAGCACTTACCCTAATTATGGTTTTCATCTTACATAAAATCTTTTTAGCACTTTTCTGCATGTCCATGTCTAGCAATGCCTGTTTCCTGGAGCAGCCCAGGAAGCCCAAACTTCAGCCATGGTCACTGCACTGAGTTTCTGTTCTATTCTTGTTCAATATCTTGGGATATTTTTCTCTAGCATATACACCTAGAAATGGAATTAACCAGCTTATAGGATAAAACATGTTCAACTTTACTGTATATTGCCATGGAGATGATTATCCTGTTTTTGAACCTATATCATTTTTATTTTTACTTTGGCTTAAAACATTTTATCTCTTACTATTTGTTTGCAGTGGAGACTGAAGCAATATGCAAACTTTTAGAGCCATTTTGCGCAAAAATATTATTGGTTCTAATTTTTTATATAAGTTTTTGTATGTAAGAACAGGTGAGAATCAAGAAAATTATACTTATTTTGTGCCTGTAGAATACTCCCTAAATTGTCAATCTCTTGTGACTGTAAAACCCAACACAAGGCAAACCACTTGCCCAGTTCCCATATGGCTCATTTGCTGAACATGATCTGCACATCTTAAAGGATTTTTTAAATGGGGTCAATAGAAGTTTATGATTTTTTAAAAACCAGACATTCTTTTTTTTTTTTTTTTTAATCTTTTATTTATTTATTTATTTAGGCTGTGTTGGGTCTTCGTTTCTGTGCGAGGGCTTTCTCTAGTTGCGGCGAGCAGGGGCCACTCTTCATCGCGGTGCGCGGGCCTCTCACTGTCGCGGCCTCTCTTGTTGCGGAGCACAGGCTCCAGATGCGCAGGCTCAGTAGTTGTGGCTCACGGGCCCAGTTGCTCCGCGGCATGTGGGATCTTCCCAGACCAGGGCTCGAACCCGTGTTTCCTGCATTGGCAGGCAGATTCTCAACCACTGCGCCGCCAGGGAAGCCCCAAAACCAGATATTCTTAAGGAACTTCCAAGTGTGACGCAATATAGTGAAGGGGTTAAGAGAAGAGCTTCTAGTAACACCAGTGAGTTGGACTCCAGGCTCTTCCAATTACTCACTCTTTCAGTCATGGTTTCCTTACAGGTAAAAAGGGATCATATTAGTATCTACACTAAAGGGTTATTCTGAAGATTAAACAAAATATAGTACACATAAAACATTTAGCACAGTATTTGGCACATAATGAACACTCAATAAAGTTTAGTTATTATTTATTTAAGTTCACAAAGGTTAATACATTTCCCTTTTATATGACATGTAATTTGACAATAATCTGAAGTCTTTTATTTTCATGACTTTCAATTTTTCTATTTTATAAAATTAAGCACACACTTTCAGTAATTTGCATGTAGTATAGGGATTTCCCAGAATTTTTAGATAAGAAATAGAAACTATACTTTTAAATAAATTAAATTAAAAAATTAAAACTTTATAAAATAATCAAAGACCACTAAGTTTTGTCTCATTGTCGACAACTACTGTAATATTCTAATAGGAAAATTACATCCATTGCATTAGCTGAAGAGAAAAATGAATGATGGGTTAGAAATGACAGAAAAAGAAATAAGGTAATTAAAAATAAAAAATTAAAATCCAAGTTTAAAGACCAAATAAAGATTCAGTTACTAACATTGTAAAGTTTTAACCTTCTGCTTCTTATACCAGCAAACTCTGCTCTGTGAAATAGCACTTAAAGCTGGTAAATTTATGGTTTAGCTTTATAAATTAGTTTTATAAGTGAACATGCAATGTGAAAAACTACATCTAAATTGTTGTGTTATGGTGATAGACATCTGTTCATTTCAGGAATTGGCCTTTTTCCACCAGGTGTTTACCAATCACACGGTCCTACCTCTCAACACAATGTTGAACATGGGGCCAGAGAATCCATCCTCCTGAACATTGTGATTGCAAAATGTTTTTTAGTCAAATTTATCACTCATGTCCCTTATTGCTTCTGGATTCTGACTCTTGGAGATTTTTCCATTCTAGTTTATAAAAGTATACACTCAGGTTTTCCTCTAGTATTTACTTGTATTTATTTGTACGGCTTATCCTGGTGTGTAGTATGAAGAATAGATCAATCTAATCTTTTTTCCACGTGGCTCTCTAGTTATCCCAACCCCACTTCAAACTTCTTTTCTTCACTAATTTGATATGCTGCCTGTATCCTATGTTATATTTCCATATACTCAGTTCTTTGAATGTAATGTGTCATTTCTCTTTGAATGTTTTTAATATTTTTCCATTTGTTTTACAGCAATTTTACTGAGATGTGCCTGATTATGGTTTTCTTTTTATTTATCATATTTGGGGTTTCTAGCACATTTTGAATTGTGACTTAATGTCAGTTTTGGGAGATTCTCAGCCACCATCTTTTTCAAATATTGCTTCTGACCTATTCTTTCCATTATCCTTTTGGAATTTCAATTACACATATGTTAGACCTTTAAACCACATTCCATACATCTTTTATTCTCTTTTCAGTATTTCTCAAACATCCCTCTGTGTTTTAGTCTATATATTTTCTTTTGATTTATTTTCTAATTTACTAATACTCTCTTCATCTTTGTCTAATCTGATGTTAAACGTACTTATTGAGTTCTTTATTTCAATTATTGTATTTTTAACAACTTTATTGAGATATAGTTCATGTACTATACAGTTCACTTACTTAAAATGTCTAATTCAATGTTTTTTAGTATATTCACAAAGTTATATGACCATCACCATGATCAAATTTAGAACAATTTGGTGACTCCAAAAAGAAACCCCATACTCATTAGCAGTCACTCCCCATCTTCTCCCAACACTCCTATCCCTAGGTTCTGCTAATCTGCTTTCTGCCTCTATATATTTGCTTATTCTGGATATTAAACATAAACAGAATCATACAATGTATTCTTTCATGGCTGAATATTTTCACTTCCCATAACCCTTTCAAATTCATCTATGTTGTAGCATGTGTCCATATTTAGTTCCTTTTAATTGCTGAATAATATTCCACTGTGTGGATATACACTTGATTTATCTATTTATCAGTTAATTGACATTTGGGTTATTTCCACTTTTAGCTATTATGAATAAAGCTGCTATGAACATTCATGGGCAAGTTTTTGTATGAACATAACTTTTCATTTCTCTTGAGTATACACCTAGGAGTGAGATTGCTGGGTAATTATGGTAACTCTATGTATGTTTAAATTTTTGAGGAACTCCTGGACTGTTTTTCATAGAGACTGCCCCATTAGCAATATATGAGAATTCCAATTTCTCCACAACCTCACCAACTCTTGCTATTATCTGTATTTTTTATTATAGCCATCCTAGGGAGTGTGAAGTAGCAGTTGTATTTTATAGTTTAGAATTACCTTTTTCTTTTTTATACTTTAAAGATAGTTTTTTATAGTTTAGTTTATAGTTGTTATATTTCAGTTTTCTCTTGAAGTTCTCCATATGGCATCTAATTTCTTGAAGAGTTATTTAAAGTCCATGTGGGATAATGCCAATATATGGATCTCCTGTATGTCTGTTTCTACTATAATTTTTTTCTTTTAGTTTTGATCATATATGCCTTTTCTTCAGTACATCTAACCATTTTTTATTCAAGGTTGGATATTGTTATGAATAATCACAAAGATTCTGAATGATTTTATTCTCTATAGGGGACTAAATATTACTTTTGGCAAGCAGTTAGAATACAGACAGATCACCATACACAAATATGTAATTGATTTTATTCAAAGTTTGGCTACAGATTTTGTGAGGGCTTGCCTTTTCTGATTTACCCCTACTCCTGGGACAGCTTTCTAGGAGTTCCAATTTATTCACTGATGTATTTATCAATGAGCCCCTCCTCCTTGGTAGGCCTTTAACTCTAATATTTGTCCCCATAAAATTTCCAGTAGCTGCTTTATCTTCTCAACCTTGCAGCTAACATTTTTCACTCCATCTCAAGAGGGTTTGAGATACAGTCTATCAGGTATACCTCTCTGTGTTTCTGTTCTCTCCAGGCACATGGTTCCTCCAGTGTTCACTGGCTTGGTAGTTCTCTGATGCCTCTCACACACATATACAAAAAAACTGTTTCTTTTTCTCCTTATTCTTCTTATCCTTATTCAGCTTTTTACTTATTCTCAGCAGGAGAATTGGTATACAACAATTCATCATTACAGGAAGGCTTTGCATGCACTTGGATTCATTTCTGGGTTTCCTATTTTATTCCATTAGTCTATCTAGTCATGCACCAATAACACTTTATTTTATTATAGAGAACTTTAAGATATATTTTTATATCTGGTAGGGTTAATGCACATACACATACACACACAAAAATACAGACACACAGCTCATAATTTTTCAGTGTTTCCTAGTTATTCTGGCTTGTTTATTCTTCCAAATAAATTGTGTAATCAAGTTATTTAACTCTAGAAAAAAAGTGGTATATGTATTGGGATCAGGTTAAATTTATAAATTTACTTAGGAACAACTGACATCTTTTTAGCATTGAGTCTATTAAAAAACATCTATTTATGCCTCCTCTGTGTCTTTCAGGAGATGTTATAACTTCCCTCATATGAATGTTAGGTATTTTTTAATTAACATTTTACTTAGATTTTTTTCTATTGTAAATGAAGTTTTCTCTTCCATTCATCCTCTAACTGGTTATTATTCATATATGTGAAGGGTATTGAGTTGATGTTTGTATATTAATGTTATATCTTGCAACTTTACTGAATTCTCTTGTTGTTTACAATAGTTTTCCATCAATTAATTTGATATTTCCAGAAATACATAACATAGTCTACAAGTAGAAATAGTCTTACCTTGTTCTTTCAAATTCTTTTTTCTAATTGCTTTCTTGTTTAATTCTGTGGACTAAGTTCTACAATATTAGATTTTGGTGGAGATAGTAGGCATACTGTCTTGTTCCTGGCTTTTGCAACAAAGGATCTAGAGTATCTCAGTATCTCTGGGGAAGATACTGGCTTTTGGATTAGATGTGATTTTATCATTTTAAGGAAGTATTCATAATATGTAAGTGTCCATTCATGACTACCAAGTGTTGTTCAGAATAGATGTTGTATTTTGTTAAGTGCCTTTTTGCCATTTAAGAAAATGTTCATATTATTTTTTCTACATAGGATATTAAAATGATGAATTATATTGATGGATTTCTTCATAATTAATCATCTCTGTACTTCTGAAATGTCTCCCATGTTATGGTGTAAATTTTTTCATGTACTGCTAATTCTTTTTTTTTTTCTTAACATCTTTATTGGAGTATAATTGCTTTACAATGTTGTGTTAGTTTCTACTGTATAACAAAGTGAATCAGCTATATGTATACATATATCTCCATATTCCCTCCCTCTTGAGTCTCCCTCCCACTCTCCCTATCCCACTGCTCTAGGTGGTCACAAAGCACCGAGCTGATCTCCCTGTGCTACGCGGCTGCTTCCCACTAGCTATCTATTTTACATTTGGTAGTGTATATATGTCCATGACACTCTCTCACTCTGTCACATCTCACCCCACCCCCTCCCCATATACTCAAGTCCATTCTCTAGTAGGTCTGTGTCTTTATTCCCGTCTTGCCACTAGGTTCTTCATGGCCCTTTTTTTCCCCCTTAGATTCCATATATATGTGTTAGCATACTGTATTTGTTTTTCTCTTTCTGACTTACTTCACTCTGTATGACAGACTCTAACTCCATCCACCTCATTACAAATACCTCCATTTCATTTCTTTTTATGGCTGAGTAATATTCCATTGTATATATGTGCCACATCTCCTTTATCCATTCATCTGTTGATGGACACTTAGGTTGCTTCCATGTCCTGACTATTGTAGATAGTGTTGCAATGAACATTGTGGTACATGACTCTTTTTGAATTATGGTTTTCTCAGGGTATATGCCCAGTAGTGGGATTGCTGGGTCGTATGGTAGTTCTATTTTTATTTTTTTAAGTAACTGTTCTCCATAGTGGCTGTATCAATTTACATCCCACCAATAATGCAAGAGGGTTCCCTTTTCTTCACACCCTCTCCAGCATTTGTTGTTTGTAGACTTTTTGATGATGGCCATTTCATGTAATGTTAATTCTTTTTAATAATATTTTAATTAAGAATTGCATACCTATTTATAAGTGAAAATAGACTGTATTTTTCTGTTTTGTACATTATTTTTCAGGTTTTGATATTAATTCTATATTAAATCTATTATTTTCCTTACTTTTTCATGTTTTGGAATAGTTTAAATAGCATTTGGATGACCTAATCTTTATAGATTTTGTAAAATTTCACTATAGAAATATCTGTGGGGAAGATTCTTTACATCCTTATTTAATCTGTTAAATTCATTCTGTTTAAACTATGTTTACCTGGGTCAATTTTGGTAATTGTATTTTCCTAGAAAATTATTTCTTTTAGAGTTTCAAATGAATTTGTATAGAGTTTGCAGAAAAGTCTCCTTTGATTTAACTTCTTTCTTTTGACAGCTATTATTACTCCCTCTTTCTATTTCTTATTTTGTATATTATTTTCTAGTTTTATATGCTATTTTCTAGTTTTGTATTTTCTCATATTTAACTGATTTAATTTAGTTGACTTTTAAAGAACCAGATTTATTTATTCATAAGCTCCATGGGTATCTTTTTGTTTGTTTTATAGCTCAATAATGTCTGGTTTTTACCTTTAATTTCTTCTACTTTCTAATTCTAATACCTTTTACTCCCAATTAGGAACTATAAGGCAGTTGACAAGCATTCTATTTCCATGTACTCTTCCTTTCTTTCCCCATTTTTAAAGTTGTAATTTAAAAACATTGTCAGGGCATATATTAAGTATATATTCGATACTATACTACCACCTTTATATTCACTATCAGCTCTACATTTAAATATATTTAATATCTTTATGGTGAACCTTGCCCAGAATTCATTCCCTAGTTGATTCTTTAGAAATATTCCTTGAGGTCTTGTACATTCACAGCCTCATTGATGATATATGTATACTTAAAGGTAAGTTCAGCTAGATACAAACTTTTGGCTTACATTTTCTTTAAGTATCTTAAATATACTACCCCACAGTCTTCTGGCTTAAAATACTGTTGTTGAAAAGTAAGTCAATCTCTTCACCTTGTAAGTCACTTGGCTCTTTTATCTGGAAGCCCAAAGGATATATTCTTTCTCTTTAAACTCAATAGATTTAAAAAATCTATGTTAGTATTAACATGGGTTGATTTTTCCATGGTATACATTTTCAATATGTAAATTCAAATTTTGTTTTATGTCTGGAAAGTGTTATTAAATTATGTTTTTTTCTGCTTTCTTTAGTTTTCTTCTTAAGGAATGAAATTTATACACACATTGAATCATTTTTTCCAGTCTGCTAAATCTATCATCTCTAATTCTTTTACTCATTTTAAAAAATTCTGTTTGAATTTTTCCATTTTTTTTCTTTTCATTCTTTTTCTCTTACTATCATTTCATTGGTGTCTATTAACTTTTTGTTCCTTCTAATTTAGTCTTCTGATTTTTTTCTTTTATTTTTAATTATTCATTTAGCTCTTTCTTTTAATGTCTTTTAGCTAGTCTTTTCTGATTGATTATGCAAACTTTACAGTGTTTTAAAAAGTGTTTTCTTAATTTCTTTTAGCTAGTTTTGAAATATTAAGTCACAGTTT
This sequence comes from Balaenoptera ricei, assembly GCF_028023285.1. Taxonomy (NCBI): domain Eukaryota; kingdom Metazoa; phylum Chordata; class Mammalia; order Artiodactyla; family Balaenopteridae; genus Balaenoptera; species Balaenoptera ricei. Next base: position 37,434,510 of record NC_082643.1, read on the forward strand.
TCTTTGATCTTTTAGTCATAATTGTTCTAGTGTGTCTTCACTGTCCATTGGTACATCATTCAGAGAATTAGTCTTTTTGCTTACAATATATTTTATACTGCAATTATTTTCTGTTGCTCATGTTTTATTGCGATGGATTTTCCTTATTTTAGAATATTACCGTATAAGGGTGATGACAGACCAGAATAGCTTTCCTAGATTCATGGTTCTAGGACCCCCTCTTCTTTTGTTTCTGCAAATTATTTATAAATAAGGGTTTTTTTGTACCTTCTAGTTTCTCTGGTCCCCTTTCCCCCTTTGTATCTAGGACCACTTTCCCTTTACTAGTCATATGAATTTGAATTCTACTTTCAGGAGAGTTGGTGTGGGGTTCTGCTCTTTTAGAAGGCAATTTGGTTGTGTATTTCTGAAAGCTCTGAGAACTTGGACACACCAGCATAGTCTAATTTCACTTTAGTCTTTCTACATTCATCTACAAAGTGGGTGTTCTGTAACCCTTTCCCAGTTTTGACAGTTATTCTCAGACCTTCCTGCTAGGTTTCTCTTCCAAGGATAGATCTTTCTTGCATAGGCCTGTACTTGTTGGAGATTACTGGTTCTCTGGCTGAAAGAAAGTTGGAAATTCCTCCTTTGCTCCTCGCTGCTACTGCTAATAATTGGTGCTTTTGTTTTGCCTGCTTATATTATAGAATTTGTAGGAATGACTTCACTTGTTCTGTTTTGTAAGGTCATTTGAGAATATTTAAAATCTACACTGATGTTGCTATCTTGCCCTAACCAGAACGTAAACCACTTGCCTTACTTGGAATTTGGAGTATCAAAGTCTCCTGATTTTCTATTCTTTCTCACTCGTTGTTTTTTTCTGGGATTTATTTGCTAGATCTTCTTTATTTTTTGACCTCTTGGTAAGGACCAAGAGGTAGTCTTGGGATCTTTTCTCTATTTACATTTACTCCTCACTGATCTCATCCAGTTGACTTTAAATACTATCCATAATCTGATGACTGCAATTTTTCTCTATAGCCCTAAATTCTCTCTTAAGCCCTGGACTCATGTCTAGCTTTCTCCATACCCATATCCAATTCACTATCAAGAACTAGCAACATTTCCTCCAATATATATCTTGACTCTATTCACCTCCACTTATAACAGCCCAGATGAACTACAATCATCACCAGCTGAGATTACTGCAATAGTCAATTGACTAGGGTACTATTACTGCACTAACCTGCTCCCCACCTCTGCATTGGTCTATTTTTCACAAAGTAGCCAGTTACTCTTCAAAAATGTAAATCAGATAATATCATATTTCTGAGCAGAAGCCACCAATGACTTCCCATAACACTTGGAACAAAATCTGAAGCCTTTTACCATAACCTACAAGACCCTACATAATCTGAACTCTAGCTACCTCCATGATGTTATTTCATGCTACTCTTCCTCTCACACTAATTCTAGACCACTCTGGCTTTACTTTTCCAAACACTCCAATTGCTCCTACCCCAGGCCCCCTGTGCTTGCTGACACATGTACCTTCAATGCTTTCCCCTCAGATCTTTGCATGGCTCATTCACTTCACTCAGTTCAAATAGCATCGTATCAGAAACCTCCCCCAAAGATTCAACCAGGATTGCACTGTTGTATTCCACCACAGCCTTATCAATGTCTTTGTTTTTCTTTATAGCTTTTAAAATTTTTTCTTCATATAACACTTAACATTATTTGAAATTGTATTTTTATTTTTATCTCCCTCAAAAAAAGTAAATGCTATAAATTCACTGGCTTTATCTATTCTCCTGACTCCTGTATCTCCAGAGCCCAGATCCATGACTTGTCCACAATAGGTACTAAGTATTTGTTGATTAAACCTATGAAGTATTTCCCAATTATCATTTCTCATAACTTGTTACAGTACTTTTTATTGTCATAATAAAAAGCAATACTTTTTATTGCTTTTATATTTAAAAACGTCTTTCCTACCTCTATTCTATGCTTTTCTTCCAGTCCTTATGGTTTCATTTTAACTTTTACTCATTAATCCAGCTAGAAATCAGCTTTGTTTATGGTGTGAGAAGAAATACATCATATTTACCCCCTCCCTCAATTCCCCAGTATGCATTTATTATTGATAAATAATCTGTACTTGTTTAAAATATCACTTTTAACACATACTAAATATATGCATATATAGAATTTCCTTCATAAATTCCTCATATTGCTTATATTTTACATTTTAATAAGTTTTGATGTAAACATTCTAGGCATATCTACTGAACTATATTCTCTTCTCTTATTGATAGAACTTCATTCTGCTAGACATAGGGCAGTTGTGGTTTAATCCAGGAACTGAAATTAAATTAAACCAATGTGCTTAGTCAGGTAATGTCACTGTCTCAAACAATATGCTTTTGAATGTCATCTATAACTTGTTTCTATTATGTCTAAAACTCACAAGAAATGTATGTATATTGTAAGGAAGGGAGAAAGAGAAAACAAATCAGATTGAAGAAAGAATTGCCTGGTCATTTGACTTTATATAAGATATTCTATAATATTTTGATAGTCTCTTTACACTGACTTTCTCTCTCTCCTATGATTGGTTAAAATCACGGAACTATGTTAGAATTCCCACCTAATGGGGTCAAGGCTTATGCATCTCACCCTCACACTATGGTCCTGTCTGTGCATATTCACATATGTACTCATTCATTCTAAGAACATCTGTATTTCATAATACAGGTGGAGACCAGGCCTTTGCCCTGAGGGTTTACTATCTAACAACAAAATCCATGTATTTAGTTTTCTAACCAAAATAAGGCTTTCTCACTCAAGAGATGCACTTGTGCATCTGCTATTTATTTGGTACGCTTTCTCCTCTCTACTACTCATTTCACAGTTTTGGCTTAGCAAATATATTGGGTGAGATGAGGAAAGTTATATAGACCAAAACAGTAGGAAGTGCTAAATTGTCATTAAATAGCCAAGTGCCAAGTGTCTAAGAGAAAGAAATAGTCTGATACTCCAGTCATTTTGGGTTGATTCTTTCTACGATTGCCATAATTTTGTTTCTAACAGACAGATTTCTTTGATGAATATGGAATCAAAATAATTTATGTCACCAGAATTCAAATAAAATTGACAATACTTGAGAACAAACTATCGACTATGCCTATATTGTGACTTAAAAGTTATATAAAATGTAACATTTTAATATAAAATCCCAATTACCAAGCAAGTGCTCATTTTTATAAAGGATGAGCTACCAGAAAAAGACTAGGTACTAAAATTCCATATTCTGTCCCAACTGCCTTCTGAACTTTCATTATTTGGTATGAAGTCACCAACTTAAAATCGTGGCTCTTGCAATGCCAAAGTTATGTAGAGTGGGGAATAAGGTAAGGCAATCATTCCGATTTTGTAATTCTTTAATTCACCAAAAAGAAAAAAAAAAACAAACCCACCCCACAACAAATTCAAGTGCTTATGGTCAAATGCATTCTAGTTCATTGTCACCTAGCTTTAGGTTCACAACTTGATAAACCTAAATTTTCAGATGATGGAGGGAGAGACTTGAGAGGAGCTGATAAGAAGGAGAAAAGAAATTACTTAAAAAAGAGAGAGATTCCTCAACAAGACGAACCAGGAAGGGCAAGTGACTCAGCAAAATCTTTACACTTAAAAATTTCTTTTTACAAGTCCTTACCCTTTTGCCTTCTTGTATTTCTTTATCCATGCCCTAAACTATTCCTTTTCAGATTTGATCCTCTATTTTCTCTTCTGTCCTTTGTTCCTTCTCTCTTTTCCTCCTTCTCTCCCTCCATCTTTACAATGGATGAAAGCTACTTTCAGTGACTCACACTGGAATGCTCGGTTTGGGTCATAAGCAACACTTCTGCAACTTTCCTGGTCCTGGCATCCCTCTTGGATAGAATGATTATCAATACAAACTCTCTCCAGCTATGACCAAACAGATAGCTCTATAGTTTCGAGCTCAATGGAAATAAACCCAATGAGCTTATCCATGACATCACGTGAGAATCCACTAGCCACATTCACTCCATATCTTTCATTGCTCTGAAGTGGGTTAACATCTTAGATCTTCTTAGTTATGTCTTGCTTTTTTTTAACTTAAAGATAAGGTATGTGTAAAGGGTCAAAACAAAAGTAACAAAACATATGTTTGGATGGAAAGAATTTTTAAATTAATAATTAATTTTCATCACCATAACTTCTGGAAAACACAGAAAGGGGGACTCTGAAACTGAGGGTAAAGGTGCTGAGAAACACAAGCCCTGTCTCACCAGGACATCTATCATGGACCAAGTGTGCACACCTGTAAGCAGCTGGTAGTTTACAGTGCATTATAATATTTTTAAAGAACAGTTAAATGATCAAATCCCTAAAGATGCCGCATTTTTCCCTTTCTTTGCCTGGGAATCTGTTTTGGAAGCTAACTCCATGATTACTACTAGGACATGGAATTTTGATATCCATTTGGTCCTGATTTACACCAGTATTTTTAAGGCTGCCAACGAGAAAGTACAGAATTTCAGGCAGGCAAAATTCCACAAGAGACAACTGTCTTTTATTTTATAGCTTATGCATTTGGGGCTTAATATGATTTTCCACTAACAAGTTCTGTACCCCCTCCAGAGTGCTAAAGCCGGTGTGTAGATCAGCAAAGTAACACAGAACATATGAGGCAAGTTAATATTAAACTTGAAGGAAAACTGTACAAATTATATTGTTTACTTAGGAAAAAAGCACTCTAGTTGAAAGGGCTGACATATGATTTACTGCAAACACTTAACCAGCATGTTCACATTTTTACTCTGAACCCTACTGTAATAGTCGTTTGGCGGTGGTGTGGCTTTGGATACTGTATTAATAAAGTCATCAATTAAAAATCCACTAGATGTTGGGAAGGAATAACTCTAAATTCTTCATGTCTTCTGTTTTTATTAAATGTCTAGAAAAAAATGCAGAATCATGTCCAGAATGAGGAATAAAATCACTGGCAAATAACTTATGGAAGAGTTAGATAGACAGCTTTTTAAGCATAAGTAAGGAAGAACCTGTTTAATTAAAAACAACAGAATGTTCTTGCTTCCTAGAAATAATTCTGTTGCAAAACAAAACTTCCATGTATAATTAGAAAAGAAAATCAGTAGAGCATTTCTTCGTATGCTCAAAGGAATCTTTCGAAGGAAATCAAGGCGAGAATAAACATTGGAACACTGTAATAATTATTTTTTTTTTTTTTAGAAAAACCATGAAATCTTCTTCTCCGGATGCCATGAAGAAAAAGAGAAACAAGCATTCATCCTTTAATATTTAAGCATTCCATGACTAAATCACTTTCCCTATGATTCCAGACTTCTCCAAAAACCTTCATGTTTCATACAATTTCTAATATATACTTGATAAAATCAGCATAGGAACTCTTAGAATTATTTATCTACAAAACTAGATATCAAACATGGCATCCTACAATGTTTTTCAGTAAAGAGACATTAGTCATCCCACATAAATTTACAGATGAGGACTACTGAAAGAAAACATAAAGGAAATATTCCTATAGCTGAATCCCACACTAACTACTAAGAAAACCACACCAGATGCCCTCTAGACTCGACATTAGAATCCTAAACTCTTACTCCAAAGCCTGGCCACGTTGCCTACCATGGATGACTTTTGGACCAGCCTCATCAGGATGTGCTCTGCTTTCTTGGAGGGGATAAGAATCTCTGACAGATTCTCAGGCTCACCAAACAGAAGGAGATAGCATTTTATATATACATATATATATGGACACCACACAATACCACTATATTTCTGAAACAGTAGTTGTACAAAACAGAATTATTTTAACCATGTTGCCAAACTGTTCTGCCTAATGACAGTTGAAGCTAAATATGAGTATAAACAAATGGTAGAAAGACTTCTGACATCCATTCTTAACTTTTATAGTAGGAGTATTTATATAAAAAAATCTTCATAAAAAATGTATTGCTACATTACTCTATGAAATTTATTATTAGCAAATAACATAATTTTATCTGAGTGAAAATTTCTAAACTGACATTGAGTGGATAAATTATTTCTCACCAAAAGTTACTAAATGTAGAAGAAAATAAAATGAAGAAATATACACAAATTAATCTTCAGAGTTTAGTGTCTGTACCCGTACCATGTTACAAGACAGAGCATTGAAAAAAAAAATCATTTTATTTGTAAAGAAGGCCAAGGAAATATGTCTTCGATGGCAGACAACCACACATTATTGCTTTTATCAATACTGGCTCTCCATTAAGAACACGCATTTCTGTTTTATTTAGTCAAGAATAATTTTCTTATTTGGCACAGAGGTATGATAAACTTCATTCTTAATTTCTCATTAGATTTCCAAAAGACACCATAGTAAATTCAAATTATGGCTAAACTCCCCAAGTGTGGCTTATGGGGAAAATGAGGAAATGCATCTCCAAGTATATCAGATCTGCAGAAAACTGTTTCACTTTACAACTTGTTTATCCTTCCAAATTTCCCCTCTCTGCTACTTTCTGTCCTACACTCATCTTTTATTCAGTCTTTACTAATTTGTTTTATAAATAGCAGAATAATCAGCAGTAAAGTGACCAGAATACAGTATACTTTATTTTCATTTATTTTCATATAAACGTTTTGGCAGTCAGCCAAGTTCACTGTGTCCTTTGGAAATCTAACCATACAGAAGACCAGGTGTGACAGAATATACACTACTTAATATATACAAACTTGAGTCCTGAGAGCAAAACATAAAGGTTAAAAGACAGGGTAACTTCTCATTAAGACTGAAACAAATTCTCTAAACTTAAATGAGAGGATTCTAAAAACCTAGACTAAATTATATCCCTCACTCATAGATAAATGAACCCAATCTCAAGGAGCTCACTTAGGAATGTTTTGTCCAATCATTCATGACCAATGGAGAGCAGGTGCTTGACATCACAATTGTTTTATATTTGAGCTTCATCTGCTGCTTTAGGTTCATGGCATGTACCACTCAGATGTGTTCCTAATAATTCTCCATCTGACAGCAGCGGGGTTATGGCAGGGGTCTGTGTGGTCAGCAGAGAAAGGGATGGAGAAAAACTGGGCGTCATGGCTTCCGGCAGAGAACTTTGATGATAGCGAATGGGGGAGTGTGGGTATTTACGAAGTCCCTGCCCCGGGGTTATGGCTGGCATTCTTGGTGGAACTGCTTTAATCCCGGGCTGGGCTACTGCCGTTATCAAAGGTGGTGGAAAAACAAAAGACTTCTTCTCCTTTGGAATGCCAGGCATATGTAAGTGCTCATCCTTTAGTTTTGCAATATCATTAAATACTGATGCAAGAGGTTGGAACTTGGGTTCCCAACTGAGGAGATAATCCCAGTGATAGTTGCCTCTTACATCATGATCAGAGTTTCTCTGGGTTGAAAGAGCTGCGCATCCTGCTTCTTGATCACCTGAAATAAAGACGGCCTCTTTTCTGACATCAACCAGGATGCCCACTTTTACCTCTCTCTTCTTTAGAGGCTGGAGTAAGACGTTATTTTGGACATAGGTAGTGCCACAGCCCTCTCCTTGATCTTCTTCCTCAAATGTATGGCTGGTTTCTGCTGTTTCAGCAGTGACCACCACATCAGTTTCCCCAGACAAACAAGAGAGCTGGTCTGACTCTGTTGGAATGCCGGAGTCTGGCACCCTGGACTCCCAATCACTCAGAGCTGAGTCAGAGTCCTTTCTGTAAGGGTGCTCATTTATCCTCTGGATTTCCTTATCTTCTGCAGTTTCTCCTTCCACAGAATAGTGACCTCTGGAGTTTGAGTGCCTGTACAGATGTGCAATGTCCTTCTCCATAATTCTTGTTAAACTCAACCATTCAGGCATGGAGTCCACGGGCACTACTTCATTATCACTCTCATTAGTTTTTTGGAAGGGTTTCAGCGTGCTGGCATCCCTGGTCGGTCTCACACTGATATCTAAGGATGATGATGTTTTCTTTTCTTCATAATTGTTTATTGCATCTTTTTGTTTATGTCTTAAAATCAGTACAATTAGAATGAAGACAAGTAACAAAAACACTAAAAAGGAGACAGTGAGACTGATCAAAAAGCTGCTAGCTGATTCTGTGGAGTGTTTTCCTTCCGAGGAAAAAGACACATTCACAAAAACAGTACAAGATGTAAACTTGGAGTCCGGTTTGGGGCTACGAGCAATTATTTTCATTTCGATGGTGTCTTCTTTGCTGACTTGACTTTTTATTAGGGGAAGGGCTCTACTTAAATAAATATTTCCATTAGTTTTATTTACTGAAAAGAAGGGAGATGGAGTTTCGAGAGAGTAAAGAATAACTCCATCAATACCAGCATCTGCATCTGATGCTTCCACTCTGCCAATCAACTGTCTTACATTACTCTTTTCTGGGAGGTTGAAAAAATATTGATCCTGAGTGAAAATGGGTTCAAACTCATCTCTCCCTTCAATATCCACCCAAACCATTAAGGAGGCTGTTGAGTCACCCTTGTCTTTGGCCTGAACTGTGAGGCAGTATTTTTTGTCATGTTCATAGTCAAGGACTTGCTGAGCATGAATATCCCCTGATAAAGGGTCAATGAGGAAGAGGTCATGATCATACGGCATCTCATGAGGGAGAGAACAGGGTGAAACTATAGAATAGGTCAAGTCTCCATAAGGACCTGCGTCAAAATCCAAAGCATTTACAGAACATATGGTGGAGAAAACAGGAAGATTTTCAGGAACAGCACAGTTCAAGTTTGGGAACATAAACTGAGGTGCATGGTCATTATCATCCAGGACATTGACAAACACAACTGCAAAAGAAAAATGTTTCTTTTCTTCATCTGAAGCTTGGACAGTTAAAGTAAATTTTATCATTTCTTCATAATCCAAAAGTTTAATCAAATAAAGAACTCCAGTTTTTTCTTCTAAGTGAAAATGCCCCTTCTCATTTCCAGAGATTAGGTGGTAGACGATTTCTGCATGTGAAGCCACATCACAGTCACTTGCTGAGACCACAGTGATGGGACTCCCTTGAGGGGTACCTTCCTTGATGTGGGCATGATATTCCAGACTGCTGAATGCAGGTGGGTTATCATCCACATCGAGTACTACTATTGACACAGTGGCTGAGGAACTCAGTGGAGGGCAGCCATGGTCAGATGCCAGAAGGACAAGCTTATGACTGGAGGTTGCTTCTCTGTCCAGATTGTGAATCAACACCAGGTACCCAACTTGCTTGTAAGTATATTCTGAATGAATGAAACTAGTTTCCACATGGAAATTGTTCTGTGAATTACCACTGATGATGGAATATTCAACATGAGTGTTTTCATGGGTCCAGTCATGGTCAACAGTTGAAAAGGTGACAAGTGTGCTTCCAATTGGAGTGTCTTCACTCAAGCTAAGATTATAATATTCTATTGCAAACTCAGGGGCATAATTGTTCACATCTTGTATTTCTATCTCCACTAAGGTAACAGCCTTCAGGTCAGGAATTCCACCATCACTGGCTTCAACAAGAAATCGAATTGTTGATTTTCTATCCAGAAGTAAGACAGGATTGATAGTATATACTGTGCCTGAAAAACAAGACATAGCCTTTCAATGTTGTGAAGTAAAATTTTCATGATCATCTTAGTCAGCAAATATTTACTAATATGTAACGATATCTGTTAGTTACAACCAAAGGTAACTCCAAACAGAAAATTTAGATTATTATATTTATACTTTTGTAACACTTAAGATTCAGAAATAATATTCATGGCATTCACGCTATTAAAAATGTGTGCTGCTTGAAGATGACTTTGCCACAATTTTTAAAAAATTTTATTTTTGTATAGTAAATTGTTCCATTATTACTTTTTAAAGAAAATATATTCTTATTTGAATAATTTATACCCCATTCTACCACGCATAGACACATGTATAGAGACATTCTGGCATAAAGATATTTATTCTGGAAATGCTGGATGGCACTCATGCAAGTCAAATGAAAATAGTAAATATGATAATGCAGACTTACAACTATTGCTTAATTCTAGAGATGCTTTTCCTAAAGCTCTTGTTTAATTCAGCAAGTGGATTTTTCCCCTATTGATGAAATATGTGTAATACATTTTATCATCTTAAATATAGAAATATATAATTTTTATAAGTATGTATATAACTATATTTTTCTAAGGAAAATGTGTTTTAAGTATGGTCACAAAGAAAGAATACAAAATGGTATCTTTTAAATGCCACATTTCAGTTTGGGTCCCACCATGAACTCAGTTGACGTGATAATATTCAAGATTTTAAAAACATTCTAATCAATGTAAAGTTTGTTGATAATGCATATCAAGCAAAAGTGTTGCCAGGATTGAGTGCTCAGAGGGACTACCTCACACTGCAAATTGTTGTGGCAGAGAGAGAGAGACAGAGAGAGGAAAGCCAAATTCCTGACATGTTCAAGTCCACACAGTAACCATTCATCTACAGGCTGTGTGGCAACATTACCTACTTCTCCCTGTTACCATACTCTGAGGGCCTCATACTGGTATTTTGTGACTAAATTCTCCCTTCAGGTAATCCTGAGGTTAACTTTTTTAAATTGAGAATATAATTGACATATAACATTATATTAGTTTCCGGTGTACAACATAAGGATTCGATATTTGTGTAACTGCAAAGTGATCAGCAGAGTAGACCTAATTAACATCGATCATCCATAGTTTGACTTTTAAGTCAGCTCTCACTTGTGAAACAATGCAGTGGTGGGTGGAGACGGGGAACACACAGTGTAACGTGTCCCAGCCATGTTCTTTCATAGCATGTGCTCTGCTAGGGACAGCACTTTGCTAATTATTCATCTTTATCAAATCTAGCTTTTAATGTCTACTTGCTGTTAAATTTTCTCTGTACAATGCTTAACTTTTCTAACCTGAAATCACTTGCCTGAATGCATTTCACAACCACAAATGTCTTGATCTCTGATAACAAAATGAAGAGCCTCGGGAGGCATCAAAGAAACCAGAACAGCCTCAATGGTTTTCACTTAGTAGAGATGCTCAAATAATTTTCCTTTTTGTTTTTGTTTTTTTGGTCATTTTTGAATATATGATGTTGTTACTGAACTTCTTGTACTTGGCTTGGAAAAAAAGCTTCTAAACTCTGGTAACATGAAGTCTTCAGTTCTAAATGAACCCCTTTGACCTCATTTTGATTCTTGTTGAGGCCTGGGCTAATTACCTCAACTGTGCTTGGTTGGCTGGATGAACTGGTATTTACTATACTGAGGTCTCTGAACTTCTGTGCATTTGCCAGCATTTAATCAGTTCCTTTTGCTTTCCAGCCACTGAGATGTTGGAGAAGAGAAATAGCACCAGGATCTGCTACCACGACATTTGACGTGAAGAGAAATAAGAAGGTGGTGTCTTTGATACCAGCATGTGGGGATGGAGGTGGGGGGCTATTTTATGCACATTTGGAAAGGATTATTTCAGGTTTCCACCCTGTAACTCAAACCTATGAATGCTAAAGCCACTATAAATAACTCACCATTTGTAGGATCAATTGAAAATGCCTTAGAAGAAGAAAGGATCCTGTAAGAAATGTTCTCATTGCTTTCCACATCTGTGGCCACCACGGTCAGCACTATGTGGCCCATAGGCACTGATTCGGAAATGGTGACCTGAGGGAAAAAGAGGGAGATGGGCACTGTGCTTAAAGGTTGTAGCTATTTTCATGAACAGGGTCAGAACCCGAGGCCCTTTTATTCATTTTGCTTATAGAAAGGACAGAGAACCTGACTTTTTTAGGCAGATTAATTTATAGAGTGGACATATTAAGAAGATTGTATTAGTAGTTCCAGAATTCAGAAAAACAAAAACTTTTAAAATTTTTCATTCAGTTTTGATTTTTATTATGAAAAATTTTCCTTCTAAAAATTATTTCTGTGTGGTAGAGGACAGCTAACGCATTTACTAATGTATTATTATACTGTACATTTTATAATTATGGACATTGTATTATTTAACAAGCCTTCACAGAAGATCATTACTTAGGTTAGCTTCTCTCCTGTGTTTACAGGTAAACCTTGCATTTGTTACATTCAAGAGTCCTGGAGCCCATATCCAAGTACTTAGGTGAATGCTATCATTGTCCTTACTCCTATAAACATACACTATGCTCTAAAATCTACAGTTTACACTGTACAGTTTTGTTCATGATTTGTTTCTGCAAAATGTTAATCAATATATTCAAAAATATATGCCTAGGAAAGAAAAGGTTTTCTCAAATTAAATGCAGATAATCCAAACTACCTTATTGTCTTATTTGTGGCTTTGCAAATATTAGGCAAGTTCCAATTATTATGAACAACTGGATCCCAATCCCTAAAAACTAGAAAAATGGTGACATACTTTCATATGATGTTTTGTGATACATACCTAAGAAATTGAATTGAATGTGATATTCAATTCCATACGTACTTCTATCCTCCATAATGTTAAATATAAAACTCTCAGCAACAACTTAGGCAGTAAAAACAGTGAATACTGTCTGTTTGTCTAAATTAGTGTCAACATTATTCCCTATTCTTTCAAGTTTTGGCTACAGTTTCAACATCTCTTTAAGTTATCTACCTGGTAAGAATCTTGAGAAAATACTGGTGGGTTATCATTGACGTCCAGCACATGGACGATGAGTGTCCCCTCCGTGTGGTGCACCAAATCTGAAATTTGGATATGCAGCTCATATTCAGTAGCTTCTTCAAAGTCCAGTGTTTTCACTAGCACCACTACCCCAGTGTTCCGATCAATAGCGAACTTAGTTCCAGGATTACTCTCTTTGACGAAACTGAAGATGAAAGCTGGATTCAAATCCACATCATGAACTGATATCTGAGTCACAATTACACCAGGCAAAGAATCTGAAATAGTCATGACCACTGTCAGTCTCCATTAAAATTCATCCTTTGAAATATTTTTCTTTAACAGTTCAATCCAAGCATTTTGATTTTAAGTCCAACATGATTTGCTATTTATTGGCATGATTTCTCATACAAGGCTCATTATGAACTGAACAAAAACTCTGAAGAATTTATGAGCCCAATAAAAGTGAAAATTTACCACTGAGTATGGAATTGAGGAAGTAGGGTATATTCAATTTTTATATTACGCTTTTCATCATATATTTATAACACAATTCCAACACCAAGAAACATTCTAAGCCACTTATTTGTACTATATAGTATCTATATCAAAACCATATATTAATGGGGATGTGGGTGGGAAGAAGGTTATTACTCAAAACATTAATACAAAACATAAATTTCCAAAAAGTAGGCAAGATTTAAATGAAAATATTTGGATACTGAAGTTAGAAATAGATACTTAGTTCCTTGTATTCATTTTTATAAAATTATTTCTTTTGAGTGGCACACACTGCTTCCTTCTCTTAAAATCTGACTCTCAAAATTATCAAGACTATAGAAAGCATATATCATACTAGTGATGAAAACAGATATTTAATATTATTCACCAAAAAAAATCACAAATAGATGACATGGTAAATGTCTTACATGTCATATATGTTCTCTAGCCTAAACTGCCAAGACAGGGACTTTGTTTTGGAGCTGACAGGTATGGTGCAGGTGGAAAGAAGATGCCAAGGCATTCAGAATAGTTCCACTGTGTGGGAGACTCATAATTTTCATGTTTCAAATTTGAACATTCTTGACATGCACCAACCACACTTGACCCCTTTCGGTATGTTTTGATTTATACAGCTTGTTCTTGTGATGTATTTATCCTGGGCACATTGCTGCATTTTGATTCCAGTGCATGTACTCTTACCTTCAGTAAAAGCTGGGAAAAATATATCCAATTGGTGAGAGGCGAAACTAGACAATTTTTTATTGGTAGAGTGTTTTAGATTTTTAAAAATATTTGTAGGTATCCTTATATATAAAAATTTCTGGAATATAGCCCTCTGTGAGCAGTGATGTTTATAATTTGTTTGGAAAGTGAACATAACAAAATGTTAGGAACGTTTTAGGAAGAAGTTGGATATTAAGAGTGAAAGAAGAGAGGATAGTGAAGGGCCACTATTTGCAACTTCAACTATAAAAAGTTGGGTTGGGTTTTACCAGTACAGCCATTGACCACGAACAACTTTGAGGTCACAGACTACGGAGTCTTCATATAACCCAGAGACCCAAACAATTAAGACTAATCAGAATATAATGTAAAACTTTGTATTTTCAGTCTCTACCATTAATGTGGTAACATTTTTCTGCAAATGTTGCAGTTTAGTTTACACTAGAGGAAAATGATAACTCTGTGTGAAGAACATCCAACTCCCTTCACTTATTACTTGTCATTAGTGTACTGCAAATAAAACTGAGCAGAACCCTATGGGGCTTTCCTGGGACAGATTTCGCCCCCCATGTCCTCCCCCTTTCTTTTGTCTGTAGAAAAACTTTAGTCAAAGAATAGATTTAGGGAATTCCCTGGTGGTCCAGTGGTTAGGACTCCATGCTTTCACTGCTGAGGGCCCGGGTTCAATTCCTGGTAGGGAAACTAAGATCCTTCAAGCCACGTGGCATGACCAAAAAATGAAAGAAAAATAAAAGAATAAATTTAATCAGAGAAGTGAGGAAATACACAAACAAAGGAAAAGTAGTCAAACAGGACAAAATCATAATAGTTCAGTCATTAAGCATGGTCAAGGACCTTTAGCTCCTCCTCAAGGGCTATAGATAATATTCTGGGCCATATTCTTTAAGCTGTTTTGTAGATACTGAAACCTCTACCAGATGGAAGAAGTTAACTACATGATGGCCAGTCTGTAGCCATGACATAAGCTGCCACAATTCTGAGAATCAGCCTCAAAGAAATGGGAACAAACCGACCCTGGAACTGAAGATTAACTGGGCTTAAAGCAATCAAGATGATGCTGATCAGATGATGCTGATCAGACCACCACATGACCAATTTCAACATGATCCTCAGAGCTGACTGTGCTGTTCTGCACGTAGTCCCCTCCCTCTGGCTATACACCCATGAAACTCCCCTTTAGAAGCTCTTGCCCCCTGATCAGCAGTGGGGAATTGGCCTTTGGACACAAGTATGTTTTCGCCTCCCAATTACTGGCCTCCTGAAATAAAGCAGCCTTTCCTTTCTACCAACACTTGCCTCTTGAGTTTGGCTTTCGAGTGGTGAGCAGCCAGACCTGAGTTCAGCAACACAAAGACTAACAGAGTTATTAGTCTAAGAACATCACTTCCTCTCAGGGGAGCTTTAGGGTGAGCAACACAGTCAACAAAAGATGCTCTTCATAGAGATTTCACTTTTAAGCAATGTCCATACACAAAAAGAAGCTGTGTGGAATGGTGGTTTGACCTTGGGAAACCAGCCTCCTGCTGGTTTGAATGCAAATCCCAACTTTAACTTTTAACTTCTTTGACGTTTGATATTTAACTTTTGACCCTCCATTTTCTATTCTGTAAAATGAAGATAAAAAGTATTTATGTTATGTGGTTGTTGAGGATTAGTACTTATATTTCACATAGCACCCAGCTGAAAAAAATGGTAGATGATATTATACAAGTTTGATATTTCAAATCACCACACTTACTTTCTGCAACTTCCACTGCTTCAGAGGGGAGAAAAGCCGGGGCATTGTCATTGGTATCAGTCACTTGTATCTTGATCACAGTTGTACTAGAAAGCCTGGGTATCCCTTTATCTGTGGCTTGTACAATCAAGCTGGTTTGGAAAAGAATCAAGGAATGTTATCCATCATTCAGAGAATAAGAAAGCAACATAAATATGAAATATCCAGTTTAAAATTTAAAAATGAGCTGACTAGCTACTTTTATGTCTCCCCTGACTTTTCTAAATGGCATCATTTAAAATTTATTTCATAAGAATGGTAGCCTGAAATGTATTTGTTTTTGACACATTTAGGGAATCAAATCCAAAGACTAGGGATCGTGAAATATTTAAAACAGATGAACTCTCTCTAGGCGACCGACTGTAAAATTCAGTCCTTTCTACTAAGAACAACCTAAAAAGTACAAACACCAGCACCTGTTTTTTAGATAAGGAGATTGCCTCCAGCCTGGACACATGGCCTGGGTACTGCTACATATTTCCATGTTACTGCACTAACAAAAGATAGAGCCACTAAAAGATTGCTTTGTATTATTATTTTTTCAGATCTAAATTGCAAATCAATCAAAATTGTGGAATTAGGAGAGGGGACTGCCATGAATAATACATGTGCAAAAGAGGCACTATTGACTAGGACTATAAAGTAGAGGTAAAAGTCCATGATTTGAAAGAATTTACACTCAGTGATTCAATCTCTCTCAGATGATGGTACAACTCACTACTCCAGCAACCAACTTAGAAACCTGATTAGTGTCTTCAACTTCTCCCTTTCTGTCACCACCCTGACAACATCCAACTAGTTATGAGTCTTATAGATTTTACCACCTGAATATGACTTGGATCAGTGTCCCCATCCATTTCACTCCTACCTTCAGAGCCTCAGATGGGCTGATCAACCATCTTGCTTTGCAGGAACTGAAAGGTTTCCCAGGGCATGGGACTTTCAGTTTTTTTAAATCAGGACAGTCCTAGGCAAACTAGGACAAGTTGGTCATTGTAGCCTCATCCCCTCGTCATCTTTACCTGGCATTCTGTGTATTCATTATATCTTTTCTCAACTGGAGTACTTGTTGCTCATCAATCTGCCTACTGCAAGTCTCACCTGCTCCTCTTCACCCCCCACATTGCAACTCCTCAATTGTTCTATCGAAAATCCTGGTTTGAAAACCTGACTCCCCTATTTAAAACCTTTCCTTAGCTTTCCATGTCTACAAGAAGTAATACAAGCCTTGCGCACATACACATGACCTTCTATGACACAGCTTCTGCCTGGAATTCCGGTCCCTACACCATCTTTGTCTTTCAAAGCTCACATCTCTGTAAGATTTCACTGGCCTCTCATCTGATTTAGATGCCCCTTTCTCTACCCCATAGCACCCTGTACATTCTGCCACCATAGCAATCATCACCCTTTCTTCTTAATGATTTGTCTGCCTCTCCTATAAGTTCCTTGAGGGTAGATGTCCCGCCTTATTTGATTTTCTTTAATACATTTTGAGTGCTGGTTTCTCAAGATTTGCTCAAGATTATAAATGTATCAGATGACAGAGCCAGGATTCAAGCCCAGATCCTGGTTGACTGGAAAGCTTGTGCTCTACTATATGATACTTTTCAATATGCCTCTCTTACTGTGTATATATCACACCCTAATGTATAATCATTAGCTTTTCACTCCCCTCTAAACCCTATGAGTTCCAGGAGGGTAGCTGAGTAATAAAGTAAGCTGTCAATCGGAAGATGTTCTTCATTTCAGAAGTGGAATTAGTCTTAGCCAATTGGTGATACTATCTTTTAAGAAACTGAGACTTGGAAGTTGACACACTTCTACTTTATTTTCCATTGTTAGCTTACCTGATAAGTGTTCTTTATCTCCCAACCTTAAATGTTTAAAATGATGTAAAATAAGCATCAACTTTTTGATGGTTTAAATTCCACTTAGTAGCAAATGATCACTGCTTATCTATTGCTCACGAAGAACACAGGCTGCGTTCTACACTATTGAAGTTGGGACATCAGTAGAACAACTATTTAAATTTCACATTTCTAGAGCATAGGAATAATTCCATGTAGAAAGTTTATTTTGTTAGCATGAACATAAGTCAGGTACACGTGGAAAAATTTTACTAAAAATAATCAACTCATCATGTTCTCTGTCCCTGCTGCCTGACCCTCCCCAATGTCATACTAAAGTCTCAGCCAAGACATCAAAGTTATGGCTCTGTTGATTCTTCCACTATAGCCATAACCACTCTTATTTTCACAGTATTACAACTTTAGGGGTTCCATGTAATGCCTATGTCAGGTTAAAAAAGCAAGATTCTTTGATATAGAGAGAAATATGATTCTGTTTCAAAACAAAAGGACAAGTCAATGGTTTGAAGAACAAATGAAAAATTATGAAGGTAGATCCACTGAAATTCTACACATAACTTCTAAGGGACCTCCAGTTTTCTGTGACGGCTCCTTGGCAGGTTTTGTAAAACTCTTAGCTGGTTCCATGTTAAGTTTGTTAAACTCTTAGCTGGTCCAACTGGTTCCATGTTCCAGAACTGCTGCCCTGATTAGTGTATCAGCAGAGACAATAAATGAAGCTGACCAGATAAAAACAGTCCCATTCTAGTCCCATAGTTCTCCTACTCTACCACTGATGGAAAGCTGCTTCTTACCATGTTAAAGTTTAAATGAGGCTTTGACCAGGCAGAATCTTTTCTGATTGCCTTAATACTTAAGATGGTGGTAGAGGATTTTTCAAAACTCTCTCTCAACAATATATTAAATGTATACCCAGAATTAAGTGTTCCTACTGAAATTCCAAGAGAAACAAAAATATCAGCCAAAATCATAACATCTCTGAAAGGAAGAGCTATGACTTCTGGTTATATCTACAAACGTTTTATTTCCTCTTCCTCTAGACATTCTGCTGTAATGATGGTAAAATAATTTAAAATAAGGTATATGTTGATAAGGCTAAAAAAGAAAATGTGAGAAGATATTAGTGAGTGGAGTGGGGGAGAAATTTCAACAAATTTCTGGAAAATGCAAGCAGATTGAGAAGTGGTTACAGATAAGTGGGCCAGAGGAAACCATAGATTAAAATGCATTCTGCATTTGTAAAGAGATAAAGATGAGTGAGAAAAAGATTTGCCCTCATATAACCAAGGAGAAGCTCAAAACATGGCAAAGGGCAGGGTGAGATATCAAGCTAAAAATAAAGATTCTTTTAAACTCAAAATATGGAACAATCACGTCCCCTTGCCCATTGCTCTTCACTCCCAGGCAAAACAATGTCTAATGTTCTTACTAAGAGTAAGTAATATCGAGGGACTGTCCCTGAAGAAATGAAATCCCCTCCCAAAGGGAAAAAAAAACCTCTCTCTATATACCATTATTTGTATGTCTTCCTGCAAAGTAGTCAGGTTCTTCTCTGGTTCATCTGAAAGCCAAGTGTGCTGGTCAATGAGATCCACCCAGAGATTCTGACTTTGCTATTGCCTCACCTAGGACCAAGGATTGTTGGCTACTTACAGAAAGTCTCCCACATGAAAAAGACACTGTAAAATAGACAAAGGGAAGAAATAAACCTAAAGGATGCAGAGATCTTGAAAGAACAAAAGACAATGTAAAAACAATTCTAATTAATGTCCTTGGAGAAATTAATAAAGATAATGCATAAAACAAGAACAAGATGCTATGGAAAAGCTCAAAGATCAAGGAAGAGCTTTTAGAAATAAAAAACATAAAATATTCAAAAATTTTCAAACCAAAAAGTGAAAAAGAAAGTTTAGAAGGCTATAATTAAGAAAATCTCCCAGAAAAATAAAACAACAAAAATAAACCCACATACAACAAGAAATGGAAAGTAGGGAATAAAACATCACTGACAAAGGATCAATCCTGGCAGTCTAACTCTTGACTGAATAGGATCCAGGAAAAAGAGACAGGGCAAACTAAACAAATAAAACAAAACAATAAACAAAAGGGAGATAATTATCAGTGAAATAATACCAAAAATAGAAACATTTATCCTCATTAAAAGAGCATACCAAGTACTCAGCACAAGGAAAGACCCACACCAAAGTACATAATGACAAAATGTCCAAACACTGTAGATAAAGAAAATAACCTGAGAATTTCCACAGAGGATGGAAAAAACAAATCATATACCAAACACATAATTAGAATGGCATCAGATTTCTCAATATCAAAACTGAGTTTTAAAATATAACAGAACAATGCCTTTAAAAATCTAAAAGAAATGTTCAGCTTCTATATTATCCATTGCATAAATCACATGCGAGAGTAGAATAAAGGCATTTTCAGATGTTCAAGAACTCAGAGAATTTACTTCCTTGGCACCTTTTCCTACAAAACTACTGGAAGAGAAAAGTAAGAGAAAGACACGGGATCTGAAAGTCATAGGCCCAACGTAGGAGAACAGTAAACCAAAGTCACAAGTCATGGAGTCCAGCTTTGCAGCGGGCTTAGGGAGCCACACTGTCCAGCTGGATCAGGAGGGCAGAAAGCAGTAGGACTGAGGTCTCCAAGGAACAGAAGACTTCACAGAATATTTGATATGAGAAGCATATCAGGGGAGAAAGATGAGTGGGCATGTCTGACAGAGCTAATGGAATATTTACAAGGAATTAAGTACATGGATATAGCAAATCAGGTGAGCAAAAAACAAAGATAATCATTAATGCTGGGGATAAGGGGGAGGGTAAGGAAGGAAATATAATTATACAGTATGACCTGGCTCTGAAGTAAACACCTGTATACTCATTTTATGTAAACACTGATTATTGATTAAATTAATAGTGCTATGAATACAAAGAGAGAATTGGATGTAAGAAGGTAAAAATATTAAGCCTGAGAGACCTTCAAGATGGTGGGGGAGTAAGACGTGGAGATCACCTTCCTCCCCACAAATACATCAGAAATACATCTATATGTGGAACAACTCCTACAGAACACCTACTGAACGCTGGCAGAAGACCTCAGACCTCCCAAAAGGCAAGAAACTTCCCATGTACGTGGGGAGGGCAAAAGAAAAAAGAAAAAACAGAGACAAAAGAATACGGAGGGGACCTGCACCTCTGGGAGAGAGCTGTGAAGGAGGAAAAGTTTCCACACACTAGGAAGCCCCTTCACTGGTGGAGACGGGGGTGTGGTGGGGGGGAAGCTTTGGAGCCACAGAGGAGAGCAAAGCAACAGGGGTGTGGAGGGCAAAGCAGAGAGATTCCTGCACAGAGGATGGGTGCCGACCAGCACTCACCAGCTTGAGAGGCTTGTCTGCTCACCCACTGGGGCGGGTGGGGGCTGGGAACTGAGGCTCCGGCTTCGGAGTTCAGATCCCATGGAGAGGACTAGGGTTGGCTGAGTGAACACAGCAAGGGGGTTAGTGTGCCACAGCTAACAAGGAGGGAGTCCGGTAAAAAGTTTGGAAGTGCCTAAGAGTCAAGAGACCATTGTTTCAGGGTGTGCCAAGAGAGGGGATTCCTTCCCTGTCTGCCCACAGAAGGCAGACCACTGCCTAAATGAGCTCCAGAGGCAGGCATAAGCCACCGCTATCAGCACGGACACCAGAAAAGGGCATGAAACGCTAAGGCTGCTGCTGCTGCAGCCAACCAAAAATCCTGTGTGCAAGCACAGGTCACTATCCACACCTCCCCTCCTGGTAGCCTGTGCAGCCCACCAGTGCCAGGGTCCCATAATCTAGGGACAACTTCCCTGGGAGAACACACAGCATGCCTCAGGCTGTTGCAAAATCATGCTGGCCTCTGCCGCCCCAGGCTCACCCCGCATTCCATACCCCTTCCTCCCACCAGCCTGAGTAGCCAGGGCCCCCTAATCAGCCTCTCCTTTAACCCCCTCCTGTCTGGGCTAAGAACAGGTGCCAGAGGGCAACCTACATGCAGAGGCAGGGCCAAATCCAAAGCTGAATCCCAGTAGCTGTGCGAACAAAGAAGAGAAAGGGAAATTTCTTCATGCAGCCTCAGGAGCAGCAGATTAAATCTCCACAATCAACTTGATGTACCCTGCATCTGTGGAATACCTGAATACACAACGAATCGTCCCAAAATTGAGGTGGTGGACTTTGGGAGGAATTGTAGAGTTGGGGTTTGCTGTATGCAACTGACTAGTTTCTGATTTTTATGCTTATCTTAGTATAATTTTTAACGCTTGTTATCATTGGTGGATTTGTTTATTTGTTGGGTGCTCTCTTCTTTTTTTATTACTTTTTTATTTTAATAACATTTATTTTTTGTTTTAATAACTTTATTTCATTTTATTTTATTACTTTTTTTCCTCCCTTTTCTTCGAACTGTGTGACTGGCAGGGTCTTCATGCTCTGGCCAGGTGTCAGGCCTGAGCCTCGGAGGTGGGAGAGCTGAGTTCAGGACATTGGACCATCAAAGACCTCCCAGCCCCATGTAATATCAATTGGTGAGAGGTCTCCTAGAGACCTCTGTCTCAACGCTAAGACCCAGCTTCACTCAAGGATCAGCAAGCTCCAGTGCTGGACACACCATGCCAAACAACTAGTAAGACAGGGACACAACCGCACCCATTAACAGAGAGGCTGCCTAAAATCATAATAAGGTCACAGACACCCCAAAACACACCACCGGCCATGGTCCTGCCCACCAGAAAGACAAGATCCAGACTCATCCACCAGAACATGGGTACCAGTCGCCTCCACCAGGAAGCCTACACAACCCGCTGAACCAACCTTACCCACTGGGGGCAGACACCAAATACAACAGGAACTATGAACTTGCAGCTTGCAGAAAGGAGACCCCAAACACAGTAAGTTAAGCAAAATGAGAAGACAGAGAAATACACAGCAGATGTAGGAGCAAAGTAAAAACCCACCACACCAAACAAATGAAGAGGAAATAGGCAGCCTACCTGAAAAAGAATTCAGAGAAATGAAAGTAAAAATGATCCAAAATCTTGGAAATAGAATGGAGAAAATACAAGACACGTTTAACACGGACGTAGAACTAAAGAGCAAACAATGATGAATAACAAAATAAATGAAATTAAAGATTCTCTAGAAGGAATCAATAGCAGAATAACTGAGGCAGAAAAACGGATAAGTGAACTGGAAGATAAAATAGTGGAAATAACTTCCACAGAGCTTAAAAAAGAAAAAAGAATGAAAAGAATAGAGGACAGTCTCAGAGACCTCTGGGACAACATTAAACGCACCAACATTTGAATTATAGGGGAGCCAGAAGAAGAAGAGAAAAAGAATGGGAGTGAGAAAATATTTGAAGAGATTATAGTTGAAAACATCCCTAATATGAGAAAGGAAATAGTCAATCAAGTCCAGGAAGCACAGAGAGTCCCATAGAGTATAAATCCAAGGAGAAACATGCCAAGACACATATTTTTTTTTTCAAGACACATATTAATCAAACTATCAAAAATTAAATACAAAGAAAAAATATTAAAATCAGCACGGGAAAAGAAACAAATAACATACAAGGGAATCCCCATAAGGTTAACAGCTGATCTTTCAACAGAAACTCAGGGAGCCAGAAGGGAGTGGCAGGACATATTTAAAGTGATGAACAGGAAAAATCTAAAATCAAGATTACTCTACCCAGAAAGGACTTCATTCAGATTCGATAGAGAAATTAAAAGCTTTTCAGACAAGCAAAAGCTAAGAGAAATCAGCACCACCAAACCATTTTAAAACAAATGCTAAAGGAACTTCTCCAGGCAGGAAACACAACAGAAGGAAAAGACCTACAATAACAAACCCAAAACAATTAAGAAAATGGTAATAGGAACATACATATCGATAATTACCTTAAATGTAAATGGATTAAATAGTCCAACCAGAAGACATAGACTGGCAGAATGGATACAAAACAAGACCCTTATATGTGCTGTTAAAAGAGACCCACTTCTAACCTAGGGACACATACAGACTGAAAATGAGGGGATGGAAAAAGATATTCCATGTAAATGGAAATCAAAAGAAAGCTGGAGTAGCAATTCTCATATCAGACAAAATAAACTTTAAAATAAACCTATTACAAGAGGCAAAGAAAGGCACTACATAATGATCAAGGGATCAATCCAAGAAAAAGACAAAACAATTGTAAATATTTATGCACCCAACATAAGAACACCTCAGTACATAAGGCAAATGCTAACAGCCATAAAAGGGGAAATCGACAGCAACACAGTAATAGTAGGGGACTTTAAGACCCCACTTTCACCAATGGACAGATCATCAAAAATGAAAATAAATAAGGAAACACAAGCTTTAAATGACACATTAAACAAGATGGACTTAATTGATATTTATAGGACGTTCCATCCACAAACAACAGAATACATTTTCTCCTCAAGTGCTCATGGAACATACTCCAGGATAGATCATATATTGGGTCACAAATCAAGCCTGGGTAAATTTAAGAAAATTGAAATTTTATCAAGTATCTTTTCTGACCACAACGCTATGAGATCAGATATCAGTAACAGGAAAAAAACTGTAAAAAATACAAATGCATGGAGGCTAAACGATACACTATTAAATAACCAAGAGATCACTGAAGAAATCAAAGAGGGAATCAAGAAACACCTAGAAGCAAATGACAATGAAAACACGATGACCCAAAACCTATGGGATGCAGCAAAAGCAATCTAACAGGGAAGTTTATAGCAATGTAATCCTACCTCAAGAAACATGAAAAATCTCAAATAAGCAACCTAACCTTACACCTAAAGCAATTAGAGAAAGAAGAACAAAAGAACCCCAAAGTTAGCAGAAGGAAAGAAATCATAAAGATCAGATCAGAAATAAATGAAAAAGAAATGAAGGAAAAAATAGCAAAGATCAATAAAACTAAAAGCTGGTTCTTTGAGAAAAGCTGTTAAACAAAACGATAAACCATTAACCAGACTCACCAAGAAAAAAAGGGAGAAGACTCAAATCAATAGAATTAGAAATGAAAAAGGAGAAGTAACTACTGACCCTGCAGAAATACAAAGGATCATGAGAGATTACTACAAGGAGCTCTATGCCAATAAAATGGACAACCTGGAAGAAATGGACAGATTCTTAGAAATGCACAACCTTCTGAGACTGAACCAGGAAGAAATAGAAAATATAAACAGACCAATTACAAGCACTGAAATTGAAACTGTGATTAAAATTCTTCCAGCAAACAAAAGTCCAGGATCAGATGGCTCTACAGGCGAATTCTATCAAACATTTAGAGAAGAGCTAACACCTATCCTTCTCAAACTCTTCTAAAATATAGTAGAGGGAGGAACACTCCCAAATTCATTCTACAAGGCCACCATCACCCTGATACCAAAACCAGACAAAGATGTCACAAAGAAAGAAAACTACAGGCCAATACCACTGATGAACATAGATGCAAAAATCCTCAACAAAATACTGGCAAACAGAACACAACAGCACATTAAAAGGATCATACACCATGATCAAGTGGGGTTTATCCCAGGAATGCAAGGATTCTTCAATACACACAAATCAATCAATGTAATACACCGTATTAACAAATTGAAAGATAAAACCCATATGATATATATACGGAATCAAGAAAAAAATGGTTCTGAAGAACCTTGGGGCAGGACAGGCATAATGACACAGACGTAGAGAATCGACTTGAGGACACAGGGAGGGGGAAGGGGAAGCTGGGACGAAGTGGGAGAGTGGCATGGAATATATACACTACCAAATGTAAAATAGATAGCTAGTGGGAAGCAGCTGCATAGCACAGGGAGATCAGCTCAGTGCTTTGTGACCACCTAGAGGGGTGGGATAGGGAGGATGGGAGGGAGATGCAAGAGGGAGGAGATATGGGGATATATGTATATGTATAGCTGATTCACTTTGTTATACAGCAGAAACTAACACAACAATGTAAAGCAATTGTACTCCAATAAAGATATTTTAAAAACAACCTATATGATAATCTCAATAGATACAGAAAAAGCTTTGGACAAAATCCAACACCCATCTATCATATAGACACTCTCCAGAAAGCAGGCACAGAGGGAACCTAATTCAATATAATAAAGGCCATGTATGACACCCACAGCCAACATTGTTCTCAATGGTATAAAACTGAAATGATTTCCTCTAAGATCAGAATGAAGACAAGATTGCCCACTCTCAACACTATTATTCAAAATAAGTGTGGAAGTTTTAGCCACAGCAATCAAAGAAGAAAAAGAAATAAATGGAATCCAAATCAGAAAAGAAGTAAACCTGTCACTGTTTGCACATACATGATACTATACATACAGAATCCTAAAGATGCTACCAGAAAACTACTAGAGCTAATCAATGAATTTAGTAAAGTTGCAGGATACAAAATTAATGCACAGAAATCTCTTGCATTCCTATACATTACTGATGAAAAATCTGAAAGAGAAATTAAGGAAGCACTCTCATTTACCATTGCAACAAAGAGAATAAAATACCTAGGAATAAACCTACCTAAGGAGACAAAAGACCTGTATGCAGAAAACTATAAGACACAGATGTAAGAAATTAAAGATGATACAAACAGATAGAGAGATATACCATGTTCTTGGATTGGAAGAATCAGCATTGTGAAAATGACTGAACTACCCAAAGCAATCTACAGATTCAATGCAATCCCTATCAAACTACCAGTGGCATTTTTCACAGAACTAGAACTAAAAAGTTCACAATTTGTATGGAAACACAAAAGACCCCGCATAGCCAAAGCAATCTTGAGAAAGAATAGCAGAGCTGGAGGAATCAGGCTCCCTGACTTCAGACTATACTACAAAGCTACAGAAATCAAGACAGTATGGTACTGGCACAAAAACAGAAATATAGATCAATGGAACAGGATAGAAAGCCCAGAGATAAACCCATGCACGTATGGTCACCTTATTTTTGATAAAGGAGGCAAGAATATACAATGAGAAAACACAGCCTCTTCAATAAGTGGTGCTGGAAAAACTGGACAGGTACATGTAAAAGTATGAAATTAGAACACTCCCTAACACTATACACAAAAATAAACTCAAAATGGATTAAAGACCTAAATGTGAGGCCAGACACTATAAAACTCTTAGATGAAAACAGAGGCAGAACACTGTATGACATAAATCACAGCAAGACCCTCTCTGACCCACCTCCTAGAGAAATGGAAATAAAAACAAAAATAAACAAATGGGACCTATTGAAACTTAAAAGCTTTTGCACAGAAAAGGAAACCATAAACAAGACGAAAAGACAACCCTCAGAATGGGAGAAAATATTTGCAAATGAAGCAACTGACAAAGGATTAATCTCCAAAATATACAAGCAGCTCTTGCAGCTCAATATCAAAAAACAAACAACCCAATCCAAAAATGGGTAGAAGACCTAAACAGACATTTCTCCAAAGAAGATATACCGATTGCCAACAAACACATGAAAGGATGCTCAACATCACTAATCATTAGAGAAATGCAAATCAAAACTTCAGTGAGGTATCACCTCACACCAGTCAGAATGGCCATCATCAAAAAATCTACAAGCAATAAATGCTGGAGAGGGTCTGGAGAAAAGGGAACCCTTTTGTGCTGTTGGTGGGAATGTAAATTGATGCAGCCACTATGGAGAACAGTATGGCAGTTCCTTAAGAAACTTAAAATAGAACTACCATACGACCCAGCAATCCCACTACTGGGCATATACCCTGAGGAAACCGTAATTCAAAAAGAGTCATATATCACAATGTTCATTGAAGCATGATTTACAATTGCCAGGACATGGAAGCAACCTAAGTGTCCATCGACAGATGAGTGGATAAAGAAGATGTGGCACATATATACAATGGAATATTACTCAGCCATAAAAAGAAACGAAATTGAGTTATTTGTAGTGAGGTGGATGGACCTAGAGTCTGCCATACATAATGAAGTAAGTCAGAAAGAGAAAAACAAATACCATATGCTAACACATATATATGGAATCTAAAAAAAAAAAAAAGGTTCTGAAGAACGTAGGGACAGGACAAGGATAAAGATGCAGACGTAGAGAATGGACTTGAGGACACGGGGAGGGGGAAGGGCAAGCTGGGACAGAGTGAGAGAGTGATATTGACATATATACAATCCCAAATGTAAAATAGCTAGTGGGAAACAGCCGCATAGCACCAGATCAGCTCAGTGCTTTGTGACCAGAGGGGTGGGATAGGGAGGGTGGGAGGGAGTTGTAAGAGGGATGATATGGGGATATATGTATATGTATAGCTGATTCACTCTGTTATAAAGCAGAAACTAACACACCATTGTAAAGCAATTATACTCCAATAAAGACGTTAAAAAAATTAAAAAATTAAAAATAAAAGAGGGAGGAGATATATGTATAGGTATAGCTGATTCACTTTGTTATACAACAGAAACTAACACAACAATGTAAAGCAATTATACTCCAATAAAGATGTTAAAAAGAAAATATCATCACACCAAAAAAAAAAAAAAATGATATTTTTCTATGTATTTGGCTCTACTGTTGATTGGTGTGTAAAAGTTTATGGCTACTGTACACTGCCTGTATTGGTTTTTTTTATCATAAAATGCCCCTCTTTCTCTTGCTTTAAAAAATGATATTCTTCTATGTATTTGGCTGTACTGTTGATTGGTATGTAAAGGTTTACGGCTATGTACACTGCATGTATTAGTTCTTTTATCATAAAATGTCCCTCTCTCTTATTTAAAAAAAAAAAAAGAAAATCAATCTGTTAACTTGAGTTTTAAATTAACTTCACCGTTTTGTATTAATTAACCTACAAATGAGACAGTGTATACTTTATCTTGTTAGGAAACAATTTGGGACAAGTATATTCCTTGCAAACTCTTTAAATTAAGGAGTACTTTTGCAGATTCCAATCCAAACACATTCTGAAAGCTTATTCTTTCATGCAGTCAACCTTTCCTCTTGGTTTCCATGAAACCACCTTTTCCAGGTTCTGTTCTGATGTTTGTAGTCCCTGAATCTATCTTGCTGGCTGCTTTTGCTCTGTCTGGCCCCCAAGTGGTGATAATCCCCCAAATTCTCATTTCACATAATGTCCTAGGTAATTCCATTTTACACACTTTCCCTGGATGAAGTCCAAGTCTAAATCCTGAATGAAGATCTCTTTCCTGAGCTCCAGATCATTATTTTTAATTGCCAAAGGAGTATCTTTACTTTTGCTCTTGCACTGCCCCTTCAAACTCAAAATGCCCAGAAAAAAAATCCCAATCCCAATCTATTCTTCTTCCTGCCTTTCCTATGTGGAAACTTCAGAAGGATTTTCTATCTCTTTCTTTGTTGAGTAATTCAACTGATCACCATGTTCCTATGGATTCCGTATCTGAATCAACTAGTAAGTATGTCCCTTCCTCCCATCCTCACAGCTTCATCCACATAACAGACCTTTGTCAGCTGTTGTCTAGCTTAACTGGTCTGTCTGATGCTGGTTCTCTGTCTTGCAAGACATCCATTACCAGCTGTCCTTAAAAATAAAGATCTGAGCATGCACTCAACTGCTTACACTTTTATATAGACTACAGAATAGAGTACAATTTCCAGTATATGGCATATAAAGTTCTCTAAAATGTGCCTGTGACCTACCAGATTCTTTTTTTTTGTTGCTTTGTTTTGTTTTTCAGATCACTGAGTGAGATTTTTCCCCCAGTTTTATTCAGATATAATTGATACATAGAACTGTATACGTTTAAGGTGTACAGCGTAATTCGACTTACATATACTGTGAAATCATTAACACAATAAGTTTAGTTAACATCCATCATTTCACATAGATGCAAAAAAATGAAAACTGTATTTCCTCTTGTGATGAGAACCCTTAGAACCTACTGTCTTAACAACTTTCCTGTATATCTTACAGCAGTGTTAGCTGTAGTCATCATGTTGTACATTGTATCCCCAGTACTTATCTTATTGGAAGTTCGTACGTTTTGACTATCTTCCTCCTATTCCTCCACACCCCCAGCCTCTTTTTTATAATCCCACATTCAAGTGCTTCTCAGGTGCTCTGTACCACTTGTTACTTCCAAATATATGAAACACTTTCACATGTCCATGTCCTTCCTCATGCTTCTTGCCTGGAAAGCCTTTATTCCCTTTTCCATGGGGACTCAACAGACTGGGGTTCCAATCCCAGCCTTGCTGCTTATGAGTCATGTATTTTGGAAAAGATAATTAACATTTCAGCCTATTTCCTACCTTGTATATATAACTGCTTTTTATTTTTTCTCTCACAGTCATAATGAGTATTCAATGGAGTGTAACATTGCTCCTGGCAATAACTGCTCTTTGACCTTGAATATTTATGCTACAGAAAGTGAATTTTTAAACATTTAAATTTGCCTAGGACTTTTTTGTTGCTCGTTTTTATTTAAAGTCCCTGAAAAGACTAATTAAATCTTTGCCCTAAAGTTTTATAAGACTTACATTAATATTGATTACCAACTTAAGCAGGGATAAATCTCACCCCATCAGTTATAACTCAAGCAGTGGAGAGCAGTGATTCAAATCCCATCTCTGCATGCTCACAACTAGACATGTGTTATTTCACGATTGTGAGTTGGAACTTATTTTATATTACTATTTTAAGTTTCTAAAGTGTTTTTTCTGTTTTGTTTTTGTAAACATACAGGTATATACTCTAAAGATTCATTCACATGATACAGTAAGAAGCCCTACTATGACCATTCACACAGGCAAGAATCTCAGTTCTACATTTACTGGCTGCCTATTCCTGGCAAAAGACTTTACATCTCTGAATTTTAGTTTCCTCACTCTGTAGATCTTAAGTCTGTTATGAGAATTCAACCGGTAAAGCAGGTGCTCCATAAATGGCACCTATTGTGATTATTACTATGCTTCCTGCCATGGGTTATTAGGGCACTTGATTTTCGAGTCCCCTGAAAACAAGAACTGTTTCATGTGTCTTTATATCCCCAGTCTCATGCTTGGTAAATAGTTTTTAAAATTCAGAAATATCAGTCAGACAGAACTAAAGAACTAATTTGTCATAGTCTGTCCACTGAGTTTTCCTGTATGTGGCTTAATATGAGAACTAAAAATTATTTAATGCATTTATATTGAGTAGAATCACAACTGACAATATCTTCCTCCCCGTCATTTTACACTGTAAAAGAGAGAGCTAGAATTGGGAATATCTTCCTCTGTCAGACAAAATAGTGAAATACAAAAGTTAAAAACAAAAGTTAAAAGGTAAATGACATCTTTTCCAAAACATTCACTAAAGGTTTAACAGGCTGGGGAAAATCCTCCTATTTTTCTCACTGCCTTAAATGTCAGGAAAAGCACTAAAAAGGCAGAGAAGCCACAAGGGGGCAGGGAAGGGGGAAAACCTGGAGACGCAGGGGGTTCAAAATGTTCCCTTGCCTCGGTGACAGTGGAGACTGTGTGTGTGTGTGTGTGTGTGTGTGTGTGTGTGTGTGTAAGCATGAGTGTGGTTGCCCCTGAGTCTCTCTGTGGCAGTGTGTGCAGATTTCATCTTCTCTCAGTTCCTGCTTCTCCCAGCTTAAATTCATGAGGAATTGGAGAGGGGCGCTTTTAAATATTGGGACCAATTTAAATGTTGGGAATGGGAACGTTGAAACTGTGACTCAAATAGGAAAATGCTGAAAGGAGTTAAATTTAATTGTTAATTATGCTCCATTGAGTAAGAACATTGTAACAGAAAGTCATTGCAATCAGGAAATGCTTAGTTCCTGGAGCATAGCAGACCTTCAAGAATCTCTGAATTTGTAATCACTCAGGTGGCAACTAGGCTGAGATTTACCTGCAGTCATCTATGGAGAGAAAATAAAAAGCTTTACATTTAAAATTACTATAGATACAATGTAGCAGGAATAGATATATTTATACAATTGATTTTAATATATTTATATAGTAAGTATCATGACAATTGATTACACTAAAATAATCCTGAAAAAATTATACTAGTTAACACAGGGTAAGGTCTTAAACTAAACTTTTAAAATACCTTTGAAGTAATATTTTGAAATATATTAAACAAAAAGAACTAAAAACTTAATCAAACGTTTAGAGTTGGGAAGTTTTTCAGAGTTAAATTAAGCCAGTCCACCCAGCAACAGATCCCATTTTAATTGGCTCTTGCTACTCAACCACAGGAATACACTGCACTTTCTTCATATAACATGTAAGTAGTCTGGCCTAGGAGAATATTGACACTTGGGTATCTTGTATTCCTGTTTTTTCCCTCAATAGAAGGTCTGCTCTGTAGCTTGTAGGGTGGAAATAGTGTGACTTGGCATTAGAACACCTGGCAGTGAGACCATGATTAATGGTTAAATGGTTCTGTAACCCTGAGTGAGACACTGCATGTCCCTTGTCTCATTAGTGAGTGAGAAGAGGCCTAACTGAACTTCTCTGGAGGTGACCGTGAGGATTAAAGGAAACACTGTCTGTGCATGGCCTTTCAGAAGAACATACAAATACAAGGCAGACTGAAATGCATGATAAGGAAGTCAAGCCTCCCTTTGACCCCAGGCTTCCCAAGTGACCACCTCCCCAGAGACAAACAAGGTTCACAGTTTCTTAGGTTTTCTTCCCGAAGTCGTCCAACTTTATGAGTGTGCTTTTACTCAAAGAGGCCTGCAGGGTAAGCACTGTGGGGCAACAAAGCAGAATAGCCGGTCAAACGGATCTGAGTCTTGGACAAACCTGTAGGCTCTGGTGTACTCATAATCCAGAATTGCACTTGCTGTTAGCACACCACTCAGTGTGTCCATCTGGAACACTTGTCCTTGGTTGCTGGAGAGAATAGAATACTCGATGAGGCCGTTTGTCCCACTGTCCTGGTCTGTGGCAAAAACCTGTGAGGAAGCAACTCCTCCATTAGGTAAGGATTGAATCTGCAGAATGGGTTAAGCCTGTTTTTCAGAGAAATGCATTATGAAAGAATCACATTGTCAAACACACTTTAAAGACAATGACCAAAGGAATATTAGCCATGGCTGAAGCTTACATTTATATTAAAGTGGATAATGGGTGAGAAGACTATTCTGCAGATTCATTGAAAGGATTTCCAAGTAATTTTCAGTAGGAGTACTGCATGTTTTGCGCTAAATGAAACAAAACCTAGATTTAGTGCTAACAAAGTTAGATCCTGGTGATTTATTTGATGAGTTGTCCAAGTACTAGTGTTGAAGATAAAACAAAAGTTCTGCATCACTCTACATTGAGATATATTATTTAGTCTGCTTTACATTTTAATCACAAACTAATTCTATTAGTGGATTCAAGATCTTGTTTAAGAACAAGCTGACAGATTAATTTCTTTCTATTTATTTTTTTAAAATATTTATTTATTTATTTATTTGGCTGTGCCGGGTCTTAGTTGTGGCATGCAGGATCTTTTAGTTGTGGCATGCGGGATCTTTAGTTGTGGCATGCAAACTCTTAGTTGTGGCATGCGGGATCTAGTTCCCTGACCAGGGGTGGAACCCAGGCCCCCTGCATTGGGAGCATGAAGTCTTAGCCACTGGACTATCAGAGAAGTCCCTCTTTCTATTTATTTTTATCTTCTAGGCCCCTCAGCCTTGGCCTGAGCTCCCATCCCCTGTCATCACTTTCCTGGGTGACTGTATTGATGTCCTAGTGGGTTTTTGCTTCTAACTCCCTTCCTTTTCAATCTATCCTTCACACTGCTGCCAGAGTTCTCAGGGGATCCAGAACCTCATCAGGACCTCATCAGGAGGGCACACACCAGCTATTTGGTACAGAAAGGCAGCAATAGGCAGTTCCCTTTGAGATCACAAGGAAGAGAAACTTATCTGCATACCAGCAGAATAAAGTCCATCATATCCCCTAGGCCGTACATTTAAAAGAGTTACAGAGAGTAGGCCTCCCAGGAGGCATATCAGTTAGGGTCTTTGGATGCCAGCAACACAAATCCACTATGGCCAACTTCACCAGGAAAGAAACATAGCAGAAAGACAGTGCCCAGGTGAAGCACAAGAACCTGAACAGCTCTAGGGTACAGCTTCTTTGATCTATTGCCATCAAGATGAATCAGCTCTAATATGTCTCTGTCTGGTGTCCTACCAACCAAGATTCAAATTCCAGGGAGAATAAGTCTCTATGGGACCGAGGCAGTTGACAGCAGCTTGTGGCAGGGTGGGGTGGGGGGGAGGTCACCACTTTGACCGACAATCCCACCAAGACTGCATCTGGCAGAGTAGGGTCAGTTCCTAAAGGGAGTTTGTGGGCCTGCAACCAAAAGGAGGGCACGTAGGCAGTGTGGTAGCAAAAAGCAAGAACTCCAGAGTCTTCTACGTTCCTGTCTATCTGAACAGGATACAGGCAAATGGCAGTTCTAGTTTCCTGGAAACTAAATGATCTAAAAATACGAAGAACAAAGTTCCTTGTATCCGTCTCTGACTGGGCCTTCTCGAAGGTTTTATCACCTGAACCACTGGCAGGTCGGGCTGTCTCCCTGTCGGGTGTACATGGGCTTTAATGGGGCCCTCACTTTCACATATTCCACATGAGTGGTCTAGCTCTGTCCAGGTTAGCATGTGCGACAAAGCGTGATGCACCAGCGCCCCAGGGAGGAGTCCTCTGTGACCAAGCAGGCCCCGTAGTGGAGCTGGAGGCATCCATGATCCCCGCTGAACAGGCGTCATTGGGGATGCGGGGGCTGAACAAGAGAACGCCTTCACCTCCTCACCTTCCTCTTAAGCATCTCTGTCATGGCTAGAGTAAAGGTGCAGAACTTCTGGAACAGGCTGGAACCTGGAACAATTAGGCTCCAATCATACAAAATAAATGGGCAGAAATAATGTAGGAAATCCCGGGGATCCTGGACCATGTGGGGAGAACAGAGCTAAAACTCCAAGACAGCTGAGCCTCTACTGGTCTTGTTTGCACCATCAGAGGTGAACGTGTGCATCTGAACTGGGCAGGAATCAAAGGAAAGTGTCTTTATATGTTCAGGTGAAGGTAGCTGCACAGTAACCTAGGGGATCACCTGGATCCCTGCCCCCATCTACCCCAGAGAGAAAGTCATGCGGTGCTGGGTCATGGCAGTGGGGTTACAGAAGCCAAAGGGAATGTCCCACTAGGCTGCTGACTGTCAGGATGGGAGTTAATACCCATTTCCTATGCAGATTCCCAAGAGCCTGTAGGTGTTGTAATGTCCAGGTTCTTGAATTCAAAGAATCGGTTCAACCATGAAGGGAAAGGTGAAAATGGGCACCAGTCCCCGAAGCAGGTAGAGTCTATCAAGGATGGGTGGGTTTGGAGCCTGAACAAGAAGACTACCATGTGAACAGACCCTCTTTTTTCAGAGCATGGGGTTTTCTCCTGAGATAGGGCTGGTCTTGAAACAGCAGATCTATGACTTTCACATGAGACACCTGCAAACCCAAACCAGGGGGCCCTTCCATGTGTCTGTGCTGCTGCCATGCTCATCTGGCTGCAGCTCCACCTGGCAAATGCCTGCTCGCCCTTTAAGACTGAGTGCAAACCTTGTTCTTCATGAAGACTGACGCTCTCCTCCAGGAACAGTCTGTGCCTCCTCTTTTCTCTCATGACATTCAACATACACTTCTATTATAACATTAGTGATTTGCATTTAAATTGTATACTTAGTCTTCTGACTTCCCCACTGAATTGTACACGTGTGTAAGGTGAGCTGCTTTATGTGCCCCTCTAGATTCCCTGCTAGTGTTCTACGGGGGCCCTAGAGAAAGCAGGTGGGTCTAACCGAGCATGAAATGGATGGGCGAAGGAGAGTGAGCTCAGAAACTCCAGACTTCCTTCAACCTAAAGTTCCATACAGTGCATCAAATATTGTATATGCCAAGGAAAGATTTAAAATTTAATTCACACTCCCCCACACACAACACATTTCTGTTACCTGTATGATGTGATCATTGTAGAACTGGCCCTCAGACACTGATACTTGGTAAATGCTTTGCCCAAAGCACGGTGGATGATCATTCACATCTTTGATGAAGACTGCTACTTTGCTGTAGGCTCTATGCCCCCTACTTTCAGCTAAAACGATGAGCTGAACTTCATTTCTGACTTCAAAATCCAGAAACTTGGGTTCTTGCACAGT
Source organism: Balaenoptera ricei (assembly GCF_028023285.1). NCBI lineage: Eukaryota > Metazoa > Chordata > Mammalia > Artiodactyla > Balaenopteridae > Balaenoptera > Balaenoptera ricei. The sequence goes on from NC_082643.1 coordinate 37,470,351, forward strand.
GAGTTCTCCTATTTTTATTTCCAGAGAGAGAGAAAAAAAAAAAGGAAAATTATTTTATTTAAAAAGTCTCAAATCACCTTTGACCCATACACTCACATGCTTACCTGTCCCTCAACTCCTCCCACTGGCTGGGCCCCCTTTCCTAGTGCCCGGCGTCATTGTGAAAAAAGATGAGAACAGGAAGACATTTACATGGTTCAAACGTGTAGGAGGGAAAGAAGCCATGAATATCTGAAATCTGGGCACTCTCTCTTAAGTCATCCTTCCGTCTCCGTATTTAGCGCATGTCTGCAAAGTCTGCCTTTCAAACATCTCCTGAATCCACCCTCTCCATCTCCCTGCTGCTGCCCTCCTCCAAGCCACCAGCATTTCCCACCTTGTCCCCTGTGTTAGTCTACTTAATTGGCCTCCCCACTCAACCAGTTCCCATTCTGAATTAAATAATAAAAAACAACACTGTGACTGTCCTGCATAAAACTCTTGATTGGCTTCCACAGCAATTATGATGAAGTTCAGCATTTTTAGCCTCCCCAGGACCACCTGCTCCAGCCTCTCCCACCTGAGAAATCTCATTCTTCTCTTTCTCCCCTTTGCTCTGTCTGCTCTGGCTGTAAGACTCATACATGTTCTGTTCCTCAAACGTTCATCTCAGGGTTGTCCTGCAGACTTTTCCATCCATCTGGAATTGTCCCCACTTCTGTGCATCCTCAGGGTTCTTTCCAGACCACCCAGCCCTGTACCATCACCACGTCTGCCCCCAACAGACTCTCCGAAAGTGCCTGCAGGGCCTTTGCTCACCTATTTCTGCTGAGTTATTCCTCTTGGTTTAGAAGATTCACAAGGTGAGGATGGTTACCTCTTACATCACCATCTCCCAAATTCCTAGCTCAGGGTCTGGCACATGGAAGCACCCAATAATATTTGTTACACCCCCAGGTAACAAGTAGAACCAGGTGAGGGAAACTGAGCCTTGAGGTTTATGCCCTGCACAGGTTTTTCCCCAGACTAAGAAAATTCCTCCCCTGATATAATTCCCTTCTCTAGTTTCTACTCTGTTTTGTTTCTTCCCTTTTACAACTAAATTTCTTACTGAATTTATTGTTATTATTATTCCACTGTCATGATTTACTAAGCTCTTGCTGTCAGAAATTCCATCGAGTGGAGTCTGCTGAAGTGCCTACTGATTTGGAGTTTGAGAAACCTGAAACCAAACCTAAACCCTAGCCCTGGCTGCTTCATTTAGGTAAAGCACCTGGCTCCCCCACTACTAAGCTTGTGACCTGTAGTAAGTGACTCAGCTTCTGTTGAGCAGAGTCTCATCTTCTGTAAAACGGGGATATGAATAATGGCTCCATAGGGTTGCTGGGAGAGTGACACAGTGCATGTGTCTCTCACGCCCTCCATCATCAGATATTGATTTAATACCTGTATAAGCTCTGAATGTAGAAGGAGAACATTTAATAGCTATGGACTATTTGCTCTTCTGGTGGAAGAAGCTGTACAGTTTCTGGAAATATGACCTGGAAGCTACAGTTCTGATTGCTCTATCTGAACCAGTTCCCCTAGAGAACCAACATAGGCCAAGGAAACTTCAGGCTATCATGTACCTACCTGGATGCTAATAGTAATCATATCTTGTTCTAATAAGTCTAACTTTGGCATTGAGTGTTTTGGGGGGATTTTATTGCTTCTGTTATTAAGAAAAAATAAATATTTATATACTATATGAAGAAATCACTATACTGCCAGATTTAAAACTTCATAAATTCACTTTCATTTATTGTCATCAGATTTAGCTGTCAATTCAGAAAACCAAATTACTTTTACAAACCACTGTCTGATGTTACCAAAACCCCTCTTAGCAAATTTAGAGTAGATTTAAGGATTGGCAGCTGAAGAATCATTAAAATGCATGTTGATGAGCTGCTAATGAAAGAAGATGGTTTTTAGAAGTCTCTGTGGAACAAGGGCTGAGCAGAGAAGCCCCAGTCTAGGTGGACCCAAAGCTCTCATCTGGAGCTCTGTCTCCACAAAACAGGGCATTCAGCTTACTACCATGTTCTGTTACTATTAGTAAAGAAAAATAAAATTGAAATGTGACACTAAATTGCCAGTGTCACTTAGTAGAAAGTGTGCCAATTACAGTGCAGATCAAAGTGGATTTTTAAATAAAAGGCTTGTGTTTAGGCTTTGATAATTGGAATTTTGCACTTGGAATGGATCTGCAGTTCTAATACTTTCCTTGCTTGGTTTTTATTTTTGACATAATAATTGGCACATGTTGTGAAAGTTGTGCAAATAGAAAAGACAATAACCAGTCTGTGAGATGATTCAAGGCTGGCACACCTACTAGATCCACAATTCGCCTTGGATGATCTATGTATATTTTTCTCAGAGACATCGAGGATTTACTGTCACCAGTGAGATGAAAGTACTACTGGGCTCTGTCTAATATATGGGCATAAGTCCATGCTTTCCTTAGACTAAGAGGCTCACAAATACCAACTTTTTGTTCATTCTTATATGTTAGCATGCCGGTTATATAATAACTTGAGAAGAAAACTGTAGTAATATTTTCCTTCTCATATATGGACTTGTATAGCTTTTGTCCAAGTTTTAAAGTACACATCAAAATGAGATTTAGATTCTTCAAATACTCAACGTTTGATAGCATAAGCGAGTTACTTCAATTACAAACTGTGCACATGCATATGTATACACCCAAAGCAGAACGTGATAAACATTTATGTTATCCAAAAGCTTTTAAACTCTCTGCTCTAAAGCTACATCCTTGAAACACTGAAAGTTTGATCATTTTGTTTTATGTTAATCTACCAAATAATGGAATGAAAACCACCATCTGTTATTTACATAGACAATGTTAGTCAAATAGTAAAACTCCAAAATTCCTTCTGGTTTAAACAGTGAGTAGTAGATATTTTTAAGTTATAGTGACAAGAAGTTTAGATGCAAAAGTAAACCTGTGGTTTGTGACTATGGAACAGGGCACACTCGGGCACAACTGGACAGAAAACACAGTTCTCATCAGAGAGCCATCTAATCATAACTTACTAAACCAATAACTAATAAAATGGTTTTCTCACATTTTACCCTGAAGAAATGTGACTACAACATTAGAGATCAAGTTTACTGATTTGTCATACATACCAGTTTTCTATTTTAACTGGCATATGTTTTAAAAAATATACATTGATAAAACCCGTGTTAGATGCCTTTAGACACAAATTTAATGATTATGTGGCATGAAAGATGAATTTAATATTATAATTAAAGATTCTTAGAAATGTTTCTTGACAAAAGTATGGTAAACTACAGACTGGAACAATCCTCATCATAAAAACTACTAAAATGCTTGATAAATTCTGCGTGGGTGTGTGTGTGTTGAAATGCATTACTGAGTTGCTACAGTAGTAAGGAATCCTCAAAGGAAAAAAAAAAATAAATGAAAACAGTAATTCAGGGAGGCAAGCAAGCACTAAAAGCTTGTTTTTGTTCTACGGGTTTTTAACATAACCTCTTCCTTGAGATTCACTTCTGACAACTGCATAGGGTGTGGAAAAAAAGGGAAGAAGCCTGAACCCACAAAAGGTGAAAGATCCAATAGGAAAACCAAAATAAAGCTGTAAACCTAAAGGCTACATATGCTCCAAATTAGTGGTCAATATTAAAAAATAAAAATAAAAATAAAAATGAATGCACAGGGCTTCCCTGGTGGTGCAGTGGTTGAGAGTCTGCCTGCCAATGCAGGGGACACGGGTTCAAGCCCTGGTCTGGGAAGATCCCGCATGCCACGGAGCAACTAGGCCCATGAGCCACAATTACTGAGCCTGCGCGTTTGGAGCCTGTGCTCCGCAACAAGAGAGGCCGCGATAGTGAGAAGTCCGCGCACCGCAATGAAGAGTGGCCCCCGCTTGCCACAACTAGAGAAAGCCCTCGCACAGAAATGAAGACCCAACACAGCTATAAATAAATAATTTTTTTAAAAAAATGAATGCACAGAAACTTGCTTTTCTTGACCTTGATGTTAGTTGAAAGAGAGAAAAAGTCTCTGCTGAGAATTCATTAACTTAAGCCTGAATTTATGGTAGCTATACTATCATAGGTATATAGTTTTTTAAATTCCCCAAAATTAATGTAAGCCATTACATCAGCTTTGCTTGATGAGTGTCTAGGTGATTTGCAGAATCAAAAACACATCCTCCCTTGAGGGAACAAATTCAACCCAGGCTTCAAAGAATCCTCAGAGAAAAAGTTTCCAGGACAATGGAGTAGCTTATAGTTAACAAGCACAAAAATCACAGAGAAGCAAGGCACCATGAATGACAGCCAGCAAATCCATAGATAGCAGAATAAAGCTTCAAAGACTTAAGATGCAGAAATTATTGGACACAAAATATGTAATTATTAAATATTTAAATATATAAAAAAGAAGGTTGGAAGCATTAGCAAGGAACAAAATGTTATTTTCTTAAAAGACCAAAAAGAGTTGAAAAAGAACCCAAGATTACCTCTGGAAATGAAAAATATAGTTCCTTAGGCTGAAGAGAAGAGGCACATAGAGATGAAAAATTTGAAAAAGATGTAGGAGAGAGCGATATGACCCCAATATTTGTCTAACTGGAGTTCCAAAGAAAGGTACAAATAAGTGATATTTAGATCAACAGCTGACTTCTTAATGCAACAAGTGGAAACCAGAAGACAGTAGGGTAATATCTTAAATATGATAAGAGAAAATAACTGTGAACCTGGAATTCTAAACCCAGCAAAAATATCTCTTAAAAACAAGTATTCAAGACTTTTTTAGACAACTAAAATCTGAGAGAGTTTACTGCAACAGACTCTCACAAAAGGATGTATTTTAGGTAGAAGTAAAATTATTCCAGAGGAAAGTTTGAGATGGAAGAAAGAACAGTTAGCAAAGAGAGTAGCAAAGAAGCAGGTAAATTTAAAATATTAATAATGCCTAATTTGAAAGAACTAAAATTGTGGTCAAAAAATCTTATAAATTGGAAAAGGGATATTAGAAGATAAAGAATTCTAAGTCTCATATATTATTTAGGAGCACAATATTGATTAATGTTAGGCTTTAATTGTAGATGTCAAAATAGCTAGGCTAACCACTAAAAGAAAGAAAAAACTATATAACTTCCAACAAACAGAGAAAAATGGTCATTCTCAGATGATTGTATATGTTGAATGTTCAGAAAAGTATCAGAATCTATAAGAGTTTACAAGTTTGCTGGATACAAAATCAAAATATAAAAGCTAATTTCAAGTGTACACACCAACACTGTCAGAAAAAGCATTTTTGGGGACTTCCCTGGCAGTCCAGTGGTTAAGACTTCACCTTCCAGTGCAGGGGGCACAGCTTCGACCCCTGGTCGGGGAGCTAAGATCCCACATGCCTTGCGGCCAAAAAACCAAAACATGAAACGGAAGCAATATAGTAACAAATTCAATAAAGACTTTAAAAATGGTCCCTATCAAAAAAATCTTTAAAAAAAATAGAAAAAGCATTATTTTCATTTACCTCAGCAAGAAGAAGTATAAAATATTTAGACTAAATCTAGCAAGAAATATGCTATAGAAAAAACTTTATTACAATTATTAAAGAAACAGTAATTTTATTAAATTATTAACAAATAATTGGTGTGATTTTTCCATATTATTCCTGGATTAGAAGATAATACTGTAAAGATACACATTTTCCCCAAACTGATACTTAGAATTAATATAATTCCAGTAAAAATTCCAACAACCTAAATGTCCATTGGTGGATGAATGGATAAAGAAAATGTGGTGTATACCTACAATGACAGATTATTCAGCCTTAACAAAGAACATCCTGCCATATATGATCTGGGTGAACCTTGAGGACATATGTTTAGTGAAATATGCCAGTCACAGAAAAAAGAAATATTACTTGATTCCCCTTATGTGAGGTATCAAAAGTAGTCAAATTCAGAAGCAGAGAGTAGAATGGTGGTTGCCAGGGGTAAGGGCAAGGAAAACAGGGAGTTGCTGGTTAGTGGGAAATGAAGCCTCAGTTATGCAAGATGAGCAGTTTCTAGAGCTCTGCTGCACAGTGCCATGCCTATGGTTAACATACAGTTTTGTGCACTTAAAATGTGTTAAGAGAGTAGATCTCATGTTAAATGTCAAGAAAAGTTTTCGTAGATGATTATTACCTACAATGCATAGCTATGCAGGACTTTGTGAGATTTAAAAGAAGGACAGTTTGTCCTGATGATTAAGTTACTTAAATTCTAGATTGGAGCTATATGATTTTTTTGAGATTTTTTGTTGTTGTTGTTGTTAAGTAGGGTAAGGTTCCACCTGAAATCAAATGTGTATGTCATAGTTATATGGGTTACATGCATGAAGGTGTGAACAGCTGTATATAATCCCAAAATTCATGAATAAATATCCTTTCCATGGAAAAACAATCCCAATAGGCATGTGTGTGTGTGTAAAACTTAACAAGTGGATACAATGCTTTATATTAGAGCCAGATAGACAGTAACAGCTAATATACTCATGAGAAAGAATATGAAGATGGGGTAAATATTGTGGGGTTGCTGCTTCCCTGATATGAAGATTTATAAAGCAAATGTAATTAAGACAGTGTGGTGTCAGTGTGTGGATAGACAAAAAGAAGAATGGAAAAGAGTCGAGAGTCCAGTAGAGTCAGGAAACATGATGTATGACCATGCTGGTACTGCAGATCACAGGGTAATAAGGCCATTGGAATAACTGGGAGTCCTGGTTGAAAAACAAGAAAGGAAAAGGAAAGGAGAGAAGAAGAGAGGAGAGGAGAGAAGAGGAGAGGAGAGGAGAAGAGAGGAAAAGAAAAAAAGAAAAGCTATCTCTAACTCATGTAAAACACAAAAATCAATCCTAGATGCACTAAAGATGTAAATGTGAAACACAGGAAAACTATAAAAATTTTAAAAGACAATATAAGAATATCTTCATGATCTCAGGGTGAGGAAGAATTTCTTAAACAGCCTACAAAAGAGGCAAATCATAAAATAAGACTGATTCATTCTAACGTTAAACTCAAAATGTGCCTTAATGAGAGTGAAAGACAAGTCACAAATTACAAAAATAAAAAATTGTAACAAAAAACAAAGGATAAACACTAATAAAATATATTAAAAATCCTTACACTTCAGCAAGAAAAACACAAACAACTTAGCAGAAAAACAGGCAAAAGATATCAATATGCATTTCACACAGAAGAAAACAGAAATAGTCAATAAACTATAAAAAAAATGCTCAAATATATTCGTACTAAGGGAAATGTAAGTTATAGCCACAGTGGGATAACATTTCACACCCACCAGATTGGCAATAGAAAGTAGGACATGAACAACTGTGACAGTTCTCATTCAATGCTGGTGGAATGTAAAGTCGGAGGAACCACTTCATAACACAATTTGGCACTATCTGTATAGCTGAACATAGGCACCCTCTGAGATACATGCCCAACCTACACTCTAGGGCCTACAGAACTCCTTACATGTGCACCAGAAGACACATACAAGATTGTTCATTATATCCCCAGACAGAGAAACCTTGCTGTCCATCAACAGCACATTGATAAATAAGTTGTGATATAGACTTACAATAGAATACCGTAAAGCAATGAAAATTAAAGAACCCAGCTACACACATTAACATGGGTGATTCTAACTTGAATTTTAAAAACTTACTATCAATGGAATACATAGAGTATGAATCCATTTATATAAATTTAAAAGCAAATCAATGCTTTTACTATATTCCTATTTGTAGGAATACATTTACTGTAAGTCACAATGGGATGATTATCCTTGAAGTCTGGGCATTAATCAGCCTGGGGCAGTGAAGAGAAAAGATGCAATCACAAAAGGGCCCAAAGGGAGCATCGGTGATAATGGTGGTGTTCTATTTTATAGCCTTGGCAGCAGGTACATATCATTCTTTGCTATTCTTCCTTAATGTGTTCATAATGGCTTATGCACTACACATCATAGTAAAAATGTTGAGCAAAAAATCAAGTCATAGAGGAGTTCATTCAACATAATTCTATTATGATGTTTAAATCAAAGTAAAACTAAATAATGCATTTTATAGGGATTCAAATTGGGTGGGAAAATTATAATGAAAAAAAAGCAGGGATCAATACCAAATTCAGATTACTGATTTGCCAATGACCTCTGGGGTGAAATAAGACAGATGTGAGAGGGAAAGGACACACAGGGGCTTCCTGAGGTTCTAGCAATGTCTCATCTCTGGAGATGGGTGGCAAAGACATGGGCTTTTATTTTACTACTGTCCATTAAAACAGTTGTATACCTCAACATATCATCTTGTAGCTATTTCACAATAAAATTTTGAAATACATTTCAACTTAAATAAATGACTACTTAATTAAAAAATAAAGAGTTTTCTATGGATGACCTATTTGAACTAACCCTAGGCATATTTTATCTGCATTTTAATGAGAGACTATAGAAAATAAGGCCAAACCTGGGCCATGTTAGGTGTGTGATGGTGGAAGGATTTGGGTGACCTGGGAAAATGTGCATACTCTGATATTCACCTTCTTCCTCAACGTTCTAATCTCAACTCCTTTCCCAGAACCCTCAGACACCGACTGCTAGAAACTTAAGGCTTGGTGGTGTTTGCAAATGGCCTTCTTGCCAACAGGCTTCCTGCATCACCCTTTAACCAAATGATAGGGTGAAGAGATGAAGACATCTTGCAGGCTACCTTAGAGAGGTTGCTGAGCAAAGGCTGCATGGACCAAAAAGTCGTAACGCTATCCTGGATGAGAAGGCTTTTGCTTAAGAAATGAGCCCTCTCAATTCTTCCCATGTGCACATAGTATGGATTAAATAAGGCGGTTGTATGGTAATATAGAAATTATTAAAAACATTCTTCTTGAGGTTGACAACGAAGCAGTAGATATATATCCACTACATAGTTGTTAGTTAAAAAAAGTATGTTCCAAATAATCAATTGGTATTCATTTAAAGCACAACAATGGTCTTATTAAAGCTAAATTTAATACATGCTGTATTTGGAAGTAATTTCTTTACCACCACATAGAAACCTTTCCAGCCATCTTTTTTTGTTGCACTGTTGACATTAAGTGGCGAATCAGAAGAATCTCTGATGAAAATTTCCTAAGGCTACACATGTGTGCTTATTTTCAATTCAAACCCATTCTCACTGATCTCCCTACTACATCTCCAATTCTCCCAAATGGATAGGTAAATCATAAGTAGAAACCATGTTATCATCAAATAACAAGTAGGGTAGGATAGGTACTGTTTAATTTAGAAATGTGAATAGAATTCTTAAGGAGTACATATAAACAAATAGTTCTTGATTTCTCATCAGCCAGCATAAAAAACTCTTTGTTGTTTACCTTTTAAACTATTTACCTCTAACAATTTCTACCTTTCAAATTTTGAGTTTTCTTTGCAGAAGTATGTCTTATTAGTAACATTAAGTGGAGCAGAAAATAAAGCTATTAGAAGGTAGAGAAGGATTACCTGAGTTGGAGCACAAGGAAAAAACTCCATCTTCATTTCCACTAAAAATTGAATATTTAATGTTGTCCCGAACTGAGTCAGTAGCAAAAGCTTTTATAGTCACAATAGAAGTACCTGTAAAAATTAGGTAAAAAAAAAAAGAGCTTTAGGAAAAGAAAATTCAGGAAAAACAAGAGCAAACACTGAGTGGTTATTATTTGCCTACTATATTTTCACTTGTCATTCAGTCAATGATTATTTATTGAGTGTCTTCAAAAAGCCAAGCCCCATGCTAGGTGTTGGGGATATAGCAACAAACAAGGTAGAAAAGATCTCTGTCTTCTTGTTGGTTATTAACTGATGGAAGGAGATGAACGATAAGCCATTAAAGAAATACATAATCAAGGTAGATTTCAGATATGCTAAGTTCCCTGAAAAGAAATAAACAAGGTTATGTGATATAAAATATTTTTTCTGCCGGGAGGCGGATACCCCTTTGCAGAGGTCTCAGAGGAATGACATTCCAATTGAACTTTGAAACATGAGAAGCCATAGAAAGAGTGGAAAAAAAGGATTCTAGGAGAAAGAAGAGCAGCACAGAGGCCCTGGGCTGGGAGAGGGCTTGGTTTGGTGAGGCACAGTGCATAGGGGAAATGTGGATGGTGAAGACAGTGTCGAGGTGGGAGGGACTAGATTTTACTCTAAGTGCAATGGGAAGATATAGAAGCATTTAAAGGAAATGAGTAAAATCATCTGATTTACTTTAAAAAGGCATCAATCTCACTGCTGTCTGGACAACAAGGAGCTATAAGAAAGGAAAAGAAATACTGCAATAGACCATGCAAGAGACAACAACCTAGGATAGTGGGGGGGGGGGATGAAAAGAGGGGACAAATTAAAGACATATGCTGACACATTTCCCTGAACATTGCATGGGATGTGGGAAAGGAGGTAACAAGGGTATAAATATAAGAAATCTTCCTTTAACCAGTTTACAGTAAACTTGTAGGTAAAAGCAACCCAACTAGAAAGTAACAAAGGTCTTAACTGCATGATACAGATTCATTCAAGAATTATTAAGCTAGGGCAGGGGCAGTAAAGAGATAACTTCAAGGGAAAAACAGCAATTGATTTAAGGGTAGGAATTAGAGAAGAAAGAAGGAAGTCATGTCAGTTTCTAGGAAACAGACTGATTACCAGCATAAGAGAAGAATTAGCAAGGACTTACAGAGATAATAAGACAATTGGTATGATTAGAACTGCAATTTCACTGGGAGGATTTTCAAGAATCCATCTGGGCCCCAAGTTAGCACCTTGTCGTCTTTGTTTATAATATCTTATGCCTTTTGCTGCTCACCCCTGCTTTGCTTCCTGTCTTGGTTGTCCATTTGTCTCCCTCCTATGACTGCCTGTCCTGTTTTATTTTTAAGTATTTTTATTTAATCAACTTTATTATGGTAAAACTTACTTACAATAATATACACATAGTTTAAGTATATAGTTCTATATACTACACATGCCTATATACGACTATACACACCTGTAACAGCTATACACACCTGTGTAGCCACCATCACGATCAAGATGTAGATAGAAGATTTCTATCACTTCAAAAAGTTCTTTCAGACCCTTGGACAGTCTACATTTGTTTATCCATTACTTACATATGGGCATTTGGGTTGTTTTCAGTATGGGGCTTATGAATAAAGTTGCTATCAACATTCATGTAAAAGGGTTTGATGGCCACATGTCTTCATTCCTGAGGGGTAAACACCTACAGTAAGTGTATGTTTAACCTGTATACACTATTAACTGCCAAACTATTTTCCAAAGTGGCTGTACCATTTTATTTATTTATTTATTTATTTATTTATTTATTTATTTATTTATTTATTATTGATGTATAGTTGATTTATAATGTTGTGTTAGTTTCTGGTGTACAGCAAAGTGATTCACTTATACATATATATACATAATCTTTTTTCATATTCTTTTCCATTATGCTTTATCACAGGATATTGAATATAGTTCCCTGTGCTATACAGTAAGATCTTGTTTTTTACTGTGGTTGTACTACTTTACATTCCTGCTAGCAACATATGGGAATTCCAGTTGCTCTACATCCACTGGTATTGTCAGTCTTTTTAATTTTGGTCATCCTAGTGGATGTGTAGTGGTGTCTCACTGTGGATTTAATTTTAACCTCCCTAATGTCTGATAATGTTGAGCATCTTTTCATGTGCTTATTGGCCATTTCCAGTCCCCTTTTTAGTTCATCTTTGTACTTTGCCTTCTTGTTCTCTATTTACCCACAACTTCTGCTAATTTATTCATCCTGACCCTCTTGTCTTAGGCCTATAACTTATGGCATCTACTTTAGACTCCCACTCTGGCAATGACCCTGCCTCTCCTCCTTTTTTTTTTTTTTAAACATCTTTATTGAACTATAATTGCCTTACAATGGTGTGTTAGCTTCTGCTTTATAACAAAGTGAATCAGTTATACATATACAATATGTTCCCATATCTCTTCCCTCTTGCATCTCCCTCCCTCCCACCCTCCCCATCCCACCCCTCTAGGTGGTCACAAAGCACCGAGCTGATCTCCCTGTGCTATGCGGCTGCTTCCCACTAGCTACCTATTTTACATTTGGTAGTGTATATATGTCCATGACACTCTCTCACCCTGTCACATCTCACCCCACCCCCTCCCCATATCCTCAAGTCCATTCTCTAGTAGGTCTGTGTCTTTATTCCCGTCTTGCCACTAGGTTCTTCATGGCCTTTTTTTTTCTTTAGATTCCGTATATATGTGTTAGCATACTGTATTTGTTTTTCTCTTTCTGACTTACTTCACTCTGTATGACAGACTCTAACTCCATCCACCACATTACAAATACCTCCATTTCATTTCTTTTTATGGCTGAGTAATATTCCATTATATATATGTGCCACCTCTTCTTTATCCATTCATCTGTCGATGGACATTTAGGTTGCTTCCATGTCCTGGCTATTGTAAATAGAGCTGCAATGAACATTGTGGTACATGACTCTTTTTGAACTATGGTTTTCTCAGGGTATATGCCCAGTAGTGGGATTGCTGGGTCGTATGGTAATTCTATTTGTAGTTTTTTAAGGAAGCTCCATACTGTTCTCCATAGTGGCTGTATCAATTTACATTCCCACCAACAGTGCAAGAGAGTTCCCTTTCCTCCACACCCTCTCCAGCATTTATTGTTTCTAGATTTTTTGATGCTGGCCATTCTGACCGGTGTGAGATGATATCTCATTGTAGTTTTGATTTGCATTTCTCTAATGATTAATGATGTTGAGCATTCTTTCATGTGTCTGTAGGCCATCTGTATATCTTCTTTGGAGAAATGTCTATTTAGGTCTTCTGCCCATTTTTGGATTGGGTTGTTCGTTTTTTTGTTATTGAGCTGCATGAGCTGCTTGTAAATCTTGGAGATTAATCCTTTGTCAGTTGCTTCATTTGCAAATATTTTCTCCCATTCTGATGGTTGTCTTTTGGTCTTGTTTATGGTTTCCTTTGCTGTGCAAAAGCTTTTAAGTTTCATTAGGTCCCATTTGTTTATTTGTGTTCTTATTTCCATTTCTCTGGGAGCTGGGTCAAAAAGAATCTTGCTGTGATGTATGTCATAGAGTGTTCTGCCTATGTTTTCCTCTAAGAGTTTGATAGTGTCTGGCCTTACACTTAGGTCTTTAATCCATTTGGAGTTTATTTTTGTGCATGGTGTCAGGGAGTATTCTAATTTCATACTTTTACATGTATCTGTCCAATTTTCCCAGCACCACTTATTGAAGAGGCTGTCTTTTCTCCACTGTATATGCTTGCCTCCTTTATCAAAGATAAGGTGACCATATGTGTGTGGGTTTATCTCTGGGCTTTCTATCCGGTTCCATTGATCTATATTTCTGTTTTTGTGCCAGTACCAAACTGTCTTGATTACTGAAGCTTTGTAATATAGTCTGAAGTCAGGGAGCCTGATTCCCCCAGCTCCATTTTTCGTTCTCAAGATTGCTTTGGCTATTCGGGGTCTTTTGTGTTTCCATACAAATTGTGAAATTTTTTGTTCTAGTTCTGTGAAAAATGCCAGTGGTAGTTTGATAGGGATTGCATTGAATCTGTAGATTGCTTTGGGTAGTAGAGTCATTTTCACAATGTTGATTCTTCCAATCCAGGAACATGGTATATCTTTCCATCTATTTGTATCATCTTTACTTTCTTTCATCAGTGTCTTATAATTTTCTGCATACAGGTCTTTTGTCTCCTTAGGTAGGTTTATTCCTAGATATTTTATTCTTTTTGTTGCAATGGTAAACGGGAGTGTTTTCTTAATTTCACTTTCAGATTTTTCGTCATTAGTGTATAGAAATGCAAGAGATTTCTGTGCATTAATTTTGTATCCTGCTACTTTACCAAATTCATTGATTAGCTCTAGGAGTTTTCTGGTAGCATCTTTAGGATTCTCTATGTATAGTATCATGTCATCTGCAAACAGTGACAGCTTTACTTCTTCTTTTCCGATTTGGATTCCTTTTATTTCTTTTTCTTCTCTGATTGCTGTGGCTAACACTTCCAAAACTGTGTTGAATAATAGTGGTGACAGTGGGCAACCTTGTCTTGTTCCTGATCTTAGTGGAAATGGTTTCAGTTTTTCACCATTGAGGACAATGTTGGCTGTGGGTTTGTCATATATGGCCTTTATTATGTTGAGGAAAGTTCCCTCTATGCCTACTTTCTGCAGGGCTTTTATCATAAATGGGTGTTGAATTTTGTCGAAAGCTTTCTCTGCATCTATTGAGATGATCATATGGTTTTTCTCCTTCAATTTGTTAATATGGTGTATCACATTGATTGATTTACGTATATTGAAGAATCCTTGCATTCCTGGGATGAACCCCACTTGATCATGGTGTATGATCATTTTGATGTGCTGTTGGATCCTGTTTGCGAGTATTTTGTTGAGGATTTTTGCATCTATGTTCATCAGTGATATTGGCCTGTAGTTTTCTTTCTTTGTGACATCTTTGTCTGGTTTTGGTATCAGGGTGATGGTGGCCTCATAGAATGAGTTTGGGAGTGTTCCTCCCTCTGCAATATTTTGGAAGAGTTTGAGAAGGATAGGTGTTAGCTCTTCTCTAAATGTTTGATAGAATTCACCTGTGAAGCCATCTGGTCCTGGGCTTTTGTTTGTTGGAAGGTTTTTAATCACAGTTTCAATTTCAGTGCTTGTGATTGGTCTGTTCATATTTTCTATTTCTTCCTGTTTCAGTCTTGACAGTTTGTGCATTTCTAAGAATCTGTCCATTTCTTCCAGGTTGTCCATTTTATTGGCGTAGAGTTGCTTGTACTAATCTCTCATGATCTTTTGTATTTCTGCAGTGTCAGTGGTTACTTCTCCTTTTTCATTTCTAATTCTATTGATTTGAGTCTTCTCCCTTTTTCTCTTGATGAGTCTGGCTAATGGTTTATCAATTTTGTTTATCTTCTCAAAGAACCAGCTTTTAGTTTTATTGATTTTTGCTATTGTTTCCTTCATTTCTTTTTCATTTATTTCTGACCTGATCTTTATGATTTCTTTCCTACTGCTAGCTTTGGGGTTTTTTTGTTCTTCTATCTCTAATTGCTTTAGGTGCAAGGTTAGGTTGTTTATTCGAGATGTTTCCTGTTTCTTGAGGTAGGCTTGTATTGCTATAAACTTCCCTCTTAGCACTGCTTTTGCTGCGTCCCATAGGTTTTGGGTCGTCGTATCTCCATTGTCATTTGTTTCTAGGTATTTTTTGATTTCCCCTTTTATTTCTTCAGTGATCACTTCGTTATTAAGTAGTGTATTGTGTAGCCTCCATGTGTTTGTATTTTTTACAGATCTTTTCCTGTAATTGATATCTAGTCTCATAGCGTTGTGGTCGGAAAAGATACTTGATACGATTTCCATTTTCTTAAATTTTCCAAGGCTTGATTTGTGACCCAAGATATATCTATCCTGGAGAATGTTCCATGCGCACTTGAGAAAAATGTGTATTCTGTTGTTTTTGGGTGGAATGTCCTATAAATATCAATTAAGTCCATCTTGTTTAATGTATCATTTAAAGCTGTGTTTCCTTATTTATTTTCATTTTGGATGATCTGTCCATTGGTGAAAGTGGGGTGTTAAAGTCCCCTACTATGATTGTGTTACTGTCAATTTCCCCTTTTATGGCTGTTAGTATTTGCCTTATGTATTGAGGTGCTCCTATGTTGGGTGCATAAATATTTACAATTGTTATACCTTCCTCTTGGATCGATCCCTTGATCATTATATAGTGTCCTTCTTTGCCTCTTGTAATAGTCTTTATTTTAAAGTCTATTTTGTCTGATATGAGAATTGCTACTCCAGCTTTCTTTTGATTTCCATTTGCATGGAATATCTTTTTCCATCCCCTCACTTTCAGTCTGTATGTGTCTCTAGGTCTGAAGTGGGTCTCTTGTAGACAGCATATATATGGGTTTTGTTTTTGTATCCATTCAGCCAGTCTGTGTCTTTTGGTGGGAGCATTTAATCCATTTATATTCAAGGTAATGATCGATATGTATGTTCCCATTCCCATTTTCTTAAATGTTTTGGGTTTGTTATTTTAGGTGTTTTCCTTCTCTTGTGTTTCTTGCCTAGAGAAGTTCCTTTAGCATTTGTTGTAAAGCTGGTTTGGTGGTGCTGAACTCTCTCAGCTTTTGCTTGTCTGTAAAGGTTTTAATTTCTCCATCACATCTGAATGAGATCCTTGCTGGGTAGAGTAACCTTGGTTGTAGGTTTTTCTCCTTCATGACTTTAAGTATATCCTGCCACTCCCTTCTGGCTTGCAGAGTTTCTGCTGAAAGATCAGATGTTAACCTTATGGGGATTCCCTTGTGTGTTATTTGTTGTTTTTCCCTTGCTGCTTTTAATATGTTTTCTTTATATTTAATTTTTGATAGTTTGATTAATATGTGTCTTGGCGTGTTTCTCCTTGGGTTTATCCTGTATGGGACTCTCTGTGCTTCCTGGACTTGATTAACTATTTCCTTTCCCATATTAGGGAAGTTTTCAACTATAATCTCTTCAAATATTTTCACAGTCCCTTTCTTTTTCTCTTCTTCTGGGACCCCTAGAATTCGAATGTTGGTGCGTTTAATGCTGTCCCAGAGGTCTCTGAGACTGTCCTCAGTTCTTTTCATTCTTTTTTCTTTATCCTGCTCTGCAGTAGTTATTTCCACCATTTTATCTTCCAGGTCACTTATCCTTTCTTCTGCCTCAGTTATTCTGCTATTGATCCCATCTAGAGTATTTTTAATTTCATTTATTGTGTTTTTCATCATTGCTTGGTTCCTCTTTAGTTCTTCTACATCCTTGTTAAATGTTTCTTGCATTTTGTCTATTCTATTTCCAAGATTTTGGATCATCCTTACTATCATTATTCTGAATTCTTTTTCAGGTAGACTACCTATTTCCTCTTCATTTGTTAGGTCTGGTGTGTTTTGACCCTGCTCCTTCATCTGCTGTGTGTTTTTCTGTCTTCTCATTTTGCTTATCTTACTGTGTTTGGGGTCTCCTTTTCACAGGCTGCAGGTTCGTAGTTCCCATTGTTTTTGGTACCTGTCCCCAGTGGCTAAGGTTGGTTCAGTGGGCTGTTTAGGCTTCCTGGTGGAGGGGACTATTGCCTGTGTTCTGGTGGATGAGGTTGAATCTTGTCTCTCTGGTGGGCACATCCACGTCTGATGGTGTGTTTTGGGGTGTCTGTGGCCTTATGATTTTAGGCAGCCTCCCTGCTAATGGATGGGGCTGTGTTCCTGTCTTGCTAGTTGTTTGGCATAGGGTGTCCAGCCCTGTAGCTTGCTGGTCGTTGAGTGAAGCTGGGTCTTGATGTTGAGATGGAGATCTCTGAGAGATTTTTGCCATTTGGTATTACGTGGAGCTGGTAGGTCTCTTGTGGACCAGTGTCCTGAAGTTGGCTCTCCCACCTCAGAGGCACAGCCCTGATGCCTGGCTGGAGCACCAAGAGCCTTTCATCCACACAGCTCAGAATATAAGGGAGAAAAAAATAGAAAGATAAAAGGAAGATAAAATAAAATAAAATAAAGCTATTATAATAAAAAATAAGAAAAAAATTATTAAGAATAAATGTATTCGGAAAAAATTTTTTTTAATTTTTAAAAATAGATTTATTAATTTTTTATAGTAAAAAATAAAAAAAAATTTTAAGAAAAAAATTTATTAAGAAAAAAATTTTTTAATTTTTTACAATAAAAAATATGAAAAAACTTATTAAAAAATTTTTTAATTTCTAAAAATAGAAAATACGGAAAAAATTATTAAGAAAGCATATATTAGGGAAAAAAAATTTTTTTAAGTAAAAAAAAAAAAAAAAATGGACAGACCTAACCCTAGGACTGATGGTGAAAGCAAAGCTATACAGACAAAATCTCACCCAGAAGCATACACATATACACTCACAAAAAAAGGAAAAGGGGAAATTAATATATCCTGCTCCTAAAATCCACCTTTTGAATTTGGGATGATTCGTTGTCTATTCAGGTATTCAACAGATGCAGGCACATCAAGTTGTTTGTGGAGCTTTAATCTGCTGCTTCTGAGGCTGCTGGGGGAGATTTCCCTTTCTCTTCTTTGTTCGTACAGCTCCCAGCGTTCAGCTTTGGATTTGGACCCGCCTCTGCATGTACGTCGCCTGAGGGTGTCCGTTCCCCGCCCAGACAGAACGGGGTTAAAGGAGCAGCTGCTTCGGGGGCTCTGGCTCACTCAGGCCGGGGGAGGGAGTGGTACGGAGGAGGTGGGGCGAGCCTGCGGCGTCAGAGGCGTCGTGACGTTGCAGCAGCCTGAGGCGCACCGTGTGTTCTCCCAGGGAAGTTGTCCCCAGATCACGGGAGCCTGGCAGTGCCGAGCTGCACAGGCTCCCGGGAGGGGCAGTGTGGAGAGTGACCTGTGCTCGCACACAGGCTTCTTGGTGGCGGCAGCAGCAGCCTTAGCGTTTCCTACCAGTCTCTGGGGTCCGCGTTGATGGCCGCGGCTTGCGCCCGTCTCTGGGGTCCGCGTTGTTAGCCGCGGCTCGCGCCCGCCTCTGGAGTTCATCTAGGTGGCGCTCTGAATCCCCTCTCCTTGCGTGCCGTGAAACAAAGAGGCAAGAAAAAGTCTCTTGCCCCTTCAGCGGCTGCAGACCTCCTCTCAGGCTCCCTCCCGGCTCGCTGCGGCACGCCAACCCCTTCAGGCTGTGTTCATGCCGCCAACCCCAGTCCTCTCCCTGATCCGACCGAAGCCCGCGCCTCAGCTCCCAGCCCCGCCTGCCCCAGCGGGTGAGCAGACAAGCCTCTCGGGCTGGTGAGCACTGCTCGGCGCTGAGCCTCTGTGCGGGAATCTCTCCGTTTTTCCCTCTGCGCCCCTGTTGCTGTGGGATCCGCGCTGATAGCCGCGCGGCTCGCACCCGTCTCTGGATTTCGTTTAGGCAGCGCTCTGAATCCCCTCTCCTTGTGCGCCGTGAAACAAAGAGGCAAGAAAAAGTCTCTTGCCTCTTCGGCAGCTGCAGACTTTTTCCCGGACTCCCTCCCGGCTAGCACCAAAGCCCGAGCCTCAGCTCCCAGCCCCCGCCCGCCCTGGCGAGTAAGCAGACAAGCCTCTCGGGCTGGTGAGTGCTGGTTGGCGCCGAGCCTCTGTGCGGGAATCTCTCCGCTTTGCCCTCTGCACTCCTGTGGCTGCGCTCTCCTCCGCGGCTCCGAAGCTTCCCCCCTCTGCCACCCGCAGTCTCTGCCCGCAAAGGGGCTTCCTAGTGCCTGGAAACCTTTCCTCCTTCACAGCTCCCTCCCACTGGCGCAGGTCCCGTCCCTATTCTTTTGTCTCTGTTATTTCTTTTTTCTTTTACCCTACCCAAATACGTGGGGATTTTCTTGCCTTTTGGGAGGTCTGACGTCTTCTGCCAGCGTTCAGTGGGTGTTCTGTAGGAGCAGTTCCACGTGTAGATGTATTTCTACTGTATCTGTGGGAAGGAAGGTGATCTCCGCGTCTTACTCTTCCGCCATCTTGCCCCTCCCCCTGCCTCTCCTCTTAACTTTCATCCTGACCTATAGGATGCTGCCTACTGGCAAAGGCATGTTGCACTGAGTGGGAGAGATGGGAATGAGGTGGATTCTGTAGGAAGCTCTCTGACTGCTGAGTATGTATCACTGGGGGCCTGATATAAGATGGTGTCAGCAAGGCAGCAGAGGAAAAGTGAAAGGAAATAGGCGCCAGAGATGTACATATCAGAGCTCATTAGCTCAGACACTTTTTGGTAAAAGCAAGAAGTATGGACATATGTAGGAGCTAGATGGGTGGAGGAGGCCAGAGATTGCCTGATGAGACTAAGGCACTCAGCTTTAACTTATTACTGCCAGCAGGGAAAGCAGGCTTCAGGATACTGAGGATTCTGGTCTTTTCAAGAGAAGGTCAAAAATTGATATTTATTTTCATGTGAAATCTCCCAATTCCCAAATGTCAGAAAATATTTAACTTAGGGTGAAAAATAAGCCACCACCTGGGTTGAACAAAATATTGCTGTGGCTTGACTACAGTCCTGTGTCTGGCCATTTACCATTGCTGATAGAGAAGATGAATTTCTCCTTTTTTGTTACCAGCCCTTCTAGCTCTTAGATGGTTGTACTTATTTGTCACTCATGAACTTGTTCAGAACACACTTGAAGACTGATCTTACCTCTCTGCTAAAATTGAACTAAATTCCATGAGAGCAGAAGAGCTTTTCTATATATTTGTATTCTATATATTTCTATAAATCTAGATTAGTTTTGCCTCTAATGTTTCATGTACTTACAAATCATACAATAACTGTCTTCTTTGCCTTAGCACACATTTTTGAGAATCAAGCATGTTGTTGTGTGTATCAAATGTTTGCTGCTTTATATGTTTCAAATGAAGAAACAAGATAAAACCCCAGAAAAACAATGAACTGAAGTGGCGATAAGCAATCTACCTGATAAAGAGTTCAAGATAAAAATCATAAAGATGCTCAAAGAACTTGGGAGAAAAATGGATGAACACAGAAGTTTAACAAACAGTTAGAAAATTTAAAAAAGAACCAAAAGGAGATGAATACAATAACTGAAATTAAAAATTCACTGGAAAAAAAATTCACTAGAATAAATCAACAGTAGATTAGATGATACAGAGGAATAGATCACTGACCTGGAAGACAGAGTATCAGAAATCCCTCAAGTTGAACTGAAAAAAAAAAAAAAAAAAGGATAAAAAAATGAAGATAGTTTGAGACCTCTGGGACAACATCAATATTAACATTCACATTATAGGGGTCCCAGAAGAAAAGAGAGAAAGAAAGGACATATTGGAAGACAAAAAAACTGAAGATGTCCCTAACCTGGGAAAGGAAACACACCTCCAGGTCCAGGAAGCACAGAGAGTCCCAAACAGGATCAACACTAAAGAGACGACACTAAGATACATTGTTATTAAAATGTCAAAAATTAAAGATAAAGAGAGAATATTAAAAGCAGCAAGGGAAAATCAATGTTACATACCATGGAATCCCATAAGGCTATCAGCTGACTTTTCAGCAGAAGCTCTGTAGGCCAGAAGGGAGTGGCATGATATAGTTAAAATGATGAAAGAGAAAGACTTACAACCAAGAACACTCTACTCAGCAGTCTCATTCAGACTTGAAGGAAAGATCAAACGTTTTACAGATGAGCAAAAGCTAAAAGAGTTCAGCACCAGGAATCCAACCTTCTAAGATATGGTAAAGGCACTTCTCTAAGCAGAAAAGAAAAGGCCACAACTAGAAATATTAAAGTTACAAAAGGAAAAATTTCACTGGTAAAGGCAAATATAAGTAAAGGTAGTAGATCAACCCCTTATAAAGCTCGTATGGAGGCTAAAAGACAAAAGTAGTCAAATCATCTACATCCACAATAAGTAGTTAAGGGATACACAAAACAGAAAGATGTAAAATATGATGTCAAAAACAGTAAATGTTGTGGAGTCAAAATGTAGGGTTGTTAAAATGTATTTAAACTAAGAGTTCAGCAACTTAAAATAATTATATATATATATGTGTGTGTGTGTGTGTGTGTGTGTGTGTGTGTGTGATTTATATACATAGCTATATATAAACCACAAACCAAAAATCTATAACAGATACAACACAAAACAGAGAAAGGAATCCAAATATAACACTAAGACAGTCATCACAAGGGCAGAGAGCAAAAAGAAAAAAGGAACAGAAAGAACTACAAAAACAACCCCCAAACAATTAACAAAATGGCAATAAGACATACCAATCAATAATTACTTTAAATGTAAATGGACTAAATGCTCCAATCAAAGATATAGAGTGGCTGAATGAATATAAAAGAAGACCCAAATATATTCTGCCTACAAGAGACCTGTTTCAATCTAAAGACACACATAGATTGAAAGTAAGGGTATGGAAAAAAGTATTACATGCAAATGAAAATGAAATGAAAGCCAGGGTAGCAGTACTTTATATCAGACAAAATAGGTTTTAAAACAAAAACAGTAATAAGAGACAAAGAGGGACATTACAGAATGATAAAATGATTATTCCAAGAAGATATAACAGTTGTAAATATATATGCACCTAAAATAGGAGCACCTAAATATGTAAAGAAAATATTAACAGACATAAAAGGAGTAATTGACAGTAATACAATAATAGTAGCAGACTTTAACACCCAATTTACCTCAATAGAGAGACCATCCAGACAGAAAATCAACAAGGATATACCAGCCTTAAGCAACACATTAGACCAGGTAGACTTAATAGATATGTATAGAACATTCCACACCAAAGCAGCAGAATACACATTATTTTCAAGTGCTCATAAATAGATGAATGGATAGAGAAGATGTGGTATATATGTGCAATGGAATATTGCTCAGCCTTAAAAAGAAGGAAATCTTTCCAGTTGTGACAATATGGATGGAAATAAGTCAGGCAGAGACAGACAAATATTATAGGATTTCACTTACATGTGGAATCTAAAAAATAAAACAAATGAACAAACATAACCAAACAGAAACTGAATCATAGATACATACAAAGAACAAACAGGTGGTTGCCAGAAGGGAGGAGAGAAATAGGTAAGGGAGATTACAAGGTACAAATTTCAGATACAAAATAAATGAGTCATGAGTTTGAAATGTACAGTGTGGGGAATATAGTCAATAATTATGTAATATCTTTGTATGGTGACAGATGACAACTAGAATTATAATGGTGATAATTTTGAAATGTATAGATATATCTAATTGCTGTGTCATGTACCAGGAACTAACATACTATCGTAGGTCAATTATACTTCAAAAACGAACAAACAAACTCACATAAAAAAGATCAGACTTGCGGTTACCAGAGGCAGGGTCATGGTGGGTAGGGGAATTTGATGAAGGTGGTCAGCAGGTACAAACTTCCAGTTACAGGATAAATAATTACTAAGAATGGGATGTACAGCAGGTTAAATAGAATTAACACTGCTCTGTGTTACATATAAAAGTTGTTAAGAGAGTAAATGCTAAGAGCTCTCATCACAAGGAGAAAATTTTTTTCTATTTCTTTAGTTTTATATCTATATGTGATGACAGATGTTCACTAAACTTATTGTAGTAATCATTTCATAATGTATCTAAGTCAAATCATGATGCTGTACACCTTAAACTTATACAGTGTTGTATGTTAATTATAACTCAATAAAACTGGAAGAAAAATATTGTTCCTTTGTACACCTATTAAGTAGGTGCTTAATAAGTATGGAAAGACGGGAGGTAATAGAGGAGACAGAGAGAGGAAGTAAGGAAAAGAGGTGATCACTGAAGTGTTACAGGCTGGGAGATTAGAGAAATGCTTCTCTGCCTTCAGGACAATTCTAAAACAACAGCAACTATTTTTTTTTTAATTATTCAATGTAAGAACAGCACTTCTGATAGTGGGATTTGCAGTAGTTTAAAAAAATAGCACCTATTCAAGATCTCTACTGGGTTTCCTCATTGAATCCTACTGTGGAGGGCATAGGAACAAGCTTGAAACCCATCCTGATACATTCCATAGTAAAGACAATCCCTAAATGAAGTCATATTGACATATTGTTTTTCCAGATAGGTAAAAGGTTTTCACTAAAAAGAAAAGAAGAAAGAAAAGGCCTTGGAACAGACAATACTTTCCCCAAGAGCCTTTTCAACACTTAACACTCAAAGAAAAATGCAACAATCACTATAAATATTAAAGGAAACAAGTATGTGATACTGTCCAGAAAACTGAAAATTCAGTGAAAAAGGCATAAAACAATATCCATAATGGAGAAAGAACAGGAAAACCAAAATTGGATGTGTTACTCTGTTTTAAAACATTATGTTTAAAATAAACTGTGACAAAGTTTAAAAATCATTTATCAGAGTTTCCAAATGATTATTCTTATCAAGCCAGTTATGAAGTCATTCAGTCACAAAATAAAGGATTTTAATCAATCCTTTTCAGTCAAGTTACTACATATGTTGAGAATCTCAAATTGCATTATAATCTGATGTTCATTTTGTTACATTTCAGGAGACCTTGTTAATATAAAAATGTCTTACATTTTTCGCAGGAATATGCCTTCACAGTACTGCAGTACATTTTATCTTCAGTGCTAAATCACAATTCTGTGCTTCCTGATACAATTTATTTTTTAAACACAGGAAATTTTATTTCAACTGGCTTGTCACATATTCTTAAGAATGGCAGTAAGAAGAGAAACAGCCACAAGGGCAAGATGTACAGTCTTGCTGATGGTCTTTTCCTCACGGGTTGGAATGCTTATTACATGCCCAATCACAAAGGAAAACATGGAGATTGCTTGTATGCAAAAGAACAAAGATGAGTACAGAATTGCAAATAAGAATCACATATGGCCTCTCTCATGAAAGGAACAATCCTATTTTTATTGCAAATAAAATGTTCATAATATCAAATGGAACAGTATCACACAAAAAATATCATTCAATGAAAATACTACAAATTAGATGCTGAAGTCAGCAAAGAGATTAAATCTGAGATTGCCTGAGAAAATAGGAAATAACTAAAGGGTCTGGAATTCTTCTAGGTCTTGCTTTATTGTACACATATTAAGTAAAAGTCTGTCTCTGGGTATCTGGATAAAACATACAATTACTGCTCATTTCACATCAAGGTAAAAATGGTAAAACATAAAAACCAATACTGAAGCTTCCAACAAACAAAAGCCCAGGTCCAGATGGCTTCACAGGCGAATTCTATCAAACATTTAGAGAAGAGCTAACACCTATCCTTCTCAAACTCTTCCAAAACACAGCAGAGAGAGGAACACTCCAAAACTCATTCTACAAGACCACCATCACCCTGATAGCAAAACCAGACAAAGATGTCACAAAGAAAGAAAACTACAGGCCAGTACCACTGATGAACATAGATGCAAAAATCCTCAACAAAATACTAGCAAACAGAATCCAACAGCACATTAAAAGGATCATACACCATGATCAAGTGGGGTTTATCTCAAGAATTCAAGGATTCTTCAATATAGGCAAATCAATTAATGTGATACACCATATTAACAACTTGAAAGAGAAAAAACATATGATCATCTCAATAGATGCAGAAAAAGCTTTCTACAAAATTCAACACCCATTTATGATAAAAACCCTCCAGGAAGTAGGCATACAGTGAACTTACCTCAACATAATAAAGGCCATATATGACAATCCAACATCGTCCTCAATGGTGAAAAACTGAAACCATTTCCACTAAGATCAGGAACAAGACAAGGTGGCCCACTCTCACCACTATTATTCAACATAGTTAGGAAAGTTTTAGCCACAGCAATTAGAGAAGAAAAAGAAATAAAAGGAATCCAAATCAGAAAAGAAGAAGTAAAACTGTCACTGTTTGCAGATGAGATGATAGTATACATAGAGAATCCTAAAGATGCTACCAGAAAACAACTAGAGCCAATCAATGAATTTGGTAAAGTAGCAGGATACAAAATTAATGCACAGAAATCTCTTGCATTCCTATACACTAATGATGAAAAATCTGAAAGAGAAATTAAGGAAACATTCGCATTTACCATTGCAACATAAAGAATAAAATACCTAGGACTGGGCTTCCCTGGTGGTGCAGTGGTTGAGAATCTGCCTGCCAATGCAGGGGACACGGGTTCGAGCCCTGGTCTGGGAAGATCCCACATGCCGCAGAGCAACTAGGCCCATGAGCTACAACTACTGAGCCTGCGCGTCTGGAGCCCGTGCTCTGCAACGAGAGAGGCCGCAACAGTGAGAGGCCCACGCACCGTGATAAGGAGTGGCCCCCACTCGCCGCAACTAGAGAGAGCCCTCACACAGAAACGAAGACCCAACACAGCCAAAAATAAATAAATATTAAAAAAAAAGAAAACTAGGACTAAACCTACCTAAGGAGACAAAAGACCTATATGCAGAAAATTATAAGACACTGATGAAAGAAATTAAAGATGATACAAACAGATGGAGAGATATACCATGTTCTTGGATTGGAAGAATCAAAATTGTGAAAATGACTCTACTACCCAAAGCAATCTACAGATTCAATGCAATCCTTATCAAACGACCACTGGCATTTTTCACAGAACTAGAACAAAAAAATTTCACAATTTGTATGGAAACACAAAAGACCCCGCATAGCCAAAGCAATCTTGAGAAACAAAAACGGAGCTGGAGAAATCAGGTTCCCACACTTCAGACTACACTACAAACCTACAGTAATCAAAACACTATGGTACTGGTACAAAAACAGAAATATAGATCAATGGAACAGGATAGAAAGCCCAGAGACAAACCCATGCACATATGGTCACCTTATATTTGATAAAGGGGGAAAGAATATACAATGGAGAAAAGACAGCTTCCTCAATAAGTAGTGCTGGGAAAACTGGACAGCTACATGTAAAAGAATGAAATTAGAACACTCCCTAACACCATACTCAAAAATAAACTCAAAATAGATAAAAGACCTAAATGTAAGGCCAGACACTATAAATCTCTTAGAGGAAAACATAGGCAGAACACTCTATGACATAAATCACAGCAAGATCCTTTTTGACCCACCTCCTAGATAAATGGAAATAAAAACAAAAATAAACAAATGGGACCTAATGAAACTTAAAAGCTTTTGCACAGCAAAGGAAACCATAAACAAGATGAAAAGACAACCCTCATAATGGGAGAAAATATTTGCCAATGAAGCAACTGACAAAGGATTTATCTCCACAATTTACAAGCAGCTGATGCAGCTCAATATCAAAAAAACAAACAACCCAATCCAAAAATGGGCAGAAGACCTAAATAGACATTTCTCCAAAGAAGATATACAGATTGCCAACAAACACATGAAAGAATGCTCAACATCACTAATCATTAGAGAAATGCAAATCAAAACTACAATGATGTATCACCTCACGCCAGTCAGAATGGCCATCAACAAAAAATCTACAAACAATAAATGCTGGAGAGGGTGTGGAGAAAAGGGAATCTTCTTGCACTGTTGGTGGGAACGTAAGTTGATACAGCCACTATGGAGAACAGTATGGAGGTTCCTTAAAAAACTAAAAATAGAGCTACCATACGACCCAGCAATCCCACTACTGGGCATATACTCTGAGTAGACCTTAATTCAAAAAGAGTCATGCACCCGAATGTTCATTGCAGCACTATTTACAATAGCCAGGTCATAGAAGCAACCTAAATGCCCATCAACCGAAGAATGGATAAAGAAGTTGTGGTACATATATACAATGGAATATTACTCAGCCCTAAAAAGGAACGAAACTGAGTCATTTGTTGAGACGTGGATGGATCTAGAGACTGTCATACAGAGTGAAGTAAGTCAGAAAGAGAAAAACAAATATCGTATATTAACGCATGTATGTGGAGCCTAGAAAAATGGTACAGATGAGCTGGTTTGCAGGGCAGAAGTTGAGACACAGATGTAGAGAATGGACATATGGACACCAAGGGGGGAAAACTGTGGTGAGCTGGGGATGGTGGTGTGCTGAATTGGGCGATTGGGATTGACATGTATACACTGATGTATATAAAATTGATGCCTAATAAGAACATGCATTATAAAAACAAACAAACAAACAAAACAACTAATACTAAACTTTCATTGGGTTATTTGTATGGAAATATGTTAATATAAATGTTTCAGACATTACATGAAATTTCTAAAAATCTTATATGTTCTGGTATAATGTTATAAGTCATAATCCTAGTTATTACTTTAAAATGTATATCTCAGAAATAACTAATTTTCTTGTCAACTGCATTATTATGAACTTTCATCAAATCTTTTACTGTGGTCATTTTTAAGTCTTTTGTCATTTACAGACAGTTCTGGGTGTACTCTGATGCTTTTGCAAATATGTTCCTATAAAAGGGTGTCATCTTCAAGAAATTCATGGAAAAGACTCTGACAAGTACAGGTTTCTGGTAACTGACTGTACTGCTGAACTGAATGAATAAGCATTTTCAGAACTCTAATGAAAAACTGATGAACTCATAAAAGTGCTAACAAAAGATCAAGATGAAAAAAAAATTAATTACATGGGACTGAGTGAACTGATGATGATGAGTATAATTTTTGTGACTTTCTGTCTGAATTAAAAAAAAAAAAATCCCACAAGGACTCAGAGGCAAAGAACATACAAATCAATTTTCACTGCAAAGTAAAGGAGCTGTTACAGTGGATGATTACTGGACTGAATGTCAATATTATGACATAGTATGAGTATGTTTCATGTTTGGTAATTGCAATCATTGTTGTTTTTATTGTGGTCATCCATGTACAATGCTTGGTGTCAGTCTATTTATCTCTTGTAAAAATAAAATACATTGTGTGTGTGTGTAAAAAAAAAAAAAAAACTAATCATAATCAACAGGCTATGTCTAAGACAGTTACCAGTAACTTAACGACACTTCATTATTTTTAATCATCCAGAAATAAATTATGTTCATTAGACTGTACACACTAAGGCAACTCTAGGGTTGAAACAAAACAGGAAAAAAAGGTTTCAAATTAACCTTACCATAATTTAAAAATATAGAGGGTATGCACCCTTTTTTTCTTTTCTACCAGGCAATCTGATAAAAATCTTTCAGATATCTCTGATTGTAATGGTTAAATTGTCTGTAAGAAAATGTATGTGAAAATATAACGACCTTTTTTAAATACAGGAAAAAAAAAAAAGAGTCATGTAACACAGTGTTCATTGCAGCTCTATTTACAATAGCCAGGACATGGAAGCAACCTAAGTGTCCATCAACAGATGAATGGATAAAGAAGATGTGGCACATATATACAATGGAATATTACTCAGCTTTAAAAAGAAACGAAATTGAGTTATTTGTAGTGAGGTGGATGGACCTAGAGTCTGTCATACAGAGTGAAGTAAGTCAGAAAGAGAAAAACAAATACCATATGCTAACACATATATATGGAATCTAAAAAAAGAAAAAAAAATGGTGCTGAAGAACATAGGGGCAGGACAGGAATAAAGACACAGATTTAGAGAATGGACTTGAGGACACGGGGAAGGGGAAGGGTAAGCTGGGTGAAGTGAGAGAGTGGCATGGACGTATATGTACTACCAAATGTAAATAAATAGCTAGTGGGAAGCAGCCACATAGAACAAGGAGATCAGCTTGGTGCTTTGTGTCCACCTAGAGGGGTGCGATAGGGAGGGTGGGATGGAGATACAAGAGGGAGGAGATATGGGGATATATGTATATGTATAGCTGATTAAGCAGAAGCTAACACACCACTGTAAAGCAATTATACTCCAATAAAGATGTTAAAAACAAAAAACCAACAATACTGTACCTTCAATTTCCATGAGTAAGTGAAACATATAGAAGCATTTACCTTTTACATTTTCAGGCTTTTATGAATTTCATTTTAAGTCTAACATTACATAAAAAAAGTATAACACATTTAATGTTCTTGTTCTTTTCTTCTTTACAAAAATACTGTTAAAACACTACCACCACCTACAGCAACAGTGAACTATTCATTTAAAGACAGAATTATAAAACAATAAATGCAGTGGGAGTATAAAAATCAATATTTGTGGATATATTTAGGTAAAATAATTATGAGAACCTTTTATTTAGAGTTGTCCCTGAGTAAATAATTCTAGAGTTATACTTTTGTTATTTCTAAGCAATGTAAGCAGTTTCTTATAGATGACTGACTTGAGAAAATTTTTTTTAAACATTTGGATGATTTTTGAAATATCTATTATATCCTAAATGTCCAGCCACTGAAACACTTGAACATATTTCAATCATTTAAGAAAAGAAAGTTGGGAGTCACGTCAGCAAGATGACTGAATAGAAAACCTTAGATCTAGTCTCTCATAGAGATATAGTCTAACAACAACAGTAGATGGTCCAAAAAGTCTTTATGAAAACTGTAGGCCAAAAGGGAGTGGAGTGGGATGATTTATTCAAAGTGCTGAAAGAAAAAATTGTCACCAAGAATATTATATCTAACAAAACTGTCCTTCAAAAATGAAGAAGAAATAAAGACCTCCAATAAATAAAAGGTCAGAGTGTTCACCACCACTAGATCTGTCTCAGAAGAAATGCTGGAGGAAGTCCTTCAAGTTGAAATAAAAGGACTCTAGATAGCAATGTGAAAGCAAACAAAAATACAAAGTTCTTTTGTTAAGGTAAATCTACAGACAAATACCAAATCCTGTAACACTGTAATGGTGGTACATAAGTCACTTTTAATTCTGGTATAAAATTTAAAAGATAAAAGCATTAAATATAACTTTAAGTATAAAACTATGTTAATGGACCAATATATAAAAAGATGTAACTTGTGAGATTGATATCATAAAGTGGGAGAGAGAAGTAAAGGAGAAGAGTTTTTGTATGTGATTAAAGTTAAGTTGTTATCAATTTAAAGTGGATTGCTAAAACTAGAAGATGTTTTATGTAATCCCCATGGTAACCACAAAGAAAACACCTATAGAAGAAACACAAAAGGAAATAAGAAGGAACTCAAAGCTCGACACTTCAAAAAAACAGTGAAATACAAAGGAAGGCAGCAAGAGAAGAAAAGAGGGACAAAATAACTACAAAACATACAGAAAACTATTTTAAAATGTCAATACTACGTTCCTCCTGATCATAATTACTTTAAACATAAATGGATAAAAGTCCCCAATTAAAAAACTCAGCGGCTGAATGGATTAAAAATAACCTACAAACTCCAACTACATACTGTCTAGAAGATACTCATTTTAGGTATAAGGACACCCATAGGCTGAAAGTGAAAGGATGGAGAAAGATATTCCATGCAAATGGTACCCTGAAGACAATAGGGATGGCTGTACTTATATCAAACAAAATAGAGTTCAAGTCAAAGACTGTCATGAGACAAAGAAGGACATTATATAAAGAAAGGTCTATTCACCAAGAAGATGTTCACCAAGGTCTATTCACCAAGAAGAAGCAATTATAAGTATGCATGTACCTAACAGTAGAGCACCCGAACATATGAAGCAAACTCTGACAGAATTGAAGGGAGAAATAGATAGTAACACAATAATAGTAGGATATTTCAATTCCCCACTTTCAATAATGGATATATCAACCAAAGAAAAGATCAATAAGGAAGCAGAGGACTTGAACAACATTATAGACTAACTAGACCTAAGAGACATACACAGAAGACTTAACCCAACAATAGCAGAATACACATTCTCATGTGTATTAAACATTCCCAAGTGTATCCTCAAGAGCATATGGAACATTCTCCAGGGCAGATCACATGTTAGGCCACAGAATCTGGACAAATTTAAGAAGATTATACCAACTATCTTTTCTGACTATGATGGAATGAAACTAGAAATAAACAACAAAGAAAAACTAGAAAATTTACAAATACATGGAAATTAAATAACATGCTCTTTAACAACTAACAGGTCAAAGAAGAAATCTAAAGGAAAATTAGATAATATCTTGAGACAAATGAAACAAAAACACAACATATCAAAACATGAGATGCAGCAAAAGCAGTACTAAGAGGGAATTTTATAGCAGTAACTGCCTACATTAAAAAAGAAGAAAGATTGCAAATCAACAACATAGCTTTATACCTCAAGGATCTAGAAAAAGAGGAACAAACTGAAAACAAAGGAAGGAATAAAAAAATAAAGATTAGAGTAGAAATAAATAAAATAGTATAAAAACAATTAAAAATCAATAAAACAGTTTTTTTTGAAAAAGATCAGTAAAATTGACAACGCCTTAGCTAGAAAAGAAAAAAGAAGTGAGAAGCCTCAAATAAGAAAAATCAGAAATGAAAGGGGACACATTACAACTGATGCCATAGAAATAAAAAGTATCATAAGAGACTATGAACAATTATACACCAACAAATTAGATAACCTAGAAGAAATGGATACATTTATAGAAACATACACCCTACAAAAATCAAATCATGAAGAAAGAACAAATCTAAACAGATCTGTAACTAGTTAGGAGATTGAATCAGTAATCAAAGACCTCCCAATAAAGAGGAACAGATGGCTTCACTGGTGAATTCTACCAAACACATAAAGAAGAATTAACACCAGTTCTTCTCAAACTCTTCCAAAAAATTTAAAGAGGATAGAACACTTCCAAACTTATTTTATGAGGTCAGCATTACTCTGATACCAAAACCAGACAGAGACACTGCAAGAAAAGAAAACTACAGACCAATAGCCCTGGTGAATATAGATACAAAGATCCTCAACAAAGTATTAGCAAACTGAATTCAACAGCATATTAAAATGATCAGGTGCCATAACCAATTGAGACTTATCCCTGGGATGCAATCATTGTTCAACATATGAAAATCAATCACTGTGATACACCACATTAACAGCACAAAGGATAAGAAATCACAATACATGCAGAAAAAGTATTTG